>NC_091265.1:51825000-52427500 GCF_042477335.2 Ovis canadensis | reverse complement strand
TTACTTCACTCTGTATAATAGGCTCCAGAATCTCCATACCATCTTCCATTGTGGCTGTATCAATTTACATTACCACCAGCAATCTTTTCTCCACACCCTCTCCAGCATTTATTGTTTGTAGACTTTTTGATGATGGCCATTCTGACTAGTGTGAGGTGATATCTCATTGCAGTTTTGATTTGCATTTCTCTAATAATGAGCGATGTTGAGCATATTTTCAGGTGTTTATTAGCCATCTGCATATCTTCTTTAGAGAAATGTCTGTTTGGGTCTTTTTCCCACTTTTGACTGGGTTATTTGTTTTTCTGGTATTAAGTTGTATGTGCTGCTTGTATATTTTGGAAACTAATCCTTTGTCAGTTGTTTCATTTGCTATTATTTTCTTTCATTCTGAGGGTTGTCTCTTCACCTTGCTTATGATTTTCTTTTCTGTGCAAAAACTTTTAAGTTTAATCAGGTCCCACTTGTTTACTTTGGTTTTTATGTCCATTACTCTAGGAAATGGGTCCTAGAGGATCTTGCTTTGATTTATGTCATCGAGTGTTTTGCCTGTATTTTCCTCTAAGACATAGTTTCTGGTCTTACATTTAGGTCTTTAATCTGTTTTGAGTTTATCTTTGTGTATGGTGTTAGGAAGTGTTCTAATTTCTTTCTTTTACATGTAGTTGTCCAGTTTTTCCAGCACCATTGACTGCAGAGGCTGTCTTTGCCCCACTGTATATTCTTGCCTCCTTTATCAAAAATAAGGTACCCATAGGTGCATGGGTTTATTTCTGGGCTTTCTATCTTGTTCCATTGGTCTATATTTCTGTTTTTGTGCCAGTACCATACTATCTTGATGACTGTAGCATTGTAGTATAATCTGAAGTCAGGAAGGTTGATTCCTCCAGCTCCATTCTTCTTTCTCAAGACTACTTTGGCTATTTTGGGTATTTTGTGTTTCCATATGAATTGTGAAATTTTTTTATTCTAGTTCTGTGAAAAATGCCATTGGTAATTTGATAGAGATGGCATTGAATCTGTAGATTGCATTTGGTAGTATAGTCATTTTCATAATATTGATTCTTCTTCCCCAGGAACATGGAATATCTCTCCAGCTGTATATGTTATCTTTGATTTCTTTCATCAGTGTCTTATAATTTTTCTATGTACAGTTCTTTTGTCTCCTTCAGTTCAGTTCAGTTTAGTTGCTCAGTCACGTCCAAATCTTTGTGACCCCATGAATTGCAGCACACCAGGCCTCCCTGTCCATCACCAACTCCTGGAGTTCACTCAAACTCACGTCCATCAAGTCAGTGATGCCATCCAGCCATCTCATCCTCGGTCGTCCCCTTCTCCTCCTGCCCCCAATCCCTCACAGCATCAGGGTCTTTTCCAATGAGTCAGCTCTTCACATGAGGTGGCCAAAGTACTGGAGTTTCAGCTTTAGCATCATTCCTTTCAAAGAACACCCAGGACTGATCTCCTTAAGAATGGACTGGTTAAATCTCTTTGCGGTCCAAGGGACTCTCAAAAGTCTTCTCCAACACCACAGTCAAAAGCATCAATTCTTCACTGCTCAGCTTTCTTCACAGTCCAACTCTCACATCCATACATGACTACTGGAAAAACCATAGCCTTGACTAGATGGACCTTTGTTGGCAAATAATTTGTCTCCTTAAGTAAGCTTAGTCCTAAATATTTAATTCTTTTTGTTGCAATGGTGAATGGGATTGATTCCTTAATTTGTCTTTCTGATTTTTCATTGTTAGTATATAGAAATACAAGTGATCTGTGTATTGATTTTGAATCCTACAACTTTGCTAAATTCACCGATCAGCTCTAATTTTCTGACAGTATCTTTAGGGTTTTCTATGTACAGTGTCAATTTCCTAGTTTTGATGGCTGTATTTACTTATGCATGAGAGTGCTCTTGCTTGCAGAAAACAGAAATGAAAATATTCAGAGATCATGGTGTATCATGTCACCAACTTACTCTCCAACAGTCAAGGAACAAAAGGTTCTTGTTAGTGTTCCTGCAACCTTTCTGCAAGTTTGAGAGAGGTGGAAGGAGGGAGAGAGAGAAAGAGACAGAGACAGACAGACAGACAGACAGACAGACAGGCAGATCAGGGCTAGGATAACTCATCTGAAATTGACAGCACTTAAGTTCATGGGGTAAGCCACGCTGCTGGGTCCAGACACCTCTTGGGTCATCCTGTCCTGTCTCTAGCCCAGTCCTAACTAACATTGGGATGTGCCTACTAAGACCCTAATTCTACAATAGTTTTATAGAAAAATGGTGGACTGAAAATGAAAACATGTGAAAGAGTGGTTGTGGGGGCTGGTCCATTGGAAGAATCAAAAGGACAGGTCAAAAACTTGACTGGGAAACAGAGACCATCTGGGATCCAAAAAGATGTCAGGTGCTGGGGCAGTGGGGTGGGGGGTGGGGTGAGCAGTGATGTGGTATGGGCAGGAATAGATAAAGAGAGTGATTTTGAGGCAGGGAAGGGGTGGTGAGGTGACCAGCAGAGAGAGCCCAGCTGACTTCCAAGAACTCAGGGCCGGGATTCTAAGGGTGATCAGCTTGAAGGCTGGGATTTTTTTTTTTTTTTTTGGTGATGTAGACTATTTTTAAAGTCTTTGTTGAATTTGTTATAATGTTGCTTCTGTGTTTACAAGTTTTGGTTTTTTAGCCACAGAGTATGTGGGATCTTACCTCCCCAACCAGGGATGCAATCCACACCCCCTGCATTGAAAGTCACAACCACTAGACCACCAGAGACGTTCCTTGAATTCTGGGACTGGTTGTTCCACCAAAGCGGGAGTGACCCACGGAAGGCCTTGTGCTCTGTTTACGTTTACACCACCAGCGAGTGCATCACAGGCTCTAAGAGTAGCAACCAGGAACGAGGCCACTGGAGAAGAGGAGGATCCACACAGAGAAATACTGTGACCCAGGAGAAAACCCTGCCCAGGAAACCTGGCTCAAAATATTTATCATACTACTGCCTCTAATAACATGATGGAGAACAACCCAAAGCATAGGGACAGGGGGTGGCAAAAAAGCGTGGCGTAGTCATATATGCCAGCAAAGATGAATTAACTGTGGCCACATGCATCCACTCAGATGAATCTGTAAAACAGAAGGCACCCAAAACTACCCCATGTGATAGTATTCATACAAAGGTCAAACACACATGAAATTAAAAAACAGATTCCTTTCACTAAATAGGCTTTCAAACTGTAATGAAAAGCAAAAGAACAGTAAACACTAAATTCCCCTGAAGGGAGGAGATAACCACCGGAAAGCAATCAGGGGTGTTTCAGCATTTGGATAACATTCTATTTCTCAAGTTGGATGATGATCCAGGAGTATTTATTATCTTTCATATCTTACATACATTATATTTTATTTTGGTATGTGTGGAAATATTTTATTAAAAATAAACAGAAGCATTTAAAGGGGAATGTTCCCAAGGGCTGCCATAAGGGTCTCTCTCTGGGATCTTGCGAGAGTTCTGAAGACCAGGTCACTTTCTGTCCAGGCCCCTTGGTGGATCAGGGGTCTTACAAGATTCTGGTATCCAATTTTCCCAAAACTTTGAGTGACCCTGCAAAATTTCAGGAAGATTGGAAAACTGTCTTTCCAACTGGCAGAATTTCAGTCAGATTTAGAGTTCTCCTCGCAGCAAACAGAAAGACAAACAAAAAAAGTGAACACCATGAACTTTAAAAGAAAAGAGTCTCCGGAGAAAAGATATAGTCCCTGTGAGGCAGTGATCTCAAAACGACAGCAGGAGGGAAGGAACTGGGCAGCCCCAGCCCTAGAGTGTGAGCCTGGGAGAGCCTGCAGAGGGAGCCTCCTTCAGCACCGGGCAGGCTCCAGGTGAGGGAGAGGAACTCATGGAACGTTGGACCTTGAAGAGAGGGGGCATCAGCGGATGCCGCTCACATTTTATAAAAACCTGAAACCATCCCAGATGTAATACAGAGATGTGTTCAAATCCCATGTGCTTCTTTCCAACTGAATCCATATGGGGCTGATATGTGTCCTCTTATTCCTACCTCCCTCTTCATCTCCAGTATTGAACTTGATGCAAAAGATGAGTCAGCCAGGTACAAAGGCAGGTAAGGCTTGGGCTCTATAGACCCCAAGGAAACTGACCACGAAGAACCAGAATCAAACTAAGGCAAGCGGTGGAGGGACAGTTGACCGTAATCTCCAGAGAAGTCACAGCCCCCTGCCCTGACTGAGCTGCCAGAGGCATCAAGGCCCCATACTGTCCCTCTGCCGCTGCCTCTTCTTTTCATTGCCAAGAACATCCACTCCAGCAGTGAGGGGCCATCCGAAAGCATCAGACAACTGGAGGCCCCAGGATGGGGCTGAAGTTGATGGAAGACATAAGACTATAAATTAATGACAGAACATGAGAGAAAGGTCAGGCTCTGGGGAGACGCTCCTCATAAATTCTCTTGATCCTGATTGCTCCATCCAGAAGCAGATTAAGTGTAAAATACTGATCTTGAATGGGGTCCAGCCAATATTTATACAGCCTGAGGGCTTTCTGGAAGGGGTGCGTTCTCTGAAAGGAAGGAAGTGGGTCAGGAAAGGCAGCACTGGTGGAGGATCCCAGAAGGAGGGGGGATGGGACACTGTCACTGACCAATGGGCTGTTCCAAGTCTGTATGCAAAAGGATGATTTCCATGGTGCAGATGGTATGGCTGCTGTAGGGTACTGTGATAGCATGGGTCTGCCGTAACAGGTGGAGTTTATTCTAAGTGCACTTTGTGAGATGAGAGGCAGAAAAACTTAGGGTTGCAAAGTAAAACAAAATGTGGTTTAAAGTTTTGCAGGTAGACGGAACCATGCATGACCTTGGGCATTTCACTGACCCCCTCAGTCTTAGCTTCTTTCGTCTGTGAAATGGGGATGATTATGTCAAAAAAGTATTGTAAGGACTAAATTGGAAGATGCATGGAAAGTTCTTAGCCTGATGTCTATAGTGTATTAACTGCTCCATAAATTATTGATGCATCATCACTATGATAAGAATTAACATCACTCTTCCCTTGGATAAATAAAACAGGCCATAGTGTGCTGAAAGTGGTTAAAGAAGGTCCCATGGGCTATGAAAAAACTTACACATTGGATAGATATCACTAAGTTTATTGAGAGCAAACAGGGTCCCTCAGAAGCTGACTAAGGAGGTCTCTGGGGTCTGAATAATGAGTTACACATGAAAGTTGATATCTGTCATTGGATAGCAGGACAAGATGGATGGACAGACCAGACCTTGAGTGCCGGGAAAATGTGATGTCAGTAAGTGGTCAGTCATCCATTCTTCCATTCAGCAAGTGTTTATGAGCGCCTACTCTGTGCCAAGCTCTGTTCTTGGCCATGGTTGTGCAGTGGTGAGCAAGCCCGGTCCCCATGCGCTCAGAGCAGAGGGACAGGAGCTCAGGGAAGCAGCTGTTGTTTAGCTGCTAAGTCATGTCCAACTCTTCTGTGACCCCATGGACTGTAGCCCACCAGACTCCTCTGCTCATGGAATTTTCCAGGCAATACTAGAGCGGGTTGTCATTTCCTTCCCTAGGGAATCTTCCTGACCCAGGGGTGAAACCTGCGTCTATGCTTTGGCAGGTGGATTCTTTACTGCTGAGGCACCAGGAAAACCCAAGGGTGGCGTGTGGTTACCATGAGCACAAGGGCATCAGCCAAAGCTCTCTGATATTTCTGCAGAACCCTTTGGATGGGAAATCTAGGAGCAGCATGGAGGGGAAAGTGAAGACTTTGAAGCCAGTAAGACCAAGGTTTGAGTCCTGGCTTAGCCTCACTCTGTACCTAAGATGTCTGAGCAGAAGTACTCCTGACTTAACACAAGCACACTGGTAATTTCTTGTCTAACTCAATGAAACTATGAGCCATGCCGTGTGGGGTCACCCAAGACAGACAGTTCATGGTGGAGAGTTCTGACAAAATGTGGCCCACTGGAGAAGGGAATGGCAAACCACTTCAGTTTTCTTGCCTTGAGAACCCCATGAACAGTATGAAAAGGCAAAAAGATAGACACTGAAAGATGAATTCCCCAGGTTGGTAGTGCCCAATATGCTACTGGAGAAACAGCTCCAAAAAGAATAAAGCGGCTAAGCCAAAGCAAAAAACAACACCCAGTTGTGGATGTGACTAGTGATGGAAGCAAAGTCTGATGCTGTAAAGACCAATACTGCATAGGAACCTGGAATGTTAGGTCCATGAATCAAGGTAAATTAGAAGTGGTCAAACAGGAGATGGCAAGAGTGAACATCCACATTTTAGGAATCAATGAACTAAAATGGACTGGAACGGACAAATTTAATTAAGATGACCATTATATCTACTACTGTGGGCAAGAACTCCTTAGAAAATATGGAGTAGCCATCATCATCAACAAAAGAGTCTGAAATGCAGTACTTGGGTGCAATCTCAAAACTGACAGAATGATCTCTGTTCATTTCCAAGGCAAACCACTCAATATCACAGTAATCCAAGTCTATGCCCCAACCAGTAATGCTTAAGAAGCTGAAGTTGAATGGTTCTATTAAGACCTACAAGACCTTCTAGAACTAGCACCCAAAAAAGATGTCCTTTTCATCATAGGGGACTGGAATGTAAAAGTAGGAAGTCAAGAGATACCTGAAGTAACAGGCAAATTTGGCCTTGGAGTGCAAAATTAAGCAGGGCAAAGGCTAACAGAGTTTTGCTAAGAGAACACACCAGTCATAGCAAACATCCTCTTCCAACAACACAAGAGAAGACTCTACACATGGACATCACCAGTGGTCAACACTGAAATCAGATTGATTATATTCTTTGCAGCCAAAGATGGAGAAGGTCTATACTGTCAGCAAAAGCAAGACTGGGAGCTGACTGTGGCTTAGATCATGAACTCCTTATTGACAAATTCAGACTTAAATTGAAGAAAGTAGAGAAAACCATTAGACCATTCAGGTATGACCTTAGTCAAATCCCTTACAATTATACAGTGGAAGTGAGAAACAGATTCAAGGGATTAGATCTGATAGACAGAGTGCCTAAAGAACTATGGATGGAGGTTTGTGACACTGTACAGGAGACAAGCATCAAGACCATCCCCAAGAAAAAGAAATGCAAAAAGGCAAAATGGTTGTCTGAGGAGGCCTTACAAACAGCTGAGAAAAAAAGACAAGCAAAAGGCAAAGGAGAAAAGGAAAGAAATACCCATTTGAATGCACAGTTCCAAAGAATAGTAAGGAAAGATAAGAAAGACTTTCTCAGCAATCAATGCAAATAAATAGAGGAAAATAACAGAATGGGAAAGACTAGAGATCTCTTCAAGAAAATTAAGAGATACCAAGATTATATTTCATGCAAATATGGGCGCAATAAAGGACAGAAATGGTATGGACCTAACAGAAGCATAAGATATTAAGAAGAGGTGGCAAGAATACACAGAAGAACTCTACAAAAAAAATCTTCATGACCCAGATAACCACAATGGTATGATCACTCACCTAGAGCCAGGCTTCCTGGAATGCAAAGTCAAGTGGGCCTTAGGAAGCACCACTACAAACAAAGCTAGTAGAGGTGATGGAATTCCAGTTGAAATCCTAAAAGATGATGCTGTGAAAGTGCTGCACTCAATATGCCAGCAAATTTGAAAAACTCAGCAGTGACCACAGGACTGGAAAAGGTCAGTTTTCATTCCAACCCCAAAGGAAGGAAATGCCAAAGAATGTTCAAACTGCCACACAATTGTACTCAGCTCACATGCTAGCAAAGTAATGCTCAAATTTCTCCAAGCAAGTCTTCAACAGTACACGAACCATGAATTTCCAGATGTTCAAGCTAGATTTAGAAAAGGCAGAGGAACCAGAGATCAAATTGCCAACATCTGCTGGATCATCAAAAATGCAAGAGAGTTCCAGAAAAAACATCTACCTCTGCTTTATTGATTACTCCAAAGCCTTTGACTGTGTAGATTACAACAAACTGTGGAAAATTCTTCAAGAGATGGGAATACCAGACCACCTTACCTGCCTCCTGAGAAATCTATATGCAGGTCAAGAAGCAACAGTTAGAACCGGACATGGAACAACACACTGGTTCTAAATACGGAAAGAAGTACATCAAGGCTGTATACTGTCACCCTGCTTATTTAAGTTATATAAGATTACATCATGTGAAATGCTGGGCTGGATGTAGCCCAAGCTGGAATCAAGACTGCCAGGAAAAATATCAGTAACCTCAGATAGGCAGATGACACCACCCTTATGGCAGAAAGTGAAGAAGAACTAAAGAGCCTCTTGATGAAAGTCAAAGAAGAGAGTGAAAAAGCTAGCTTAAAACTCAACAATGAAAAAAGAAAGAGTATAGCATCCAGTCCCATCACTTCATGGCAAACAGATGGGGAAACAATGGAAACAATGGCTGACTTTAATTTTAGGGGCTCCAAAATCACTGCAAATGGTGTCTGCAGCCATGAAATTAAAAGAGGCTTGCTCCTTGGAAGAAAAGTTATGACCAACCTAGACAGCATATTAAAAAGCAGAGACATTAATTTGCCTACAAAGATCCGTCTAGTCAAAGCTATGGTTTTTCCACTAGTCAAGTACGTATGTAAGAGTTGGACTATAAAGAAAGCTGAGCACTGAAGAATTGATGCTTTGAGCTATGGTGCTGGAGAAAACTCTTGAGAGTTCCTTGGACTGCAAGGAGATCAAACTAGTCAATCCTAAAGGAGATCAGTCCTGGGTGTTCGTTGGAAGGACTGATGCTGAAGCTAAAGCTCCAATACGTTGGTCACCTGATACAAAGAACTGACTCATTGGAAAAGGCCCTGATGCTGGGAAACATTGAAGGCAGGAGAAGGGGACGACAGAGACTGAGATGGTTGGATAGAAACACCGACTCAATGGACCTGAGTCTGAGTGAGCTCCAGAGTTGGTGATGGACAGGGAGGCCTGGTGTGCTACAGGGTCCACGGGGTCCCAAAGAGTCGGACACGACTGAGCGACTGAACTGAATTTCCACCCAGGGTACTGCAAGGAGTAAAAGTGGCACATCAAGCACTTAGTTTTCTGACTCACACACAGTATGTGTTTAGTAAAGTCAAACTATTTTTCTTCTAATGTGATTTCTACTGTGGATCATTATTTCCTCATTGATTTCTGTTAGTTTTTAGCAATGTTTCTCTGGAAATATCAGGCTCTCTCAGTGAGGAGCAGGAAGGTATGGATGTTTTCCTGAGCTTTTCAGTGCTGGGAGCCATGCAGGATACGTATCTGGGAGTTGTCATGTGCTGACAGCTGGCTCCTAGGTAGAACCCCTGGAAAAAGAGTCCAACCTGGGAGGAGCCTGTTTTTGTGAGCAAAAGCCTCCTCTTAGGTCCCAGGGATGACACGGGGCAAGAGGAGTGGTCAGAGGCCCAGAGAGAGCCGTAATGATCAAAAGTGCACACTGGAATGGTCTGCACACAGGACCTACACACAGGCCGTCCCTCTTGGTCCTCAAGGTCAGCTGTTTTCTTCCCTATCATGATGCTTGTGCCTAAGAACGGTGGGCAAATGATTGCCTTTGTTGCTGTTGGTAATGTTCTTTAATACTTTACCATCTATGCTTTCAGTTTGTTCTTTTTAATTGTGGTTAAAATACACATAACATAAAATTTACCGTCTTTGTCATTTGTCAGTGTACATTTCAATGTGTTAAGCACATTCACATCACTGTGCAATTATTGTCTCTTTGGGCCTCTGAGTCCCACGACTGGTGGAAGCTGAGCTCCAATACTCTCACTGCCCCCTGCATCCTGATTCCTGTCCCCCAGGACTGCTCCGCGTTCTGCCTGAGACCTCACTGTGGGTTTCCCCACATAACAGAAGGAGGGTTTGGGCACGAAGGTGAAGCTGGGGGCTCCTGTGTGCCTCACCTTTCACCTGGGGCATGGTCTGTACGAAATTTAACATCTTTCACCTGCTGCTGATACACATTTCCCAGGATATGACTCAAGTCGAGCCCCACTTGGCTGACATCTGCCTTTCCAACCCTGCCTGACTCGGCAGGGAAGCCAGTATCTGGCAGCGGGAGCATCGCTGGGTTGCTGTTCCTGGCGGGGAAAGCAGTGTTTGCTGCCTAACATAGCAAGGGATGAGGTGGGGCTCCCAGTGCTTTTCCCAGGGCCTTTGCTAATGCTCTGTGGGGTTTTCAGGAAGTCACTTTGTGCTGAGCTATCGGTCAGGAATAAGAATAACAAAATGGGTTTTTGTACAACTCCTTGGTAGTGATTCATTAACCCCACATACTCTCAGATCCTTGAGATTCAGAATGTTTGAGAATGGTTAACTTGGTTCTAGGAAGCCCATCTGATTTTTAATGATGACAATAGTTCCTGTGGTCAAGAACTGACCTGCCAATCATGTAGATGCAAAAAATGTGAGTTTGATCCCTGGGTTGGGAAGATCCCCTGGAGGAGGGCACAGCAACCCACTCCAGTGTTCTTGCCTGGATAATTCCATGGGCAGAGGAGCCTGGTGGACTACAGTCCATGGGGTTGCAAATGAGTCGGTCACAACTGAAGCCACTTAGTACACATGTAGTTCACGTAGATTTAGTACCTAGTAGTGGGTGTCAGCCACTGTGCTAAGAATCCAGATTCTGAAAGACGGTTCTCACATCTCATGGGTCCATGGAGAAGTATCCTGTCTTGCCCTTAATGCAGTTCCTAGCCCAGGAAGCAAGATTTTCAAAATGGCAGCTCTGGAAGAACAAAGCTTCTTAGGATCACTCGTTGGGATGAAGTGGATTGAGAGGGACACTGAAGTAGAATTATTACTAAGAAGAGAGGGAAGAAGATACACTGGGGGAGGAAACCACAAGGCATGCAGATGGAATGTAGTTCTCAAGAGTTTGAGGGGGTTTTGATGGTCTGGAGGAGAACTTTATGAGGAAACTTTCTCCAATAAAATGAAAAGACAAACCTCACGGAGGAATTTACTGCTCATAAACCAAAGCCTGGGAACCTCGCCATGGAGAGCAGGATCAACCCAGCTTCCCTCAGGCCTGCTCTCCCATGTCATGGGCACTCATGGGCCAGTTCTGCCTCTGAATCACAAACAGAACAATAAGTGGTCTCCCCCAAATATTCTTCAGCTCCATCTCTGAAAGGACTCCACGCTCCCCTTCCCTTCTCTGTTTATTTTCTCTGTCCCCAGAACCCAAATCAGAGCCAAGGAACAGACCACCATAGAAAACCAAGACTCTGAAGACTGCCCTGTGGCTTGTCATCAACTAAGAAGGTCATGGCTGATGGAGTCCCCATCCCATTTCTGGGCTCTGCATGACCCATGTTGATGACTGAGCCAGCTCTTGCTAAACCATCTTACTCCCCAAAATGAATCCTCTTGCAAAACCATGATACAGTTCAAGAAATGGTCCTTCCTCCAATGACGATAAACCACTAACTCTGTTCTTACCCTGTATCTTACTCTATCGCTTTGGGAGGGATGCTCACAGGATGTTCAATTCATGATTGCTATCTTAGAATCCCAAGAGAGGAGGCAGTGCTGTCTAGCAGTTAAGAGAACGCTGGGTCTGCCGTGACTCTGCCTGGGTCTGAGATCTCTCTCTCTCTCTTCTTTTTAATGCATTATTTTTTATTGGAGTCTATTTGCTTTACAACGTTCTGTTAGTTTCTGCTGTACAGTGAAGTGAATCAGTTACATGTATACATATGCCCCTTGGCTTTTGGATCTCCCTCCCACCTCCCCCATCCCAGCCCTCTAGGTCATCACAGATTGTCAGGAAACTTAAATGATATAAAACCAGCACACTATTTAGCACAAAGCCTGCCATACAGGAAGTACGCAAAGTATGTTAGCTACTATCACATTATTTTAGAACTTGAGAAATAAAAGGCACACAGACAAGCCCTGCACATAGCAGAAGCTTAATGGCAGAAGGGCTGGCTCATGTGTCCCCCTCATGAGTTAACGGCTTTTCTTGGATCTCACTTTTTGACCCCAGGCATGCCTTAGTTTATAGCACAGTAATATCTATTATTATTATTGCCTCTTGATTTTATAGGAGAATTTCATTTCATGTTGATTTTATTTGGCAATAATTATTTTTAAAGGCTTCAGCTTTTGTGTTCCCTGCCCTTATCATGTCTGTCACATAAGTAGAAAAAGGCAGACACAAGAACGAAGAAGAAACTTTGAATTTCTGCAGATGAGGACGTGGGAACCAGGACAAACGGGGTAAGGCCATGTGTCCCATGTGCAGTGACAGAGCAGGACAAAAACATTGGTCCTGTCCTTCTTCCCTTATCTTAAATGAATTTATTATAGATATTCTTTTTTAAAGGCCATTGCCTTCTCCAGTATGGAAGGAAGTATTTGTTAAATGAATACATGCTTCTCTCCTACACATACATGTCTGTTTGGTACAGTTAATCCTTTCTTTAACAGCACAGATATATGAAGCTGTTCATATAATATGTGAATGTTGACCAAGTACAGTCGTCAGCTGACCATGGCCGTGCCCGACAACCTCTCGCAATAACCTCTGGTCAACTCTCACCTGCACAGTTTACAGACGGGACTGAACCCACAGCCTTCCCCACCATGAAGTCAGGTCAAGTCCTCCAATAATTGCAGAATCTCCTGTTCTGGGACATCCGTTCCCTCCAAAGGCCTGGCTTAGCCCAGGCCATGTCAGCTGGGAACACAGAAAGCGAATCCAAGCCTAGCGCAGACTCGTGCGGAGGGCAAAGGGGTCAGAGCTTAGTGTTCTGTCTGATAGGAGGATCCCATTTCAAAAGGTCAATCTAGCTTTCTCTCCTAAGAACTGCAACTTCTCTCAAGCCTCGACTCGCCCCAAAATTACCCCGGAGGCTCCGACAAGTCCCTGAAGTTTCAATCATTTACTAAACAAGTCTTCACTGGGATCTTGTTAGGTACCAGGACTAAGGATGGGTCTACCCAGGTGGCACAGTGGTAAAAAATCCATCTGCAATACAGGAGATGCAGGATACCTGGGTTCGATCCCTGGGTCGGGAAGATCCCTTGGAGGAGGAAATGGAAACTCACCCTAGTGTTCTTGCCTGGAGAAACCCACAGACACGGGATATGCCTGGTGGGTATAGTCCATGGGTCACACAAAGTCTGACACAACTGAGTAACGGAGCATGCACGCAGCACGGAGGTCCTTGTTACAGATATTAGATCCTTATCAAATATATGATTTGCAAACATATTCTAGAATTCTGTGGGTTGTCTTTTCACTTTCTTGTTTGTAACTCTTAAAACACAAAATTTATAATTTTGATAAAGTCTAATTAACTTTTTTCCTTTGGTTGCTTGCGCTCTTGATGTCATATAAAAGGAATCATTGTCCAACATGACTATGTTTTCCCTAAGAGCTTTATGGTTTGAGCTCTTACATTTAGGTCTATGATCCAGTTGCAGTTAATTTTTGTATATGATGTAGGGTAGAGACCCAAATTCATTATTTTGCATGTGGATATCCAATTGCCTCAGCGCCTTTTGTTGGAATGACTATTCATTCCCCATTCAATTGTCTGGGCACTCTTGCTGAAAATCAACTGACTATAAATGTAGTGGTCTATTTCTGGATCTCAATTCTATTTCTTTGATCTATAGTCTCCCCTTATGTCAGTACTATACAATCTTCATCACTGAAATGTTATCATAAGTTTTGAAACTGATAAGTACGAATATTCCAACTTTGCTTCTCTTGCAAGATTGTCTGGGCTCTTCTGGGGCTCCTACATTTACATATTACTTTTAGGAACAACTTGTCAATTTCTGCAAACAAAAAGACAGCTGAGATTACTATATGGATTGCATTAATCTGCAGGCCACTTTGGGGGACTATTGCCATCTTAGCAATATTAAGTCTTCCAATCCATAGATGCAAGGTGTCTTTCCATTAGTTATTGTTTAATCACTCTCAATAATGTTTCAAGGTTTCTCTGGTGGCTCAGTTGATAAAGAATCTGCCTGCAATGCAGGAGACCCAGGTTTGATCCCTGGGTGGGGAAGATCCCCTGGAGAAGGAAATGGCAACCCACTTCGGTATTCATGCCTGGAAAATCCCATGGACAGAGAAGCCTGGTGAGTTACAGTCTATGGGGTCACAGAGAGTCAGACATGACTTAGCAACTAAACCACCAATAACGTTTCATAATTTTCAATGCACAAGTCTTACACTTCTCTTGTTAAATTTATCCCTAACTACTTTACAGTTCTTTGATGATTCTGTAAATGGAACTGTTTGCCTAACTTTATTTTTAATCAGGCATTGCTAATGCATAAAAATATAATCTATTTCTGCATTTCAATCTTGTATCCTGCTACTCTGCTGAATTCACTGATGAGCTCTAATAGCTTTTTTGTGCATATTTTAGTATTATCTATAAACAAGATCACATCATCTGCAAACAGAAATAGTTTTACTTTTCTCTTTCTAATATGATAACCTCTTCAAGGCTTCCTCCTTATTGTGCCATGGAACATTTTATCCTTTATAAACTATTTTTAGGCATCAAGAATGTATGCCCAATGAGAACACGAATTTGTTTTGTTCCCTGCCATAGACCTGGCATCTAGACTCATTCTTAATATTTAAGATTTCAATAAATATTTGTTGAATAAAGGAAATAAAAAGTAATGGGGGGGTAGCCTCCCTCTTGGCACAGTGGTAAAGAATCTGCCTGCCAATGCAGGAGACACAAGTTCAATCCTTGATCTGGGAAGATCCCACATGCCACGGAGCAACTAATCCAGTGCACCACAATCATTAAGCCTGTGCTCTAGAGTCTGGGAGCCACAGCTACTGAAGCCCACGCACTCAAGAGCTCGTGGACCGCAAGAAGAGAAGCCACTACAATGAGAAGCCTGGGCAGCAAAACTAGAGAGTAGCCTCTGCCCACCACAACTAGAGAAAAGCCCGCACGACATGGCAACGAAGACCTAGCCCAGCCAAAAATACATGATTTTTAAAGGAATGGGACAGTTTAGTCCAGAGCTTTTCCCTGTACTGTAAAACTACATTGGGGGTGAGGGGGTGGCTTATTCTATCCCATATATAAATATATTCACTTATGTCTGCCCAGTGCCTCACAATTAATGAGCACTCCATAAACATGTGTCTAATGGGTGAATGAAGAAATAAATAAGGTAAAGCCTGACATATGGGGGGTGCATAATTAAGACCACATGGCCACATCTGGTATAGGAAACATCATCTGTCCAACAGCTTAATATGCCATCAACTCCATCCCAGTGAATGATAAATACCACCCCCTAAGATCACAGTGACAACAAAACTCTGTCACTGGAATTCCAACAGTTCTATGGTGGTTGTTAAAATGATACTACTATGCAATTCCTATTATTCATATCATTTCAACAGCAACTCAAGAGGTGGCTGGGCAGGGCAATGGATGGCAAGTCATCTAGGCTGGACGTGCAGGCCAATCTGCTGGCCCTGCCCCCTTGCATCTTCAGCCTTGACTCTCACCCAGGACATACTTCAGGTGCATCTGGAAATGCAGTGAGAATACTTGGCATCGACACATGTGAATAGCCCACGAGGTCCAGGAAGGTCTGGGACACAGAGAGTAGGAGGTTGGGGGCCCTGCCTATTTTGCTCATGCTCTTTATTTTTTTGTATAAGTTATTATGTCCATTTTTATTAAAATGATGACTCTGTGATCTTACTTATCTGGGGAAAATAAAGCCAGATTTAGAGAAAAGCAAAAGCTACAAGGATACATTGTACAGCACAGGGCTTCCCTGGTGGCTCAGTGGTAAAGAATCCACCTGCCAATGAACGAGGTGCAGGTTCCATCCCTGGATCTAGAAGATTCCCTGGAGGAGGAATGGGAACCCACTCCAGTATTCTTGCCTGGAGAATTCCACAGACAGAGGAGCCTGGTGAGCTACAGTCCATGGGGTCGCAAAGAGCTGGACATGACTTAGCGACTAAACAGCAAACCACAGGTAATATAGCCAATATTACAGAATAACCTAAAATGGAATACAATCTATAAAAATCTTGAATCACGAAAATTGTACACCAGGAGACTTCCCCAGTGGTCCAGTGGTTAAGAATCCTTCTGCCAATGCAGGGGACCCAGGTTTGATCTCTGGCCTGTGAGGACCCCACATGCCAGCGGGAAATCAAGCCCATGCACCACAGCTACTGAAGCCCAAGGGCCCTAGAGCTTGTGCTCTGCAACGAGAGAAGCCCTCATAAGGAGCCGTCTGTAACACTGCAACCAGAGAGCAGTCCCCACTTGCTGCAACTAGAGAGAGTCCATAGGCAGCAGCGAGGCCCCGGTACAGCCAAACACAAATACAATACATTCCAAAAAAATTTTTTTTAATTGTACACCTGAAACTAATACAACATTGTAAAGCAACTATACCTCAACGACAACCAAAAAAGTCACTGCAAACAAAAGTTTCCTTTTGAGAGTCTTATTTTCAAGATTAGTCATTTTTCTGCTCTTACTGGATTTGAATATGATATGAAATACAGGCGTTTCTTAGTGTACTTGGATGCACTTCTGAAAATCTGTAAGGTTACAGAGTTACCCATGTTACTACCTACTATTTTCATTTGATCTAAGGAAGCCATTTCCCTGAGGGAGCACACCTCCAGTGGATCTTATTCAGTGGGAAAACACCACTTGATCAACATAAATCAACCTCACACTGTTCTTTTAAGGAGACTTTTGTTCCCATTGCCCCAGCCCCACAACCCCAGACTATCTGTGTGTTACAGATTGAAATCTATCCTCACCAAATATTCATTTTATTCTGTTTTACTCAGGCAACTATCATATAAATAACTGCATTGTTACTAGAAACATATTTTAAGATTTTAATGACTATGAGGAGACCTGTAGCTATTGCAGACATGCTAATCCTCAATAAATATGTTTTTAATCAGGTTAGCATTTTATGAAAAATAACTGTCCCATTAATTCTGGGGTGGACTTTGCAGGCTTGACGGAAAGCACTGCAGTTGATTTGTTTTCCCTGAGGCTCTTTAAGTCACACTTTAAATTTGGAGATTCAACCAGGGAATTTTCCAGCCTTCAAAACACAAGAGCCGGGAACAAGACTGAGTATAGCCGTGACAGGAAAAAGTAAGCAGCTTAGGGTCATCAGGAAAAGTCTGGACTAAAAGTCAGATCAGGATCTAAGGCTCTTCTCTTCCTAATTAACCTTTCTTAGCCAGAGCTTCCTCATTTGTCAAGTGGGGATGATCATATGTAGCCTGGTCATGCATTTTCATGGTAGGGAATCTGATGTATGTGTGTATGAGACAGTGCAGTAAAAATCTCGCAGTACTACAGCGTGGGGTCTAGGGAACCCAGCTTGGCTCTGCGCAACTCAGCAGAAGCACCTCAGCCACATCGTCTAACCCTCTGGCCTTCAGTTTCTTCATGTTTACAGTGTAAATAATGATGGCTTTCCCTGATGGCTCAGATGGTAAAGAATTTGCCCACAACGCAGAAGACACAGGTTCAATCACTGGGTCAGGAAGATCTCCTGGAAAAGGGAATGGCAACCCACTCCAGTATTCTTGCCTGGAGAACTAGATCATCAGAGGAGCCTGGCGGGCTATAGTCCATGGGGTGGCAGAGGCGGACACGACTGAAGCTACTAACACTTTCACTTTCACTAAATAATGATAATAATAATCATAATGTCTATTTCTCAAGGATTTCTCACATACAGTGACATGATGTATATGAGCATTCACAGAAGATGTGGCACAGAAGGTGCAGCAAATGCCGTTCTTTTCCCACTGTCCACCCATCAGGAATGTACATACGTTCCTCAGATGAAATCCAAGATGCCTGGGAAAAGTCAGAATCACAGAGTCATTGCTTTTTCTGCCAGAGAGAAACAGGCCAGCGAGGGTGGAGACACCACCATCACCACCTGCGCTTTTCTGACACCCAAGCCTGTCCTCTGCTGGAGCTCCCTGCCCTCTGCTCCTTAATTGGGGATCCTTTATCAGAGTTGTGATTAATAGTTAGCTTGACAGGCTGACTGGGAGGGATGGCCCTGAACTCAGGAATTCAGAGGATGCTGCATAGGAGAGTTATAACTCTTTATTATTCATTTTTGTTGGAGTAGAATTGCTTTACAATGTTTCTGCTGTATAGCAAAGTGAATCAGCCATCCGTATACATACATCCCCTCTTTTCTTGGATTTCCTCCCCATTCAGGACACCACAGAGCATTGCGTAGAGTTCCCTGTGCTGTATATCCGTTCTCACTGGTTATCTATCTTATACACATATCAGTAGTGTAAGGCACAAGAAGGGCAGAGCTGGAGATGTGGGTCAGCAGAAAACTCCCTAGTAGTCAGTGTCTAAGGCAGAAAGGGGTAGCCTGGGAGTGACTTCCCCTCTTCAGCAAGTGGCTGTTCACTGTTGGCGCTGGACCATGTGACCCAATCTGGACTCAGGGATGCCTAGACAGCCAAACCCTGGGGCCACATCTCTCTATACCTTTGCAGGGTCTCCAGATCTCATGAAAACCTTGAGACAAATGACCTCACCAAGCTCCCCAGACTGAACAAGAATGCTCAAGGGATCTGAGTACATTAACCCAGAGCCAGTGGACCAGAATGCAAGAGCTGAGCACAGGCAGACACCTCAGACTTCATCATGCTATTAGTTCTCTTGACTGAGCAGGGCCCCATGGCCATCCCAGCCCTCCCACAGCCCCAACACACACACACACTCAAACACACACACACACTCACACACACACACACACTCACACACACACTCCTCCAGGAACAAGCACCAGAGAGAAAGATTAGCTACATAAACTAGGCAGGCTTGTAAAACAGCTAAAGAATTAAGTTCTCAAGAATGTTTTGGCCAAGCTGCTGACCCATTCCCCACTCTGCAAAGCCCAGGGAAGGACAGAGAGAGGTAGAAAGAAAAATAAAAGGACCAGGGAAAACAGAACCAAATTATTAAGTGCTTTTCATTCAATAAATAAACTCCATCTGACAGGCCCTCCCCTGGAGTCCTAAGGTGCCATGAATCCTGGGAAATGACTTGGAAAATTTAAAAAAAAGAAAGAAACACAACAGAGATTCCCAGGTCCTGATTGAAATGAGAGAGGTGTTTAGTCAATTCCCTCACGCCAGTCAGATTCAGACAAGAATTGGGATTTGGACAGACAAAGGGAGGATGAGCAGCCTGGCGTCTGGAAGTGGGAATCAGTCAGTCTCACTTTGAGAGACAGCCTTGACACACGTACTTGTGAGGTGATGACACCCAGATCTAAATGTCAAGACCCCCATCTGCCCCTCTCCTCCTGGGAGAACGGTAATCAACGCAGTCACTGCATCTCCCCCTCCACCCCCCACTCACATCCACCCATCCTTCTGCACCCCTGCCTCCATCATGAACGACCAGCCCATCAAGCTAGAAACCTCTGCCACCCTCTTTTCCTTCTCTCTCATCCCCCAGATGCATTTGGTGACCAGCCCCTGTCCTGTCTACTTAGACATATCAGCCAAATCAGGTCTGTCAGAACCACGTCAGGACTGACTTTAAGTATCAGTTCTCTGATTAGTTTCTCTACCATCAACCTCTCACAGTCCACATCATCAGACACTCCAGCAAAGATGTCATTGTACTAAAGAAAAAAAAAAAAATCAGATCAGATCATTTCCTAAAGAAAGACCTCCACCAGCTCACACTTACCTTATCGGGGACCACACCCTGGCCCTTCCCAGTCTCACCCTTAACTTGCTCACGTGGCTGTGTCACCTGCCCCTCAGGCCACGACTAGGCCTCCCCATCCCCTTCCATAATCTGGCTGGCTTTGTTCTCCCCTGCCTGGGGTGCCCTCACTTCACCTCTGCCCAGTGACCCCTCCGCATCTCTTGAGGTCCATTTCTAAAGCCACCTCTTCTGTGATGCTCTCCCTGGTTCCGCAAGACAAAGCCAACCCCTTCCTCCCCACATTGCTCATTTCACTATTACAGCACTGATCATGGGCTGTGACTTTTTTCTTCCCAAGACTGTCCCACTAGAATGTGGGTCCCTTAAGTCTGCTCCTCATGGTTTTAATCACATTGGCCTCAGAATGTAGCCTTTATAAGCACTTCTTCAATGTTTCACTAAATACATGAACAGACTAAGATAACCGATGACTAAGCAAGCTGGCAGTGCACTCAGATAAACAACCACCCTCTGTGGGTCTCGGCGGCGTCATTGGTGCAAGGAGGAGGCTGGAGCTCCTAAACCCCCGTGGAGGCTTGACACTGCACGGATTTACGAGGGTGCGCTGAGAGAGCAGGGCCTGGGCTTCTCTGTGCAAGAACTGAAGCCGAGTGAGAGCTGTAAATACGGAGAGTCGAGTCGCTGAGGGTCTTAAGTAACCCAGAGGCCTCGGCCCTCGAGAGTAGGCAGGCTTGTGAGGAGGTAAGCCAGTCGTTTTCATTAAAAGCACAGCAAGGTACCAGATCCAAACACCACATTAGGACTTGCAATCTGATATGCCTGCAGAAACCCACCCCCATCCTTCAGGGAAGCAGCATGGAAGGGGTCAGGGAGGAACCGAAACTGCCTACAAGCAGGTGGGAAGCTGGGCAACAGAGCAAGGAGAGGTGAGCAGCCAGGATCCTTCCCCAGCACAAAAGCCGTCCTCCCCGACCTGGTCTGCCAAGACATCCGGACACAAACAGAAACCTTAAATGTCGGCCAGACTGTCCCACTCACTCCTGCCACCCCGGGACCTGTGTTAACACAACTCAGTGCCCAGGCTCCTGTTAGCTCTGCTTCTCTCACCTGCAAAATCTCTGTGGGATCCCTCTGCCCATGAATGTACTGTTCACATCCTTAATGTCCGTCATGTCATCCACCCCAATCTAGTGACCTCTTCCTTCTCCTTCTGAAATGTGGTAACAGGTCAGCTGCCTGGTTTGACCATCTTTGGTACCACTTCCCAGAGTCACACAGTGCCCGACAAACAGGAGGCACTCACAAAGGTTCCTCCGAATGAATGAGTGAGTGTGCTCAGAGCCCAGTGGGTCTGTAGAGAGGGATCCTTCCCATGAGGAGAGCCCCCATGGGGGGCTCAGCTGTTAAGAGACATCACCACAGAAATATACCAAACCACAGGGCATTGGTTTTTTGGTCTTTGTTTGCTTGGGGGTTTGTGGGGGGAGCTCCCCTATTGCCCAGGTCCTCTCCCCAAACACTCTGCAAGTTCCATGTGAATAGGAATTACATCTCTTCTTCTTTCCTCCAAGACACCCACCAGTATCCTGCGCGCGCACACACACACATCAAGTACGTATTTACTGATGGCTTTTCTGCATAAAGCCAGGATTATCTAAAAGAGAAAAACTACAGAAAAGGAAGTGGAGGGAAAAGCATCCATAAAGAACTTTCACCTAAATGAAGACACCTGGGAGCTCAGTTAAGACTAAAAATGTTAGGCTGCGAGGAAAAGTGTGGAAGAAAAATGCCAACAGGAGGGGGCAAATAAGAGAGCAAACAGAGGAACTTCCCTGGTGGGCCCATGGCTAAGACTCTGAGCTCCCAATGCAAGGCGTGCGAGTTCGATCCCTGATTGGGGAACTAAGATCCCACACGCAGTAACTAAGAGTTCACACGTGGCAACTAAGATCTGGTGCAAAGAAACATTTTTTAAAAATAAAAAAAGAGCATATGAGCAAGACAAGTTGGGGGAGGATAAATAATCATTTCAAAGAAACACTGCTGCTGCTAAGTCGCTTCAGTCGGGTCCGACTCTGTGCGACCCTGTAGATGGCAGCCCACCAGGCTCCCCCGTCCCTGGAATTCTCCAGGCAAGAACATTGGAGTGGGTTGCCATTTCCTTCTCCAATGCATGAAAGTGAAAAGTGAAAGTGAAGTCACTCAGTCGTGTCTGACTCTTAGCAACCCCGTGGACTGCAGCCTACCAGGCTCCTCCATCCATGGGATTTTCCAGGCAAGAGTACTGGAGTGGGTTGCCATTGCCTTCTCCAAAAGAAACACTGAGGTGTAGTTAAAAATGGAAACCGTGTGGACAGTGGCAGGTCACACAGTGCTGGACACACCACGGGTTCCGTTTCAGACAGAGTCACTTTTCTCGGTGGAAGGCTATGACAAGCAATCTGTCCAAAGATACTCGCTGGTCACAAGAGGAGGGCAAAGCCTTCAGAGATATGAACCTCGTCATTTCTTTCTTTGAATGATGTGAAAACTGGCCTTCACACACAGACATAGATGCCAGAGATGCTTGAGAATGAACAGGAGACACGCTGATGATTGGAGTAATCTTGGGCCTGTGGCTTGGCCCAGGGATGCTGTAAAGGAGGCGAGAGAAGGTACAAGAGCAAGAAGGACAAGAGGAAGCGGGGGATGGTCCACCTCCAGTCTGGTTGCACTCTCCAGCATCACGATTTCTGTTTCTCCCCACATCCTTTCCAAAGTTCTGCTCATAGCAGAGATGCCCCTTAACCCACCACAGTGAAATTTAAGAAAAGCATAAGCATATGGAGTATAAAACCTAAAGGAAGAATCTCACAGTCTTAAAACCATTGAATTAATGGCCTTTCTTTAATTTCCTTCACACGATGAAAAACAATACGGCTTGTTTTCATGAGATGACCTTGTCATATTTCTCGACAGGCCTGGCATCTGGGAAAGGACAATATCACCAGCATGGATGAATGCTCTCTTCCTGTGAAATGCAGGAAATGTTTATTTTAAGGTAGAGATAATACTATTATATCTTCCCTCCTTGTCTGGAACATGAGCAGAGGTGTCCTTTTACGGATGAGGAAGGAGGCAAATAAGATGGTCCAAAGTTTTCTGTCCACCAAAACTTTTAAGTCCAGGAAGATTGATTACCATGAACATCAAAGGCAAAGCAGAGAAGGGGAAGGAAGTCAGCAAAACCTCAGACAGAGTTATGTATGGAAGAGGGAGTGACCCTAATTGCTTTGCCTTAATAATGATGGGAACACTGTGCCTGGTTCAGGGGGGATGCTTACTGGGTGGGTAGATGGGTGGATGAGTGAATGGGTGGAATCAGGGAAGGGATAGGTTGATAGAGGAATGATCTGTGGGAATTATACCTCCATGCCCTAAGTGGGTCACTTTCCTAAACCACTGTCCAGCCATCTGGTCATAATGATAAGTCCTCCTTGGCACCTCATCTCTGTTGTCTGTTAATGTCAATATCACCTGGGGTTCAAAACCTCAGAGTGACCATCAGCATCTCCCGGCCTCCCCCCGAGTCGACTCCTGCACTCAATCTCCCCTCTGCATCCCCTGCATTTACTCCTTCTCAGGTGCATCCCAACAGCCTCCTATGTGACCCCCCTCCTCCAGACCCAGGGACCACTCACCAGGTGTCTCTCTGTAACAGTTCTGTTCATGTCCCTCCAACACATGATAGTCCATAGTGGCTATCATTGGCCTAAAAAGAATCCAAACCACTCACGCAAACGTATGTGGTCCCCACGGCCTGGCTCCCAGGAGCCTTTGTCACCTTGCCTCTACCCTCCCCTGCACTGCAGTCTTCTCTTCCCGGGGGAGTCAGGGCTTCCGCGACTGCTCATCTCTGACCCTTTGCTCTGTGGGCTGTTCTCCGCTTGTAAAAGTCAAAACTAAAGCAACAAATAAAAGCACCTGCCCATACGTAGAGAAGAGACTGCTGGACACAGTGAGGGAAGGAGAGAGTGGGATGAATTGGGAGCGCAGCACTGACAAGGTGTGCACCAGCATGTGTGAAGTGAGCAGCTAGTGGGGAGCTGCTGCAAAGCACAGGAAGCGCAGCTCCGCGCTCTGTGATGACCTAGAGGGGTGGGAGCGAGGGGAGGAGGCTCACGAGGGAGGGGATATGTGCGCCTACGAGGGAGGGGATATGTGCACGCGCACGGCTGATTGACATTGTTGTACAGGAGAAACCCACACAACACTGTAAAATTATCCTCTGATTGAAAAAAAAAAAAAAAAAAACCCCACCTGTCTGCCCCTCAAAGGCCAGTTCAAATGTGACTTCCTCCATGAAGACTGCAGATCCAGAATCTGCTCTTTCCTCTGCGTTCTGGCTGCAGCCTGTACCACGTCTGGAGCACCGACCTGGTGCTATAACAACTCCTGGGAGGGGCTGGTCTAACCCCCCACGCCCCACCCCACCCCATCCCACCCCTAGACTGTGCTCCTCGGAGGCCCAATCAGTGCCATCTCCCTGTGTCCTGCGAGCCGAGCACAGCTCCGGCCCACGACCCACGACCCATGTAAAAGGATCTTATTTTAAGGGACCAAGGCTGGCCCAGCGTGAGGCTCCCTTTGCCCAGGTCTTGGGAGGCACCGCGTGCGCGCGCGTCAGTCTGGACCGACTCAAGCTCGTCTTCTCCGTGACGCTTTACCTCCAAAACTACAAACAGGAAATCCAGGGGGAGGAGAAGCTCTGGTTAATAGAAAAGCAAGCTCTCAGCCCAAACCTCCAGCTGCCTTGTTAAAGTTAACAAGCACCAGAATGAAACATGTGGCTTAGGAGCTGGGTTTCTTATTATTATTACACACACACACACACACACACATATCCCTACACATATACGGGAATAAGCTGGCTTCAGAGTGCGGCTGGATGAACAAATATAAGACAAAAAGCAGAAAGAGATCTGGGGGCCAGAGCACAGAACCAGTGGGCGTTTTTTAAAACCCCCAAGAACAGGGTGGGGCATTACTGTGGGCCTGCCTGTGCCGGGGGTGTCAGAGCTCCCCAAATAAAATGAAGCCTCACAGCTAGGCCAATCAAGAAACAGCACAGGTTACACTGGGTCTGCCTCTCTCCCCAGTACGTGTTCAATCTCGACCAAGTATCTGGCACAGCAGTTAAAAACGGGGACTGTGCCGGCATCGTGGGTGTCACTTCTGGAGTAGGGGTGTTGGGGGAGGGGGGTATCCCTGTGTCTCAGGGCCTCTTTGCAACCATGGGGATAGAACCATAGTGCTCGATTCTCAAGGCTCTTCAACTTAAATATACATAAACAGTCCAGAGGTTACCCAAACCCTCCATCCATATTAGGGCTTTTCCTTTCTTTTTGGTGCATGCACAGACACGGCCAAGTGAAACTGAAACGATTATGTGGGCCTCACCTGTTGGGAGGTGCTCACCTGTTGGGAGGTGCTCCCCGCACCTGTAGGGAGAAGCGTGTGGCTGCAGCACCAGGCAGGACGGACACAGAGTGCGGGACTTTCGTGCAGACCCCGGGGCGGTGGGGGTGGGGGACACAGCACAAACGCCCCTGAGTCAGGCTGGGACCTGGGCCCCTCTGCTGTGATACTGGCACCTGGACACACCTCTCCTCCAGCAACGAAATACAGAGAGGCTACAGGCGACTAAGAATAAAGCTGCATGCGCAGCTGGGGCAAATTCTGACCTGAAAGGTACAAAGACAAAATAAAAACCCCAACTGCTACTTCTGCAGAGCCTGGAGCAAAACAAAACAAAACAAAACAAAACTGGGTACCCAGAGCAAAAGCAGTATCCTGGGCTTGCCCCCTGCTCCCAACACCACAAAGGGGTGGGCAAACTGCCTAACCCACCCCTTCAACACCACGCTGGACCCACCCCTATCCTCACCCCATGTAAGTAACAAGCTCACCCCCTCCTCTGGAAGCCAGCTAACAAGGAAACCAGCTACTTTTTCTTACTCCCTCCTCCAGCCCAGTAAAGCCTCCCCTGAATTTCTTATTTGAGAACTCTGGTCAATTTCACTCCCACCTTTTTCTCCACTTCCTTGCTTCCTGGAAAAGTCCAGTTGCCTTGGACTCAAGGCAACCCCCATCTATCAAGGTCAGTCCCAGGAAGAGCTGGTGCTTGCCTAGGCTCCTGACACCACCACGCCCATTTCCTCCACCCTCCTACCCACCCTCCTCTCCCCTGCTTTTGTGGATGTCCTTGGCCTTCAGCCGGAATCAGGGTTGTGCTCTGCACAGGTAACAACTGGCTATCATGTGCTGCTTTCCCTGATGACACCGAGAGCCTACCCCAGGACAGAGCCTCCATCGTCTCTCCCCCACCCCACCGCTACGGTCCTGTAGTCCTGTCTCCAGAGAGAGATTACAATTGCCCTTACTCTTTCCACCTCCCTCGTTTCTTTCAGGTCATTGAAAGTGAACCATCCTTTGGAAGGTGAGTCCTAGCGTCAAGGGATCTAGGTTCTCAGCGCTGGGAGAGTCCTGGGAGGCCACACATGGCCACTCAGCCAGGCAGGGCACGGCTGCCATAGCACCATCCACAGGGACTTGGATGTGAATGGTGACCCCCAAGATCGGCACGGAGTGAAGCCCTGGGGGTGTTTTCACTGCAGGGAAAGGGCCTTCCTGGGTTAAGGGCAGAATGGAAACCACAAGACTGCCCCAAACCGCCATTCCCGGTGAGTTCTTGTCTTCAGCACTGTCTGCAGCTGCTGAGGCTCTAAGCAAGTCAGTGCTGGGGGTCTTGGCAGGTCACATTATCCTCTCCTGTCCAAAGAAGCAGTTAGACATTCACCCTATGAGTTGTGTCCATCTGCACCTAATGAGTGAGTCCATTTATTAATTTATTCATCAAACAGAGAGCATCTCCTAGGGCCCAGGAGTTGTGGATGTAGACACTGGAAATGCACTGAAAGGGATAAGAAGTTCACCACCTAGGGGCTGACACAGAGGAGAAAGCCAGCCCTCCCCCATCACATTAGAGACTGTACGCGCCAAGAAAGGAGCCTCGTGTAGGCAAATTTACATCTGCTGACAGCGACCAAGGAGCGAGTGCTCACTCTGGGCCAGGACTCTGTTAAGCATCTCCTCGATGTTATTGAATCATTACAGCAACCTTATAAGGCAGATCCTATCATCCCCACTCATTCATGAAGATTTCAAGGCCTGGAGACATTAAAAACTTGCCCAAGGTCACACAGTGAGGTCACACAGTGAGGTCACACAGTAGAGGGGGCCTGGCTGCATGCACTTGCTCTTGACCTCTTTGGGCCACACCAGATCACTGAGTCTCTTGCAGTCAGCGGCAGTGGCTCACCTCTGGTCACTTAAGGGACAAATCTTTCTCTGCGTCCCCTGGCGGCTGATGCACTGCAGGCTAGTCAGAGGAACCCAGAGGAAGACATGGCCCAACCTCCCAAGGAACACGTGGTCCCTGTGTGGAGTCGAGCGGCCACCCTTCTCCTAGAGCCCACTTCAGATGCTTCTTTGGAAATTCTGACTTTGGGGTCTTAAATAGTAGTTGAGCACTGTTTCTGGAAGCACACATGACAACCAGCAGATGTTTTGTTTTCTTATTCTTAATAGGCCCTTGTTTCTAAATGGAAAACCTGGAGAAATCAGTGGAGTAGAGACAAGATTTTAAATGGAAGGGAGAGAGGGGTAAAAAGGAAGAGGGAATTTCACTCCTGGAAAATTGTTCTGCCAAGCCAGACCCTCTCCGATGAGGCAAAAGATGGAATTTGGGGACACGATGCCCTCAGGAAAATTTCCAGGAACTCCAGTTAGCCTGGTTCCAATGACGCCTAACAGCTCATCGCCCTCGCCAACTCTGGACCCAGATGAGTCTTCTTGTTCTCTGTTTGGCATTTTGAAGCCCTGCAGAATCTAACCCACTTGCTTCTCTGCTTCATATGCAGAGAAAAGGAGCCAATCTGATTCCCCTCGGGTAACAAAAGAGGGTTTAAGAAATAGACTCTCTCAGCTATCCCTAAGATCAGAAAACCAGTCTATGGCAGGCTTTGGAAATAATATCACTAAATTCCCTGTGCTTTGGTTTCCATAGCCAATCGAAAGAAATCCAGGCAAAGGATCCAGGGCCAAAAGTAAATACACAGTCCAAAAAAAAAAAAAAAAAAAGATTAAGAAGAGAGTTTGTGTGTCACAGTAATTGGAAAATCGGGACCTGATAGCTTCTTCAATGTCTATCTGAAGACACAAAGTAACATGAGGCTTAAGACCTCCTTCTCCATCTCTTCTCCTGACCTGAGCTCCAGGTATCTCAGAAATCCTGCCCCACTTCAGATAGCTGATAGAACTGAGAGTTTCTTTTCTGAGCACAGAGATGGGGAATAAATGCTAGCGACCCTGAGAAACTGCGGGCAGAGTGAGACAAAATCCAAGGTGGACGTGTGCGATGGAGAAACTTTGAAAACTCTTACCAACGATGCTTCTGATTAAACAGACCCACACCACAACATCTGACCATTCCTGTGGTCCACAGCCCATGGCTGCTTGGACAGGGCCAGCATGCCAAGCCGGCCAGACTGTGGAAGCAAGTACCTCCTGGCCACAGGACTCCCTGCCCTGCAGCCAAAAGCCATGTGGGGACACTGCAAATCCAAACCTCATCCCCTACATGGAAGGCACAGCTCACATCTGAGATTCAGGGGAGATTGCTCTTGGACCTCCGGCCAGATCTTACCCCTGAGGCTGGGACCCTCCAAGTAAGCCCCTGATTGTCAGATAAAAGACTTTCTTTGGATTTTATAGTCTCTTCAAAGTATGTTCCAAGTCTCTTCAAAGTATGTTCCAAGTCTCTTCAAAGTATGTACGACAAACATTTTCAGGGAAAGGGAGAAAGCAAAGTCTGGGACAACACCCAGGGATTCCCCCAGGCTGCCTGTTTACCCCCATCACCTTACAGCAGATGAGAGAAAATCTGGGCTGGCCCAGGCTCACCTGGACAAGGGTACCCCTCAGACTGGTGCCCAGCTCTGTGGGCACTTCCCCAGCTGGGACACCCAACTGACTGGGCTGCCCTCTTCTGACCCCGTCTGTCTTATTTTCTCCAAAGAGAACTGAACAGGGAGAAAATAGAAATCACTTCTTCACAGAGCTTGAGAATCCAGCTCACGAAAGGTGGCTGAGTTGGGGAGAAGTGGGTATTTGCGTCTCTCCCCTTCACCCTAACTGGTTCCTAAATCTAGTTGCAAAAGAAGTTCCAAGGACTTGTCAGTTGTCCTGGGATACCTCATTCACCAGCCCTGAGCCTGAGCCCAACTCTATCAGCCCAACATCTGGAGAAAGCTGAAGTCCAGAACCTTCTCCTTTTCTTAGTGGAGAGAGTTTGGGAACGTGGGAGTTCCTGCCCCTGCAGGAGGCTCCTTGGAAGTCGGCACACGATTTTCTCACGGGAAAGACATCTTTCCCCTTTTAGAGCCCAGGCTCCCAGCTCTCAGATCTCCTCTCCCCGTGTTTCTGTATGCTGCTCTCATTTAGTTTTAATTTCAATTTTCTTTTTCTTCCTCCATCAACTACAATCTAAAATCCATTGCAAGGTCACACCCCAGAGTTAGGCAGAGCTAGGAAGCCAGCAGTCCTGATGGAAGGTGCTGAGGACCTGGAGTTCCAGAGCAAGTGGTGTTTTGAATTGAAGTTGGCTCCCCCACCCAGGACTGGGCATAGAGTGGTCTAGAGCAGGCGTCCCAGGATTTTCAGACAAGAACGCAGCGAGTGAGACTGACAAGGACACACAGGGGAATCCAGGCAAACACTGAAAACCCCGGGAGCACCGGTGGACAGTCTTCTCCAGCAACCATCAGACAAAGTGACCACAGTGAGCCGACCTCATTGTGCAGTTAACTGCTTATATGATGATCAACAAGTCACCTCTGGGAACCTCTGTCTCTTAGTCTAGAAAATCAGAGATCTAGGAGCTTGGGGTTGTCAGATGCAAGCTAGTATATGGAGACTGTATAAACAGCAAGGCCCTACTTGCAGAGCATGGGGAACTACGTTCAATATCTTGTCCGAGCAAAAAAGAGCGGTTATGCCAATATTCACACTGTCAAGAGTAATAACCCTTTACTTCTTTTTATTGACATTTATTCCATAACATTTTAATAACATTAATGTTATTTTATTAACATTAATAACTACTACTATTTTATTAGCATTTAATAACAACCATAACAACATGCAGAATAAAAACATTCAAGAAAGGTCCATAAAGGTTATCAAGCAATCACATCAGCCCATAATAAATCCGTCTGATAGATTAAAAAAAATACTGTCATAAAGCAAAGTGGAAAAAAATATGAAAAGGAATGTATTCACATGTATAACTGAATCACTTTGCTGTCCAGCAGAAATAATACAACATTGTAAGTCAACTATACTACAATAAGCAAAGAGATGAGACTACACTATTTTTAACACCTCTTCCAGACCTGACATTCCACATTTCTCACCCTAACTTGGAGCCCTGGAGCCCTTTCATTTCTTTATCCGCCGCTTTCCCGCTCCCCCTCCCCAATCTCTCTGCTGAAGACTAGGAGGGGAGGGATGAGGGGAGAGGAGGGAGGTTCAAGAGGGAGGTGATATATGTATAATTATGGCTGATTTGTAACCTTGAATGGCAGAAACCAACACATTGTAAAGCAATTATCCTCAAGTTAAAAAAAAAAGAAAGAAAGATGAAAAGGCATGGAGAGCAGGAACTCTGTGTAAATGTGCTATGTTCTATATGCAAATTTATGGTAATAAACACTGTAGGATGGTTCATGCCTACAGGCCATTATCTCACACCTGCTGATGAGCAGGTGCAAACACGGCCATGAGGAAACAGGAAATCTTTCTTTCAGGAAGCTCAGGCCAGGGAGAGAGGCAAGCACCCTTCACGGCAATTGGAAGATCTGTCCCTAGTGCTATGAGAGAGGGATAAAAATGCTCCAGAGGGAAGGGGAAAGGCCCCAGAGAGATACACGAGGAATCAGGGAAGAAATGCACAATTGAGGTCTCGTCCACGTGCGTGGCTGGCACAAGAGGAAGGGACAGTGGAGGCAGAAGGAACAAGGACAGCAAAGGGGTCCTGAAGTCCCGGTAATGTTCGTGGAGTGATGAACCTGGGGGAGGGCTGTTGCAGGACAAGAAGGACTCAAGATCAGGAAGGCAAGCCCGGAGAGAGCTGAGAGGCTTGAACGCCAAGTTGGGGAGAAGAAACTGCTCTCAGATGACAGCGAGGTCGGCTCGGGCTGCCTACACACCTGAAGGAACCTGCTCACCGCCCTGCCCTTCGGCCTCCCATACCTGACCAGATCCCAGCTGTCACATCACTTTCCGCCCACAGGATGGAACAAGCCCAGCTTCTCGGCCCTGCACCCAGGTGGCCTCAACACTACAGATGGCCCGGTCCAATCAGAGCATTACCCGGCGCAGGCTTGTCTTCTTGCATGAAACTCTAGAAGGTCAGAGAAAGTGACTCTCCCAACTTCTCCTCCATGGGGAGGGACTCTGAGCCCATAGCCCCTCTCAGGGGAGTCACTGGCTGGGTGTGAAGAGGTAACTGTGCCCAGTGGAGGCTGCGGACTCGAGTCAAGCTGGGCCTGGACTTGGCATCATGACCTGTCCGTTGTGACACTGAGGCCAGGCTGAGGCTCCCCGGCCCCGCCCCCTAGTGATCGTTCCCTGCTGAACTGGCTCCGGCCCAGCCCTGGAGGAAGAACAGGGATGGGGTTGCCGGTCAGCGTCTCCTGGGGAGGCCTCTCCCACATGCGCTGAGCAGTTATCTCTAAGAGTGATTAGGAAATAAAACAGCTCCCTTCCCCATTAGCTGTACACTGGCCCATCTGGGCCCTGAGACACCCCAGATCCGGGCAGGCGGGGCTCAGCTGACAGCTCCGTTAGAGCAGATGGTCCCCCCGCCCTGCACCTTCTCCTTCTGCCTTGTGCTGTTTCTGGCAGCAGAGCAATGTGGGGTGGCGGGGTTCGGGGGGAGGCTTGAGGTCGAACTTGTTGAAAGTGCAAGGGGGAGAAAATTGTTCTCATCTGAATAAACAGAGTCAGCTGTTGCCAGAAGGTGAAACCTGCCCGGGGTGTGCACCCCTCCCAAGGCAGTGTGGATCTGGGCTGACAGGGATGCTGGGACGTGGGCCAGTGCTATCCAGGCGACTCTGGAGATGCCACCAGTGGATGGAGGGCCCCCAAGAGAGGTGAGAGGGCAGGGGTGGGGACGGGTGGGTGCCGGGAGGGAAGTCTTGGCCTTGGTGCTGTGGCCGTTCAGTCTGTGTCAGCGGAGAGGGGTGGGGTGGCGGGGCAGGGGGCAGCTGCCATGGTGGAATCCAGTTAGTTCACAGCGGGCATCTGGGACCCCTCAGCCTTGTGGATGGGGTCTCCGCCTGCCGTATCTCCAGGATTTCTGGGAAGAAGCCAGTGTAGTAAGTGGTGCTCTGGGTGCTCCCTGGTGAAGTAACCTCCTGAGAATACACCCCAGCTGCTTAGAAGGCACTCAACCCTGCCCAGCAGCCTGCCTGCCCCAGACACTCAGAAACTTTTCCACCCTGAGAGCTACACCAAGTGGGCTCTGGCAAAGTAAGCAGAAGGCCAAAGGTGAAGGGAAGGATGGGGAGGGATGGCAGCAAGGGAGTGAAGGAAGAAGGAAAGAATCCATGTCATATTCTAGGAAGAGTGCTAGAACTGGTCCAGAGACGAGTCCTGGTTCCTTCACCTTTGAAACTAACCCAACTGATGGCTTCAGGCAAGACGCTACTAACCAGTCCAGACTCCCCTTTCAGTACAGAGCTGGCTTGGATTGTGCTATCTCAACTAACATGTGATGAAAACCAACAAGCAGGATTCATGCCCTTTCCTCTGAACCTCCCACTCTGTCCAGGTCATGAAAGATGGGGTCATCCTGACCCCAGTCCCTAGCATCTGCTCCAGGGACTGCGAGAAAAGTCTTCTCCTTCTAAGACCTGGAGATGCTGTCACACCTGATAAGCAGGGTGAGCCAGATCATATGGAACTTGATCTTTCTGCTCTGGTCGGAGAAAAGCATGTAAAGGAATTAAGACTCAGACAGCGGTGTTTCTGTTTCAAAGGGGCAGAGAAAGCCAAACAGGCAGGCCATCGACCAACAGCAGTAGAAGCATCGTTGCACTGAAGTGTCTTCAAGGAAGAAAGGGCCACCTGATAGAGTGATGTTCGCCTTGCTTATCCCAGCAGGACCAGCCCTATGCCATAATCGCAACTCCCCATGTTCGTCTGGATTCGACACTTTCCAAGGCTCAGCACACATTTGACTTTTCTCCATCCTCACCGCCCCCGAGTAAGGAGGTGGGAGAAGTGTCCCCATGCAGATAAGAAAACTAAGGCTTTCAGGTTAAGGGATGTCCAGGGCGTCCTGCACACCTGTGCTCCTCTCCCATGAGGCTCGTCTTTGGGGGCAGGTAGAGGACAGGGAGAAGCAGAGGAGGAAGTAGTGACAGTGCCAAGGACCAGGGAAAGAAGCCTTGGGTTCTGTTTCAGGGCACATTTTTACATCTCCATTCCTGAGTTTCTCTGCCTGCTCCCCCCAACTCTTCTGCATACATCAGAAATGTCAGTGCTTCCTGGCCAGGATGTAACAAAAGCTACAGACTAACAGAAAATGTCCTAGAAAGGTGAGAAGGGATCTAAACTAAAGTAAAGCGACTGGCCTAAGATCACACAGCTGGCTAGCAACAGAGCCCAGGTTAGAACCTGCTATTCCAGACTGCGGCCATACTGGATGAGTTAGAATGCCTGGCCAATGGCAATGACCCGAGAAGCACCTGGGAAGTCCTGAATGCAAGCAGTCCCTCTGTGCACTTCCCCAAATGTCTGAGGTTGCACCCCCAGGCCCATATGCTCTACATCAAAGCTGGAGGCTGAGCCAACAAGCCTTCCTCTCATATGGAATGACTCTGATATTCACTTCCGAGGCTCCATTTCCAAGTGGAAACCTGCTGCCAATCCAAACAGAACAGGCTAATCAGAAAGCTTTGGGTTTATCCCCCTTGCTTACAGAGCTACACTCTGGAGGCCTGAGCCCCTCCAGCATAACTACAGGGCTGGTGCTGCTAAGAGCATACCCCAGCTGCAAGGGGGGACTCTCTGAACTGTAGAGTGTCTCCCCACCCCTCTGGCCATCTGGCGTTCCTTCCTTCATTCAATAATCATGGACTTGGGTCCTGTCTTCACCAGGCTTTGTGCGAGGAGCAAGTTCCACAAATGCAGGTGAGACAGAAAACCACCTTCAGAGAATCTTCCTTCTATCTGGGAAGCAAGTCCCATCTACATTTTCTGGGCAGATTCTTTGAGTCCAGTGGAATCAGCCTCAGAAATACAAAACCCAAAGCAATGGTATTCCAGCTGAAAAGGTCAAAGTGACCTGGCATCTCGAACTCAGTGACCTGAGGCAGGACGGGGAATTTGTCCACTTATCTGAGGGAGAATTTATGGAGCAGGCAGTTCTGAAAAAGATCCTGAGAGAGAAAGAAGATTTTAGGTAGATGGAGCCTGGACCTTATGGAGCAAGAGAGGGACAAGGAAAACCAGCACACGGGTGCTCAATGTGCTCTGCTGTCGTCAGCTGTATGAGTCACCTCAACCCGCATGAAGTCACCATCGCTGCTCTCGTTTCATAGATGAGAAAACTGAGGCTCAAAGGAATTAAATGATCTGTGCATGACCACAGTTCTGTCCAAGGCCTGTGTGACTCCAGAGCTCACACTCTTCACTGCACTGGGCGCAGGGAGGAGCTGAGAGGAGGCTTCAGTGCCAATTACCCACCCCCCCCAAAACACACACACACACACACACACACACACACACACAGAAGACAAAAGGGAAAGTAGCTTAGTTACAGGAGATGCAGAAAGGTTTTCAGTTTAAAGCAGTCATTGTTCACAGTATTTTTAGTTCACAGTAGTTTTTCTATAAAGCCATATTTGTTTTATCATCATCCTCACCATCCACACCATCCTCCCCACATCCTCACCATCATCCTTACCATCGTCACCATTGTCCTCCTCATCACCACCATTATCCTCCCCACCATCCTCACCATCCTCGCCAACATCCTCACCATCGTCACCATCCTCCCCCCTTACCATCACCAATCTTTCTGATGAGGTTGTATAATGCATGATAACCACGTGCTAGATGCTGAGCTAAGTTATGGTTCTATCTAAATCTTCCAATAATGAGTTTAATTGCATATTACAGATGAGAAAACTGAGGCATGGGGGAAAACTCACCCAAATCACACATCTGTCAAGTAGCAGAGCTGAGGCACCAGCCCAGGCAGCCTGCCTCCAGATCCTGTGGTCCTAAGCACGTTGCTTATTCTTTGAGATTCTACCTGCAGGAAGATGGAGGTGACATCGAGGCTGTCACAGACACAGAACACAAGGCAAAATATACAAGTTGGGGACCTCCCTGGTAGAACTACACATAAAGAACCTGCCTGTCAATGCAGGGGGAACACAGGTTCGATCCATGGTCTGGGAAGATCCCACATGCTTCGGAGCAACTAAGCCTGCCCATCACAACTACTGAGCCTGCTTGCCCTAAAGCCTGTGGTGCACAAGAGAAGACGCTGCAGCGGGGAAGAATCTCTCACGGTACAACACAGAGGAGCCACTGCTTACCGCAGCTCGGGAAAGCCCACACACAGCAACCAAGACCTAGCACAGCCAAGAATAAAATTTTTTAAACTATAAAAAAATGTACCAGTAGGAAAGCCGTTGACTTGACTAGCCCCATAGGGCCCTGGAGTGGCCTTGTGGAGGCAGGGGATGGCCCACACAGGGATGGCAGTCTGAGGGACTTTTTGGAGAGAACAGGTTTCAGGAGCTGCAGGAGGATGAAGGACAAGGGGACCTAGGCGCCACAGGGCCTGTGGGCAGCCGAGGGACAGGACGCACAGCCTCAAGGCCATGGCTCTTGCAGTCTCAGCCCTGTACCCAAAGGCACCCCAAGGCACATCCACACCTCCCCAGCACCCCAAAGGCAGCTGCAACCCTACGAGGCTGCTCTGTCCCCACCATGTGATGGATGCCAGATGCCGTATCCTTCCTGGGAGGAAACGCATCGCCGAGACTGGCCTCCCATCACAGGACACGCTGCTGCTTCTCTAGGCTGTGAGAGGAGTCCCACAGACCTTGTCCCCCTCCGCCTCAGCCATTCCCAGCTCCTCGGTCCTCTGTGAATCATCAGCCCCATGGAGCGAAGTTCTGCTTCCCACTTTTTAAGTCTGAGGGCATTTATTCCTGTTGATAAACTGGATTTAGACAGCTTCACAAACCCCCGACTGTGGCCAAAATTATGAAGGTGAGCTATTCCTGGAGCCCCATCCTGTCGAGGAGAAGAATACAGTACAGATGCGAACTGGCACTTTTCCCACCCATTTCTGTCCAAGGGAGAATTACTTCTGTCGCGGATTGGAGCAGGGCTTGGGGGTTGGCTGGCATCATAAATCAGGATTATTACATCGGTGCTTCCCACCAAACTCCCAGAAAAGGAAGGCAGCCCTGCAGGCCTCTGTCATAGCCTGCAGCTTCACCAAAACAAATAAAGCCCTGGGACCAAACCCCACTGCCATCCCCGCCAGCCCACAGCCAGACGGAGACCATGAAAACAGCCCTGCTCCTCACCAGTTCTGCAAAATGCAGGGGGATGGCTAGGATCTCACAGGCCTTTGTACAAACCGGGGGTGGGAAGGGGGTGGGTGACCCTGGGAAGGACCAGGATCACGGTCCAGAGTCCAGGCCACCCAAGAGTATCTGTCGTCTCTCTCTCTCTTCCTTCCTTTCTTTTTCCTTTCTTCCTTCCTTCCCTCCTTCCTTCATGTATTCCTTTCCTTTTGTTTTTTTTTCCTTCTTCTTCTTTTTTGTAGGATTCTACCGAATCTCGCTGTGTGCTCTGGGTCCAACACCAGGAAACGGTGCTCGTGGGTGGGATGTAAATAAAGAGTGAGAAACAACAGCGGTGGGGGGCGTGGGGACAGGAGGGGAGCGTGGCCATCAGTGCCTTCCGCTGCTCGGAGCTGCACACAGACCCTGGCAAAGCTGGGCCACGGGAGTGGGGTCTGCCCGATGCCACTCGGGCCCCACGGGGTTAGAGAGAAGCAAGCGGAGGTGCAGGGCTCTGACTCCCAGGCCCGCACACCCCAGAGGCCGTGCGCACTCAGGGAGCATCCCCTCTCAACACCACTCCTCGGCCCTGCAGTCTCCTCACACACGGGGAAGCCCTCACGGCTGACCCAGGGCAGGCGGAGGGAGCAGACGGGACCCGGGGCCTCCTAAGTCGTGTGTGTGCTCCTTGGCAGCCCCTCCACGCCCATCTTAGTGACAGTGCCACCAGCTCCCAGAGCAAGATGCAGGCAGGTCCGCCTGACCGCAAGCGGGTGTCAAACGACCGGAGGGCAAGAGGGACCCTCGGAGTGGAGCACGGACCTTGTAACCAGGCAACGCACAGTCTCATCCCTCCCCAAGTTCCAGCCGTGTGGCCTTGAGTAAGGCTCCTGCTCCGCCTTAGAGTCAGTCTCCTTGGCTGTGGAAAGGGGACAGGATGCCCCCAGCAGGGTCAACAGGTGCTGCCCTCGCTGCTCCTAGAGTACGGATGGGAAAACCAGCCCCTTCCTCAGCCCTCAGCTGGGCTACCCTGCAACTTCTTGACTTTCGGAGCATTTGATTTTTTAAATTTTATTTTATATTAGAATATAGTTGATAAACAATGTTGTGATAGTTTCAGGTATACAGCAAAATGATTCAGTTATATATATTCAGTTCAGTTCAGTCACTCAGTCGTGTCCAACTCTTTGCGACCCCGTGAATCGCAGCACGCCAGGCCTCCCTGTCTATCACCAACTCCCGGAGTTCACTCAGACTCACATCCATCGAGTCCGTGATGCCATCCAGCCATCTCATCCTCTGCCGTCCCCTTCTCCTCCTGCCCCCAATCCCTCCCAGCATCAGAGTCTTTTCCAATGAGTCAACTCTTCGCATGAGGTGGCCAAAGTACTAGAGCTTCAGCTTTAACATCATTCCTTCCAAATATACATATATATATCTGCATCTTTTTTTTCCAAGTTCTTTTTCCATTTAGGCTACTACAGAATATTGAGCAGTCCCCTGTTCTCTGCGCTCTACAGTAGGTCCTTGTTATCCATTCTAAATATAGCAGAGTGTACATGTCAACTTGACTTTACTTCCTCCTTGTAAGACTTGGGTGTTGTCACTTCCCAAAACCCTGTATAAGTCCTAAAAAGCTAACGAACTCCAGACTCGGCCTGGCAACCCCAGCTCAGCCCCTGGCTCCCCACTCCTGCCCCATCTCCTCCAGCCTCTTAGATGCCTTCAGCATCGCTGCCCTCCTCCCCCCACCCTTGCACACGGGCCAGGCCTTCCCTCTGAGAACACTGCCCCTGCCGGTCCTGAGAAGATGGGATGGGAAAAGATGCTGTCGTCTGCCTCACAGAGATTGTTCCAATAGAAAAAGGAACACGTTACTGTATGCAAATGGTATTAAATGCTGAGTACAAGAATGTATCACAGAAAATGCGTTCAGTCCGCTGTGTTTTGTAATGACTGTTTGGATGGCTCATACATTCAGTGTACCCTTCCAGCTATAGGATCCATTTCACAATTACTGAAAATGCTTTCAAAGTTCATCTCCCAGTCCAGGCCTTCACCCTACTTCCACAGAAATAACTATTAGTTTTTGTGTACCCTTCCAAAAGGAAATTTCCAAAATTTCCTTTTCCTTCATAAACACACCAGCTCAATCGTTACACAAATGAAAATATATTGTACACTCCATTCTTTGCCACGCTTTATGTCTTACTTAACATTACTTAACAAACATTTTGGCGATCGTTTTCATAACAACACATAGCAAGCTACCTTATTCTTTTTTAATCAATTTTATCTGCTTTACAATGTTGTGTCAGTTTCTGCTGTGCAGCACAGTGAATCAGCAACACGTGTACATATATCTCCTCCCTTTTGGATTTCTTCCCCATTCCGGTCACCACAGAGCACTGAGCAGAGTTCCCTGTGCTGTACACTAGGTTCTCATTAGTTATCTGCTTCCCTGGTGGCTCAGACGGTTAAGCGTCTGTCTACAATGAGGGAGACCTGGGTTTCGATCCCTGGGTCAGGAAGATCCCCTGGAGGAGGAAATGGCAATCCACTCCAGCACTATTGCCTGGAAAATCCCATGGACAGAGGAGCCTGGTAGGCTACAGTCCATGGGGTCACAAAGAGTCGGACACGACTGAGTGATTTCGCTTTCATAGTGTATGCATGTCTGTCCCAATCTCCCAATTCCTCCCATCCCTTCATCCCACCTTGGTGTCCAAACATTTGTTCTCTATGTTTGTGTCTCTATTTCTGCTTTGCAAATAAGATCATCTGTACCATTTTTCTAGATTCCACATGTATTATTTTTGATGGCTGCACAGAATCCCAAGACTTGCATGTCCTGTAATTCACAATCCAGTCTCAGGGATGAATGCCTGGGATGTCTTCTGCCTTTTGCTACGGTTAACATGGTGATGGTGGATCTCTTGTTCACGTCCATCTGCCCACATGTGTCGGTGGGTTTGCAGCATAAATTCCTAGAATTTTGAAAGCTGAGAGTGTCAGGTTGCTTCCCAGGATGTTATACACACTTGTGCTCCATTTATGCTCTTGGCAGTGGGCTGCAGCTTGTTTCCCCGCTTGACCAACATTTGCTACCACGACATTGTGCATCAAAGCAATGCAGGCAGAAGTCTTAGAAACTGTGATGCTCCATGGAGATCCGAAATGGCACTCCACTTGCCACCTCTTCTGAGAAGCTGTTCGTGATTCCTCCTTCTCCAGCATGACGGCCTCCCTCCCCTGACACCACACAGTAACATGTCTGCTCCTTCTTCTCAGTTCTGCCTCCTACAGCACAATTTACACTCTGGCACAAAGTAAAAACTTGCAAGGTTCAATTTGGATCCTACCCACCCAAGTTTCTCAGCTTCTGGCTGAGGCTGGCAGTGCTGGGCAGGGGGTGAATCTGGGATTATCCAAAGATGTCCTTTCAGCTCCTGGCAGCCTCTCTGATGGCAGGGGGTGGCCAGGTAGTGACAGTGCTTGGCAGTACTGCCCAGAGCAGTACAACCAGGGCCGGTCTTCCTGGGATGCTTGGGGACCACGTCAGACAGACCAGAAGCGTCCACAGCCCTCCAGTCACAGCCCCCACCTCCCACTGCCCTGACTGTGGGGCTCCCCAGCTTGGGGATCTGCTCCTGGAGGAGTCAGGTCACCCAGAAGAAGAAGAGAAAACTGAGAGCCCAAGACCTGGGGGCACAAGTGTGCGGCACAGACGCCGCCAGCTGGACAACCTTCGCATCACTCGGCTTCTCGTCCTCTGCCCTCCACCCTGACTCCTCACAGGTTCCTCCCTGTTCCTCGCTGTCTGTCCACACTCTCTTAGCATCACTTCCTGTCTTTGTGTTTTTTCCCTTTTTTCTCTTTCTCCCACTGCCCCCCTCTTTGTCTCCCTGCTACTCCATCATTTTCTCACTTTCTGAGCTTTGGGAATAACTGTGTCCTAGAGCCAAGGCGAGGCCTTGCAAACCTTCACGTGGGAAACGTCAGCCTCTTGCTGAGCGGTTGACATTTACTAAGAGGGCAGCTGGGATGCTGGGACTCAGAGCAGCCTCTGAGCATCTCTTCCTGGTACCTTCCCACCCTCCCCGGCCTCCTACTCCCCCTGCACACGGAGATGCATAAATCCCCTCCACATTCTTTCCCAGACCCTCAGCCACATCTTTACCTCCACACCCTGCTCCCAGTGCTTTAACTTCGGTTCCAGAGCATGGTGGATCAGAAAGGGTGGCGATGGTAAAGCAATATAGACTTGCCCAAGGAAAGAAAGCTCTATCTCAGCATGTTGGATGTGTCAAACCAGAGAGCAGAAGGAAGCTGAGTTGTTCCGGAGGATGGAGCATGAGATGGAGAGAGAAGTGGGGAGCAGGTGAGGGTTGATCTAGGTGAACTTTTAACCTTTGAGAAGCTCACTACCTGAGTTTCCATGTCAGGAAGTTGCAAGCCCCACAGCTTGCTACCATGAGCTCTGTCAGCTCTCAGAGATCTTAGGCTCCCTGTGGTCCCCAGTTAAAATGTCCCTAAAGGAAGGGCCACTTCTCCATTAGAAATTTCCCTTCCTGTCCCCTTTCTCCAAAACACCTCTACTTTTTCTGGCCAAGCCAGCTCTCTCTATTTCTATTAAATGCTCAGTGAGCATGGAGCTTGAAAGGGGTGATGCTTTGTGTTTCTTCCTCCATTATTCTCTTTTTCCTGTTACTGCACGTTCAGATCCGTTATCTCATTTTTCTTGAGAAACTGATAGCTCAATTTGAAGGTGAGGAAGTTCCAAACCTGAAATGAGGACAATCCCTTGGAGATGGAGCTAGAAAGTTTACAGCCAAGGCAAAGGCCAGCCAGAGATGCTGAGATGGGCAGCGGGCAGCCAGAGTGGGGCAGGGATTCTGAAAGAAAGAGGAAGACCGCAAAAATCAAACTGCCAGATCTGTGTGGCCATCAGGTTTCTGCTTCGATTGCTCTGTACAGATGGCCTGAGACCCCAAAGGAAACTTCCAAAAAGGAGTCCCTTGGCCTTTGCTCGCTGGACAATAAATCCTTCAGCACCCTCCCTCCCGTGACTCCCTAGTCCACTCTATAATGCAGAGCCCCCTGAAGCGGCATTTACTGTCGGGATGAGAGGAAAAGAAGCATCTGGCAGGGAGGAGCTCATTTCCTCTCCACGGGCAGGCTGCTTCCTTGACACAGACCAGGATGCAGGGTGGTACCTGGCAACCAAACTTCAGCAAGCTGTACTTTCTCATGGTGACACAATGTGAGGCTAACCTCCCAACCCCGGGTACACCTGGGATAGTAGTCCATAGTTATATCCTTCTTAGTCAGCAGTTTCTGTTGGATTTCCCTGGTGGCTCAGACAGTAAAGCACCTGCCTACAATGTAGGAGACCTGGGTTCAATCCCCAGGTCAGGAAGATCTCCTGGAGATGGAAATGGCAACTCACTCTAATATTCTTGCCCTGGAAATCCTGGAGGAGCCTGGTAGGATACAGTCCATGAGGTCGCAAAGAGTCAGACACAACTGAGTGACTTCACTTTCTGTTGGTTTCACTGGGATCTTGAGAGCCCCTTGGAAATCACAGATGTCTCTGTTTTGATGGAGACAGACCCAGAATTCAAACAAAATTTGCATGCTAAGTCTCCAGTCATTGTCTGACTCTTTGCGACCCCATGGACTGTAACCCGCCAGGCTGCTCTGTCTATGGGATTTCTCAGGCAAGAATACTGGAGTGGGCTGCCATTTCCTCCTCCAGAGGATCGTCCCAACTCAGGGATTGAACCCGCATGTCCTGCATTGGCAGGCAGATTCTTTACCACTAGTGCCACCTGGGAAGTCCTTTCCAGAGCATTACTTGTAGGATATTATAAAAAAAAAAAAAAGAAAGAAAGAAAGAAAAGAAAACTTTGAATAACCAATCAATTTGTACTCAGATTTTAGAAAGAATATAAATAAAGCAATTTATCTTCAGTCTCTCTACCCAGTAAAAATTCTCAAATTAAAATATAGCCTGCTGCTGCTAAGTCGTTTTAGTTGTGTCCGACTCTGTGGGACCCCATAGATGGCAGCCCACCAGGCTCCGCCGTCCCTGGGATTCTCCAGGCAAGAACACTGGAGTGGGTTGCCATTTCCTTCTCCAATGCATGAAAGTGAAGAGTGAAAGTGACGTCATTCAGCCGTGTCTGACTGTTTGCAACCCCATGGAGTGCAGCCTACCAGGCTCCTCCGTCCATGGGATTTTCCAGGCAAGAGTACTGGAGTGTGTTGCCATCGCCTTCTCCGAAAATATAGCCTAGCCTATGACAAATTAAATTATAGCACAGACCAAATATAGGAATCTTCCAATATATTAATAGCACAGAGGACTCAGGATACAGGCCAAGCCAAGGGTATAACACACTCTGTTAGATCCTATGGAATAGGGACTTCCCTGGTGGTCCAGTGGTGAAGACATCCCCTTCCAATGCAAGGGGTGCAGATTTGATCCTTGCTTGGGAAGCTAAGATTCCACAATTCATGGCAAAAAAAAAAAAACCTGAAACATAAAAGAGGAACAACACTGTAACAAATTCAATTAAAAAAAATTTTTAATTAAAATTAAACAAAATAAACATTAAAACATAAAAAACATAAAAAACAATTTTTTAACATTAAAAAAAATAATAATACCTCTAGAATTTTGAAGGTGGTGCTAACTCAGCCTAAGAGTCTAGAGATCTTAAGGACACGGTCAGAAATTCCTCGGTGGTGCAGTGATTAGAACTTGGGGCTCTCACTTCTGGAGCCCTAGGTTTGATACCTGGTCAGGGAGCTAAGATTCCATAAGTCATGAAGTAAAAAAAAGGACATGGTCCCTGTGGGAAGCATGGAAATGCACCTCTCATGTCCCCAACAGCTGGAGCCTGACTGAAGGGCCGCCGCAGATAGCACCCTCTGATCTCCACCCTTGCTGACTTTGAGGTCTCCCGTCTCACCAGCAGTTCCCAGTGAATGGCAGGGACTCTCAGTGGGTCGACAACAAGAAGACCCAGGACACCTCTGACAAGCCACTTTGGCTTGAACACTCTCCTACAGTCTTGCAGAACTCTCCTAGAACTTGAGTGCTGACCAAAATGCCTCCACCACCTTCCCTTGTTTCTTTCGCCTTTACCCAGGGACAGACCAATACCGCAGGCTGGCTGATCCCCCAGCTCCCCCAGCCCCCAAGTCCCCATGCTCTCCACATCTTCTTTCATCCTTCTTGGCATCTGCTTCTCTGAGGACATGCCCAACACAAGGATCGCCCCAGGAGTGATTCAAGAAGAGAAACATAAGGGTTGGGGACTGGATCCCCCACCACCATCCCTGTGGGTGGAGGAGGTACAGATGGTCTCTGGCTCATGTTGCTAAAGATATCACTCATGGTGCCCTGGGAAGTGTCCCAGTAGAGAGGAATGCTGTGGCATTTTTTAAATATAGGAAGGATAATGCCTACAGATTGTGCCATTTGCAGAGACATGGATGGATCTAGAGACTGTCATACAGAGAAATGTCAAAAAGAGAAAACCAAACATATTAACACATATACGTGGAATTTTTTAAAATTGTTTAGATGAGCTTATTTACAAAGCAGAAATAGAGACATAGACGTAGAGAACACATGTACAGACACCGAGGAGGGAAGTAGGGGCTGGAATGGATTGAGATACTGGGACTGATACATATACACGACTACGAAGGAAGCAGATGACGGATGAGAACTTGCTGTACAGCACAGGGAACTTTACTCAGTGCTCTGTGGTGACCTAATTAGAAAGGAAATCCCCCAAAAGAGGGGATACGTGTAAACATATAGCTGGTTCGTTTTGCCATACAGCAGAGACTAACACAACATTGTAAAGCCACTGTTCGCCAATGAAGGTTAATTTAAAAAAGAAAAAGAAAGTAAAATAAAATATGGGAAGAACAAACCTACAAAGACAGCAGAGTTGGCTCATTACTGCTGAGTTACAGGGCTGCCCGGAAAAGAGAGGAGACCATGCCCACTAACACTCACCAGCTTCATGCATGAGCTAGGGGGCCTTCACGGGAGCCCCCAGGGAGGCCCTTGTCCCCTGGGGTGGAAAAACTGATCCAGCTATACGACAGACTCAGTGTCTGACTGTTGGCATCACACAGCTCCAGAAACATTTAAATGCTCAGCCAGGGGGTCTCTTTGGCCAAAGGGAGAGGCCTGGCAAGCAAATGTGGGACCCTGTGAATATAGGGACTCCCTGAGGGAAGATGCTGACCCCCCAGGTTTCCTGTCCTTCCAGAGCCTTGGGCCTTTCAGACATGGCCCACCCTTCCCTACAGAGAGCTGGCCCTTCAGTGATCGATGGCGTTCCAGGGCCCTCCCCCCACAAGGCAGCAGGTGTCCCCTTGGAAGTACACTTCATCCTCTCCTGGCTACTGGGATGGTAACTAGAGATTAGTTCAGCTCTGTGACCCTAACGGTTCCACATTTTAGATATGCTAACATATCTAACAATATATGGAAGGGAAGAAACTGTCCCCTGGAATAAATGCAAGAATTAGCCCCGTGTGCCAGCAGACCCCAAAGGATTACCCCTGGGCTTGAGTTTAAAGGCACTAGATCAAAGTAGCCAGGATGCTTGTGTGGTTAGTCACTTTAGTCGTGTCCAACTCTTTGAGACCCCATGGGCTGTAGCCCACCAGGCGCCACTGTCCATGGGATTCTCCAGGCAAGAATACTAGAGTGGGTGGCCATGCCCTCCTCCAGGGGATCTTCCCAACCCAGGGATCGAACCCAGTCCTCTTATGTCTCCTGCACTGGCAGGCGCGTTCACGTGACTACAAAAATTTTGAAGTGCTCTCTCTGCTATACACCTGAAACTAATATAATATTATAAATCAACTATACCTCAATTTTTTTTTAAAGGGGAAAAAAGGGATATTGGATCCTTGGTATGTTCATTTCAGGGCATAGGCGCGGACCAAAACAAAAACAAACAAAAGCAAAGTGGCCAGGAGGTAAGGCTGGGTCGGCAAACACTAACTGACTGCAGGGCTCTCTGTTTGATTAATGGGCTTAACACCCTAGCAAGGGCCCCAGGGAAGGAAGCAAACAGCTGCTGGGGCGGGTCCTAAAGGGCAGGGAAAAGCAAGGGCCACGCAGCAAGCGGAAACGCTCCAGCTGCTCTGGCAGCGAGGACAGGAAGGCAGCATGGGGCTCGGGGAGTGGGCGTGCTGGGGCCAACAACCCCGAGTGTGAGTCCAGAAAGCCGGTTAAGGCATTACGTTCATTCCTATGGAGCCCAAAGACAGTTCTTCCCTGGCCACCTATCGCTAAGATTAGAGGGGGCTGGGATTGCCCGATTTAGCACATAAAATATAGGATTTCCGGTTAAATCTGATGTTGGGAAAGGAAGTCACAAAGCCTGGTTTCTTAACATCCGCAGGAAAGACGGAACTCCCAAGAAGCTGAGGCACTGGGTGCTGCTGTCTGTCTATAATCCCCAAAGTCATCACCACTGGAGCAAGAGGTGAAGGCAGATGGTCACCTCAAAAAAGAAACACCATTCTCTGCCGGATCGCTCGCTCCAGAGCTGCCTGGAAGCACTGACAGAGAGATAACTTGATTCCTAAGAGGCCGGACCTGCAGCCCCATGGCAAATATCTACTCTGTGGTTCCCCAAAGAGTCCTATGACCATTTGCTCAGGGGACAGAATATCAGGGAAAGGAAATACCCAGAATCCTCCGGGACAGTTGGAGCAGAGGGTCCTAGTTGTCATTCGAATCCAGAGATCCAAAGCATTAGAACGACTGCCCTGTTAGGATGAGGCCTCTAGAGCCAGGTCACAAATGTAGTCCTGGCTGAAGTGCAGCTCACAGGGGAGCCTCCTGTGTCCACAGACTTGCTGTCCATTGCCTCCGCGGATGTCACTGGTCTTGGATACTTGGCTGTTGTAGTAATCCCCACCCTGGGTCCCTGGCTTCTGTGACAAGACCTATCAGAGTCGGAGAAGCTAATCGGGAACTTTTGAATGGCTGCCCCCAACCCCAGCCAGAATATCATGTCCCTGGGGAATGGCAGGATGCACGTCACCCCTAATGACCTACAAGATGCTGGCTCTCTGATCCCCATAATATTTCATTTAAATCACTAGTCTGATCCCTGCAGAAACCAAAAAACCATGGAGAGTAACTGTGAACTACCACAGGCCTAAATGTCCAAGAACTGCCATTGCAGCTGCTGTGTCCAAAATGACTTTATTGCAAGAGCAGATTAATAATGCCTCAGGGTATATGACCACTGACTCTGCAAATGTATTCTTTTCCATTCCAATTAAAAAGAGTGAGAGAGAATCAGAAACAGTTTGCACTTGTGTGCGGCAGAAAACAATATTCTTTTACGGATTTTCCACAGGACTGTCTGAACTCACCCATTATCGGTCACAACATAATCCAAAGAGATCTGACTGCCTAGACAACCTGCAGGGTATCACCATGACCCAGCACTTCAGCAACCTCTTGCTGACTCCAGGAGCGGTTTTAAAACCCAAGAGATTCAGGGACCAGTTACTTCAATTAAGTGTTCAGGGTCCAATAGGAAGAGGCACCATGTTATCCATCTAAATAAAAGACCCATTGCTGCATCCTGCATCCCCCCACAAAGAAGGATGCTCAATGGCTGGTAGGGTGCCCTGAGTTCTTTTTTTTTTTTTTAAGGTGTTTTTTGTGGACCATTTTCAAAGTCTTTACTGAATTTGTTATGATATTGCTTCTGTCTTAAGTTTTGGCTTTTTGACTATGAGGCATGTGGGATTTTAGCTTCCCAACCAGGAACTGAACCCACACCCCCTGCATTGGAGTGTGGAGTCCTAACCACTGGACTGCTGGGGAGTCCCATTCTAAGTTCTTAATGCAACACATTTCACACCTACAAATACTAGCCTTCTTATACTGGATGACATAGGAGGCTGCCATTCTTGAAGGCGTCCAGAGGGAAGTTCTTTGCAGGAGATCCAGGTCATGGTGCTAACAGCCCCGCCACTTGGGCAATTTCATCTGGCAGACATGCTGGTGTTGGGAGCAGCAGTGCCGGGAAAAGACGCAGTGTAATAGCTACTCCAATGCGCTTAGGGGAAACATCATAAAGCAAGGGATTCTGGGATTCTGAAGCGAGCCTATGCTATCTACAGGAAGGATTTTTTGTTTCATGTTGTGAGAGTTTATTCAACTAAAATCAGGTAGTAGTAGTAGTGTTAGTCACTCAGGCATGTCCGAATCTTTGCAACTCCATGGTCTTTAGGCCACCAGGCTCCTCTGTCCGTGGGATTCTCCAGGCAAGAACACTGGAGTGAGCTGTCATGCCCTCCTCCAGGGGATCTTTCTGACCCAGGGATTAAACCCAGGTCCCCTGCATTGCAGGTAGATTCTTTACCATCTGAGTCACCAGTTCAGTTCAGCTCAGTTCAGTTGCTCAGTCATGTCCAACTCTTTGCGATCCCATGAACTGCAGCACGCCAGGCCTCCCTGTCCACCACCAACTCCCAGAGTTCACTCAGATTCATGTCCATTGAGTCAGTGATGCCATCCAGCCATCTCATCCTCGGTCGTCCCCTTCTCCTCCTGCCCCCAATCCCTCCCAGCATCAAAGTCTTTTCCAATGAGTCAACTCTTCACATGAGGTGGCCAAACTACTGGAGTTTCAGCTTTAGCATTATTCCTTCCAAAGAAATCCCAGGGTTGATCTCCTTCAGAATGGACTGGTTGGATCTCCTTGCAGTCCAAGGGACTCTCAAGAGTCCTCTCCAACACGACAGTTCAAAACCATCAATTCTTTGGCACTCAGCCTTCTTCACAGTCCAACTCTCACATCCATACATGACCACAGGAAAAACCATTAGCCTCGACTAGACAGACCTTAGTCGGCAAAGTAATGTCTCTGCTTTTGAATATGCTATCTAGGTTGGTCATAACTTTTCTTCCAAGGAGTAAGTGTCTTAATTTCATGGCTGCAGTCACCATCTGCAGTGATTTTGGAGCCCCCCAAAATAGGGAAGCCCCTTAAATCAAATATGATTAATCACTTCACTGATCCGGAACATAAACTGCAATGTATTACAATGTTCCTAAAGCAGATCGATGAACTTCTAGTTGTGAAATTCTTATCCTTCCCTCAGGATATCTTGTGAAACAGGTGGCATGACACCTTCTAACATAGATACGAAATAAGGGTACAGATGTCAATCCGAATATAAATGTAGAAACATCATAATTCCTTTCCCATAATGAAAGTTAAAATAACATTAGAATTTCTCCTATTTTCTTCCAGCACACTTTTGGAGACTACCTTTCTAGAACCTTCTTCAGCACAGCACATAGACGTGTGCCATCATAAAAGGCCTAAGTCATGTCTCATTTATCCTCCACTGGATGAACTTTATGTCCCCTCAGGAGCTATACAGCAGGGATTTACAAATTATCCAAGCACGATCATTACCTCTTACCAGGTCCTGCTAGAGATGCTTGCCCACAGGACACCAAGTGACTGTACAGTCAGGCTACCCACTCTAAGTCGTGCTCCGTCAGACCCACCAGGCCACAATACTGATGTTCCCAGCGACAGTCCACCTAAACCAGAAACGTGTCTCAGGAACTGAGCTTGGACAGGACCCGAGGGCATGAGTGAGCTGCATAAACATGTGACTCAAGTTCCATGCTGCCCACCCAGCTGTCCCGGTGCCCCAGCCACACCCTCAGCTGCCTCCCTGCCCTATAAGGCTTCCCATGAACCCAGCTGAAAGAGAAAGAAAATCCCTGCTCATTGCAACAGGAGGCATGCAGGTCCTAGCTCGGTGTGGCCCTTCAAGGTGTGCAGGGTGCATCGTGACAGTCTCTGGAGGGGATGAAGGCTGAACTTGCCCATGAAGGCTGGGAGGCTTTGGCTAGAAAGATGGTACAGGGAAGGGCCCTGCGGGAGCGGGAAGAGGCAGGACTCACACAGATAACACGGATCCTTGGAAAACTGATTAGAACAGGACATAGAGAGGAAGGGCAAGGCTCTCCCTTTCACACTGTTCTCACTGCCTGTCTTGCCTCATGATTTCTGCCTGATTTCCCTACAGGAAAAGCGATCTGGGCCTATTTCTCTGGCCCCCGTGGTCTGTATCCTGGGACCTGCCAACCCTCAAACCCGGTGCCACAAGGAGATGCCCAAACAGAGGAGGCCTGCCTCCTGACGGCTCCAGGAGAGATTTCCCTGACAGACCTAGCCCTGCGCTCCCTCCCTTCCCTGGCATCCAGGTTCAGCTGCTATTCTCTGGCACCGATGCCTCTAAAGTATTTACAGAATGTTCTCCCACGCCCCTCCATTGGTGCTGAGGTCAAGCCAGCCAGTTCTGCTCATTTAAGTTTCGCTCATAAATCATTCTCTCCCCTCCCTTCAATGCTTCACCGGCTCTCGCGCCCAGGACCGTGGAGCCTTCTCAAAGCACACCACCTTCTTCCAGTCTCCTGGGAAGGGCCTGTTCCCAGCACCGGCCTCTGAAAAACCCAGGCTATGAAGCCCTTCCCTCAGATCTGGGACAGCGCCGTCCACATCCACACCACGGCCGCAGAATGAGCTCACCGGATGCCCTGAGGTCACTCCCTTGGCTCCAGGGCTGTCCAGCCCCGGATGCAGGGAGCGGGAAAGGGCCTTATCACTGGGAGGGGTGTGGAGTCAGGACGCCTGGGTTGCATTCCTGGCTCAGCTTGCAGTTTGCACAAGTCACTGAGTCTTTCCTGCCGGGACACGACTCCCCTAAACACACAGTGCTTGGCCCCTTTGGCTTCCAGTAATCAAGTCTAAATGGTCATCAGTCCATGGTGTCCAGGGAGCCTCAGGATGAACTCGGGCTTGGCAGCCTCCGCTGCTGTCACCTCTTTCCTAATGGTCATGTTTCTCTGAGGTCCATCTTCTCTGATCCTAGAATCCCACATGGGAAATAACTCTGAGATACCAGTATGAATTAAACACCAGGTCCTAAACTCTGAGCTGGTCTCACCCAGATCTAATCCTAAGACACACCTCCTTTTAAGCCAGAGACTTGATGAATTGTCCTGCTAACACTACACGAAGGAAGATTCATATAGATGTTACAGATGAAGAACAAAGTCCAGAGAAATTCAGTGTAATTTACCAAACTCACACACTAGATAGCAGCAGGGCAAGGTTTCCAGAACACTCTCTGTAAACCCAAATCACCCTGACCTTAGGCTTCCCCGGTGGCTCAGCTGGTAAAGAATCCACCTGCAATATGGAAGACCTGAGTTTGATCCCCAGGTTGGGAAGATCCTCTGGAGAATAGAAAAGCTACCCACTCTAGTATTCTGGCCTGGAGAATTCCATGGGCTGTATAGTCCACCGGGTCTCAAAGAGTCGGACACAACTGAGTGACTTTCACTTTCACCCTGACCTCAGAGGGTACAAGAGGCACCAGAGGATGCTCACAACAATCATGCGTTTCAGAAGCTGAACGGGAAGCTGTTTGGCTTGAGGAGTTTTGTGGTTTTTTCCCCTAAGGTTTCCCTTTTCTCCACATCTCACCAACATTTGTTATTTGTGTTCTTTTTTTTTTCAATTGGAATATAATTGCTTTACAATATTGTGTTGGTTTCCTCGGCAATAAAAAGGAGCGAAATGTAGACCTAGAGACTGTCATACAGAGTGAAGCAAGTCAGAAAGAGAAAAACAAATGCCGTATATTGTCCACGCATATATAGGGAATCTAGAAACGTGGTACAGATGCACTTACTTGCAGGGCAGGAATAGGGACGTAGATGTACAGAACGGACTTGGAAGGTTTGACTGTGCTTCCTCCAGCCTACTTTATGGGCCTGCTTTCGCCATGTTTTCACTTGGTATTATTAGGAGACAGAAATAAAAATAAGTCAAATCATTTCACAGTCTGACTAGAGCTGTTATACTTGGCCTAGGTGCAGGAGAGAATGCTTCCCAATACGGCTCCAACCGTATTCTGCTAGTTCGTCCATGTTTTGACCTATTTGCCATATTTGTTCAAGAGTCCAGTTGGGAAGACTAAACCTTGGGGATAAAAACAATCACAATGACCAAGGGGAGAGGGACAAACCATAGCTATTAAAGGTGCCCAGAGATCAGGGTGGGGTAGCAGTCGCTGAGACACTGAGTGGGAAGGAAAGCACAGACTGCCTTCAGCAGTCCTCTGTCTTCTCCACCTGTGATCTCCGGGTCTCCCTCTGACATAAGAAGCCCCCAGCACCTGCCCTCATTCTGATCGTGGACACAAGGCTCTTCCACTCTCCAGGGGTGGGGGGCAGCAGCCAGTGCCCAGAGCCACCCCAGCCTGGCCCCATGACTAAGGTCGCTCATCACTGGTACAGGCAGCTACTAAGTGCACAAGGGTGCCTTTGTTGCCACCACACTGGCATCGTTTATCCTCCCTAAGACCAAGAGCTTCTGCATGCACAGTTCCCGCCTGCCCCCTTCCCAGGACACCTTGCTCCTCCCCCTATTCGATATCTAGCTGGCATTTCAACACCCTTCCAGACAATCAGATTCTCCTCTTTTCAATAACCACGCTGTTCTCCTGATTTTGCCTGGGTTCTCTCCAACAACTCTGACCAAGAAGAGTACAAGGGAGCAGATTCCAAGGAGACAACAGAAGTGTCACGTTCAGTGGGTCACTGGCTGGGTGAACATGGAATGCCTTCCACGGGCTCAGAAGTATTGTTTGAAAGAAAGAATGAATAAATGAGTGAAGAACTAAAGGGAGAGTGTAAGGGGATTTCTTCCGTGGACGACTGGTCAATCCTGAACTTGCCAGGTAGGCTTTGATCGCACTTCCCCTGGTCCCTGACTCTCCCATAGCTGACGGCTTAATCTCTCCCAGTCATCCTCTCCTCTTTCATTTTCTCTTCTGCCACCACCTCGGTTATCTCATAGCTGGTCTAGGTCTGAGTCTCTTTAACTGGTTTCTCTATCTGCCTCTTCTTTCGGTCCCTCCCATCTGTCCTGCTTCCCTGGTGGCTCAGAGGTTAAAGCGTCTGCCTGCAATGCGGGAGACCTGGGTTCGATCCCTGGGTCGGGATCCCCTGGAGAAGGAAATGGCAACCCCCTCCAGTACTCTTGCCTGGAGAATTCCATGGACGGAGGAGCCTGGTGGGCTACAGTCCATGGGGTCACAAAGAGTCGGACACGACTGACCAAGCGACTTAACTGACTAACTGACATCTGTCCTGCATGCCACCCTTAGCCCATCACTCTGACCAGGTGTTACTTCCCAGTTCAAAAACAGTGAAAGGTTTCAGGGCTTAATGCACAAATGTGTTGTGCCTCTTGCAAGGTCCTCTGTGGTCTTTCTGTCTCTCTGTTATCACTGACCTAGGTCAGCAGAGTGCAATGGGAAACATACTAGATAAAGGTCGCAGTCTAGGGGTTCTAAGCTCCAGTGTGCTCTTCACAGTCATGTAACCTTGGCCAAGTCACTTCAACTTTCTGGACCTAATAGTCTCAGCAGTAAAATGAGGATACTGAACCTCAGGATATCTGGAGTATCTTCCAATTATAACATCTGTGATCCCAGGCAAATGATCACTTCAGCCAAATTCTCTGACTCACAACCATTCCTTTTACTGTCCTAACTTTGCTCTTCTGAATATGCCTATGTCCTACTTAGAATGGCCTTCCTCTCCGCCCATCCAAATTGCGTGCATTCTTCATGGCCCTCCTGAGAAATCCCAGCTTCTCTGAAAACTTCCCTGGCCCATCAAAATTGAGGACGTCTTTCTTTGTCTGCCTCAACTCCCATCACAAGGATGGTGCCTAACACACAAGCCCCAGATAGTACTATAATCATTTCATGTGAACATACCTTGTTTATCTGACTACATGGTACCGTGTTGTAAGGGGAAGTGTCTTAGTCCCTCCACACCCTTGTACCCAGCAGGCAATCCACAAATAGGTGACAGTGGATTCTGGAAGAAGAGGAACCAGGACAAAGCAGGAAAGCTGAACTCTAGTCTCCAGAGACCTTCAGCACTCTACCTGTGTAGACCTGAGTAAGATGAATCCATCTGTAAAATGAATGCTTTGGATCAGGATATAAGCTCATTGCTGAGATTCCTCCCAGAGCCAACACTTCGTGGCTTTCTGATAAAGAAGGTCCAAGCCTTCTTGGAACCTCACTTTTCCTTATTTTCACATCCCTTTGGTCCTGCTCTTGGGCTGAGCAATAGAAGCAGGAGCTTTCAAATAAGGCCCCTCAGTCTCTCACTTAGCCTGAACCACTTCTGCAATAAGTTGCAATTCAACTGTGATGAATGGCCACAATGTGGATTTTACAGACTTAGCTGATTGAACTATTTCTTCGGAGCGGACTCTGTTTACCTAGCAAAGACCAGCTATTTGGCACCGAAGGGCTTCTTACTGTTTTCCTTACCATCAGAGCTGCTTGTGGGCTTCCCTGGTGGCTCAGTGGTAAAGAATCCGCCTGCCAATACAGGAGATGTCGGCGCAATCCTTGGGTCAGGAAGATCCCCTGGAGAAGGAAATGGCAACCCATTCCAGTATTCTTGCCTAGGAAATCCCATGGACAGAAGAGCATGGGGGGCTACGGTCCATGGGGTCTCAAAGACTTGGACATGGCTGAAAAACTAAACAAGAACAACATAGCTGCTTGCAGCCACCCACAACTTTAATGCCAGCATCCTATTGGCAAGAGTTTAATGAAGTCCCAGAGTATCCACCTTTACAGATGGGCTCTTAAACAGAAACTAGCATTCAGTTCCTGCTGGTATTTCTAGGAACATTTCCATAATTATTGTTTTCAATTACAGATGCAAAGACACGGGGAGCTTTAAAAATCAAAGACCACATCTTTATCCAGAAAACAGAAGGAAACTAGACCATGGCAATGAAACCTCTCACCTGCTGGTAGGACTGTCATAATAATTCTAATGACCAAACTCATCCTCATCCCTAACTTGGGACCACATCTTAACACATGCACTGCATCTCACCGCACCCACTTCCTGGCTTCTTCATTACATCATTTGAGGCAAGACACTGCAGCGTGTCAAGATTTTATAGACATTAGTAAATATGCTGGGGTGGTGGAGATGGTGGTAATAGACCATAAGAGGAATGTCTATGCTAAATGGCTAGCTCTGTGCTGAGTCATTGCTCCTTTCCTCCCTAAGTAATAATAACAGCTATCATTTGTTGACCCACTCCAGTGTTCTTGCCTGGAGAATCCCAGGGACAGGGGAGCCTGGTGGGCTGCTGTCTATGGCATGACTGAAGTGACTTGGCAGCAGCAGGAGGTACCAGACACTGGCCTTAGCACTTTACTGCACACAGAGGTGGACATAGTTGTCATCCACTTTTAGAGACGGGAACTGAGGATTAGAGAGAGCTAAGAGTGCAGTTTCACTGGGCTTCTCAGGTGACCCAGGCAGTAAAGGATCCACCTGCCAGTGCAGGAGATCCCTGGGTCAGGAAGATCCCCTGAAGTCGGAAATGCCAACCCTCTCCAGGACTCTTGCCTGGAGAAGCCCATGGACACAGGAGCCTGGTGAGCTACAATCCATGGGGTCACAAAGAGTCAGACACGGCTGAGCACACCCAAGCCCAATCTTCACAGAATAGCAGGGTCAGAATTCAAAACCAACTCCCTGTGGCCCCAAACCCGTGGTTGTAACCACTTTGAAACACGTCCATACTCATATCTTCTTGGCTTCACAGGGTGTCCCAATCCATTCCTCTTGCTTGGAAAGCACAGCTGACTAGGATCACTCCATGCTTGTCTTTAGTTTCTTAGCTATTCCTGGGAATTTAGCAAGAAAATTGAGCCAAGGTTCCTCAAGGCCATTTAGGGATATGAAGTTTGATCTTCTCTTTATTTGAGGGGAAAGACCAGTACCCATCATTAATACCAACCTCTTCCCATTTCCCTGCTTAGTCCCTAGTGAAAAGAAAAGAGAAGTGGTTATCTAGAAGGGAGGAGAACAGGGGTCCCGACTCTCAGTATTAAATACCTTCTATCTGTTCAGCACCCTGTGCAGTGATAAGAGAAGGCATGTCTGGGAGGGACAGTGACTCATCCTTGGATGCTCTTTTGTCTGCAGGAGGAATGCGGCTGTTAAATGCTGAATAGTGGTCCTCTGGACAGGGAAGCCTGGCATGCTGCAGTCCATGGGGTCACAAAGAGTTGGACATGACTGATCAACTGAACTGAACTGGAGAAGTCCTCCTTCGGAAAACCATCCACTCTACAGGATCACTGACACCCCTTCAGGCATCTCCATTTGGCTTCGTGACTCAGCTTCATGACTGAGATTCAAGCCGTTGTCCCTGGCCCAGCAACTGGGACCCATGCCAGTCCAGAGCTCGAACCTGGTCCCAGGGCCCGGGGTGATCTATGGTGCTTTGAGCTACCCTTTGATGAAGAAACCAGAAAACCAGATGGATTTCAGAAAGAATCTCCTGGTGCAAAATGGACAGTTAAACCTTATAGATGACCCCAGTCACCCCAATTAACCTCCACTTCCTGGGTTAGTCCAAAACTGGGATTTAAAGCCTAAGCATGTATGCCAAGTTGCTTCAGTCATGTCCAACTATTTGCAAGCTGCGGACTGTAGCCTACCAGTTTCCTCTGTCCATGGGATTTCTCCAGGCAAGAATACTGGAGTGAGTTGCCATGCTCTCCTCCAGGGGATCTTCCCAACCCGGGGGCTAAAACTGCATCTCTGTGTCTCTTGCATTGGCAGGTGGGTTCTTTACCACTAGAGCCACCTGGGAACTCAAAAAAAGCCAGAGGAGAGGCTTTCATTATACCTGCCAAGACCTGGGCTCTAAAGACCTTTGATCAGAGCTCTCGGTTTGATGAGTTATCAGGGCTAACAGCCGAGTGACTCTCAAATTCCTGTTCAAGTACTGCCCCCTGGGTGTGTAGCACCTTAGGACTCTTAGAAGGTTAGTGAGGCAGGATCTGGCCATTTCTGGGTGTCTCCCTCACCCCCACACCATCACCCTTCAACCATCAGCCAGGGTCCCCATGACATCCCAACCTCACACTCAGGACAGTTGTGTGGGAAAATAGGGTTTTAATTGTCAAAGCCAAAAAGCAATTCAGGAAAGTAAGGATGTTTTATGGAACACTTCAGTCTGTTTATTGCACTCATATTTTCCTTTTCTGTGTATGTGCAAGAGTGATCTATGATTTTTTTAAGCCTATGTATAAAAGAAACCAAAAAGAGTATTTTTAATGGAATACAATAAGAATTCTTAAGTAATGGGCAGAGACCACCTTTAAAATATAATTCGGCCCCAAATCAGACAGTTGATCAAGGACAAAGCCAGGACGGGAATCAGGACACCCAGTCCCGAGGTGGCTGTGCTGTGGCTCCCATCCACTGGGCTCCACAGAAGGTGTCACTCAGATGCTTGGAGTTCTGCCAAAGCCCGCCCACCCATGGCACCCAGCCCTCAGCAGAGGGGGTGAGAAGTGTCTCTGAGTGCTTCCTCCTCCCTGAGTCAAGCGCTCTCTTTCCTCCTCCCTGAGCAACCACTCAAGGCAACTGGGGAGAAGTGGCCCAGCTGGCCCGGGGCCGCAGAGGATGCCGGCTCAGCCCCTGGAGCCCTGCCTCGGGCCTCCTCCCCGTTCCCACACTCTTTTCCAGGAAGGTGTGAGTCTCAAGCTGCACTCAGGCTTGGCAGAGTGGGCAGAACTCACCTGGGCAAATAAAAAAGAAGGCACAGAAGAGCACTCAAGTCTAGAACCGTGTGGATGCCTTCCAGAGAGGCAAGAAAGGCCAAAATATCTAGGGTGGAGCTGGAGGACTGCTAGGACTTCAGCCAAGGTCAGACTTGAACTTGGCTGTCCTCTTAGGACCCAGGACATGAACCCCCAGCTGTGGCTGTAACTGACATCTTAGGACCCTCCTGGGCTGCTGTATGAAAATCTTTGGAAATCTTAACCTGCTTTTGGGGGCAGTTTAAGGACCACAAGAGAAGTGGGGGACAGATATTGCATTGGAACCTCGTGGTTGTCTGGAAAGACCAGGCTGAATTAGAAAGTGGTCAGAGTGAAGAAGGCTGGACTTTAGGCCCATCGTTCAGTCATGCTCTTGCCTGAAAAATCCCATGGACGGAGGAGCCTGGTAGGCTACAGTCCATGGGATCGTGGAGAGTCAGACATGACTGAGCGACGTCACTTTCACCTTTCATTTTCATGCATTGGAGAAGGAAATGGCAACCCACTCCAATGTTCTTGCCTGGAGAATCCCAGGGACAGAGGAGCCTGGTGGGCTGCCATCTATGGAGTCGCACAGAGTCGGACATAACTGACGCAACTTAGCAGCGGCATTCGCTCAGTTATGTCCAATCCTCTGTGGCCCCATGAACTGTAGTCTGCCAGGCTCCTCTGTCCATGGGATTTCCCAGGCAAGAACAAGGGAGTGGGTTTCCATTTCCTCCTCCAGGGGATCTTCCCGACCTAGGGATCGAACCCAAAGCTCTCGTGTCTCCTGCATTGTCAGGCAGGTTCTTTACCACTAGCACCATCATTCAGAGAGCCTGGTAATCAGACCTTCAAAGCCATGCGAACAGCAATGAGGAAGGATCATGAATTCTGCAAATAGTCCTAAAAGCCAGCCCCAGCTTCACCGTTTATCTGCCATATGGTCTTGAGGAACTTAACCTGCCATGAGCCTCAGCTTCTTCATTTGAATATGAGGATTAAAAATAAACACTTGAAAGGGGTGTTAGAGGACAAAAAAATGAAATAATATACATAAAGTACTTGGCTTATAGCAGGTGCTCCCAAAATATTTGTTCTTTCTCCTACACCTTGAAGATTCCACCAATGTTATGTTTTTAAACATCTCTTTAAACAATAGAAACCATTGTGAAGTTGTCGGGCATTTGGCCCTAGAAACTGCGAGACTTGCAAGATGTAACTGGCTATCATTTAATAACTGTGTGAGTTGTGTGGTCCCACTGGTCAGGAAGAATATGCAAAGAAGATAGAATTCCATCAGCGTCGAAAATCATTGGCCCTAAATGGGAAAGAAATTAATATATCTTAGACAAAGGAAAATGAAATCAAGTCGTGTAGCAGTCTGAGTTGGTTGCAGGTTTCCACAACTAGATGAGACTTAAGTGGAGTAAAATGAAAGCAAATTCTTAATACCCTGGACATGACAGGTCCCAACAAACAGGGTAGGTGCCAGTGGTAAGTAGTTATATGGCCATACTAGACTGTACTAGTCTATTTATAAAACCGATAGCTTGAAGTATTATAAAGTTCCTGGTATGGGCTACAGATGGAGCTGGCAAGAATCCAGGCTAAAATTCTAGCTAAAATCTCCAAAGAGTGGGTTAGTCGCTCAGTCATGTCTGACTCCTTGTGACCCCGTGGACTATAGCCAACCAGGCTCCTCTGTCTGTAGAATTCTCCAGGCAAGAATACTGGTGTAGGTAGCCATTCCCTTCTTCAGGAGATCTTCCCAACCCAGGGATCAAATCTGGGTGTCCCACATAATTGTCTGGAGTGGCATTATTATTTCCTTAGTAGGTAAGCATATCTGAGGGTTTCCTTGGTGGCTCAGATGGTAAAGAATCTGCTTACAATGTGGGAGACCTGGGTTCAACTCCTGGGAAAATCCCCTGGAGAGGAAATGGCTAACCACTCCAGTATTCTTGTCTGGAGAACTCTATGGACAGAGAAGCCTGGTGGGCTACAGTCCACAGGGTCGCAAAGAGTCAGACACAGCTGAGCAACTAATACATACAGACATTCACACACACACACACACACACACACACACACACACACACACAAGCATCTTTTAACTCTGGGAAGATTAAGAATTAAGAATAGAAATATTTAAGAGAAGCAAACTTAGAACATTCATATTTATGCAATAAGAAAATATCTATGCCTATTTGGTAGAATAAGTATTTGCAATATTCAACAGAATTTGCTTGAACAATTATAAAGTATACCTACACTGAAAGCTCCAGTTTTCAATGTATGGTTAATTGATTTAGACACATATTTAAGTTTAACTTTTCTAAGTTTATATACAGTTTTGGAACAGTTACAGTACTTAAGGATCCCCATATATGTTTGCTTTATTAAATTTATAAGAATTACTTAGAATTTTAGAAAGTTTATTTTGTTAAGATACTGAAGGACTTCAAAATCAATTTAAAATATCCAAGGTATACATGCAGCTTTAAAAGCTTAGAGGCATTTATGTCTACAACTGGGCCCAATTATTAATCAAACGCCCCCTTAAGAGTAATTGACAGTATTTGATAACTTTATAAATATAAGATTTGTAAATTAAACTTTAAGATAAAACTAACCCAGGGATTGAACCTGGGTTTTCCCGCATTGCAGGCGGATTCTTTACCAGCTGAGCCACAAGGGAAGCCCAAGAACACTGGAGTGGCTAGCCTATCCCTTCTCCAGGGGATCATCCCAACCCAGGAATCGAACCGGGATCTCCTGCATTGCAGGCGGATTCTTTACCAACTGAGCTACCAGGGAAGCCCATATTGTAGCTATGTAACAATAAATTAGATGCCAATTAAAAAAAAAAAACAAAGAACCCTCTGAATAACATTTTCTATTTATAAAATCTGTTTGTGAGGGGAGGAAACCTTCCATTAGAGGAAAAAGATAAAACGTTAAGAAAGAAATTGCAGAAGTAAAGCTGATATTCTAATTGAAAAAAGGGGTATCACCTGCATCCAGCTTACTGGTCTACCTCTTGGCTCCTCTCTCGACTCTGCATGCAAATCCCACCATCCTGTCCCCATCCTCATACAGCCCACTCTCCAACCAGTGGGGACATGAGCAGAGTATCTCCAGGGCAGGTCAAGGGGAAGGTACCCCAAATAGATCACCAGCTCTGAATCCACACAGACCTGAGTGTGAATAACAATTTATGCAAGCTTAGGAAGTGTCTCTGGACCCTGAGCTTCAACTCTCTCATTTCTGTAGCAGGATTTTTTTAATGCCTACTCAGAGGATTGTAGGGGCTTCCCAGGTGGCACAGTGGTAAAGAACCTCCTGCCAGTGCAGGAGAGGCAAGAGATGTGGGTTTGATCCCTGGGTCAGAAAGATCCTCTGGAGAAGGGCATGGCAACCCACTCCAGTAATTCTTGCCTGGAGAGTTTCGTGGACAGAGGAGCCTGTTGACTATACAGTCCAAAGGCCATGACGAGTCAGACCTGACTGAGCATGCAGGCGCACAGCTCAGTGTGCAGAGGGTTATTAAGAAAAATAAATGTTATCTGTGTTTTATCAGTTCTTACCACCAGCCACTGAGGGTGTGATTGCCAACAAGACACACCCCAGCCGTGAAGAATAGCTAAGGGGAGAGTTGCACGTGTGAACAGGGCTGACCAGTGCCTGCTGAACCTTCACCTCACACGTGAAGGAAGTCAGCGGGGCCATGGATGTCAGAAAGTTCTGGGCTAGAGAGTGGCAATGCCATCTACTAGCTGCCCAACCATGGGCTCAACGTCAGCATCCTTCTCTGTAAATGGGGAAAGGTGACCACCATGGAGAGCAGTTGAGGGCATCCAACAAGGATGTGTGTGCCCACATGAGGCTTAGTGCCCAGCATACATGGGAGAATCCCACCTTATTGCATATTCTACATGTTCATGGCTGGCTCTTCCCAGCACCACATCCCTGCATATAAACCCCAGAGTGCATGGTTGACACCAGGTCAGCATTGTGTCAACCTCTGAGGACAAGGAGAATTTTGGCATTGCTGCTGGCCAGGAAGCCTGGCGTTCCCTCCTGTACCCATGGCCCTGGCTGACCCCAAGGAACCGGCCATTGGTCTGGAACAAATAAACCACATCTGGTTCTACTCAAAGTTTCTCTCCCTTTCACCTCCTTAAAAGGTAAAACAAAATGCCTCATCCATATTTGCCCACTGCTCACCCCAGTTCCTTTTCTTTCAGAATTTTCCAATGGAGATACTGGTCTGTGACCCTCCTGTCTGCACTTCATTTTCCTGGACATTTCATAACTCCTCATCCACCACGTGCAAGGGGCTGCTCTTCAGCCTAAGGGTGGGCGATGGGTTTTAAGGAGTAATGTGACAGGTGCCTAGTCCAGAACTCACACCAAATCCCAGCAAGGTACTCCCCAGCAAAGATACTCCTTCTTCCCTATTCTTAGGCACAAGATTCTCACTCAAGCAACTAAATGTTGAAATGTGGGACTTGGGGAACAAAATTCTCAGCAGTCTTTTGTGTCAGAAACATCTTGCCAAGTGTCCCAAGGGGAAGGCAAGGCCCCAGATCATGAAGCTACTTGGACACAGCTGGCCCCTAGCTTTCCATCCTTTCTCCTCCTCTCTTTCCCCCTTATCCACAGAAGAAGTGATCCGATCCCATGCCCAGAAAGGCTGCCCTGGTCCCCTGAACCCTCTGAGCCAGGAAACCATTCTTTCTGTCCAAAGGAAGGTCTTAGCTTGGACCTTTGTTTTACTGTCTGCTTCCAATCACTCTTCTAGCAACTTTACCCAGAATTTCCTCTAAGGAAATTCCCTCTCCACTTTCAGTCCAGGGTGAAACTGACTCCACCCTAGCTGCCAGGGTGAGCCTGGCCAAGGAGAGTGTCTTAGTCAGCTCAGAGTTCCATAAAAAAAATACCACAGATGGAGTGGCCACAGTGATAGGAATTTATTTTTCACAGTTCTGGAGGCTGGGATGTCCAACATGAAAGTGCTGGGCAAGTTGGTTCCCAGTAAGGGCTCTCCTCCCGCCTTACAGATGGCCACCTTCTCATCATGTCCTCACCGAGCAGAAAAAAGAGGGGAGCTCTATGGACTCTTCTTTTAAGGGCGGTAATCTCATCACCAGGGCCCCACTCACCCTCGTCACCTCATCTAAATTTTACCGCCTAAAGGCCCCCATCCCCAAATATGATCATATTGGGGGTTCATGCTTCAACATATGAGTGGGGGGCAATTTAGTCCATAATAGAGAACCTCTAGAAACCTAAAGGAAATCAACACTGAATATTCAAGGACTGATGCTAAAGCTGAAGCTCCAATATTTTGTCCACTTGATGCAAAGAGCCAACTTATTGGAAAAGAACCTGATTCTGGGAAAGATTGAAGCCAGGAGGAGAAGGGGATGACAGAGGATGAGATGGTTGAATGGCATCACCAACTCACTGGATATGATTTTGAGCAAACTCCGGGAGGAAATATTCTTCAAGTATTTGAAAATTATTTGACTAAGCAAAGAATATTTATGGGGAAGAATATTTGTGGGGACTTCCCTGGTGGTCCAGTGGTTAAAACTCAGCATTCTCAATGCAGGGGGCTGGGTTCAATCCCTGGTCAAGGAACTAGATCTTGCATGCCACAACTAAGACCTGGCACAGACATATAAATATTTTTTAAAAAAGAATATTTGCTGCCGCTGCCATTGCCTAGCACCACTGTGATTGTCCCAAGAAGTCAAAATGAACCAAACTCAGTCCCGTGCACAGAGCAATGTGCTCAAGGCCAAGAATCAGAGGAGATGCAGTGGTAAAAGACACTGCAGCTATCAGCAGGAAGGGCATCATTCAACGTTAACAACCCCCCATACACAGAAAGTACAGCAGGGTAAGTCGAGGATGACAGACACCTGTGTGCAGGCCACCACCTCCGCATCCACGCCTCTCTGCCCACAGCCAACATGAGGCTCCAGCATCCTGCCCAGCAGAGCAGGCAGGCAGCTGCTGCGTGCTTCCCAGGGTGACATCACACAGGAGTGCAAACTTCAGGACATCCCAGCTCAAAAGTTCAGGAGAGAGATCAGCTGGAACACAGTACTTAAGGAAGTGGCTCAGCAGGTAAAGGATCTACCTGCAACACGAGAGACCCGGGTTCAGTCCCTGGATTGGGAAGATTCCCTGGAGGAAAGCATGACAACCCACTTCAGTCTTCTTGCCAGGAGAAGCCCCATGGACAGAGGAGCCTGGCAGGCTACAGTCCACGGGGTCACAAAGAGTTGGACATGACTGAGCGACTAAGCTCACACACAACAGAAAAGAAGCTTGAAAAGGGCCCTGAAGGATGAGTGAGACACTTGTGGGAAAGGCACACTCCTAGGCCCCACCCCAGATCTACTGAGTTAGACACTCTTGCTCCAACAGGCCTTCCTGAACAGGGGGTGCTGATGCGCGCCAGCAGGTGAGAACCGCTGGACTTGGCCCGCCCCTTCTCCAGCTGCTTTCTGTCACCTGTCACTCATGCCATCCTCACAGCCACACCGTGCAGTGCACAGACCACCTGAACCTGACCCTTCTCATGTGGGAGATGAGTAGTTCCTCTAGGGCTCACCCAGGGCCACCTGCCGAGGCTCAGTGGAGCCTGGGCTACCGCCAGGTCTCCAGCGACCAGAGCAGTGCTGCTCCCATCAGCCCAGATAAGAGAGCACATGGTAACATGAGTCCTCCAGCCCTCAGGCTCCCAACCTCCCCTCTCACCTTCCCAACCTCCCCTCTCACCTTCCCAAGGAGTTGCCCAGCCTCCTGAAACAGGCTGTGAACAAAAGGGGTGAGGACAGCTGCCTGACAGAAGAAAGGCAGAGGGTCCTTTGCAGGCGCCCACGCACACTCACACGTTAGGGACAGAAAGTGACGATCACAGCTAGCACCCACCCCATCAGCCCCCAGGAGCCGAAGCCTCCACACATCAGATGCCAGGACCCTGAGCCGGCCAGTGGCGAGGATGCAGAAACTCAGCCTCCAGTGAGCCCCAGGGACAGAGCCACAAGCTCCAGTCCAGATCCAACTCCTTGTGCCAAACCCTCTCGGGCAAAGCGACCGGGGTTTAAAGAGAAACCAGCTGCCATCCCAGGCCGAGGTGACGGCTCAGCAGGGGGAGTGGCAAGGGCATGGATTTGGAGCCTGCACAGCATTTGAAATCGATGCTCCTGTTGACAAGCACTGCAAACCACATTCCTCACCTTCTCTGAGACCGTCTCTTCCCATGTGAAGCAGGGACGACACTGGTGGTCAGGACTAAGTGAAATAACACATGCAGAGGTCCCGGCAGAGGCCTGGCCCCTCCCTTCCTCCATCCTCCCAGGGGAAGTCCTCTCACTCCATCTCCATGGCTTCAAGGAAGAGGATGCCAGAGCTGCCAATGAACCAGGATAAACTCTGCCCGGGGCAGAGGATAGCTTCTACAAGTCCCTTCTTGAATTAGATCGTAAGTCTGTGTTAGGTTGAAACTGTATTTGTGGGCTGTCAGGAGGGGCTTTTACCCAGTGTTCAGCACTCAGCATGAACAGAAATGAACAGCAATGAACAGCTGTATGACCTGGCCTTCCCAGGTGGCTCAGTGGTAAAGAATTTGCCTGCAATGCAGGAGACACAGATTCTATCCCTGGGTTAAGAAGATCCTCTGGAGAAGGGAATACCCACGCCAGTATTCTTGCTTGGAGCAACCCCATGAATAGAGAAGCCTGATCAGCTACAGTCTATGGGGTCGCAAAGGGTCGGACATGACTGAACAAGCACGCATATGACTTATGAAGCACTGAGCATGAAGAAATTCATCAGGAATTCTCCAGAATCCCCCAGTTATCTCAAATTAATCAGTAATTCTCAGGAATCACTAATTCTCTGGCAGCTACACACACACAGGCCCAATCCAGCCAAGTGCCTGTTTGTATAAATAAAGTTTTATTGGAACACAGCCATGCTCATTCATCCACATATTATCTACGGTTGCTTTCATGCTACTAAGCTAAGCCGGACTGCAAAGACTAAAACATTCACTATCTGGCCGTTTACAGAGTTTACCAACCCCTGTTCTAAAAGAAAGTATGCCGAAAGCCAACAGTTGCGGTTTGAGCTCTCCAAGATGTGGACTCAGAAGAGTGTAGAGTTCAGGATGTTAAACAGGGAACGTGTCTGGGACCCTGGCCTCTGGAAGGAGAGGAAGGAAGCAGAAGAGGGCACAGCGAGGGGTCAGGTGGCAATGCAAGCCCTGCAGCCTTGGCCGGCTCTACAGGGAATCCTGGAGCAAACAGCCCAGCAGAGGGGTCCTGAACTGGCCAAAATAGCTCTGCGTTTGCACTCTGCCTTGATCAGTTATTGGAATCGGGCCACCCCAGAAGGGCGTGATGCCAGGCAAGGCAGCTCCCTAAGGGGCTGAGTGCTGCAGGCTGTCTGCTAACAACACTCCCGTGCCCGGGTAACAGGTCCTCCCTCCATGGGGACCTGGCACTGCATTCCGTGCCCACCACACTCTACACTTTCCCTCATCACGTTCCTGCCATGCATCCACCTCAACATCACTGAGTCATTTGAACCCCCCAAGGGTGTGGTGCATCCTCAGTGACACCAAGGTCCAAGTGGGCTCTCCGCTTTCTGAATGATGAAGGGACTTCCCTGGTGCTCCAGCGCTTAAGCTTTCACCTTCCAATGCAAGGGGTGGGGGTTCCATCCTGGCCGGGGAATAAGGTCCCACATGCCTCATGGCCATAAAACCAAAACGCAAAGCAGAAGCAATATTGTAACATTCAATAAAGGCTTTAAAAATGGTCCACATAAAAAAATCTTTAAAAAAAATAACAACTAAGATATCATCTTCAGTGTATTTTCAGTAACATTCTTGAAAAACTGTATGTCCATAAACTTTCTTGGAAATCATATATGAATATAGGAATGCCATTCTCCAGAAAAGTGGACTTTCTATTTCTATCAGAATAACACTAAGACTTTTTGATAAAATGATTGGTGAGATCTAAGACATGTAATATAAATATATGATATAAAATATTTTATATAAAAAGTATAAATGACAGATGAAGTGCAAAAGCTTGCTACTCTTGGTGCAGTAGCAACAGATTTTGAGTCTAAAGACCTGTGTTCAATTCCTCACACACTTCTCATGTGGACAATCCCTTCACCCTCCAGGGTTCACTCGTCTGTAAGATGAGACCACAGTATGGTACCCATCTCTACCCACAGGGTGGTCACAGAATCAGATGAAATGATGTGTGTGGAACAGTGGCAAAATCTGTAATGTGCTCCAAAAACATCTCATTGTCTATGCTGGTGTTCTGACACCTCCTTAATCTCCATCTCAAAGTTCTTAAAGTTACATATTCAACTATCTAATAGTTTTAATTCTTGTTTCTGGTCTTACCAAGTATTACATATCACAAACATTGTGTCATATGCAAAAAAGAAAAGTATTTTTAAATAGTTTGTTCATTACTTACAAACATGTACATATACACACACATGCACACACACATATACACAAACACCAGCCCCCTACACTATTTCTATCCTGAAACTATCTCAGTGAATAAACAGGTGTTAATATTTACAACTCTTGGCAAAGGATGTTGGAGACAATGTCAGTGGACATTCAAAGTCCCATCTCCTCCATGGTTGTAGAACTCTTATGAATATCTAAAAATCAATAAATCATACGGTTTAGGTGAATTGTATGGTATGAAATTATATCTCAATAAAGACAATTTTTTTGAACTCCCACCTTCTCCCAGTTCTGCTACCAAGAGGTCTCACCACTCTCCAGGAGCCTACTGATTGGGCTAGAACTCTGGGACTCTGTCCCACCACCATTCCCTGCTGTAAGAAACCCCAGATTCTCCAGCCTGGGCAGCTGGTAGAAAGATGATCCCACAAGTGATACCAGTTGTGCAATTGGCGTAATAAGACCTGTAGCTTCCACTGGACAAAACACACTCCTTCTGTTGAGACTCACCCCTAAGTCAGACGGGGCTCTGTGCTCTGTGTGATGCAGGGAGGTCTGCTCAAATCTGCAGCCTGGGTCAGCCCTGGCTGACATCTGTGGGAGCCCACGTGGGAGCTGGGGTTTCTCCGGGGAGAGCCTGGGGTGCCCCACATCCCATCTTCCCACGGAGGTCTTTCTGCAACCCTCAGTGCTTCTGAAACAGCGCCGGGTGGTGGAGGGGGCGGTTCTAGTGTGGTCAAGCAGACAGCCCTCTCCTCTTCCACAACAAGTGGACTTGATTTCTGCCCCTTCAGGGATGGGAGCAACAAGTTTTTATGCCCCCTCCCCCCAGAAAAGAAGAAATCAAGACAGAAAATTTACTTCTTCCCTCAGCCGCAGGTTCCTGGCTTGACTTATGTTACTTACATAACAGTGATATCATGCGTTAGAACAGCACAGAGGGCGTCAGGAAAGGCCAAGGATGCCAGCCTGGACTGTGGCCCCCTCCAGTTCAGACATGGACAGAGGAGCGAGGGAGGGGTGTGTGGGAGTCAGAAACATTTCTGACTCCAGCCTCTGACCCTGCCGTTGTCCCCACAGATAGGAAACTCGACCCGACAACACTGCAAGAGGGGCTTTGAGACAAAGAAGGAAAGGCAGGCATGCTTCCTGGGACCTTTGGGATCCTCAAACCCTTTGAAAGTCCATCTGACAAATTCATCTTTGAGGAGGAAAACAAATTCACAGGACAGAGAGTTCAACTCCGGGCTGAATACCCAGTGCCCATCCCACTATCCACACCCCCTACAAGATGATGGGGCTTGTGGCTTTTGCCTCTCCAGCTTTCTAAACCTTGCCACTTTCACCCTTGGGGAACTGGTTTTTTCATAATTGTTAGTTTATTCTGGCTTTTTCTTGACGAAAGCTGCTCTCCCTCCATTTCTGGATGACATCTCATGACCTGAATCAGTAGAAAACATTAGCTTTGCCCTCTGACTCTGAAAACCTGGCCACAAAGTCAGATTCTCTGCAGATGCCTCCAGCATGAGACTCCTTGTACTCTGCTCCCTGCCACACACCACCGCCCCACACAGACGCTCCCAAAGGAAGGCAGGGCCCTGCAAGTATTTCACAGGGAGCCTCTGCAGGCCTCTTTCCTGCTCTAAATCTTTCCAGTTTCTCATGCCTCCACCCCTTTGCTCTCTTCCCTACCTTTTTATCACATTGTATCCAACCACTGTCTCTTCTATTAGGTACTGAGACAGCTAACATCCAATAAATATTGATAAATGGGGTGACTGTGAATGATGCCTTCCCATCTTTTCCTTTTTCATTCTTTGTTCTTTGCATTGTCCTCATTACCGACTCCACATTCTATGGATTTCCAGTCGAGATCCCTACCTGCTCCCTGAGACTTTGCAACTTACCTCTCACCTGTCCCATGTTAACCCCCTTTCTATCAGAAAGGTCTCATACAGGATGAACTTCATTGCTCCCACACTGATGTGAGCTCCTGTTTCCTTTTCCATTCAAGAGTGAATACGTATTGACTACCAATTGTGTTCCAGCAGCTGTACTAACAAACCAGATATTGTAAAAACCCTCAGTTCAATAGAGGTGACATTCCAGTGGTGGAAAACCAACAATAAGCAAAAAGATAAACCAGTAAACAATATGCTTAGTAGAAAATAAAGCAGAGTCTCAGAACAGAATGATGAGGAGTTGGTTGCCTAAGCCTTTCCCAAGCCTTAATGAAAACAGTCACTTGTGGGACTTCCCTGGTGGTTCAGTGGTTAAGAATCTGCCTTCCAATGCAGGGGACATGGGTTTGATCCCTGGTTAGGGAACTAAGATCCCACGTGCTGTGGAGCAACTAAGCTCATGTTGCTGCAACAAAAGATCCCACAGGTCACAACCAAGACCCAACCCAGACAAATAAAAAGATAAATGTCTTTTTTAAAGAAAAGAAAGTAATAGTCACTTTGTCTTCATGTTTATCGAAGCCTCTTGATCTTTGATGATGGACAAGGATGCATTGAAAGAGCAGATTCACAACCATCACTCCAAAGGGAAGAGAAATGGTGTCTACCTCACTAGCATCAAACCAGACAGGTGATCCTTGTGAAGACCCTGACGCAGAATCTGGAACACAAAGGTACTAAATAAATAGCAGCCCAAAAAAAGGGGGGAAGGAGGGGGTGCAGCCATGGGCAAAAGCCGTCTCATTTGCTCTAGTTTTAGTTTACTCTGCATATTATCTGTGCTTTAATCAGGCAGTCCACTGCTTTAACATGCAACTGACCCTCAGACTGACAAGCTGCTCTTGGCTGAACATGACATGATAGATACATGGGACACTTCAGAGAGGAATGCAGGCTGAACTTGACAGTAATCAGGAGGGCTCACTTTCCTCCCCGGGGCACCTCCTCACTCACTGGTCATCTGTTGTTGATGTTAAGTCGATAAGTTGTGTCTGACTCTTTGCGACCCCATGGACTGCAGCTCGCCAGGCTCCTCTGTCCATGGAATTTCCCAAGCAAGAATACTGGAGTGGGTTGCCATTTCCTTCTCCAGGGGATCTTCCTGACCCAGGGATTGAACCTGCATCTCCTGCATTGCAGGCAGATTTTTTTACTATCTGAGCCACCAGGGAAGTCCATGCTTCAGACTGAGATGTTGCGATATTAAATACTCTGTTTGGGCATATAAATTGAGTATAACTCTAAGAACTATTGAGCTTCCCAGGTGGCACTGGTATTAAAGAACCGCCTGCCAATGCAAGGACATAAGAGACTCGCATTCAATCCCTGGGTCAGGAAGATTCCCTGGAGAAGAAAGGAATGGCAACCCACTCTAGTATTCTTGCCTGGAGAATGCCATGGACAGAGGAGCCTGGTGGGCTGTGGTCCATAAGGTCTCACAGAGTCTTACACAACTGAGAATTATTGATCGATAGCATTAGATTTTTTTTTCTAAAACTAGATTTAAGCTGTCTCATAAAGAAACATTTAATTTGCCCATGGGAAAAAGCAGAAAGACAACAGTCTGGAGAAGCAACAAGAGGGCAGGGAGTGACCCGCAGAAGTGGAGCCCTGCCTCAGAGCTAGAGACCATCTGACTGCCTGCCTGGAATGGGAGGGTTTGGGGGATCATTTCCTTAAAGGTTCCCAAGAATTACTTGAGGAGGAAAGCCTAAGGAAATCCTGACCCCTTTGATGGCAATGGGATGGAATGGACTCTTAGATGACTGTCACTTGGGCATTGATAACTTTTTTTTTAGATGGTGGGGGGATGGCAAGGAGGTCCAAGAGGGAGGGGATATATGTACACATATGGCAGATTCACTTTGCTGTACAGCAGAAACCAACACAGCACTGTAAAGCAATTACAAACCAATCTAAAAAAACGATGGGGGAAATTCTTTTTCATAGCTTCCCTGAGGGACAATGCCCACAGCTCCCTCCCCAGAATCTCCCTCCATCCCCAGATGCAGGCATTGCTAACCTCTGAAGGCTGGAGAAGAAGGGAACACCTTAAGTACCAAGGGTTCCCAATACTCCTGCACTTCTCTCTCCAGCATCCTTCCTTTCCCTTTCTCGTGAGGACGAGAGAAATCACAGATCTACTAATTTAGAGTCTGTACCACCATGTAAATTTGGAAAACTCAGCAGTGGCCACAGGACTGGAAAAGGTCAGTTTTCATTCCAATCCCAAAGAAAGGCAATGCCAAAGAATGTTCAAACTACTGCACAATTGCTCTCATCTCACACACTAGTAGAGTAATGCTCAAAATCCTCCAAGCCAGGCTTCAACAATATGTGAACCATGAACTTCCAGCTGGATTTCGAAAACACAGAGGAATCAGAGATCAAATTTCCAACATCCACTGGATCATCAAAACAGCAAGAGAGTTCCAGAAAAACATCTATTTCTGTTTTATTGACTATTATTGACTATGCCAAAGCCTTTGACTGTGTGGATCACAATCAACTGTGGAAAATTCTGAAAGAGATGGGAATACCAGACCACCTGACCTGCCTCTTGAGAAACCTGTATGCAGGTCAGGAAGCAGCAGTTAGAACTGGACATGGAACAACAGACTAGTTCCAAATAGAGAAAGGAGTACGTCAAGGCTGTATATGGTCACCCTGCTTATTTAACTTATATGCAAAGTACATCATGAGAAATCCTGAGCTGGATGAAGCACAAGCTGGAATCAAGATTGCCAGGAGAAATATCAATAACCTCAGATATGCAGATGACACCACCCTTATGGCAGAAAGTGAAGAAGAATTGAAGAGCCTCTTGATGAAAGTGAAAGAGGAGAGTGAAAAAGTTGGCTTAAAGCTCAACATTCAGAAAACTAAGATCATGGCATCTGGTCCCATCACTTCATGGCAAATAATTAGGGAAACAGTGGAAACAGTGACAGACTTTATTTTGGGGGCTCCAAAATTACTGCAGATGGTGATTGCACACATGAAATTAAAAGACACTCCTTGGAAGAAAAGTTATGACCAATCTAGACAGCATATTAAAAAGCAGACACATTACTTTGCCAACAAAGGCCCATCTAGTTAAAGGTATGGTTTTTCCAGTGGTCATGTATGGATGTGAGAGTTGGACTATAAAGAAAGCTGAGTGCCGAAGAATTGATACTTTTGAACTGTGATGTTGGAGAAGACTCTTGAGAGTCCCTTGGACAGCAAGGAGATCCAACCAGTCCATCCTAAAGGAAATCAGTCCTGAATATTCATTGGAAGGACTGCTGCTGAAGCTGAAACTCCAATATTTTGGCCACCTGATGCTAAGAACCAACTCTTTTGAAAAGACCCTGATGCTGGGAAAGATTGAAAGAGAGAGGAGAAGGGGACGACAGAGGATGAGGTGGCTGGATGGCATCACCAACTCAATGGACGTGAACATGAGTTTGAGTAGGCTCCAGGAGTTGGTGATGAACAGGGAAGCCTGGCGTGCTGCAGTCCATGGGGTCACAAAGAGTCGGACATGACTGAGTGACTGAACTGAACTGTACTGAACCACCATGTCTTATGCTCTGTAGGTGTTTGTTAAATATTTATTGAGTGAATGGAAGAAAGAGACCAACCTCCACCACCGAATACAAAATTAGCCACCTACAGAATAAGAAGGCATGAAAAGGAGAAAGAGGAATTTCATTCAAAGAGCTATTCAGTGTTCTAGCATTTCTCAGGAATCCTGATAACCATTCATTTCCTGGTATGTAAACAGAAGTGGGAGCGTAGAGGGTGATAGAAGAAAACAGGTGTCAAATATGTATGACAATACTGGTCAAAAGAAGTAAAAGGGACTTTGTCTTTCACTTTTTTAAATTATAGGAATCTTCAGCTTTTATCATGATAATGTATACCATGGAAAGGTATACTATAGACTACACAGAGTGGTGTTTTCATTTGTATTTAATTACTAGCTACTTTTGGAGAAGAACTTAATCTTACAAGATCATGTTTCTTGGCTGGATGGTGCCTTGGAACACACTTTGGGAAACACTGGCTTAGTATCATCTGGATTTCCTTTTGGCTCTGAATCATGTGGCTTTTCCTGGCCATCACATAGCCCTCAGACAAAGAGAACTCTGTATCCTATACTCATTCTCCTTATAAAGCATCTTATGTACGTGTAAATCACTGAATGTTCCCAAACATCCTCTGGACTTCTGCATCCCAGCTTCAGCTCAGGCCCGGACCCCAAGCCAGCCCACCACAGTCTTCTCAGAGACCGTAGCTCTTTTCCAAGCATCTTACAGAGTCCCTCAGCTTTACAACCTATAAAACAGGTCGTTAGGTACCCATTTATGCATCAAAAAATCACACACTGTGTACTTCTTGTGTGCAAGGCACTGGGCGGGGGCGGGGGGTGTGGTGGGGTGGAAATAGTTGCGTGACAGGGACCCTGCCTAAGGAGTATATAGTTTGCAAGTAAGTGTCACTTCTAATGAATAAGCTTGGGAATGAAATAAATGTGATTCTGTGGTCTTGGATAAGTTACTCAACCTTTCTATCCGTACCACAACTGTAAATTGGAGGTAACTGGGAATTCCCTGGTGGTCCAGTGGTTAAGAACCTGCCTTCCAAAGCACAGGCTGCTGCTGCTGCTGCTGCTGCTAAGTCACTCAGTCATGTCTATTTGCAACTCCATAGACTCCACAGCCCACCAAGCTCCTCGGTCCATGGGATTCTCCAGGCAAGAATACTGGAGTGGATTGCCATGTTCTTGGTCAGGGAAGTAAGATCCCACATGCCATGCAGCACAACCAAAAAAGCAAATAACAACAAACAAAATGGAGATACTGGTATCTCTCTCCATCTTTGCGTGTTGATCAAATATAATAAAGCATGCAAAAGTTCCAGGACAGAGAAACCACAGCACTAGAACCTCAGTAGCATTAATAGTATGAGAACCTTTAGAACCTACACAGCAGTCTCTCCCATCCTCAACTGCTTCACGGAAACCTCTAGAAGCCTCTCAATCGCTGACCCATGGGCTGGGGAAACGGTGCTTGCTGCCTGGCCCTCTGCGCACCCTCCTGTCTCTGCACAGCTTGTTAGCTAGGGCAGTTGTAACCCAAGGAGGAATCCCCAGAGCCAAGTCTGGCTGGCTGGTCTCTCCAATCCTCCAGCCTGGCCCAGCCTTTGTGGTCTGGCCTGGTTCTCACAGTTACTTTCAAACAATTTTCACAGTATTAGTAGGGTATTTTTTGTCATTATCTACTTTTGACAAATGAGTAAACCCAGGATCTGAGAAAATAACCTTCTTGGCCCAGATTGCTCTGCTAATACGTGGCAAAGCTAAGATGAAGATTTCACGGGGCCAATGGTCCATAGCTAACAAGACAAAGGTGGAGAGTGAGGAGGCTGCTGTCCAGAGAAGGGGCAGGTAGGACCAATGCTAAGATAGAAAGGAGAAGAAAGGACAGGTTCAAGAGACAAAGAAAAGGTAAAGTGGCCATTCTGGGAAATGGAAGGGCCCGGGAATCCTACATACCTGTCAGTTTCCAGCCTTTTCCCAACTCCCTGCTTCAAAACCCCCAAAAGAAAAGCACGCCGTGTCTAACAGAAGCACACAAACCTCTAGCTCTGACACCTTCTCCATTGCCAGACTGGAGAAGAGCACAGCAATCTACTCCAGTATTCTTGCCTGGAGAATCCCATGGACAGAGGAGTCTGGAGGGCTACAGTCCATGGGGTTGCAAAAAGCTGGACAGGACTTACCAGCTAAACAACACCAACAACCATTGCCAAACAGTAGCTTCTATTATGTTGATCTGTACACAATCCCTGCCTTCAAAGAGTTAAAGATTTGAAAGGTAGACAAGAGAGACCACAACAAGGACACCACACCGAAAGTTGCGTCACTCTCAGGTACCCTAGATTCCAGGGTAAGTTCTGCCATTGAGCAGTTAATGCGATCTTGGGCAGGTCACAGAACTTCGTTGGATCACATTTCCTTCACCCATCACTCATCGATACACATGATCAATAAGCATTTTTTCAGTTGTTTACTAGGTGCCAAGGACTGTGGTAGGCACTGGGAAGACAATATCCCGGAACCCATGTTGGGGAAAGGCAAATATCCGTGCATGCGTGCTCAGTCCAGTCCAACTCCTCGTAACCCCATGAACTGCAGCCCACCAGCCTCTTCTGTCCATAGCATTTTCCAGGCAAGAATACTGGAGCGGGTTGCCATTTCCTTCTCCAGGGGGTCTTCCCGACCCAGGGATAGAAAGAACCTGCATCTCCTGCATCAGCAAGTGAATTCTTTATCACTGAGCCACCAGGGAAGCCCAGGCAAACATTCAGACAATCTCAATTCTACAACAGATTCTTCTTCCTCTGCCTCATGACAAGACAGTCACCAAGCCTGTCTATTTCACCTCCAAAGCATAACCTGAATCTGGCCTCGGCCTCTGTCCACTACCATACTGATCAAAGCCACAGCTCATACACATGTGGGCCTCTCCTGGGGTGAACCCAGTTTAACGGACTCCACCACCCAAGCAGAAGCCTGGCAAGTCAAGGGAAGGCTGAACCATTGTTGGACATTCTTCCTCGGAGCCCTGCCTGCTGGAGGACGGAGATCAAGTATTCTGGGCAACGGGCATCTTGCATGCAGAACCGAGGAGGCCTTGAGCCTTAAGAAGACACGCTGAGAGATGCCTGAACATGATCTCTGCATTCCAAAGAAACCACAGATTATTAAAAGTCACATTATGCTCATAATTGTTTCAAAGGGAGGGGAAGTTAGAAGCCAGAGAGTTTAAGTGTCACAATAACAAAGTTATGTTTCCTGCAGGAATTTTAATAATAAAAGTGTGTTTAATAGTTATAAGTGTTTAGCCGTAAAACCAGTACATTATTAAGTAAATCCAGCCTTTGAGGATTCTGGCTTTTCTGCTCAAGAGGAATAGCTCTTCTTTCCCCCTCCCTCCCAGCACTATCAGATCACAACTTTTTGTCATTCCTTTGTATGGAAAACAAAAGTCGAAACTCTCAAACAACATATTCCCTCCTGCCCGCCCCCACCCCCGCCCCCTCCCCTGCCCCACATGAATCCACTTAGGCAGCAGATAAGGAAACTTGCCTCAGTTTCCTGGTCTGTAAAGTGAGGATAGAATAGAACCCACTTTCAAGAGTTATTAGAGGATTGCATCAGTTAATATTTGTAACGTTTGGAGCAATGTCCAGCCCACAGCAAGTGCTGCATTAGAGGTGTTAAATTACATTAATCATGAGATAGATAATTACATTCAATCTAATTCCTTTTATGAAAATATTAGTTGTGGAAGAACCACATCAAAGCAAAGAAAGAGAAAGGTAGGAGGTTAGTCTGTCACAGCCAAGCACACAAGTTACAGAAAGAGAGGAAGTTGGAAAGACACCCTCCAAAGACGGTACAGGAGGTCAAATATGCATGCTGCTGAATAGAAATGTTATGCACATTTAACCTATGTGTACCTATGTGTACATACACGAGAGTAGAACTCCTTACTGCCCCACTTAAAAATCAGGGTCTGAATCTGAGGCAAAAAAAAAAAAAAAATGAGAGACTCATTCATTTGCCCTACTTCTCTGTAATAACACACAAGAGGTTATAAACCTCAAATTGGGTCCAGTCCCAGAATTCAGTCAGTAAATTGAAAACAATAAGAACATAAAATGACTGAAATTCTCCATCTGCAGAAATAAACCACTCAGGAGATGGCTGTACATGTGCTGTTGATGGGAGCAGGGGCTTCTCCCCGTTTTCCATCAAGGACAGGATGCCTTACAAATTCAATTAAAGCTACCAGAAACTCCCCCAAGCCCCATCGGAATGACCCCAGGAACACAGGCTGGAATGTGGCTCATGGTAACCTACTCAGCTGAATTGCAATGAATCTGAGGTAATGTTGTGCTGTCATTACAGAGGGTGGGGGTCTGCAGGAGTCAGGAAACTTAGAGTGAGACTCTTGGGGCATCTCCACCTCAGCCCAGGGCTGTTGCTCCATCATCAGGCTGTTGGGTTGGAGCCTTCCTGCCAGCATCCCTTTGGCCCTAGAGCTGCAGTGGAAGTCTTACCTGTCCCTCTGTGTCCTCAGAGGACCGTCTTCCAACAATGAGTCCCCTCGCTTGGCTTTGACGGGAACCTCACCCGCTGTACTTTAGCAAATCCAATCAGTAAAGGAGCCAGTTCTACAGAGAAGCTGACTGGGTTTGTATCCTGGGTCTAGTCTTCACTGGCTCAAGACATTGAGCAAATGGCATCTGAGTCCCAGTTCCTCATGGACAAGGATGAAAACAGTAATAACCTCACGAGGTGTCCCTTGTGGTTCAGTTGGTAAAGAAGCTGCCTGCAAGGCAGGAGACCTGGGTTCAATCCATGGGTTGGGAAGATCTCCTCCAGAAGGAAATGGCTACCCATTCCAGTAGTCCTGCCTGGGAAATAACTATGGACAGAGGAGCCTGGAAGGTTACAGAGACCATGGGGTCATAAGAGTTGGACTTGACTTAGTCACTAAACCACCACCACAAGTTGTTGAGGGAGGCTAAGCTCGAATAATCCAGAAAATAACAATGCTTTCTGTGCCAAATAAATGCTTGCAGTTTTTACTGTTGGTTATCACTGGTCATTGTATTGTCACTCTGGTCTGATTAAACCCTGATTCGTCACCATCATCCTGTTTGAACACCTCTGGATAAACCACTAAAATCCAATTTTTTTTAAATTTTTTTGAAATGTAATTGATTTACAATCAGGTGTATAGCAAAGTGATATATACACATATTCTTTCTTAGATTAATACCACTATATGGAAACTACTTTCCCCTTTAGTAGCCATAGTTTTTCTTTGTGTATGAATCTATTTCTGTTTTGTAAATAAGCTCATTTGTGTCAAATTATGTTTTAGATTCCACACATAGGATACCATATGATATTTGTCTGACTTACTTCACTTAGCATGACAATCTCTAGGCCCATCCATGTTGCTGCAAATGGCACAATCTCATTGTTTTTATGACTAAGTAACGGAGAAGGCGATGGCACCCCACTCCAGTATTCTCACCTGGAAAATCCCATGGATGGAGGAGCCTGGTAGGCTGTAGTCCATGAGGTCGCTAAGAGTCGGACACAACTGAGTGATTTCACTTTCACTTTTCACTTTCATGCACTGGAGAAGGCAATGGCACCCCACTCCAGTACTCTTGCCTGGAAAATCCCATGGACGGAGGAGCCTGGTAGGCTGTAGTCCATGAGGTCGCTAAGAGTCGGACACGACTGAGCAACTTCACTTTCACTTTTCACTTTCATGCATTGGAGAAGGAAATGGCAACCCACTCCAGTGTTCTTGCCTGGAGAATCCCAGGGATGGGGGAGCCTGGTGGGCTGCCGTCTCTGGGGTCGCACAGAGTTGGACACGACTGAAGTGACTTAGCAGCAGCAGCAGCAGCAACATTCCATTGTATATATGTACCATATCTTCTTCATTCACTCCTCCGGACATTCAGATTTCTTTCCTGCCTTGACTATTGTAAACAGGGCTACAACAAACCCTGGGGTGCATGTATGTTTTTGAATCAGAGTTTTCCTGTTTTCTGGACATATGCCCAGGACTGAGATTGCTGGATCGTATGGGAGGTAACTCTACCCTTAGTTTTTAAGGAACCGCCATACTATTCTCCAGCGGCTGCAGCACCTTACATTCTCATCAGCAGTGTAGGAGGGTTCTTCTTATTTCACACCCTCTCCAGCATTTGTTATTTGTAGACTTTCTGATGCCAGCCATTCCAACTAGGATGTGAAGTCAGATTCCAGATCTGAAAGGTCATCCGTGGGATGCATCTGGAGTGACCCCAGGAAAGTTCTGCTCTCCCTGCTTAGGAGGATACTTGTTTATAACTGTTAATGACACCGTTAACATATAGAATGATCCTGTATGGCCAGAAAGAAATAATAACTTTTTTTGACTTTTCATTTTTTACTGGAGTATAGCCAGTGTTCTTGCCTGGAGAATCCCAGGGATGGCAGAGCCTGGTGGGCTGCTGTCTGTGGGGTCGCACAGAGTCGGAAACTACTGAAGCAACTTAGCAGCAGCAGCAGCAGCCAATTAACAAAGTTGTGATAGTTCAAGAACAGCTAAGGGACTCAACCATACATACACATGTATACATTCTCCCCTGGAGGAAGTTTGCCCCTCCCATCCCGGCTCCCACATAACATTAAGCAGAGTTCCCTGTGCTCTACAGCAGGTCCTTGTTGGTTATTCATTTTAAATATAGTAATACATCCATGTGACCTCAAGGATTCCCGAGTAGCTCAGATGGTGAAGAATAGCCTGCAATGCAGGAGATGCAGTTTTGATCCTTGGGTCGGGAAGAGCCTCTGGAGAAAGATATGGCAACCCACTCCCATGTTCTTGCCTGGGAAATCCCATGGACAGAGGATCCTGGTGAGCTACAGTCGTGGGGTCACAAAGAGTCAGACACATCTGAGCAACTGAGCATGCACACACGCACGTGTCCATCCCACACTCCCTAACCATCCCTTCCTCCCACCCTTTCCCCAGGCAACCATAGGTTCATTCTCTATGTCTGAGTCTGTTTCTCATTTGCAAATAAGTTCATCTGTATCAAGAAATGATAACTTTTGAATAAATAGATTTCTGTACAAAATGGAATGTTTGATGTTATAGAATTACCCACAATTGCCTCTCAGGGGCCCAGTCTCAGTCCACGTTCTATCGTGAAACCACGTAGAAGCGGATGTTAGAGTTGATTACCGCCTGAGAGGCAAGCTCACCTTCTCACTGTCACAGCTGAGACAGAGAAAACAGCTTTCTGCATTTTTCTGATTCACGGTCGGATGCTTGTTACCCTGTGCCCCCCGAGTTCACAAACCATTGACGACACAGCAGAACTGCAAAAGGAACCACTGAGCCGTGGCCTGAAGTTCAGAAGCTCAAGCTTGAACCTACGTCCACAAGAGTGACCTCAGGCCAGCTGTTAACCCCTGCCCAGGCCTCCGTCCCTAGTCCTGTAAAAGGGACACAGGGTCACTGGACATTTCTCCTGCTCAAGGTTACAGGGCAGATGGTGCCTAATGAAGCGTGGAGATGCCTTGTGGGCTGTGCCTCTGGACGTAGGAGCAACTTTCTCGAGTTAGCAGTAATCACGCCTGGGAGAGACATCCCAAGGCAAATGGGGTTGGAGTAGGAGTGGTAACAGGGATAGCCACAGGAGGACCCCAGAAAGCTTTCTGGAGAAACAGCAGTGATTCCACACATTTCATCTTCTTCCCCAGCTTTCTGTGTCCCCAGCCATTCCTAACACAGAGAAAGAATATCTGAGAACAGGGCTAAAGCTTTGCATGGAAAAGCAGGTGGTAAGTCATAAAGCCATTGAATCTGGGGCTGGGAATGGGAAACACATGGCAGGTCATTCTAATTAACTCTTCACTGGGTTGCCCAGCGCTGGGATGTTGGTTCCAAGGTTTTACGTTAGACTTGTCCCAGGCCGCTCGCTCACCATAGCAACCGAAGTTTACCGCAAAGCAGAAAGGTCTGTATGGGAGAGAGTTAAAGGAGTCGGATACAGTTCGGCTAACCACAATTAATTTTTAAAAAGAAGCAGCAGCAGCCAAGTATTTCCTTCCCTTTGCACATCCTTGGGGAGATGTTCCCTGCCCCTCTCCTCCTCACCCCTTCTTCTCTCTCTCTCTCCCTCCCTCTCCACCTCCCTGAAAACTCCTTTTCTGTGTATCTGTTTCTCACCAACTGAAAAAAGTGAGCAAACAAGAGCGCTAAGTTCGCAAGTGTTCTCCACAAATACTTGTTTCTATCAGCACTGCGAAGGTGGGGCCTCACCAGCTTTGCTCTTTGTTGTTGCGTAGTCGCTAAGTTGTGTCCGACTCTTTGCGACCCCGTGGACTGTAGCCTGCCAGGCTCCTCTGTCCCTGGGATGCTCCAGGAGATGATATAGGAGTGAGTTGCCATTTCCTCCTCCAGGGGATCTTCCTGACCCAGGGATCGAACCTACATCTCCTGCTTGGCAGGTGGGTTCTTTACCACTATGCCACCTGGGAAGCCCACCAAACAGCCGTTCAGTAAAGTGTTTTCAGTGAATGAATGAATGAATTTGGCTCCTCCCTCCTTTCGTGGTGGACTGTGGGCTTTGTTTCTATATACATTGTAGTTTCAGCTGTGCTGGGTCTTCATCGTGGCGTACAGGCTCTCTAGTTGCAGCACTCAGACTAAGCTGCCCCATGGCTTATGTGATCCTAGTTCCCTGACCAGGCTTTGAACCCACATGCCCTGCATTGGAAGGTGGGTTCTGAACCACTGGACCACCAAGGAAGTCCCTGGACTGCAGATTTCAATATGATAACCGTATTTCAGAGAGGCAGTACAGCAGGTCATAAACCTACTGGCTCACCTGAGAATCTGAAGACCAAGGGTCCCATTCAACCCTGCCGCCTACTGTTTTTGACGTGTGGACATCAAGTTAATCACTGATGTCTCCTCTCTGAGTTTTATTTCCTTCCCCTGAAAACAAGGGCATCAAGCAAGAAATTCGTTAAAGCCTCCTTAGTTCTAATCTCCTCTGAGTGTTTTATCAAAGACCTTGGGAGGGAAATAACCCCCACTCTGTGGGTCAAAAGGCCCATGCTATCTTTTCTGACCACAGAAGTGGAGCCAGCTCAATAAGAGGCAGGGAGTGTCCACTTTCGCTGCACATCTTCCTCAGGTTTACATCTACTACAATGGGAGGGAAGCTGGAAACAGGCTCAGCCGTCTGAATAGCCACCCCATCTGGGCTAGCCACCCGTAGGCATGCACTTCCTGTCGCACTTGCATGACTCTTCCTCTTCCTTCGTTCTTACTGGCGAAACTGGGAATTCTCAAAGAGAGTTAGGAGAGTAAGGAGGTCATGAAATCCTTTCCCCACCTCTAAGAACTTCCTCCTCCAAATTACCCCAGAGAAGTGATTAGATTCTTCACTAAAGCATCGTCAAAGAATATTTCACAACTTTTCTGGGCCTTGCACCATGTTCAGAAACAGAAGTGTAGGAAGGTTTCTCTGTGATACACACGTCAGGAAACATCCCTCAGGCTTTGAAAATTCATTGATTTGCAGAGATGATGGGCTTTGGACTCTTCTGAACAGTGGCAGCTTCTCAGATGGAGCCCTGGGACAAGAACTTGAAGGCCTGGTTCACTGTGAGCCCCTTCTTGGGTATCCCTTCCACCGCCGTTAGCAGCTCAACTACCTGAGAGGTCAGGGTAGCCAGGCCACACCTGGGCCCCATGGCTGGGCGTCCACCCAGACTCCTGCTCTCAGGTGCTGAGCTGGGTGGAGAGGCATGTTCCCTCCCCTGGCCGGTGTCCATGAACTCCAGACTCTGGGGCGATTGCTTCAGACCAGCCAAGTTAATGTTTAAAGAGTTAATAAATAAATAAATAGGTACTCTCTTGGAGCCAAACTGCCGAAAACAGCTCACAACTTCCTGCCTTCTGAAAGTCCTTTTAGAAAGGGCCTCAACTGGCAGGTCATTAGGGAAAGTGAGATGTGTTCATTGTGCAAAGCTCCCTTTAACCTCAATGCTCCTTTGTTCTTGTGGGCATCAACACACTCCATTTGACATTCTCAGTTCCTCTGATAAGAAGTTCTTAGAAGTCATGGAAGCTCAGATCTCCCCAATCCTGAAGCAGACCTATAGGATTAGTTGAGCAACCTTGAACAAGTGCTTTATTTCTCTGAGACTCAACTTTTCAACTGAAAATGATTCACAGTCCTTCAGTTCAGTTCAGTTCAGTTCAGTCGCTCAGTCGTGTCTGACTCTTTGCGACCCCACGAGAACCGCAGCACGCCCGGCCTCTGTCCATCACCAACTCCCGGAGTTCACTCAAACTCACGTCCATCGAGTCAGTGATGCCATCCAGCCATCTCATCCTCTGTCGCCCCCTTCTCCTCCTGCCCCCAATCCCTCCCAGCATCAGAGTCTTTTCCAATGAGTCAACTCTTCGCATGAGGTGGCCAAAGTACTGAAGTTTCAGCTTTAGCATCATTCCTTCCAAAGAAATCCCAGGGCTGATCTCCTTCAGAATGGACTGGTTGTATCTCCTTTCAGTCCAAGGGACTCTCAAAAGTCTTTTCCAACATCACAGTCCTTAGGATCTCCTTAATAACCCATGACTCCGCCAGCAGCCCCTTGGAAAGAGTATAGCAGTGGAATCACTCAGGACTGGGTGTGGGTCTGACTGTCCCACTCAGGGACTCGGGCCAGTCATTCTGCACCTCGAGGCCTCTGTCTTCACTCTGGTGCAGAATAAACAAATGTGTACCACCAACCTATACAGACTCAGGGGAAACAGGCAAATATGATGTTTGGCGTATTTTAGCAAATTGTTCAAGCCTCTAGCTTCCAGGTGGCACTAGTGGTAAAGAATCTGCCTGCCAATGTAGAAGACATGGGTTCGATCCCTGAGTCGGGAAGATCCCCTGGAGAAGCACATGGCTACCCACTCCAGTATTCTTGTCTGGAGAATCCCAGGGACAGAAGAGTCTGGTGGGCTGCCGTCTATGGGGTCACACAGAGTCGGACACAACTGAAGTGACTTAGCAGCAGCAGCAGCAACATTAAGCCAGGGGAGGCAAACCTTTTCTGTAAAGGGCCAGGTAGTCAATATTCTAGGCTCTGTAGCCCATTCACATCTTTGTCATATATATATATATATATATATATATATATATATAGAGAGAGAGAGAGAGAGAGAGAGAGAGAGAGAGAGAGCTATTAGTTGGTTATATATATGTAATTATATATATTTTAAAGGGTAAAAACCATTCTTTTTTTTTTTTTTTTTTGGCTGCACCATGCATGTGGGATCCAAGTTTCCCAACCAGAGACTGAACCTGCATCCCTTGCACTGGAAGCATGGGGTCTTAGCCACTGTACTGCCAATGAAGTGAGTGAGTGAAAGTCACTCAACGTGTCCAACTCTTTGTGACCCCATGGACTATACAGTCCAGGGAATTCTCCAGGCCAGAATACTGGAATGAGTAGCCTTTTCCTTCTCCAGGGGATCTTCCCAACCCAGTGATTGAACCCAGATTCCCACATTGCAGGTGGATTCTTTACCAGCTGAGCCACAATGGAAGCCCACTGGACTGCCAGAGAAGTCCCTAAAAAACATTCTTAAGGCTGTCAAAAAGAGTCTCTGCAGGTTGGATTTTGCCCAGAGGCTCTTGCCTACCCCTTGTCTAAACCTTAAGACTTCAAAGTCTACACATTAATCAGCCCAACCTGGGAATGGAGCTAGGGAGGGAGCTGGTTTTGGAAACAGATTCCTAGGTCTTAAGCCACACCCACTCAGTTGGGATCTTAGGTAAATTCTCCAGCTCCTTGGTGCCTGGGATGGAAGCTGTCTGCCGCTGACCCTAGAGGCCCTTCTCCAGACTCTGTGCCTCTCCAGCCCCCTCGGGTGATTCTCTCCCCTGCTCAGATGTCTTTGTTGAGCAACTCCCATCATGCACCATCCTCCATCTCACCTTTACTTCTGTCTCCCTGTTTGCAAATCAATAATGTGCATTTTTTAATAACCCTTTCCAGTAATACTTGATAATTTTATCAATAGCCCTTTCCCTACAAAGCATGCTGGCAAGACGGTGTTCCCCAAAATGTTGCCTCACCCCATCCTAGTGGATGACATAATTCCTCCTCCACCCCATCCTTGCAACTAGGCTTGCCCCAGCTTCACCCTGGACATGGCCATCCTTGGGCTGAAGGATGCAACAGTTACCAGATTTCTGAGTCAGCCTTGAACTTGCTTCAGGAGGGTAGATATCCAGTTCTTTGGAAGTTTTCCTTGATTGCACTTCTGGGTTTCTGGTTCCTCAGGGTCATGGGGTCATGGTACATAAACAGGCAACCTACCCCAAGAGTCAGGGTTAAACCTCTGGTCCCAAGGGAAGGTTATGCACTGCACATATCAAAAGCAAAGTCAAAAATAAAAGCAACTGGGAATGAAAGCCGAATTTTAGGGGTTTGTGAAGCCAGCACAGGATTTTGAAAGCAACTGGCAGTCAGTCCTAGATGCAAACTGGATCAAAATGACGCTGAGGTCACTTGGGTGTAACCCACAACCTTAGTGGAGGTGCAGATGCATGAAGGTTTTCGTGGCAATGATGCTCTCCACATCATCACGATTTTTCACTGGAACATAATACACCAGCTGGCTCAACCATCATCATTTCCAGAACTTTGTCAACAAAAAAGAAGCCTTGACTAAAGGAGTTTTACAGTCAGTTCTAGCTCAGTTTATTCCTGACTCAGATAGGATGGGAGAGAAGCCAGGGCAAGGTTGCAAAGGGTGGGGTGGAAGGAGCCATGGACAGCAGGCACGGTAATATAAAAAAGCTGAGGCCACAGGAGAGAAGATAGGCATCTGTGATTAAAACAATGAGTACTGACCTATTGACCTGGATCTCCCAGGATTCTCCAACAAAGTTCATTAGATGTCAAACAATGGCTGAGTTGCTCTGCTGTTCCCCTGAGAATATCACAATATTGTTAATCGGCAATACTCCAATATAAAATAAAAATTTTTTTAAAAGATAAGGAGCAAGTCAGTGTATATACAATATGTGTAATAAAAATATATTTCCCTTAAAAAATAAATTTAAAAAGAGAAGCCAAACAATTTCCCTTTAAATCTGTTATATGCAGAAGACTGAACTGTTGGGAGCTGGGCTAATCTGGTTTTCTCTCAAGTGAGATGGGGTATTAAAGAAGAGGTAAGAAGGAAGGGATGTTGGAAAAAGTGAGTGAAAAGTTTCAGAAGCCGTAACAGTCCGTAAAGTGCACTGAACAAACACCGAGTAACCCTTCTTGAAAATAAAACCAGAGAATGTCTGGATGACCTTGGGTTTGGTGATGACGTTTTAGATACAGCACCAAATGCACAATTCATGAAAGAAAGAAGATAAGCTGGAATTCATCATACTTATAAACTTCTGGTTGTGAAAGACACTGTTGAGAGAATGAGATGACAAGCCACAGTCGGGGAGAAAATATTTGCAAACGACATGTCTGTAAAGGACTGTTATCCAAAACACACCAGGAAACTTAAAATCCAACAAGAAGAAAATGAACAATATGATTGAAAATGGGCAAAATACCTGAACAGACACCTCACCACAGAAGATATACTCATGGAAAATCAAAATGTGAAAAGATACTTAACATCATATGTTGTTCAGTTCAGCTCAGTCGCTCAGTCGTGTCCAACTCTTTGCGACCCCATGAATTGCAGCATGCCAGGCCTACCTGTCCATCACCATCTCCCGGAGTTCACTCAGACTCACGTCCATCGAGTCCGTGATGCCATCCAGCCATCTCATCCTCTGTTGTCCCCTTCTCCTCCTGCCCTCAATCCCTTCCAGCATCAGAGTATTTTCCAATGAGTCAACGCTTTGCATGAGGTGGCCAAAGTACTGGAGCTTCAGCATCATTCCTTCCAAATGAGCACCCAGGACTGGTCTCCTTTAGAATGGACTGGGTGGATCTCCTTGCAGTCCAAGGGACTCTCAAGAGTCTTCTTCAACACCACAGTTCAAAAGCATCAGTTCTTTGGCACTCAGCTTTCTTCACAGTCCAACTCTCACATCCATACATGATCACTGGAAAAACCATAGCCTTGACTAGACAGACCTTTGTTCGCAAAGTAATGTGTCTGCTTTTGAATATGCTATCTAGGTTGGTCATAACTTTCCTTCCAAGGAGTTAGTGTCTTTTAATTTCATGGCTGCAGTCACCATCTGCAGTGATTTTGGAGCCCCCCAAAAACAAAGTCTGACACTGTTTCCACTGTTTCCCCATCTATTTCCTATGAAGTGATGGGACCAGAAGCCATGATCTTCGTTTTCTGAATGTTGAGCTTTAAGCCAACTTTTTCACTCTCCTCTTTCATTTCAACAAGGGGCTCTTTAGTTCCTCTTCACTTTCTGCCATAAGGGTGGTGTCATCTGCATATCTGAGGTTATATATCATATGTTGTTAGGAAATTTCAAATTAAAGCAATGATGAAATACTACTGCACACCTATTAGAATGAACAGACCCCACAACACTGACACCACCAAATGCCGATGGGGACGTGGAGCAACAGAAACTCATTCATTGCTGGTGGGAATGCAAAGTGGTACAGATGTGTTGGAAGACACTTCAGCAATTTCCTTTTTTTTCTTTCATTTTTATTGAGATACAATTGACAAGCAGCACTGTATAAGTTTAAAGGCACAGCATAATAATGACTTAACATCTGCTGTAAAATGATTACCTTAGTGAATTTAGTTAACATACATCATCTTGTTGTTGTTTGGTTACTAAATTGTGTCCGACATTATGTGACCCCATGGACTGTAGCCCTCCAGGATCTTCTGTCTGTGGGATTCTTCAGGAAAGAATACTGGAGTGGGTTGCCATGCCCTCGTCCAGGGGATCTTCCCCACCCAGGGATGGAACTCAGGTCTCTTGCATTGCAGGTGAATTCTTTTCCACTAGTGCCACCTAGGAAGACCTACATCATCTCATATTGATACAGAAAAAAGAAAAAAAAAAGGTTTTTTCTTCTGTGGTGAGAACTTTTATGATCTACTTTCTTAGCAACTTTCAAATACACCACATAGCAATGCTAACTACTGTTATCTGTTGTACACTACATACCTGGAATGTATTTATAACAGTAAACTTGCACCATTTGGTTGCTTTCATCCAATTCTCTCACTCCCTACCCCTGACAGTTTCTTACAAAACTAAACATATTTTTACTATACATATGATCCAGCAATCATGCTCCTTGGTACTTATCCAAATAAACTGAAAATTTCTGTCCACAAAAAAACCTGCATATAGATATTTAAAGCAACTTTATTCACAACTGCTAAAACTTGGGAGCAATTAAAATATCCTTTGGTAGGTTGAATGGACTAAACAAACTCGTCCATCCAAACAATGGAATATTACTCAGCACCAAAAAGAAATGAGCTATCAAGCCATAAGAAGACACAGGAAACTTAAATACACATTAGTAAGTGAAAGACGCCAATCTGAAAAGGCTACATACTGCATAATTCCAACTCTGTGACACTCTGCAAAAGGCAAAACGAGGTAGAGAATAAAAAATCAGGGTCGGGAAGGCAGGAAATAAGGGGTGAGGAAGGAGGAATGAGTAGGTGGAACTGAAATCATGCAGAAGATTTTTAGGGCAGTGAAACCATTCTGTGTGATACTATAATGATGGTACCATGTTATTATATATCTGTCAAAACTCAAGGAATTTTTTGCCAAAGAGTGGACTGTCTCAGAGGTCCCCAACCTTTTGGGCACCAGGGACTGATTTCATGGAAGACAATTTTTCCCCGGACATGGGTTGGCTGGGTGGTGGGCAGCGGATGGTTTGGGGATGATTCAAGTCGTTACATTTATTGGGCACTTTATTTCTGATCTAATGCTGCCACTGATCTGACAGGAGGTACCAACCCACAGCCTGGAGGTTGGGGACCCCTGAACCCACATAATATAAACCACAGAGTGTGAGTGGTGATGACTGTCACTGTAGGTTCATTGATTGTAACAGGTGCATCCCTTGATAGAGGATGTTAACAGCAGGGAGACTGTGTATGTGGAGGCAGGAAGCATGTGAAAAATCTCTGTACTTTCTGCTCAACTTTGCTATGAACATAAAACTGCTGTAAAATATACAGTCTGTTCACAGGGCACTGACCACCTTCAGCCATACTGAAGGAAATGGATTGGATTTTTTTGAAGTCACGTGTTCATCTCCCAAAACAATAGTCGATTTCAGCTGGATAAGAAGTTTATACTTCTTGAACTATCGGCCAGAACCAGGCCATAACAGAGCCCTGTGAATATGTGTAGAATGACAGACTTATCCTGAACCTCACTTGTGCAGCACCGACATGATGTGAGGCTTGCGTTGCCGCCACCATTCTGGTGTTCATCAGCCCAGATCAGTCACGAGGAAACTGAGGCGCAAGCCCATCCCGGGCTTCTGTCATTCCAGGACTTGTCCAGAGCCATGAAACTCAGGTTACAAACACACCTGCTGACAAGGCCCAGAGCCTTGGGAGATCTTTGCCTCTTGTACTTCTGTCGTTCCCCTCATCAAACCCATCAGCCAATGCCATCAGCGCCATCTCCCCAAAAGACTCAGCATCTGACCCCTTCCTTCATCTCAGCCTCCACCCCCCTGGTCCTGGTCGCCAGCATTCCTGCCTTGACAACCACAGCAGCCCCTGCAGGCTCCCAGCCCCTGCAGGCTCCCAGCCCCACCCTGGCGCCCCCCACCTCACCCAGAAAAGAATCCGATACTCTTACTACCCTGCTGTAAAAACCTGCGTAGTCCCAGCACGGGTCCCTCTCTGACCTCACTCGGGCCTCCCGATCCCTCCCTAGCCCACCAACCTCCTTGCTGCCTGCAGACACACTGGGCCCACTCTCCTCCAGGCCTCCCTATTCCCTATACCCAGACACTCCTCTCCCAGAGGTCCTCCCCCTGCCACTCAGGTCTCCACTCAGAGGTCACTTATATAAAAAGGACACCTCCTGCACCCTGTACAAGCTCAAGCGCCTGCCCTGCTGCTGCTGCCGCCTCTCCACCCTCCTTCCCTCCCCGGTGGCGCGTTGTGTGAACACTTGTTTTGTTGTGTTGTGGTGTCTTCTTCCCTTGCTGGAATGTAAGCTTCATCAGAGAGTGTCTGCTGCTCATGCCCAGGGCCTAGAACTGTGCAGGGCATGTGGTCTGAGTCTGATAAATATTGGTTGGAAGAAAGGAAGGGAAAGAGGATGGGAAAAAAGGAAAGGGGGGACGGGGAGGAGAAGCGGGGAGGGAGGCAGGAGGGAAGGAGGCAAGCTAGCTTCTCCCATGAAGTCACTGTTGGCCCCGTCTCCCAGAACTCCTACCACCTGCTCACCACCCCGAAATGCTTCTGAACATCACAAAAGAATAATAAGCCACTCTCTTTGTCCCCAAGAATCTGTCTTGTGAGCAACGAGAAAACATGCTAAAACCAACGGGAATGAATGATAGAAGCAATTCACTGTGCCAAAGAGACTCCAGAGCTAAATATCCGTGAACACAGACCAGTGTGGTGGGAACCAGAAAAGAAGGAAAACTACACGGAAACCGGATACGGTGATAAAGCCTCGGCTGCACGTATTTCTCTGGTCCCACAGAGCAGGTCCTCCATAAAGAGTCAGACACACTAGATCATGTTCTCCGAATTGGTTCTGCGGAAATTTGCCCAAATCTTTCTCAAGTGCACATTACCCACAGCTTCAGGAGTGTCCAGTGACCTAAAAATCTCTGAGATCCTTATTCTCATCAACCTATAAATTCAATCTCCCCCGTCAACCCCTCCCCTAACCCTTCTCTCTTTTTCAGGGGAGAGGCAAGGGAGCACGTCTTCCTATGTCTTCTTTGATTCCATTACTCATGTTTTACTCATCTTTTTTAACTTTTCCATTTAATCTCAATAATCCTTTATTCTTCTCTTCACTTATTTTTTTAAAGACTTTTGTTGTGGGTTTTTTTTTTTTTTTTTAATTGGCCACACCATGAAGCTTGTGGGATCTTAGTTCCCCACCCGGGGGTGGAACCTGTGCCCTCTGCAGTGCAAGCACAGAGTCCTAACCACCAGACCACCAGGGAAGTTCCACTCTTCACTCACTTTTAATCTTCTTTTTGTCTCAGGCAGTCTTCAGTCCGTCTTCTTTTCCTTACCTATTTCTTCTGGATTTTCCAGCACGGAGGTTTGCATTTATAGCTCAACTCACTGCCCCCTGTTTAATCACTGCAAAGCATCCTTGCCAAAAGCATTTGATTACAGGGAGAAAAAGCAGTGCCTTCCCTCATCAGCCTGCATCCCACGTACTAGGAGCTACTAAATCATTCCTCCGCGTTCTCAGGTGACCAAACCGGCAGAGATGGCCAGCCGCCATGCTCCCCTGCCACTCCATCGCCCGCCCACTCGTCAGCCTGGAAACCCAGGCCAGGATTTCAATTCAGCGCTGCTCCTTGGCAAAACGGTGACCGGACCTGCCCAGTGGAACGGCGCACGTGAAGGAATGTTCTCCTGGCACACGAAACCATGTGCCCAGTTTGGACCGGCATCGGGGTTATACGCAGCCAGCATATAAGTTGGACCTCATCACAGACACAAACCCAGGGGGCCACCCATGTCAGGAGGCACCCACCACTTCCGCCCCCACAACTGAGTAATGGGAAGTCTGTCCCCCACAAACTGAAAGTGCCAAGAGTTCCAGAAACACAGAAGGGGTCGGGCAGATGGCACTGATTAATCTACCCTCAAGGGCTGAAGGACTGAAAGATAAAGGGTGAAACACAGGAAAGTTAATGGAGGAAAAGTCCACACACAAGAAGCCCCGTGTGGCTTTAGCTTGACTGTGAGGGTCTCTATGGGAAAATGCACTTGCTGGAGACGCAGCTGGCTTTCATTAGAGCCTAAAAGAGTTCAAAAATAAACACAACCCCCCTTCTTGCCACCCCAAATTCGGTGCACATTCGATGCTAACAGAACGGACACCCAGGCTTAAAAGTCAAATCATCTGAAACCCCTGCCACGGAGAATTGTTGTTCAAATGGTTTATTCCTTTGGAGGCCACTAACTAAAACAATAACAACTTTCATGTCAAATTCCAGGAAATAAAGGATAGACAATAAAGAAAGGGTGGGTTTTTTTTCCCCCCAAATGCAAACAAATGAATTAGTGCTGTGGGGCTGAAGGGAAGCCGAACAAATTAGGCCTGAGGGCGCCCACCAGCCCGCCTACCCTGCTGACCGCCTCCCGGGCGCCTTCTCTGTGAGAGTTCAGAAGTGGTCGGAGTTGGGGGACAAATATGTAACAAAAGATGTAGGCCCACCCAGAAGATGTGGGAGCCTGCTGGGAGGATTACAAACACTGGCCCAGGGCCAAGCCCTGCCTCCCTTCCCCCAGCTACAGAAAGGAAGGGAAATGGCCAACCCAGACCTCGTGGGCACGTCCCCCCACCATCAAGAGTGGTTTTTAGGCTAGAATAATGCCTGTCATTGTGTCTGCAGAGTCTTGGGTTGGGAACTACATTTAAAAATCATTAGTTTTTCAAACCCGCTCTCCATTACCACATCAGAGCATCTCCATCAGTGAGAGCATGGCCTGCTTTGTTGGACACACAGTAAATATTTGTCATTAGAATTAATTAACTGTGCTAAAGAGGCCCGTGGCCAGCATCGTCCAAACACAGCCTTTCAGCTTCCCACTGAGAAAAAGCCTATTCTTAACCACAGGCTTTAACCCAGCATCTGAAAAAAATGGTATATGAGTCGTGAGATGGGCTGTGCTAAAAAGCAGATGCCTCAGGACAAACAACCCACCCACCCAATCAAGAAGTACAGGTTTGAAATAGCATCTTGTGAAGGTGAACTCATTTCTGTCCGCTTATTGTATAGAGGTGACGACTGACAACGGGAGGTGTTCAAAGACCTCCCGAGAACAAACGGTAACCATGAGATCAGCCCTTACATCTCCTTAGCTGGTTTTCATTAAGAAAATCTTATAGTTGGGTTCAAAAAGTAAAACTGTTATTCCTCACTAGCCCCCACTTAGAACCAAATGCTTCTTCAACCTCTGCCTTGTGTAAACCCTCTACTTTCTGGGACGTCTCCTCCCCACACCTGCTCCCTGAGGGCATTCAGGAAATCCCAATGTCCACAGACAAGCAGAATGACCAAACAAGGACAGGAGGCCAGCTGACTTGGTGGCCTCGGGACTCATGGAATTGAAGGACGGCGCTGACTGCTGTCGGGGTGTCCAACGTGAGGGGCGTGGAAGGAATCAGAGCAGGGGTCAGTAGTAAGACAGCAGAGCATGGGACTCAGCATTAGAAAATGAACCTCCAATGGTCTGGCATGAACTCAAGTGTTTCCGCACCACACGTAAACCAAGACTTCTCTCCCTGGATTTGCTCAGCTGCCATCTGCTGGTTTGATACCTGGAGTTCTGCTCAGCTGGGCTTCTTGTCTTTCAGTTGCATCACTTATCATCTTTCACCATGAGCTTCATCACAGACCATCTGGGCCATCTATGATGAGAAACACCCTAGCCTACTGACTCCTTTTGCTTCTCAAGGGCTGTGGCTGTACTTGTTGCTGTTTAGTAGCTAAGTCTCTTCTGACTCTTTGTGACCCCTGGACTGTAGCCCACCAGGCTCCTCTGACCACGGGATTCTCCAGGTAAGAATACTGGAGTGGGTGGCAATTACCTTCTCCAGGGGATCTTCCAGATCCAGGGATCAAATCTGGGTCTTCGGCATTGCAGGCAGATTCTTTACCATCTGAGCCAACTAATCAGCACCACCCCCCCAACACACACACAATTATATTTAGACAAAGCAAGATATTAGGTTATGTTGAAATCAGATTTCATTGCACAATTGCATAGATGAATTTCATATTGATGAAATTCATACTTTCTGGCTTTTTTGTGTTAATTGTGGCTGCCCAGCCCCTTGGGAGCCAAGAAAGATCCTTCCATTTAGGATTGCAGCAGGCAAAGCATTTCCAGTGGAGGCATAATGATGGTGGAAATAAACCACCAGGTGATCTTCGAGTTCTTCTTTCCTGGTTTGTTATCGCAAACTTTGTTGCTTCAACATTCAGAGAAAAATCACTTATTGCCAATGAAAAAGAGATTTAATCAGCAGCCTCTACATTCTTATCTGACATTTGGACCTTATCTACTGTCACTACATCACCACCATTTATGTTCTTAAGATATAAAAATCTAGACTGTCCCATGCCATGCTGGTTTACAATGACAACAATCTTCTCCCATCTTGCCCAAAAAATCATTTTTAACAAAAACTTCAAACAGTTTTATCCCTAGGATCATGTAAAGCATTTCCACATGTCTTCATAAATAACAACTAAACATTAAAACATTTGGGCTTTGTTTTACATGTGTGTATATGTGTGTATTTAAAAGTAATGAATAGATTGCAAGTAGGTAGGGCTCTTGGTTGAAGACATCTGTCTTCTTTTGATAATCTGGCTCATTGTATTCATTGATTAAATAGGGAAGGCGGGTGAAACTCAAAGAGTTTCCAACCTGTCAAAGCTCAAGATATGAAGTCATTAAGCTTGGAGCTCTTTGGTCTGGAGCCTAGCCCGTCACTTCTGAGGGAGTGTCCCAGAGCACTACTGAAGACCCCTCTACGCCAATGTTCTGTGAGCATTTCTCCACTAGAAATTTCTATGATCCATCTGTCTCCTCAGTATCTCCAACTGGGTAAGAAGAGGATGTAAATTGTTCAGAGGACCAAATGAAGTACTCAAAAACCACACTTGTTACTAGTTCGTTAAAGCAAGCATGAGATCCATCTTGTCTCCCCATAACTCAGCGTTCTGTCTGCAGAATGAAGAAGCTATGGGGCCAGTGAGGATCCAAATGGCTACTGATGTCGGTGAAATATATTCCATAATGGTTCCTTAAATCATTCTTTTAATGGTTTCATTACGATTCTCACCAGGTGGCAGAGTGGTAAAGAATCCACTTCCCACCACAGGAGATGCGGGAGGTGCAGGCTTCATCCCTGGGTTGGGACGATCTCCTGGAAAAGGAAATGGCAATCTTGCCTGGAGAATCCCATGGATAGAAGAGCCTGGCAGGCTACAGTCCATGGAGTGGCAGACATGACTGAGCAATTTAACACACACACACACACACACAAACACACACACGACTCCACCACCCCCACTCTAATACCGAAACATCTGGGCAGAGTTATAGACACAGTCAAGGAGGAAAAAGGTGATGTCAGAAGAGGCAGAGCGAGCTGGGGTCAGAAGACAAGATGGGGCAGGAAGTAGAAATTCCAGAATCCGATAGGCAGCAGTAATGAGATGGCTCCAACTGGTCTACTCAGGCCTCCTCTGTGCCAATTTGATTGGACACAGTTTCAAAGCAAGAAAGAAAATGCCAATGGAAACCAAAACAAAAGATAAAGAGCAGGCTTTCCAAATGGGTGGGCAGGGATCTGGCCTCCTGGCAGGGGCAGAGGCCAGCAGCCCAGGGAACCTGTCCCCAAACCAGCTGAGCCCTCTCTGCCCCTGCAGCCACTCCTTCCCACGGAGCTCAGCTGCACTCTCCACACCCTGAACTCATTTGGGGGATTTTTTGGAGGGAGTCTGGCAAATTATTACACAAAAGGAATCAAAGAGGAGAAAGGGAAAAAATAAAATCATTTCTTCAGCATAAAAAGTTATCCTTTGACTTTAGCCAAAGAATTTTTAAGCTCTATTCAGTCGTAAAATCTGTTCTCATGCCACCCACATTTCGCATTCCTCCCCAACTTCTGCTGCAGCCCCTCCTCTCCCCCAGCTCTAGGTCCCCCACCCCTCCCCCTCATCACCCCTGCCATCCCCGTACTCAAACCCAAGCAACCATCTGAAGCAAACATGAGGACCCAACAAAAACACATTCCCTCTTGATGGGCATGGGTTTGAGCAAGCTCCAGGAGATGGTGAAGGACAGGGAAGCCTGGCCTGCTGCAGTCCATGGGGTCAAAAAGAGTCAGGCATGAGTTAATGACTGAACAACAATTTGCACATATTCATGTTTGTATATACACACATACAGCTAGCCCCATTCCTCACTAAAACTCTTTTAACATCCCACAGAGACGTCAGCTGTGGCACCAGCTTGCCCCACACTCTCTCCCGGTGAAACTGACAAGGCCCAGCTCCTGTTTTGGGGTAGCCATAGGGGATGGCTACTTCACCTGCTAACCACACTGGACCCATAGCTCATTGGACCCAGAGTCGCTAATAAAAGGGCAATGACAATGACCCTGAGTGTGGTCAAGTAAATAGGAAGTTGGACATATTCATTTATTTCTTACAAATTGTAGTTGAGGGGCTTACTGCTGCTACTGCTAAGTTGCTTTAGTCGTGTTCGACTCTGTGCGACCCCATAGATGGCAGCCCACCAGGCTCCACCGTCCCTGGGATTCTCCAGAGGCAAGAACACTGCAGTGGGTTGCCACTTCCTTCTCCAATGCGTGAAAGTGAAAAGTGAAAGTGGAGTCGCTCAGTCGTATCCGACTCTTCATGACCCCATGGACTGCAGCCCCCCAAGCTCCTCCATCCATGGGATTTTCCAGGCAAGAGCACTGGAGTGCATTGCCATTCAGGGGCTTGTGAAGTCACTCAGTCGTGTCCAACTCTTTGCAACCCCGTGGACAGTAGCCTGCACCAGGCTCCTCTATCCATGGTATTTTCTAGGCAAGAGTACTGGAGTGGGTTGCCATTTCCTTCTCCAGGGAACCTTGGAACCTCTTGCCTAAGCCTTTTTCATTGAAGGAGCAAGTGCCAGAAGACAAGCTTCTGAAACAAGTCAGGTTCTCTGGGGGCAGCATTCCCACCAGCCGTGGAGAGCTTTCACACAGATCTTTGTCCAGGAATGAGACTGAATCTTTGTTCAGTCTGCAGAAGGAAGTGTGATAATGCAGGAATGTGGCTCCGGGTCTCGGGTCTCCATCCCACAGGGAAGGGGAGAGAGCAAGAGAAGGGAGGAAAAGCAAAGCTAAAGGTCGCGATAGTTGGGATTTGATAATGCCATCAGCCCTTGACACTGAAGTCACACGTGTTGATAGGGCTCGGAACTCTGGGCTCTCTGTGAGAGCCTTAAGCTGAAAGGTCGGTTATAGTTCTGGTCTTCAGGTGATCAGGAACTTCTTCATAATGCTAACATCTCTACACTTTAAAAAAAAAAAAAAAAGCACAACCTGAGAGTTGTGAGTCAAGTTTTATTGGGGGCAACATGAGGACTGCAGTCCAGGAGACAGCACCTCAGATATCTCTGAGAGACTGCTCCAAAGAGGTCCTGGGGAAGGACAATATATATGTGATTCTGGTGAAGGGAGAGTACATGCAATCAAGCACATACTTTTTCCAGAAGATTTCTACTGGTCTCAGGAAGCTTTCTGCTAGTCATGGGAAACAGCAGTCACCAGGAAAGGTTTTAGTGCTTTTCTAGATTTGAGGAGATACAAGAGTTAGGCTCATAAAATCGGCTCCTGAAAATATCTAACTATCTGAAAACCTGTCCTGCCAGTTTTTCCCCAAGCACAGAGGGCCTCATTTCTGCTCTCCACCCTGAACTCCCCTCAGGGAGTATTGAAGGTCAGCAGCTGCAGCAGCTCGTGATCTAATCCTTGCAGAGGTAGATGGCAAGTGCCCATGTGTAGCTGACACATCCCAGTGATTAAGGAACCACTGCCTCCCCAAACTGCACTTCTCCAATTGGATTCACCTTGAGAATGTGACCTGTTAAACCAGAAGGGGAATGTTACACCCCTCCTCTTTTCACCCTTTCGAGGCAAACTGATTACATAAAGAGACTTACCTCTGGCCTTTGGAGAAGTCTGGACACTTGTGAAATTTTGTCCTTTCTGTGTTTGGAATGGCCATAGCTTCTGCTAACAAAACCTAAGGTCTGCAGGGTTTCCTAAACCCCCTATGTCATGCCAGCTTTGGCAAGTTTCCTAGACCTAATGAAGAGATAACGTGGAGAGGAAGGACATTTGAAAGGTGGCAGAAAGGCATGGGTAAACCATGCATGTTCATTTTAACACATTCATCTTGCACTATCCACACAGAACATTTTCCTGGAGAGAGCACCCATGAGATGTAAGGACCTGAGAATGAGTTTCACTCCCTCTTCCTTCTTCCATTCACCAGTGGCTGGATTAGGAAATAACCAGCTGGGTGAAGATCAAGTGGCAAGAAGGAAAAGGAAGCAAAGCAAGGGTCAGTATAATCTAGCCCCTGCCCCTGCAGATCATCCCAGTGCTCCGACAGATTAGGAGGGACCCTTTGAAAGATGATTGTTGAGACTTCCCTGGTGGTCCAGTGGTCCTTCCAATGCAGGAGGCGTGGGTTCCAACCCTGACTGGGAAACTAAGATCCCACATGCTGCAGGGGCAATGAGGACCTGGCACAGCCAAACAAATTAATTAACTAAATTTTTAAAATATATATGTATATTTTTAAAAAGGAAGGTGAATGATCTCAGACTATTTTATGGAAAGTCAGATTTTCTCATTATAGTTAATCAGTACAAGTACTGTTAGAATTCCACAGAGGCTCAAAATCCATGTTCCCCAACCATCTCTTCTGATTCTAGGAAGTAAGCCCATGGTCAAGTGAACAAAACTCATCAAAAGATCAAGAGAGAAAGAGTGAAGGAAGGAAGGAGGAAGGGAGGGAGGGAGAGAGGGAGGCAAGCAGAAAACCTGACTCTGAGGTTTTTTTAACTTGGTCCCAACCAATGAGAGTGTGGTTTATACCACTTGTCAAGGCAGAGAAAAGCTGAAAATGTCAGAGAGACTGACTAAGTGACCGTGTGCCTCCTGCCCAGCTGTGATGTCCAGTCTAAGGCAAGAAGAGCCTGCTGGCGGTAATTTGTCAGTGGAAGGGAATCTTCTTTAGAGTTAAGCGGTTGCATCTCTTTTCATTCAAAGAAAAATGGTGTCCATTTTCCAGAGAAAAGACCAGTCAAGAATTCAAGAAGTGGATGCTCCCAAGAGTGAGGGAGAAAGCCGCTTAGTCATGCAGGCTTCAGAACTGCTATGGAAGCAGAGGAGAGCAGAGCTGAGAGCAAAGGTCTTTGAGAGCCAGACCCAGAAGATCGAACAGCATGGTAGACACTTGTGTTTTGGGACCACCCAACATCCAAGCACTCTCCTACTGGGGGAAGAAATCCCAAATTAGGTGAAAAACGGGCCTCCTTCCTTTGGGAGCTACACCCAGAGCTGAGCTTACTCTGCCACAAGGTCATCTGACAAAGCAGGAAATGGAGAAGAATATTCACAAAGTTCTCTTCCAGACCCAAGATGCTGTGAAACGTTTCAGTTTTCCTTCACGAATCCCACTTAACAACAGTATCAGCCAGAGCTAACGTCTGCCGAACAGGTGGACAAGCCAGCACTGCTCAGCACTGCATCCGCCTTCTTTGTCTACGGGTTCCACATTCACGATTCACCCGACTGCGGACTGAAAACATTCACACACACACACACACACACACCCCATACACCACACGCAAATTCCAGAAAATTCCAAAGAGTGACACTTGAGTTTGTCATTCACTGGCTAGTATTTACATAGTCTTTACATTGTATTTAAACCATTTATGTAGTGTTTACATTGTATTTACAAGAAATTGCATAGTATTTACACAGACTTTACTTTTTTGGGCTTCAAAATCACTGCAGATGGTGACTGCAGCCATGAAATTAAAAGACGCTTGCTCCTTGGAAGAAAAGTTATGACCAACCTAGACAGCATATTAAAAAGCAGAGACATTACTTTGCCAACAAAGGTGCATCTAGTCAAAGCTATAGTTTTTCCAGGAGTCATGTATGGATGTGAGAGTTGGACTATAAAGAAAGCTGAGCACGGAAGAACTGATGCTTTTGAACTGTGGTGTTGGAGAAGACTTTTGAGAGTCCCTTGGACAGCAAGGAGATCCAACCAGTCCGTCCTGAAGGAAATCAGTCCTAAATATTCATTGGAAGGACTGATGCTAAAACTCCAATACTTCGGCCACTTGATGCAAAGAACTGACTCATTTGAAAAGACCCTGCTGCTGGGAAAGATTGAAGGTGGGAGGAGAAGGGGACGACAGAGGATGAGATGGCTGGATGGCATCACCAACTCAATGAACATGGACATGAGTTTGAGTAAACTCCGGGAGTTGGTGATGGACAGGGAGGCCTGGCGTGCTGCAGTCCATGGTGTCACAAAGAGTCAGACACGACTGAGGGACTGAACTGAACTGAACACTGTATTGGATATTGTAAGTAATCTAGAGATGATTTAAAGTGTGTGGGAGGGTGTGTGGAGGTTATATTCAAATACTGCACCGCTTTATACCAGGCACTGGAGGATCTGCAGATTTTGGTGTCCATGGGGGTCAGGAGCCAATGCCCCATGGACACCGAGAGATGCTGCATAGAGGTATGTCATTCAAACCTATCAAACCCTCATCAGTGTGTTCGCAGAGAGCTGTACAGTAGCCAAGAACTCGGTCTCACAGGGACCAGGACAGGGCCGGATGAATGTATGGAGTGGCCTGAAAACAAGGCAGCCAAGTGCAGCCAAGTCATTGGATGGGGGTTTGTTTGTTGGTTTGTTTGCCAGAAGAGACGAGGAACAAGCCAGGGGAGAAGTGGGAAGGAAGGTCACAGTTGTTGAACCTTCCCCTGTGAATCCTCACAAAACCACATAAGCAAGGCCCGGTTGTCCCCGTTTTACTAGGAGGAAAGCCAAGACCCAGAGAAGTGAGGGAATTCACCCAGGGTCCGGCCGAAGGAGGCCAAGTCCCAAAGCCCAGGTCTGTTTGGTTATGGAGCTGGGCCCCCAGGGTGAGGCAGGTGTGACTGGAGAGCACAGTCCCTGGAGCCAAACCTCTGACCTACATGTTTCCTGGGGCCTGTTCTCCTAAAGAAAGTGAGGAGTCTGTAAGCAATCCAATCACACAGGCAGTCAAAGCAAGCTTGCAGTTTCCCAGGGGCCCTCTTGGGTTCTCTACATGGACCTACCAAGTCTGAGAATCACACAGGCTAAAAGAGCCCGGGATCTGAAGGCCAAGAACTTGAATGCAAGGCCCCCATCCACACTTTCCTGGCTAGTGATCTCGGGATTTTGGAAACTGTAAAGCATGAAGCAAATCCTGTTTTTAGGGGTGATCTGAGAAACCCAGTCTCAGTACATGGTCAGATACCATCTGGTCCTGAATACTGATCCCTTCAAGCACATCAACAGCCTTCAAAAATGACAGCACGTCTCAGCTACGTCTGATAGCCTCTACGAGCTTCCTGGTCTGTTTATTTGCTCTGAGCGTCTGCTTGGTTGGAGAAACACAGCAAGAATATCCTTGTGCCTGCAAGCTTCCCCTTCAGCTGGACAGATGGGCCAGAGAGCAGGGTTCCCAGGAGTAGGGATGCTCAACATGATGCAGATGGCCAGCTGACCCGGGCCATTGCACTCCACGTGCCGGAGGTTGAGCAACAGCACAGGCAGCTGCCCCTCCCCACGCTGCGCTGACCCCTCTGGCGAAGAGCTCACGGCTGGGACAGGCATCGCTCCCCCATCCTCAGCTCCCTTCCCACACTGGCCAATTCAGCACTGCTGTTGTCAGGAAGACCTGAAGCCTGGACTGAAGCTGATAGGAGCTGTGCATGTTGGTGGGGAGGTGGGGAAGCCTGGATGGACACTGCCCTCTGTGAGCTGGGATGGACGGTCCAGGGTGAGCGCAGGTTCCCAGGCCTGGCCAGGGCTGACCGGACATGAGTGTCTTTCTTTCCCCAGTGTCCCTGCCCAGGAGGTGTTGATAAGTTTACTTGGAACACCTTCCACTACCCTCTCCACCCCACCATGGAGACAGACACAATCTTGGACAGACAATCTGCTCTCTCTGACTCCCAGGGTGGAGTTATTCTTATTTCAAATCTCCTCTTGCACCCTGTATCCACCTGGGGACCCACTCCAGTATTCTTGCTAGGAAAGTTCCATGGACAAAGGAGCCTGGCAGGCTACAGTCCATGGGGTCACAAAGAGCTGGACACAACTGAAGCGTCTTAGCGTACATGCATATATTATATATATATATATATGTGTATATACACACTTAATTTTCTATTTATACACATATGATTTCTATATATTATATACTAATAGATTAGCATGTTATTAGTACTGATACTATATTATGTGCTAATAAATATAATAAACTATTGATATTTTCCAGAATGAAAAATATCATATCCTGTCTTCATCTGTTTGGTGGTCTGCCTGCTTCACTAGACAGTGAGCTCTATAAGAGCAGGAACCATGATTGCGGTTTTGCCCACCCCTGAAGCCAGGGTCTGGAATCCAGGTGCTCAGGAATCAACTGATGAACGGATAAAAACCAAAGCACGGTGCTGCCCACCCCAGCACATATCCTATCAACTGAGGCAGAAAAATCCACTCGCCACCCACTCCTCCCCAGTCTTTTAAGTTCCCCAGCAGAATCTCAAGCGGAATGTTCCAGCAGAGGCCTGGCTTTAATTTTCAGAGATAAAGAGAGCCAAGTGGTGGAGAAATGCCTTATCCGGGTTTCCAAGCCTTTTCTCCTTATTCTCTCAAGACACCCACTCCGGCCTCCCTCCCAGGCCCCTCCCAGGCTGTCTCCACCCCTGGGCGGCCCTCCTTTCCCACACAGCCTGGGACATGCTGCCTGCTCACAGGGACATGGAGCAAACCAGCCACCTCAGAGCGGGGAGGGCGGGTGCCATTCCCACACCCGTGGCCCCTCAACACCCGCTAGCTCCGCTGGAAGCACGGCCTCCAACACCCAGAGTGCCACCCAAACCCCAGCCTCCATGGCCCGCAAGGCTGGAGGGACCACACACAGCAGGACATGCACACCCCCCCACCGCCCTTGGGCCTCATCCCCCCCAGGCTTCACACAGACACCCACCTCACGCACTGCACCCCTCTGCGCTTCTCGGGGGTACCCTGTCACCTCCGCCCTGGATGCAGACAACGCTGCCAAGGACATGGTACCCTTAACACTGTCACTCCCTGTGTCTGCACCACCTCCTGTCTGCCGTTCATCACCAGCAGAGCAGAAAGGAGGCAGGAGCCCTGAGCACAATGCCGCCTTTAGGCTCTATGATCTCAGAGAGAAATGTGCAATGTAAATGAGCCCCACACATCAGGTCCTACACATGCCAGGCACTTTCTACAAATGAGAAAGACACTGCTATTCCTCCTTTATATGGCAAGAAAAATGAGGTTTATGGTACAAGTTTTGACAATGTTCTTGGTTGAGCATCCTTGAACCCAACTTTGGGTTCCCCCAGGGCAGCTCCACCTTGGTGTGCTTTATATACAGACTCTAAATCAACTTTAGATTGAGGAAAGGATGCCACGGCAGGACTCCCCTGGCAGTCCAGTGGCTAGGACGCCAAGCTCTCAATGCAGGGGGCCCGGGTTTAACCCTTGTGGGGAACTAGATCCCATATGCCACAATAAATATCTCTCATGCCACAATGAAAACCCAGCACAGCCAAATAAAAACCTAAAAGAGAAAAAGATGGTCATGGCTATAAACCCATGTTCATGCAGTTCCTATATCTATTGTACAGTGGAATATATGGGGTCAACCTGGATAAAGTTTCAGCCCCACCTTCTCCCCACTTCTTCAACCCTCTCTACATGCTCTCTACATGTACACATGCATGCAGACACACACACACGTGCCTGCACACACACCGCAGTCCTCCCAAGACCAGGCTTGATGTTCTTGGCGAGTAATGGGCTATTTGGAGATACTATGCTGATATGGCAAAAGAAGCCAGGGTGGCCATCAGCCTTGGCTCTGGGAGCAACACTTTCACTGGGAAGGATGTTCATGCTTCCAGCATCAGTCTCCTGGCTTAGCTGAACCACAGCATTCTGCAACCCCCTCAAGCCTGGGGTCACTCCATCCTTGGGTGTCCGCTACACACCCAGAAGTCCATGCTGGGAAATGAGGGTGGATGGGAGAACAGATGCAATCCCGAGGATATTGTTGGGAAATAGAGAAATCTGCGGCATAAACACTTCACTGTTCTCAAGTTCATCTTCCCATAAAAGCCCAGTGCTAAAGAGGGGGGTGCATCTGACATCCTGTAAGCTGTTATTAGACCCCACTACATGCAGAAGCCAGCACTTTTACCCAGAGGGCATACAAAAAAAAGCTTTCCCATCTACAAGGACCTGACTGTCTCGTTGGAGAAATAAGACCACAGCTGTCCACAGAGGGGCACGTGGCAACCCAAAGCAGCGTGTGGTCAATACCAAGGGAAGGAAGGAACTCAGAGGAGAGATAGAGACCTCAGGAAGCCATCATGGTGAGATGGGACTTCATGAGCTCATAAAACACTCAGGCAGGAAAAGGGTGGATGGGAAGCATTTCAGGGGGCAAAAAGAAGCCTCGATGAGGCTAGGTTAGGGATGAGGGAGAAGTGGTCAGAGGACGCTGAGAAAAGTCCCAGAGCTGCCTTTGGTGGGGGCACTGAGAATAAACACCAGCATCCCCAAGAGTGTTTCCAAGTGATGACTTAGTGTCAGGCAACTGGCAATTTACATAAAGGATTTATATAAAGAATATCTCCCTACCTCTAATCATCCTGTGAGGCAGGTGGTGTCATCCTGGTTTTACAAAGGAGGAAGGTGAGGTCCAGTAGTCATGTATGCATGTGAGAGTTGGACCATAAAGAAGGCTGAGTGCCAAAGAACTGATGCTTTTGAACTCTGGTGCTGGAGAAGACTCTTGAGAGTCTCTTGGACAGCAAGGAGATCAAACCAGTCAATCCTAAAGGAAATCAACCCTGAATTGGAAGGACTGCTGCTGAAGCTGAAACTCCAATACTTTGGCCACCTGATGTGAAGAGCCAGATCACTGGAAAAGACCCTGATGCTGGAAAAGATTGAAGGCAGGAGAAGATGGCAACAGAAAATGAGATGGGAGGATGGCATGCCCAATTCAGTGAACATAAACTTGGGCAAACTGTGGGAACTGGTGATGAACAGGGAAACCTGGCATGCTGCAGTCCATGGGGTGACAAAGAGTCAGACACGATTTGGTGACTGAACACCAAGCTTAGTTCGGAGAGCAGAAGTCACCTGCTGAAGGCCCCATTCCTGTCCCCCTCCTCCCCCTAAACAAAACCTGAGCTTTCTCTTCCCAATTCCCTGTGTTATTTGAGCCCAAACATCATAGTTTCCACGGCAGCCAGAGGAATGCTCTCATGAAGGCAAACTTAATGCTAAGATTCATCCTAATTGTTTTCCCACAGTCAAATTTACCTAAGCTACTCCTTTCTCCATCCATCTCATTCACTCATTCATGCAGTAAACCCATGACCTGAAGGAAATATGTGTTAAAAGTCTTGGATTTCAGTTAACTGTTGACTTAAGTTACAGTCCTCAAAGAAAGTGTCAGATGGAGCCAAAACTAAATTAAGCCAACGGACTTGAGGTACGAGAAGGAGATGAAGACAGAAGTGCAGCCCCAGACCGCGGCTGGGCAACACCACGAGCCCAGGTGAGCGAAGGTGGGGCTGCAGTGGGCACTGAGCCGCGGTGGGCACTGATCCACAGTGGCCGTGTTTCCCAGACCCATCGGGGTGGGGTGGGGCTGGGGGAGGGGGAGAGGGGAGGTGTCAGAAGAACAGGAACACCTGGCAGGAATTTTCCTGGAATTCCCAGAAGCAGTTGGGCCCTGGGACGGGGACACTTAGTCTGGTTTTCTCCCTGTTTCAGAACCAGACCTTGATGCGCAACCTGTTCCCTCCCCTCCCTCCACCTTGGTGACCGAGAGGAAGGGGGGAGGAGGTGGGGGCCACGGGGAATCCAAGCAGTCCCCCTCCTCTGCCCTCAGCTCCACCCTCCTCACCTGCAAGAGCAATTCAAGGCTGAGCCAAAGGCCATGCGACCTTACCATCTGGCCTCCAAACCAGTGTCCCCCTGAGATGGCAAGGAGGCATCGTTAATAATTATGCAAGGCAATGGCTGTAACTGGAGCTGGGGGACGAGGCCATGTGGTCCCCCTGGTTACAGGGCTCCCGGCAAAGTCTATGCATGGCTGGCTTCGAAGAATGTACCTTATAAGGAAAATCAGTTGATTCCACATGTAACAGAGAAGTTCTCCCAGGGACATTTTGGGAGCCCCTAAATGTATAAGGTTTACTGTCAGAGAAAGCAGGTAGAGGAAGGCAGGGATTGAGCTCGCTGCCTGCTCACTGAGAAACTCAGAAACATATCATGGCAATGGTTCTATTGACAGCTGGGTCACACTGGAGCCATCTCCCAGAAACCCCTCCCCTGGATGGTTCTGGGTTAGAATTGGCCCAAAGTGGGGCTTCGGGAGCTTAGGAGGCAGAAATGGAGCCTCTGCCCCACCAAGCCTGTCGCAGGGGCGCCTGAGGGTCCACCTCTTCTCCTGAATCCTGGTTCTGTCTCCATCAGGGGCCTGGCCATCAGATACTTGGCTTCCAGTGGACTTGCCCACACCTCCTGCTTCATGGGGCTGTTTCAGCAACTGGGCTTCTCCAACTGGCCACACTTCCAGCTCTTCCTGGTGCCTCTCATGTCATGCAAGAATCCATTCCTTTGCCGAATCTCTTCTCTCATAACTCCCAAAATGGTGGATCTGCTTCTCTGCTTAAACCCTGACTGACACATAGAGAGAGCAGACTTTTTAAATATCTGGACAGATGGCAGTTTACATGCCAAGGCACACTTGCCTCTTGTTATTCCCGCAAATAGCGGTGACTCTAAGGCTAGCCTCAGAGGAGCACTCACATGACGGGGCTCCAAGGAGAGGAAACCAGTCCAGGCTCAGGAGCACGGGTTCCTGGAACCAAAACCAGTTCTGCCAACTCATCACTACCACGCGCGAGTGGACAACCTTCCTGAGTCTCAGTTTTCTCCTCTGTAGTTCCTGTTGCTCTGCAACACTCAGCTGCACCAAAGGGCCAACACATAACTGGATATCACTGCCCCCTCCTCTGAACCCACCGCCCCTGTGACTCTCCATGCCGGCCACCAACCCCACAACCAAGGGCAGCAGCTGGGAAAGGAAGACCCACCAAAGCCAAACAGGCAAGGGCTAAGTGGGTGGAGGAGGCATCAGAAGGAGCCAGAAAGGTGATGGGCAGGGAGGAGCGTCTGCAGGAGAGAGGCAGCCTCACATGGCCCTTCCCAGGCTGCCTGCCAGGAAACATCCAACGATGGATTTTGGAGCAGAGGGTCACATTTTGAGATGTCCATTTCATTCGGGGCCAGCCTCATGTGCACCACTGTGGTTTCAGGGAGTTAACACACTGCCCACCACCCCCCGTGCCTGCTCCTCCAGCCTGACGGGTGGCCTGTCTGCCCAGGTTCCTTCAGATCCCTACGGGATTCCATCAGCCCCAGCCTACACCCTGCATTTCCCTTAACAGAAACCAAGACCATGTGGGTCACCTGAGAGCTGGGGCTCTGAGCAGACATGCATGCATGGACACTCCTACAGCCCCGAGGACGATGCTGGAGCTCAGGTTCTGAGCAGGTGCCATTCATCGTCGAGGGAAGTGGGCAGGGGACGGGGACAAGCCGTCCAAAGGCAGAGTCCTGCAGGAGTCAAGCTGGAGAGGCCATGTTGGGCGTCCCTCAGCCTCCCTAGAGGACAGTCCTTCCACTAGGTGGACTGCAACGTGGACTCTTTGCAGGACACTCTCTGGGTGGACCACACTTCTCAGCAGACACCCAGACAGGTTGAGGGAGGCCAGCCCTGTGCCCACGGATCAAACTCATCAGTCTCTCTACCCCGATTCTGACTCTGGGTTCTGAGACGCATCTGTGGCTGATTAAATCAACAAGTGTGATTTGCCTCGGGACCCTTGAGAGATCTCCACTGCAGAACAACACAGCATTTGGCAAACTGAGTCCCTACACTCTCTGCTTTGAACTCAACACCTCAAAGTTTTCCCACCCAAATCTATCTTCTGTCAACACGGAGTCAAGCAAATCAAGACTCCACTCAGCCCTGGTGCCCTTGTAACCCTCCTAGAGAGATGACTGGTCAAGACCAGTGGTTCATGGGGCTCCCAGACCAACAGCATCACACCCCCTGGGAACTTGTGTGAAAGGCAAGTTATTGGCTCCCACCCCAGACCTGCTGTTTCAGAAATTCTGGGAGAGGGCCCACCACTCTGTCGTTTAAGAATCACTGTTCTATTTGATAGTTCTCCTTCTCTGTTTGACTTCCTTCACTCACTATGACATTCTCTGAATCCATCCATGTTGCTGCAAATATGACATCCCTTATATGTGGAATCTAAAAAGAAATTATACAAATGAATTTACATACAAAACAGACAGACTTTGAGAACAAGCTTATGGTGACCCAGGGGAAGACTAGGGGGAAGGATGTTAGAGAGTTTGGGATGACATGCACACACTGCCATATTTAAAAAGGAGGACCAACAATAACCTACTTTAGAGCACAGGGAACTCTGCTCCATGTTATGTTGCATGGATGAGAGGGCAGTTTGTGGGAGAATGGGTACGTGTGTATATATGGCTGAGTCCCTTTGATGTCCACCTGAAACTATCGTGACATTGTTCATTGGCTATACCCCAACACAAAATTGAAAGTTTTTTTTTTTTTTTTTAAAAAAAAAAAAAAAAGAACCACTGGTCTAGACTTATGATTTCTTCTCTTCCAGTCAGAGGGAGAATAAGAGGGTGGGTACTGGAGGCAAGAGGGCTTGGCAGAGCCCTGGGACCCTGCTGCCATCTGGGGCACTGGACAGAAGAAAGGAGAAGCTCAGCTTGCTCTCTGATAAGCGAGGAGGGAGCGTGGCTTTCCCCCAGCAGCAGAAGCTCGGGCATCGGTCCCTCTGTGAGCCTAATCCAATCCCAGAAGAGCCTGACCATATGTCCCTGCAAACACAGCTTGCTCTGCTGCGGAGCAGACGTTCCCATGAGCTGAGCCGCTTGACTAGAGTTAATGGGCAGCCATAAATCATCAGCTGGAGCCACGCGGAGGCTGCAGGGGAGATGAGGCCACTTGGCCTGAGCTCTAGCCTGAGAACTAGGTGTGTGCTCTGCTGGAGCCAGCGTGCAGGGCAGCAGCCAAGCAGGGGAAGGATGGTAGAGTTGGTCCCTGTGCCTGCTCGGACCTCAGGCTGCAGTCACTCACATTACTGGGGAGAACCTGAGTGGAGAGCACAGAACCCAACTGGCCAGGGCCCTACTCAGATGCTCACCCAGCTGCCTACCCCGGGGATCAGGAAGGGCACTTTACACCCCACTTCAGTTCTCTCCTTGCCAAGGTTCTCACGGAGGTTTTTCCCCAGGAGGTCATGAGCGAGTAGGAGAGGTGGACGAGGAAGGGAGCCCAGACAGGAAAAGGTCCTGGGAAGCTCCAGGACACCAGCAGCCTGGAGGGGAGGCTTCTCCATCACCACCCCTTTGTCCTCCGAAGTGCAGCCTCCCCCAGCTCTGAGCTGAACCTGATGCTGGATGCACCACTGACTTCCAGCCTGAGGCTCCCCCTGCCCCCCAGCCTGGGGCAGCAGGGCCAGTGCAGAGCCCCGGCCACAGTCCACTCGTCAGATCAGCACTGAAGACCATCAGTGCCATCAGCTGGGTCTGGTTCTCCAAAACTATGGGGAGGAGGGTAAACTTGGGGTAACCATGCCCAGCCATTTGTCAGGAGGGCACAGAGGGAAGAAATCAGCCAGGATTTAGCAGGTAGGGAATGTAACTCAAATTAAAAAGATTTAAATTCTGGGCCAATTAAGTGTATGAAAGGGTCCTGAAATTAAAGTTTCAGCAGAAGAATCCATATAATAAAGATTAGTACCACCCGGAGTGTGAGACAACTCCTCTGTGTGTAATTTCCAGGACAAACTGCACCCCTCTGGGCTACTTGGGCAGATCAGTGATTTGGAAGGAGGACCGAGAGTTGTGGGAAAAGATGCCGGATGAAATTTCTGCAGGGAGGGGTGTGGCTGAGCTACGAGTCTCACCCTTTCCTTACTTGGCTGAACTTCTAACCCCAAAGCTAGTGAGAAGCAGCTGCTAGGAGATTCCTCAGAAAACCTATACTGTGTTTCGTGCCACCACCTTAAAGGTAAGGGCTTCCTAGGTGGTGCCAGTGGGAAAGAACCTGCCGGCCAATGCAGGAGATACAAGAGATTCGGGTTTGATCCCTGGGTTGGGAAGATCCCCTGGAGGAGGGCACGGCAGCCCACTCCAGTATCCTTGCCTGGAGAACCCCATGGACAGAGTTGGGATCTTCTGCCAAGAATACTGAAGCGGGCTGCCGTACCCTCCTCCAGGGGATCTTCCCAACCCAGGAACTGAACCCCAGACTCACACATTGCAAGCAGATTCTTCACCGTCTGAGCCACCAGGGAAGCCCATTTGGAGAAGATAAAGAGACCTGGTGCAGGGTCACTTCTGAGAAAGTGAAAATTGAGGTGCACCCACATGTCTGTTTACATGAGGCTATATTTCCCTGAAACCTACAACTTCTATCTCTTTGATGCCCAACCTTCCCCTTCCCCTGTGGCTGCTTCCTCAGAAGCAGCAGGTCCCATGCAGGAAAGAGGGTTAAAAGTGGGCTTTCAGTTCTGGCCAGAGGTGGAGATGTGATGCGTGAAGGGTGTTCTTTTTTTTCTTCACCACATACTTTGCAGTCGTGACTGCACTTTAAAGAGAATATCAGGTTGGTGGAGTTGGTTAAGATCCAAGACAAATGTTAGCTGTTTGTTTTAAAACCAGGCCTCCTGAGCCACAACCCTAGCAAGCTTTTGACAGGGAAAACCTCCTCTTACAGACATGGGGACAGCCAGAGGCTTCCTTAGGCTGAGGAAGACTTTCTTTTCTAGTTTAGAGACTCAGGGATACAAACAAAGCTAGATACTAGTTAAATAACTGGTCAAACTTTTAAAACAAATGCAAGTTCCTACGAGGAAGTAGACTCTTTGTAAGGTTTGGAGACTGTAAAAAAAGGGAGAAACATCCCTGAGATCCTGGGCCCAACCCTTGAGTCTCTAAGAATTGTCCCCAGTACCCTCCTGGGTCAGTGAGAGTCCTAAAAGGCACCAATGACCACAGCAATAAGATTCTGGCCAAACAGACATATAACTGCTTCAGTCAATAGCCATCAACAAGCCAGCAGCCTGCCAAGAGACCTCGCAGTCAGCACAGAGGTCAGCATCTCAGGAGAAGCTTTGAAATCAGGTGCTGGTTCAGAGCCCAGCCCTAAACTTACCACCTGAGCAACTCCTGGCCCCAGTTTCCTGATCTGTGTGTGTGTATTTGGGACTGTCACTCAGTCGTGTCTGGCTCTGTGACATGGAATGTAATCCATGGAATTCTGCAGGACAGAATACTGAAGTGGGTAGCCTTTCCCTTCTTCAGGGGATCTTCCCAACCCTGGGATCGAACCCAGATCTCCTGCATTGCAGGTGATTCTTTACCAGCTGAGCCACAATGTAAAGCCAGTGTCCAAACGAAGGGTGATCATGAGGATTAAATGAGATGATATTTGTAAAGCAGCTTGCACTTTTCCCAGCTGTTAAATCTTAATACACACGTGTATGTGTGTGTGCCAGCATGCTCAGTTGAATCCGACTCTTTGTGACCCCACAGACTGTAGCCCACCAGGCTCCTCTGTCTATAGAATTTTCCAGGTAAGAGTACTGGAGTGGATTGCCATTTCCTACTCCAGGGGATCTTCCTAACCCAGGGATCGAACCCATGTCTCTTTTACTTCCTGCACTGGCAGGCAGACTCTTGTGCTAAATACATTTTTAATATACATTTTAAACACATTTAGAGTATAAAAAAGTTTAAATTTAAAAATTGTAAAAGCCACTCTTCCCCAGAATCCCAGCCCCCAATTTAGACTATTTGTGATAACTTTTGTGAGGGTTCAAAGAGAAAGCTGAACCTTCATTTCTGGGAAGATGGAGTAGACATTTTTCCTGTTCCATCCACCGTATACAACTAAAAGCCCTGGATAGAATGTACAAAACAAACACAGAAAGACTCTGAAAGGTGAAAAGAAAAAGGCAGAATGGTGAGGGGCCTCAGGACCTGACGATAATGCAACAGTCGGTTCTCTGGGCTTATTTTTTGCCTCATATGCAGCAGACTTGGAGCAGAAGATGGCAAATAGGCGAAAAGACCAACTCCCAGCAAAACTCTTCTCTCTTTGGCTAAAGAACAAGGAAAAGGGAGCCTAGCAAGACAGAAAACTTGCAGACAATGAGTGCTCCGCTCCAGCCATCTGCAAAAGGGCTGTGATACAGAGGGCTGGGTGGGCGGCTACCCTGCACCTTCTCCCTCATGCTGCGACAAGACACCCCCAGTGTCACTGCCTGGTACTGTCACAGGAGGTCAGGCAGGAAGCTGGGAGCTCCATGCCCACCAGGCTATGAGATCACCTTCCCTCGGGGTACAGGTGGAAACCAGTGGAGACCTGGACTTCAGGTTCATGGGGAAATAACAAGGCGACCCCCACCTTGCAGAGAGTCTGTGTCAGGAGACAGGTCTCACTGTCACTCAGCAGTAATGAACTCGACACACGCCCCCTTCCCCGACGTCAGTAGAGCCACGTGGGGAGCAAAACAAGGCACTCCTCCCCCTGCCGGTCAGGACATTTTAGTGAAGGCCTAGCGAGGAGCCAGAAACACACACCCCCACCCGCTGCCCAGCAGTAATGAGGAGCCCCCTCAGGTGTCACTGGATGTCCAGTGAGGGACTCAGAATTTTACTGCCACCTGACAGCAGCAGGTAGCCTTCCCCTATAGTCCTAAATGTGCGTGTACCAAACCACAAAGCTGCAAAATATTGAAGCAAAAACTGATGGAACCGAGAGGAAAAAACAAACAGACCCACAGCTACGGCTGAGGACTTCAACGCCCCATGTGCTCAGTCACCCCTTCGTGTCCGACTCTTTGTGACCCCACGGAATGTAGCCTGCCAGGCTCCTCTGTCCATGGGATTTCCCAGGCAAGAATACTGGAGTGGGTTTACCCCTATTCAACAATTAAAAGAAAAATTAGAAAATTAGCAAGGGTATCAGTTCAGTTCAGTTCAGTTCAGTCGTTCAGTCATGTCCAACTCTTTGCCACCCCATGAATCACAGCACGCCAGGCCTCCCTGTCCATCACCAACCCCCGGAGATCACCCAGACTCACGTCCATCGAGTCAGTGATGCCATCCAGCCATCTCATCCTCTGTCGTCCCCTTCTCCTCCTGCCCCCAATCCCTCCCAGCATCAGAGGCTTTTCCAATGAGTCAACTCTTTGCATGAGGTGGCCAAAGTATTGGAGTTTCAGCCTCAGCATCAGTCCTTCCAAAGAACACCCAGGACTGATCTCCTATAGAATGCACTGGTTGGATCTCCTTGCAGGGTATCAGTTCAGTTCAGTTCAGTTCAGTTCAGTTCAGTTCAGTCGCTCAGTTGTGTCCAGCTCTTTGCGACCCCATGAATTGCAGCACGCCAGGCCTCCCTGTCCATCACCAACTCCCGGAGTTCACCCAGACTCACGTCCATCGAGTCAGTGATGCCATCCAGCCATCTCATCCTCTGTCGTCCCCTTCTCCTCCTGCCCCCAATCCCTCCCAGCATCAGAGGCTTTCCCAATGAGCCAACTCTTCACATGAGGTGGCCAAAGTACTGGAGTTTCAGCTTTAGCATGATTCCTTCCAAAGAAATCCCAGGGCTGATCTCCTTCAGAATGGAATGGTTGGATCTCCTTGCAGTCCAAGGGACTCGTAAGAGTCTTCTCCAACACCACAATTCAAAAGCATCAATTCTTCGCCACTCAGCCTTCTTCACAGTCCAACTCTCACATCCATACATGATCACTGGAAAAACCATAGCCTTGACTAGACAGACCTTAGTCAGCAAAGTAATGTGTCTGCTTTTGAATATGCTGTCTAGGTTGGTCATAACTTTTCTTCCAAGGAGTAAGCGTCTTTTAATTTCATGGCTGCAGTCACCATCTGCAGTGATTTTGGAGCCCCAAAAAATAAAGTCTGACACTGTTTCCACTGTTTCCCCATCTATTTCCCATGAAGTGATGGGACCGGATGCCATGATCTTAGTTTTCTGAATGTTGAGCTTTAAGCCAAATTTTTCACTCTCCTCTTTCACTTTCATCAAGAGGCTTTTTAGCTCCTCTTCACTTTCTGCCATAAGGGTGGTGTCATCTGCATATCTGAGGTTACTGATATTTCTCCTGGCAATCTTGATTCCAGCTTGTGTTTCTTCCAGTCCAGCATTTCTCATGATGTACTCTATGTATAAGTTAAATAAGCAGGGTGACCATATACAGCCTTGACATACTCCTTTTCCTATTTGGAACCAGTCTGTTGTTCCATGTCCAGTTCTAACTGTTGCTTCCTGACCTGCATACAGATTTCTCAAGAGGCAGGTCAGGTGGTCTGGTATTCCCATCTCTCTCAGAATTTTCCACAGTTTATTGTGATCCACACAGTCAAAAGCTTTGGCATAGTCAATAAAGCAGAAATAGATGTTTTTCTGGAACTCTCTTACAGGGTATAGAAACACTTAAAACCATCACCATCATCAACCAGCGGAATCTCTTTGGTATTTACGGAACACTCCAACCAATGACAGCAGAATACATAGTCTTTTCAAGTTCCCTCAGAACATACACCAAAATAAGCCATATCCTGGGCCATAAAACAAGCCTCAACAAATTTAACAGAACTGAAATCATATAGTGTGTTCTCCAACCACAATGGAGTCAAAGTAGAAATCAATAACAGAAAGATAACAAGGAAATTGACAACAGACTTCTAAATAATCCATCGGTCAAAGAAGAAATCTCAAGAGAAATCAGCAAAGGCACTGAACTGGATGAAAATGGTAATACAACATATAAACATTTGTAGAACACAAATAAAGTTGTACTTCAGTAGAAATTTAGAGAATGAAATGATACATTAGAAAATAGTGTGAGTCAAATCTATCATCTAGGCTCCCACTACAATAACCTGGGAACGGGGAGGGTGGAGGGGAGGAGAACAAAATAAACCCAAAGAAAGCAGAGGGAAGGAAACAAAACGTGTATACAAATGTTTATAGCAGGGTTTTTCACTTGAGTGCAGTTGCTGAAACACACCGCAGCACAGCCACACCGTGGACTGTAACTCATAACAAAGAGGAACAAACTCTGATGAGCGGTCCCAGTGGCTAAGGAGGGGGTGGACCTTCCCTGGTGGCTCAGCGGTAAAGAATCTGCTTCCCAATGCAGGAGATGCAGGTTCAGTCCCCAACTTGGGAAGATCCCCTAAATACTGAAGAAACTGGCAACCCTCAGTATTCTTTCCTGAGAAATCCCATGGACAGAGGAGCCTCGCAGCCAACAGTTCAGTTCAGTTCAGTTCAGTCACTCAGTTGTGTCCGACTCTTTGAGAACCCCATGGACTGCAGCACGCCAGGCTTCCCTGTCCATCACCAACTCCTGGAGTTCACTCAGACTCATGTCCATTGAGTCAGTGATGCCATCCAACTATCTCGTCCTCTGTCGTCCCCATCTCCTCCCCCCTTCAAAAGACCAGCTTCAGGGTTTTTTCAAATGAGTCAGCTCTTCACATCAGGTGGCCAAAGTATTGGAGTTTCAGCGTCAACATCAGTCCTTCCAATGAATAGTCAGGACTGATTTCCTTTAGGATGGACTGGTTGGATCTCCTTGCTGTCCAAAGGACTCTCAAGAGTCCTCTCCAATACCACAGTTCAAAAGCATCAATTCTTCTGCACTCAGCTTTCTTTATAGTCCAACTCTCACATCCATACATGACTATTGGAAAAACCATAGCCTTGACTAGACAGACCTTTGTTGGCAAAGTAATGTCTCTGCTTTTTAATATGCTGTCTAGGGTGGTCATAACTTTTCTTCCAAGGAGGAAGCGTCTTTTAATTTACAGTATGAAAAGGCAAAAAGACGCCTGCAGTTCATGGGGTCGCAAAGAGTTGGACATGATTTTTTGACGACACAACAACAAAAGAGGGGGTGAGAGTGAGATGAAACCACATAAAAGGCCAGCATGAAGATGCTCAGTGATGCTGGACATGCTCTGTATCACGGTCAGTATCCTGGCTGTGATATTAGAGTTTTGCGGGATGTCATTGGGGAAACTAGGTAAAGGGCATATGAGCTTTCTCTGTATGATTTCTTACAACTACCTGAAATCTACATCTATCTAAGAATAAAAATATAGAGAAAGGAGAGCTGAGAGATCCAGAAATGGCTTCTAGAGGATCCTAAAGTCATGGTGGCAGGGGATGCTAAACACCAGCTGTCTGAGCCACCTTGTCTTGCCCCGTCCAAAGAACCGACTGAAGCCAGTTCTGCCTCAGGACTGCAAGGGGCATGGAGGGTCAGGCTGAAGGGAGGGTGTACATACAACTTTTGCTTTCAAAGGAACCAGACCAAGAATAAGTTCTGTATCAGACTACAGCAAGGGCAGACATCCAAGGAGAAAAGACACCCATGTTCAAAAGTTCCTAATTCAAGTTCAGCCCTTAAGGATGTGCACAGGTTGGAGACAGCAGGAAAGTTGGGGGGAGGTAGGCTGACACTCTGAGAGCCATGGATACAAAGAGCAGCTCCTTGTGACATGCTCTGCCTTGTACCAGCTGTCCCTGAGCCCTCGCTGGTTCCTCATCACCTCCTTAAATGATCTGAGATGCTTGGTGGCCTCCATGCATTGCCACTTTTTACCCTAAGTTAGCTCAAGATAAAAAAAAAAAGCACTGCCCCCAAATACCAAGGCTTGGACTCTGGCAATTTAAATACCGTGAATTAAATAGCTGGCACCTAAGGACAAATTCAATCCCTCCTTCAGTTGCCATAAAGCCACAGAACCTGCTTCAACACAGAGACAGAAGGGTGGATTACAACGTAATAATTACTTCCACCTGGGTGATGTGGGGACCCTGCCTTCCTCTCTCTGCACAGATTTCATCCTCTGTTACATGGAGGTCATAGAGAGATAGGAGGGTCTATCTCTATGCCTCCCCTTCCCTTCGAGAATCAACTGAAATGCCAACCACCCATACAAAGTCTCCCCTTGATCATCTTCAAATACCTTCTCCCTCCTCTCAACCCTTAAAAACTTTATCTAAAATACTCCCTTTTAAATTAATTTTTATTGGAGTACAGCTGCTTTACAAGGTTGTGTCAATTTCTACAGTACAGCAAAGTGAATCAGGCATGCATGTACATACATCCACTCCCTTTTGGATTTCCTTGCCGTTTAGCCACAGAGCACTGAGCAGAGTTCCCTGAGTTGCACAGTATGTTCTCATTGATTATCTTTTTTATGCATAGTCTCAGCAGTGTGTATGCATCAATCCCAATCTCCCAATTCCTCCCACCCTCCCTCTCCACTTGGTGTCCATATATTCATTCTCTCCCTCTGTGTCACTATTCCAGCTTTGCAAATAAGATCACCTATACCATTTTTGCACACTTCTTATCTTGTGTTAGAAGAACATGTCTGATATTCCCTACTAAAGTGGAAATTCCTTGAGGACATGTGTTTGTTTTGCCTTTATTTGTCCACCCATAGTGCCCAGTATGACACAGGTAAAGTAGGCAGTGAGTATTTGCTGAAAGAAAAAACCAAGGACAAATTGAGATCATTTGTTCCAGATGAGGAAGTTCTTCTAAAAGGATAAAATAAAAAAAATTATAGAGTGTAAAGTCATGGAATATATCTAAGGTCTGGTCGTTTCTCCCCTCCTACTTACCGTGGGATCCGAGCCTATTACTTTCACCTCTTTGGCATCTCACAGACAAGGCTCTGTGAACAGGGATCATAGGAAAGGTGAGATTGCTTCGTTTGCTTTTGTTTTTAATTTCTACCACTCCTAATTTCAAAAGAATGAAATTGAAGGTTGGGTACAATAAAACCCAGGTATATAAAGATAAAATTGAGAAATTGGAAATGTATTAAGGAAATGGGGGAGATAAACTAACTAGTACCTTGGGTGAAAGTCACTGAGATGGGGCTCTAAATTGAGTGCTAAGCTTCCTGGTAGCCAAGGCAAAAAGACAAAGTGGTAGTGTTCTTAGTTCTCATTGTCATAAAAAAAGATCCTACCAGATATTGGCAAAGATAAACCCTTTCCGGGAGCTGCCTTTGGCAGGAATGACGGTGTCCTTCCCTTTAAAAGGCTGAAGAAAAACATTGTAGGCAACATCCTCTACTGCCCCCTCCCCAAGTCAGCAATGCTGAGGACCAGCCTCTCACCCTGGGAGGCCCTGCTTCTGGGTGAGCATCAGAAAGGGTTGCAGTAAAGAGCAGGGCCCCAGCCGACCCACCGGCCCCAAGCAGCTGCAAAATTGGCCAGTCACGTCATTATTTAATGCTGTCTGACGGGGTGTAGGAAAATGCCTGCCTGAAACAACTATTTCGCGTTTGGCATGAGGTTCGGCTGTCCTCTCTGACAATAAATTGCCATTGGATTAAGTTCTCTACTAAAATACATCGTGTCTCCTGAGTGTAAAAAATAAGCTATGATAATAAACCATGATAATCACTGTGTCAGGAGAGCATGTGCCAAGTTCATTTTAAAAGTCATCAATTGCTTACAAGTTAAAGAGAAGAGTGTTGCAAAGAGACAGGTGAGAAATGGGGCGGCGGCTGGGGGTTGGGGGCACTGGGGGCAGACAGAGCTCAGGAAACAACAGCAGCCAAAAGTCACGGCTCTTTGAATCTTGGTGACAGGTTACCTGGCCTTTCATTGTTCTATTCACTCTGCTTTTGTGTGTTTGAAAATACCCATATTTAAAAAGAAAACAACTATAAACCTGAGCATTGCAATTTATACTGCAAGATTCTGGCCATAAATAGTGGTTTGAACCCTGAAAAGCCCTCCCTGGGTTATCCACTATTCACTCACTGCCACTGCTGCAACTCAGCTCCAGACACCCCAAGTGGCTTTCCCAAGTTCACACGCTGGCCTGGCCCCAGTCCTGGCTGAGGACACCCGGGGACCCACTGGACTCTGAGTGCTCCAAAAGGCATCTCAAACAATGAACTGTCTGTTTCCAGTCCAGTGGTGGCCTGGGAGAGCTGATCTCTGCTCCTTCGATGGCTGCAGTAAGAAACTTTAACCCTCAGTGGAGGCGGAGGAACACGGGGAACCCTGAGCCTCCCTGGAGTGGGAGAGGAAAAACGTGGCCTTAGCCCCAGCACTGGTGGCCCTGGGATGGGAGGAAGGAAAGAGAAGGAGCAGGAATCAGAGGAGGGCAGGTAACTCCTGTCCAGCCAAGGCCTCTCTGTCTGCAAGCTCCTGACCTAGAAACTAGAGTCAAGAGGGGTGATCCAGCAAAGAGGAGCCCAGAGCAGAGGAGGGGACCCTGCAGAGGGACAAGAGGGCTGAGACCTGGAAACCAGGAGGTCCTCAGACATGGGTGAACTCTGTGCAGCCTCGTCCCCCAGAGCTGGATGCAGAGAGACTGGTGGATGCGCGGCTGGCCGGAGCTTGGGGCCTCTGACGCAATCTGATGCCATCAGTGCAGGGAAGGGGCACACGGGCAAGCAGCAGGGGACAGAGAAGAGGGGAGCTCCAGGCTGACCCCTCTGTACCCCAAAGCAGGCCCCCTGCCCCAGCAGCAGCCAGCTCACTCCTGCTCTGTTTGAAGAGAGCAGAAGGGGACCGTGCTTTGATTTTTCCTAAAACAAACATCAGGCTGAGGAAGGAGATAAGCTGTGCCCAGGCTGGCTCAGGCTCCCGGGTGTGCGGGAAGTCACACTTCATATTTCCACCACGAGGGCCCCGGGGAGCCCCCCACCCGCCCCTTCTCCTCCAGGAAGGGCGGGAGGGAGGCTCTGCTGCAATCCGGGGACAGTGTCGGCTGAGGCATATTTCACTGCCAGCCGGACCCACGAGATCCAACAAGGACGGAGGGACCTTGGTGCCTGCCCCCTCCCGACCCTGGAGGCTTGGAAAAGTGACCTTGTGGGGAGGGGGACGTTTCCCTAGGAATCTGCCTGAGTCACACCTCCTGTGAGAGGCAGGGACCTGACCTTGCCTCCCTGCCCCACAGGCCTCGAGCCCCCATCTGCACCCCTTGAGCTCAGGGTGGCAAGAAGTCTGCCAGCCAGGCACTCAGGGTTCCAAGTGCTTCTCACAGGTCGTCTCACCTGGTCCCCTCTGCGAACCTCCCAGGCAGGTACTGCTATCACCTCCAGGTACAGATAAGGAGCCAAGGTCACCAGTAGTTCTCGGACGACCCGCCTTGAACCTGACCCTTGGCTCTGGGACCCAAGGGAAAGCTGGTTTGCCTAAGGTCCCGCACTCCAGGGCAGCTCAGCTGCCCCGTTGCCCAGAGACTGGAGTTCCACCAGCACTTGGCACTGCCTTCAGCCCTTCTTCCTCCGCTGGCTCCCTGGGCTTCTTCCTGCAGCCCCTTGTCCAGCCTCTCCCAGCTCCGTATGCGTATATGCCCAAATACTCAGGGCCCCAAAGCCTCTGCATATATACGCATACACACAATGGTACCTGCACACACACAGATTCATACGTTTCTCCCACTGAAAGGCCAATTCCACACAACTTCTCTCAAAAGAAAGGAAGACATGAATTGCTCCCCTTTTCTAAGCAAATAAAATTTTTTTTTTATTTTTCAGTCACGTGGGCCTTGATAAGCCAGTCCCTTAGGGTTACACGGAGGATTCCAAAGGAGCTGATATGGGTGGGCACACGGGGAGCCCAAGGGGCAGGATGGATGCTGACCCCCGCTCGCTGGGAGATGAAGAGCCCAGGCCTGTTAATGAGCCCAAGAGGGCGAAGCCCTGGTGCCAGATGTCACTCCTGAGCAGCGATCAGATCAGTCAGTGCACCTGACCAAGGGCCAGCCGCCAGGAGACCACTAACAGAACTGTGCTCCAAGGTTCAGGGTGAGCAAGCAACAAGAGTCCGCAGGAAGCTCTCGGAACGCCTCCACACCTCGTGGAGGAAGTGCCAGGAAAAGGCCAGGCTCTATCTTGTCTCTGCCATGCAGCTATAGAAAGACGCTCTTGGTGACCAGAAAGGACCCTTGGGAGGTTGGGACTGACATGCACACAGTAGGTTTAAAATAGATAACCAACAAGGACCTACTGTTTAAAAAAAAAAATAAGTTTATAGAAATAAAGTCTAAAGAATAAAGAGAAAAAAAGAAATATTGAAAAGGAAATAGGTCAGCACCCCAAGCCCTGCCCCCACGCGGGGGAGACCGCAGGCTGACCAGCCATTGCCCGTGTTTCTGTCTGCTTCTAAACGTGCCTGGGTTGGGCCGGAACGTCCATGGCTCGGTGTCACCTCTCTTGAGTAATTTCCCTGAGTCTGTCCTTCATGAGCTGCCTCCTAAATTTAATTTTCTAAGCAGATTTTACTACAAGAGAGGGCGATAATAATAATAATAATGGCTACCTTATACTGAATTCTGACCAAACAGTTTATAGGTGTATCCCCTTACACAGTCATAAGACTCGCATGCCTTGGGGTTGTTTCGTCAACACGGCCCTTCTGCCTGTCATGAACCGCTCACCGGCAGGCAGTGACCTGACCGACGCTGTGGCTCTGCGTGTTTCATCCCAGCGCCTCATTTTCAGTTATGTATTCCACTAAACCAGATTCAATGAGCAACCCTCTAGGGGGAGGACACACCTCTTTACCCCAAGTTGCAAGTGAGAGCTTTTCTTCTTTATTAACACAGTAATAAAGATAGCTAACACTCATTGCTCCTAGTAGGTGCCAAGCACTCTGCCTCATGTGCCATATTCATCATCTAATGTGACTGTCTGAAAAAACCTGTTATTACTTTCCCCATTACAAAGAGAGCCCCAGAGGTTTAGAGAAGCAGTAAAAAAGAGGCAAAGCCAGGATCTGAGCCTGTACTCAAACCATGAGGCAAACAACCCCGGTCTAAGGATTTGGGCTGTTTATCACTAACCTAATCTCCAAAATCAAACATATTAAAAATGAAACTCATACAGTAAATAAATGGGGGGAAAGTCCCCATAATCCACCGTTACACAGCTGTATCCCCTTCACCACGATGCCCCTCTCTTTCCCACAAATTTCCACTGCTAAAGGTTTAACACACAGCCTTCCAAATGCTTTTTGGTATACGTATGTACTGTGCTGTGCTTAGCTGCTTCAGTCCTGTCTGTCTCTGCAACCCCACGGACTGTAGGCCGCCAGGCTCCTCTGTCCATGGGCTTCTCCAGCCACTGGAGTGGGTTGACACTTGCTCCTCCAGGTGATCGTCCAGACCCAGGGATCGAACCAGTGTCTCCTGCGTCTCCTGCATTGCAGGCAGATTCTTTACCACTGAGCCACAGGGGAAGCCCAGAATTCCCTGTAGTTGCTTTCAAAAAGTTCAGCTCATTAACACAGAGACTCACTTCTGGCACAAAGCATATGAGTAGGTATTCTCCCCTCCTCTCTTCATTTTTCTTTCTTAAAAAGAAGACAATACCACGTGATTTCAGAATGCCAGTCCCTGTTTAGAAACCAATGTGCCGCGTCACTCAGCGTGAAGCCCCAACTCTCTGGGCTGGGGCTCAAGGCCTGGGTCGCGTTCACCTGCACCCACCAGCCCGCTCCCCAACGCTCCTCTGCACCAGGCCAGCTCCCTTGTCACGTCACAGAGAAGCCTCACTGCCCCTCCCGCTGCCTCTGCTCCGGCTGATTTCACAGTCTCTCCCTTCGACTGCGAGCCCCCTGGGTGCAGAAACCATGTCTCCTAGTCCACATTCCTGGATTCTAGTGAGAAAATAATAACTATAGAAAAGGTGGGAAAGGGAGAACAATCACGAGGAAGGACGCAGTGCCTGCCTCCAGAGACGAACTTCCCCTCCATCCACACTCTGCCCTCACCCATCAACCCTCTCCAGCTTTCAGATTCAGCTCTGCCGTCCACACCCACCTCAACTCCTCCTCCTCCAGAAACTTTCTGGACTGCTCTGCTCTATTCATTTATTTCCTAAGAATATGCAAAAAAACAAAAACCCTCCGAACTAGACTCTTCACTCTCTTGAGGGCAAGGACCATTTCTTGGGCTTCCTTCTTAGAAAGCTCTAAGCACACGCTGCAATCAAAAGTTATCGGACTGAACCGAAGATACTGTCCACAAATAAATGCATTCTCTTTTGATGTCGTTGAGACAGAAACTCAGCTGTTGAGAATTTCTGTGAGATCAGAGGCCCAGGAGGAACCATTCAAACCATTCTCACCGTTTCTAGCCCTAAATTCTACCAAGCTGGTTGTCACTTAATCAATGTCAGTTTTCTAACCTGCAAAATGGGATTAATAATAGAACTCTATTGTTCTGTTATTAGCCATCAAGCTGCTGTGAGGACAGATGACAATGTAACATATAAATAATTATAACCTGTAAATACATACAACATACAGAGACTTAACAGTGCCCAGATGGGATGTAGAAAATCTCCCATTATTAGCAGCAGCCGTTGTATTATTATAACACCTTCCAAAATGTGTCCAGGTTTCTCTCCCCAAGGCCCAGTGTAAAGAGAATGCAGTGATGAGAGCTACCCACTGGGCGGCAGCGCAGAGTTCAAAACAGATTTTGGTGTCTAAGTACTGGCTTGGTAAGCAGAGGGAAGAAATGGAAATATTTAATATCACTTTTCTGGTCCATGACATCCAAAACTACTTTAACAGTCAAGAAGGGCTACTTCCCAGAGGCAGTAGCAAACCTATGTTTGCAGTGAGATTTTTTAGAGAGCTGTTCTCCTTCCAGGGCTACCTGCAGATAGAAGAAGGGGTGGGCACGCTTTGCGTAGGAAAACTCCCCCCAAAATAGAGAAGTAAGGTCATTTCCAATGTATAAAGCCCAAAAGATACATTTTCTTTTGTTTCAGAAAAAGTAACAGGCAAAATCTTTTGAAAATCCACTTGGAGTTGTAATTTCCAGTTTATGGAATTGGTGAGTCTTAAGGGCTTCCCTGGTGGCTCAGAGGTTAAAGCGTCTGCCTGGAATGCGGGAGACCCGGGTTCAATCCCTGGGTCGGGAAGATCCCCTGAAGAAGGAAATGGCAAATCACTCCAGTACTCTTGCCTGGAGAATCCCATGGAGGGAGGAGCCTGGTAGGCTACAGTCCATGGGGTCGCAGAGTCGGACACAACTGAGCGACTTCACTTCACTTTAAAGTTTAAAAGGGACCATGAAAGTAATGGCCAAGTCTAATGCATCATCTAAAAACGAATCGGACTCTGAGAAACAACGAGTCCCCTGCAGAAGGTCACCTGGTGGTAGCAGAGCCTAAAAAGTTTAGCTCTTCTGACCCCCAGGCCATGACTGTCCAGGCCACTGGTGTGTCTGAGTTGCTCAGTCGTGTCCAGCTCTGTGTAACCCCCTGGACAGTAGCCCACCAGGCTCCTCTGTCCATGGGATTCTCCAGGCAAGAATACTGGAGTGGGTTGCCATTCCCTTCTCCAGGGGATCTTCCCAACCTGAGGACAGAACCTGGGTCTCCTGCATTACAGCCAGATTCTTTACCATCTGAGCCACCACCCCTGCATGTATAAATAGGTGACTTTTGAAGGAATAAGAGCAAAGTGACTCAGACATAGTGCCCTGGGTTCATAAGAGCTAGGAGAGACTTACCCGTTACGCAGTCAGGTATTTATCTAATTATCTCAAAGGCAATATGTGTCAGCCTTTCCCAGGATGGAGGGGAGAGAATATAGCCCAACCATTGGAATCTTCATTTAGATAGAGATTGGACAACAAGGAAATTTACCCAGTGTGCTTTTAAGGTTTTCTTGCCCAGAACAGTACATAAACTTTCTTGTCCGGAAGATCCTCATTTTTTCTCAGCCTGACTCCAATCCATTTGCCAATCCAAAACAGAGTGTGTTACACATTAAAGCCACAGGAGTCTTTATGGGTAACATATGGAGCCATAATAGCTTGTAACCCAGTAGTACTGTCCCTAGAGTTAATATAACTCTGTTAACATATGTTTCTGCTATTCCCATCCTGAGAGATGTGTATTGAAATATGCTACACACAATGTATGGTTAATTGAAAGATACAGGGGGTATATTAAAAAATAAATCTGTTTATATGACCTATGCTGGAATACATCTGAAATACCATACAGTTGCTTTCAATTATTTATAGAAGAAAAGATAGTGAACAATCTCTCTGTCTTTTCTTCTAATTGCTCTGTCCTTTTCCTTTCAACCTCCCATGTCTCCTTATATGTTTTGTTGGTGCCAAGCTAACCACAGAATTTAAGATTAGAGGGAGTGGATTGTGATTCCAGGAATTAAGGCAGTTAGTAAGAAGGTGTGGTAGGCAGTAAGGAGGGACAGAAGGAAAGAAAGCTACCGGCCATCCCATCCCTCTGAATTCTGGCAGGCCTATATTTCAGAAACTTAATCCAGAGAGGTGATCAAGCATATCCGCTTTCACAGACACAGAGCACAGACCGGCGGTTGCCAACGGGGAAGGGGGAAGGAGAGGGCTGGGCTGGGAGTCTGAGGCTGGTAGATGCAAACTATCACATTAAGTTTGAATGAATGAACAACAAGGGCTTACTGTAGAGCACCGGGAAATACACTCAATATTCTGTGATAAACCAGAATGGAAAAGAATATGAAAAATAATGTGTATGAATATAGGAGTGTGTATCAGCGTATAACTGGGTCACTTTGCTATACAGCAGAGTTTTGACACAACATTGTAAATCAACTATACCTCGGTTTTTTAAAAGATAAAAAAACAAAGGAGAATATCCCCTTTCCTCTCCCTTTATTCCATGGTCATATCCACGAGTCAACGAATGACCTAACCCTACACTGCCTTCGTAAAGCACGGACGTCACTGATGGGGGAAAACCTTCGTCCACACTTTCCTCTGACACTTCTGTCATGGCACTGTTCTGTACACAGTTTTCAAGACTGGCTCTATAAACCCTTAACTCTACACATTTCTAGAATTTGTCATCTCATTACCACTGCCCTTATCTATGTTTCATGGCCTTGAGTCTAGATTATTGCAGGAACCTCTTACTTACAGAACTGTCTTCCTGCCAGCAGTCTTGTCCTAGTCAATCTAGGCTTGCTCAAGCTCAGCACACTTGTGAGCTGATTAAAATCGAATCTGAGTTAAATATGTGATTTTAAATCCTTCCATGGCTGCCTATTACTTACCAGACAAAACACAAAGTCCTTAACATATATGGAAGGCCCTTCATGATAAGACCCCCCACCCAACCTTCCAGCCTCATCTCCCACCCAAAACTGAAAGTGAGAGTCATTCAGTCGTGTCGACTCCTTGCGACCCCATGGACTGTATCCCACCAGGCTCCTCTGTCCGTAGGATTTCCCAGGCAAGGGTACTGGAGTTGGGGTGCCATTTCCTTCTCCAGGGGATCTTCCTGACCCAGCACACTTGTAATTCAGCCGCAGCAAGTATTTCATTTCTAATTCTCTTGTGCCATTGTCCACACTGGCCCCACCGTGAAGAATGCCTTCCCTTCTTATCTACTGACAAATTCTAGTCATTCTTCAAGACCCAGCTTCCGCAACACTTCCTCTGTGAGGTCACTGCACATCCTCTGAAGGTTATCACCACAGCTGCTAATTCTATCATCCCATAGACATAACACATGCCTGGAGCCCAGCACTTCCCCCACCACATCACAGCCATCTGCCTGTCCCTCCATAGAAGGTGAGCCTTCTGAGAACCTGGACAAGAGGTTTCAGTCTATAACTCATTTAATAACTACGGAGTTTGGAGACCACACTCTGCAACTTAGTAGCTGGGAGAACACATACTGTAAAACAGGCCCTTTACATCTCTGGCCCCCCAGCTTCTTGACACCCAAGAGGAGACAATACTTTAATACCATCCATAATGTTGGGATGTGTATGTCCTTAGAGTTGGACCATAAGGAAGGTTGAGTGCCAAAGAATTGATGCTTTCACACTGTGGTGCTAGAGAAGACTCTTGAGAGTACTTTGGACAGCAAGAAGATCAAACCAATCTCACTTTCTGCCTACTCTCGGTCCTCAGAGTACAACCATTAGCTGTACTAAGCAACAGACAACCCATTAGTGCAATGTCAGAAGGGCATGGAGGCTGCACACAAAATGGGCTGGAAGTCATTCCTGGAGGAAGGACTGAAAGGGGATGAATCTGAAGCCAGAGAGAATAGGAATGGGCTACTGACATTCCCCACGTGACACCAGGCTGCACCGAGGCAGCAGCCGTGCACAGGAACGGAGGGGACAACTTTCAAGACATTTGGGAGGTGGAATGAATTCGTGTGACTAGTGAATGATGAGATGTGGGGTCCCTGCCAGGGAGAGTCTGGCCTGCTCAGGCCTGGGGGAAGTTGAGAATGCAGACGCAGGAGCCATCCCCGTGCTGGTTTTAACTGAAGTAACAGGAGAGCACGTGATAGGGCGCCGGGGGAGGGAGGCGTGAGAAATGAGCTGCGCAGAGAGCCTCATGGAGCAGCATGGAAGGGCTGGAGGAAGAAGGGGAGCTCATGAGTGCAACTGATCGGTAACAGCCAGGCGGAGCCGAGGAGCCCAGCGCAGAAGCAGCAAGGAAGCAGTGAAAGGAACATTGTGGATATTCTTAGTGCCTGGTACCTGGCAGATGGATAGATTTATTTGTAGAATAAATTAGTGAATCATTGACTTCAAATGACCCACTTAAAGCTGGAAGTTCTTTCATAGAAGTAGGAGCACACCTATTATTTTACCCTAATAGAGTCTTCTGGGTGTTGACGATCAAGGAGAGAGGGACCTTGGACTTCAGAGGAAGAGCAGGGAACCCAAGGAGTGATGGCGGGCTGAAGTCCACTCGAGGATGAAAGAGAGCGTGCATGTCCTCAAGGTGTTTACAACAGAGTCAGGGAGAACAAATTACCCCACAGTTTCACCAATAGTGGAACATCCAGTGCTATGAACCTGCAGATGTGAGACGACGTGAGAGCCATACGGGAAATACAGGGGGAGAAGGGACAAGTCAATGGAACCAGGAGGAAACAACCAGAGAAAGGAATTTAAGGCAAGAAGCTTGACTGAATCCTATAAGTTAGAATCTTGGGACAATTGGGGAATTATGAATATGGACTGGATATCTGATGCTGTCACAGAACTGTCCATTTTCTTAGGTATGAGCATGGTACCATGTTTATGTAGAAGACGGTCCTTATTCTTAGGAAATGCAGCCGAAGTACTTAGGAGTGAAGTGACAGGGTGCAGCTCCCAAATGCGCTGGCAAAAATGGTCTCTCTGTGAAAGAGACAAAGAAAATACAGTGAAATAGCCATTACACTTTCTAAGTGGGTTGGCTTCCCTGGTGGCTCAGCAGTAAAGAATCTACCTGCCAATGTAGCAGATGCGAGTTCTATCCCTGGGGCAGGAAGATTCCCTGGAGAAAGAAATGGTGACCCACTCCAGTATTTTTGCCTGGGAAATCCCATGGACAGAGGAGCCTGGTGGGCTGCAGTCCTTGGGATCGCAAACAGTTAGACACAACTTAGTAATTAACAGCAACAAGAAAAAGCAGAGGATGACTCTATTCTTTCCAATTCTGTATGTCTGATATATTTCAGAATAAAAAATTGAGGGAAAGATTAAGAAACTTATTCTTCAGAACCTTGGAGATTCGTCTTGCAAAAACAGTTCTGCTATATACAGGGGGCAGGAGCCACACTGACCCCGGAACGGTTAGAGAAAAAAGAGTAGGCAGAGTCCCAGCAAAGTGCAGAAAATGGAGACAGCATATTTCTTATTTTTTAAAAAAGGTCAGAGGCACAACTATGAAAGGAGTAACCTTAACCCACTTCTCTTTCAACACAGATTGGGAAATAACAACTATGAAAATTCTTTGAGAATTCTTGAGGCTGTGTAACTTACTCCCAGTTTGAGGTAATAATTAACTGGCATTTGTGGAGTGTTTGAACATCCCCAGCACTGCACACATCAGTCCACTGAGTCACTCAGAAGCTGCAGGAGGTGAATGCTAGTATTTCCTCTTTCAGAGTTAAAGCAGTGGAAGCTGTGTGCCCCATCAAAAGTCTCAGCACCTGTCTGGCTCCCTGGCCACCTAGACCTTCCTAACTCAGGCCTTCACCACCTTTCTCAGCTCTCCTTTTAGGGAGTGTGCCAACTAAACCCAACAGTTACCTCCTGGGGTGCTGCACCAGCCCTTGGGGCTTCCTTACCCCAGCCCACTCTTTGGTAATATGTTCTTTATTTAACTCTCTGCTCAAACCATCCGAAGTTGAGTGTGCCCATCTCCCGCTGGAATCCTGGGAGCGAGAGGGTGAGAATAAGAGAAAGAAACTGGAGACAGAGTGAACCCTACCCAGCGAGTAAGCGGGTCAGAAAATAACCCTGGTTGGTGAATAAGGCAGCCCCTTAAAGAAAGTAAAACAGTTTGGGAAAACTCTAGGCGTAGTAGAATCACTCTGGAGAACAATTTGGAAATAGCTCATCATGAAGTTGAACGTGCAAATTCTCTGTGCCCAGAAATTCCACCCGTAACATCTCTCACGCTCTGGAGAACATGTACAGGAATCTTCCCAGCAGAACTGTTTATATCAGGAAAATTCTGGAAACAATATAAATGTCCATCATTCCTATCTAAGTCATGAAATAATACACCAGACTGAAAAGTGAGCGAACTAGAATTACGTGTACCCACGTGAATGACTCCTACCGACAGGACGTTCAGCAAGGATATAAGAAGTCAAAGAACACCATTTCCTGCCGCTAAATGCAGGTGCTACCCTGCATGTGTGGTTGAAAAGCAGGCCAAGCAAACTAGGCGTCGTTTAGGAATACAGACATATGTAGTGAGAGAGGAAGGAGTGGCTGGGGATACTAAACACCAAATTCAAGGTCATGGTAACCTTGACCCAAGCAGAGGAGGAGGGGCACAAAGGAGGAGGCATCCACAGGGGGCCTCAACTCTGCTGGTGATGTGTTATTTCTTACACTGGGTGATTAGCATCTAGGCTTTATTTTATTAATCCTTGTTCCTTATATGTGACAAATATTTAATAAATATTTTAAGGAAACAACAAAACAACTTATGGAGGTTTCCAGGGAAAAGGAAGAGTCATGGGGTTGCTGGACTCCCTGGGCACACGAGGATGGTTTGTTCACATCTCCTCATTCTTTTCTGTTTCTTTGACTCAAAGTAGCACAAACCGTCTAAGGTTTCTGGGGCCTCTCTGAACTCGGGGTTCATTTGGCTGCAGAGTGGTTCCAAGAGCCAAATGCCAGCCCTAAAAACCTCAGAAGAAGCTTCCCTGGGAAACATACCAAGAGAGCACTCGAGTGCATCAGCTTCCTATCGGGAGAGGTTATAGGAGGATTTCTTTTCATTGTACTTCAATGTACGTTGCTTCACAGATACTGCGTTTTTTGCAGAGTGATGGTTTGCAGTGACCCTGTGTTGAGCAAGTCTATGGGCACCGCTTTTCCAATGGCATTTGCTCATTCATGTCTCTGTGTCCCATTTCAGGAACTCTCTCAGTGCTCCAGATTGTTTTACTATGATGACGATATTTGCTGCAGTCATCTGTGATCAGTGATCTTTGATGTTAGTACTACAAAGAGATTATGATTCACTGGAGGATCAAATAATGGTTAGCATTTTTTAGCAATGAAGTATTTTTTAATCAAGGTACGCATATTTTTCAGACATATTACTATTGCACCTTTAATAGACTACAGAATCATGTAAATATAAGTTTTATAGGCACTGAGATGGAGAAGGCAATGGCAACCCACTCCAGGGTTCTTGCTTGGAGAATCCCAGGGATGGCGGAGCCTGGTGGGCTGCCGTCTATGGTGTCGCACAGAGTCAGACACAACTGACACCACTTAGCAGCAGCAGCAGCAGCAAGAAGTGAGACTGAAGAACTCATGCAACTCGACTTATTACAATATTCACTTTATTGCAGTGAACTGGAACAGAGTCTGCAGGATTCTCCAGGCCTGCTGTACAGGGCTCAGGGCATGTCTGGGTTGTGTTAGGGAGTCCTTTAGAAACCACATAACATTGCCTCAAGAAATGCTCTCAGTCATTCCAAGAACTCTTTCAGGGCAGAAGGAAGGAACATTGGTCACTGAAGAAAGGACATTGTCTTCCCTGCCATAGCAAAAGGCTGACGAGGCCTCCTAGAGCCCAGCAGAACAGGGAGGAGCCAAGTTCTGGAAGGGAGCAAACTTGGGCTTGAATCTTGGCTCCACCAATTGCCAGGGTGACCGCACAATTCACTTCACATTCTGAAAGCTCGGTTTCAGCATCTGGAAGCCTGGATCGGTGCACCTGCAGAGGGTGGCTGTGAAGGTCAAGCGGGATCATGTTTGTAGGTTAATCAGCGCCTGCACGGAGCAGGGTCTTCAGAGACCCGGAAGGGACCAGCTCCCTCACCCTCTTGGTCTGACACTCGTTCCCAGGGAAGCCTCTGCCTGGAGTCACTCTCTGATGGTCACGTGGCCCCAGACCCTCCGCTCCGTGTGTGGGTACAGGCTGGCGGGGCCATATCCCCTTGCTCTGCAGACCCAGGCCCATGAGGGTGTGTGACAGGGTCATGGCAGCAGAAAGGAGCATTGGTCACTGAAGAAAAGTCATTGTCTCCCTGAATATACTTCCTTAGGCCTCCCAAAGTCTCTTTCCTCAACATCCCCCAGCACCACCACATCTGTTGGGGGAACCTCTGACTGAAACCTGGCCTGGCACCACAGTAACCATTTGTATGAGTTACTTTTTCCCCAGGAGATCCTAGTAAAGAACTCAGAACTAATAAGCCACCACCAACTGGGCAAATCTGGTAAAGGTCGTAAGGAAAGAGGAGACTCCAGTCCATGCGCCCTCCCAGAGTCCTCCTCGCTGGAATCTATCTTGGCTGAGCAATACACACACCACCAGGAAGGACCCTGAGTCAGTGTGATTGGCCAGAGACAAGCGGGAAACTAATCCCATCACCATAAAACCCAGAGACTGCCAGCCTCATGGCAGAGCAGTCCTCCTGGGTTCCCTCACCCTGCTGCTCTGCACCCGGGCGCCCCTTCCCAATGAAATATCTTGCCTTGTCAGCACTTTCGTCTCCTCGGACAATTCATTTCCAAATGTTGGACAAGAGCCCCCTTGTTAGGAAGCGTGTCCCTTCCTGCAACACCAGAGGTCTCTGCCGGATGAGCCATGGTGAAAGGGACAGGTCCTCTCTGCCGAGTCTAGAAGTCCAGTCCATGGGGTCAGAAGTCCCAAACAGCAGGGGCCTAAACCCCGGCATATACCAGCTAGGACTGCGGCCTGTGGAGCAGGGGAGGGCATGTGCATAGGGGACTGTGTGTAGCAATATGGGCACTTGCCATCTGCCTCAGTAAGGATTAGACCACGTGCTGCTGCAGCTGCTGACCTTCAGCACCTGCTGAAGGAGTTCAGGGCTGAGAGCAGAAATGAGACGCTCTGTGCTTGGGAGAAACTGGCAGAACAGGTCTTCAGATAGTTAAATATTTTCATGCGCCGATTTTATGAGCCCAATTCTTGTATCTCCTCAAATCAAGAAAAGCACTAAAACTCTTCGTGGTGACTGCTATTTCTCATGACTAGCAGAAAGCTTCACGAGACCAGCAGAAACCTTCTGGAAAAACATATGTGCTCGATTGCAAGTACTCCCACTTCATCAGAATCACATATACACTGTCGTTTCCCAGGGCCTCTTCAGAGCAGTTTCTCGGAGCTATCTGAGGGGCTGTGTCCTGGGCTGCAGTCCTCATGCTGCCCCAATACAATTTGACTCGCAGCTCTCAGGTTGTGCTTTTCCTTTTTACGTCAACACAATTCAGGGGTGCAGCAACAGCCTCATCAGCCTCCAAGCCTTCGCCATCACAGCATCTGCACCGTTGTCCCAAAACCCGCTGTCCTCGGGCAGACTCCCTGCCTCTCGCTCTGTCTTGCCCTTTCTGCCAAGATCACTCTCCCTTGGAAGGAACTAGCTCTGCGTCTTCCTCGGAATGCCTCTGGAAGCCAGGAACTGTTACCTCCCTCGGCAACTTTCTGGCCCGTGTTTGGAATGTGATTTACGGTACTGACCGCGAGTACAAGAGAAGGCAAGGCCAGGCCCTCCCAGCTGAGCGCAGGGCTGGGTGGTTCCGGGTCCCCGCGATGATGCAGGCAGGGAGGGCCCCCTTCCGAGGAGGAGTGAGGGGTCTCTGCCTCTAGGGCCCCACAGTGCGGCGGTGGCTGGGGGGGGGGGATCTCTTCCCGCGATGGTACAGTGTGGATACTACTGCAATGTCCTTCCAGCCCAATGGGCTGGCGGGTGAGGGTCTGTCTGGGGAGCTTGAAGGAGACGCTGGGTTTGCTGGGACTTGCTGCTGGGACTGCAGGCTTCAGGCCTGACTCAGCCAGCAGGGCTGGGCGCAGGCCAAGGGCCATGGAAAGACTTGGGGTCACACACGCGGCCACGGGCTGCGCTAGCTCAACCGCTGGGGCAGCCAGGGCTCACTGGGCAGGAGAGCGCGGCCCAGGGAGTCGAGACCTTTATGCAATTATAGAGGCTTTTTCTCCACTTTGGCAAGAAGACATTCCTCTCCCGAGGAGGAATTACGAAGCAAATTGTTCCTGACTCTCTTCAAAGGCCAGGGAGGTTAGGACACTCCATCCTTCTCCAGGAAGCCCAAAAACACAGGCAGATTGGTCTACTCTCCATACTTCAGTGTAAGTCGCTGCCTCTGGCACCTTGACAGAGGTGCCTCCGAGCCCCCAGTCTGGCTGCCGGTGGGACGCAGACTTCTGCTCTCCCTCTTTTCTTTTTTAAGACTTTTTTTTCCCTGTGGACCATTTTTAATGAGTTTACTGAGTTTGTTAAAATATTGCTTCTGTTGTCTTTTATGTTTTTGGTTTTTTGGCCTCTAAGGCACCTGGGATCTTAGTTCCCTAACCAAGGATCAAACCCTCAGCCCCTGCATTGGAAGACAAAGTCTTAACCACTGGACCACGGGGGAAGTCCCTCTGCTTCCTCTTTTATTTGCTGCAACACAATAAGAAATACATGTGCTGGTCCTTATCGCCTGGTTCCTGATACAGAATTCCTAAAACAGTCGTGATTTCCTGGGTGACAGATGCTAGAGGCATCCTTCTGTTCTGTCATTTGATGCTAGTTTCTGGTTCAGAGCTCCTAAATCCTTGGAGTTTCCCATGTGAGGAAACCTCCATAAAAATCCCTCAGCTATGCAGACGGGAGCACACTGTATGGTTGGGAAACTATTCTGGATTAGTCGACACACCCACATGCTGAGAACGACAAGCCCCAAGCCCACATGCGTGGGGATCCTCCTGGACCTTGCCCTGTGTACCTCCTCGCCTGTTTGCCTATGTCCTTCATCATGTCCTCTGTGATCAACCAGGAAACATAAGCTAACGTTTCCCTCACTTCCGTGAGCCGTTCCAGCTCAGAACTGAGAGGGATTCATGCTTTGTAGCCAAGTAAGTCAGAAGTATGGGGGCCCTGGGGGCCCATTACTTGTGATTGGTTCTGAAGTGTGGGCAATCTTGTGAGACAGAGCTTTAACCTGTGGAAACTGATGCTAATACCCAAAATGACTTTAACTAGAGGACACCCTGTTGGTATCCAGAGAGCTAGAAATTGGTTGGCAAGGGGGGAGAAAAAAAAAACATAAATTTGGTGTCAAAAGTGTTGCAGGTAGAGAAACAGCTTGTCCCTTACCCTCCAACCCATGGGAACTTTTCCTCTCAGAGCTTTTACTGGCAATTGCTGCAGTGGAAAACAGGAGGGGCAACAAAAATAACAACCCCAAAAATGTGACAACATTTTGGGTAATTTCACAAAGATCTTACAGTTGCTGACTGCCAGCTGAGACATCAACCCCAACAACCCCTTCTGAATCCTGTCCAGGCTCCCAGTAGCTTGGAGAGCCAGGCAGGCTCTTCTGGCCCCCTGCTCCTTCCACCAGAAATTTCTGTCAAGTGCCAAAGCTTTGTCCAAGCCCCCTTCCTGGCCCCTCACCCTGGACCCCTCTCCAGAAGAAGCCCACCCATCTCTGAATCCCAAATTAAAACCAAATCGTCACCCACCAAAGTTGACTGCTTACCTGTGCCTGGAAACGCAGACTATAAACCTGAACACACTCTGAAGAAATAGGAAATCTACCTTCCTCCTAAATCTCATGGACCCCCTCCCTCACTGGGCAGATTAGGAAATGGGGCTCCAGAGACCATCTCAGATCTGAGATCACTGCAAGTTTCTCAACTCTTAGTTGGATGTTCTTTAAAATATGTCACGCCTCTGCCCCGTCTGGAAATCTAGCATCGTCCGACCAAACCGGAACTAGGAAGAAGCAAATGTTCTCCAGACGGAATGAAGCTTTCCCTCTGGAAATCTGGGATCCCTCCTAAGGCAGGTAGCGTATTGGGCCCCCTGACCTCAGTCTAGCCCCAGAGGCCACACCCCTCAGGCTGCCTGCATAGCTATTCCTTCTAGCGCCCACCCCCAGCCCTCGCTCAGCAGAGTATGCCCCTCCCCATCAGCCCTCCTCCCTTGATCCCTCCCCTACCCCCAACTCCCCCAGACGCAGTGCTCCTGCTCAGCCCAGGCCGACCCTGCTTAGCACTCACTGCATCTATCACCACCTGGATCTTTTCCAGCCTGGGCGCTCACTGCACGGGGCAGGGACCCAAGGTCTGGCCCTCAGTGGGTGCTGAGAGAAGGTATGTAGAGAGAAGATGAAGGCATGGAGGCAGGACATGGGTCTTAAATACAACTTTATTGGGAGCAGGCCGTCGTCCCCGCAGCAGCCAGCTCCCACGTATACACAGTATACACAGCCCCGCCAGCACCCAGGTCCTTCCATCCTACAGCACCCGGAATGCAAAAGAACCAAACACATGAGGGGCTCCGTCAGTGACAGTGTCTAGCGCCTTTGAGAGCCAGCACCCAGGCCGAGGACATTCAGGACCTTCCACTCATCCTTAGCTCCCCACCCCTGCCCCAACATAGCAAGACCCGCGAGGATGGGCTCCTCCAGTCAGTGCACGTGACGGGCTGATCCTTCCTGGTTGCATGCCCCACCCAATTGCAGCCCCCAGCATGTTCCTCTTCTTCCACAGACACAAGAGATCACCGTAACTCTTTGCTCCGTCACCAGAAACCTGTGCCTTGAGGCTTCTCTCTGCTCTTAGAGAAGAGTATGTTCTTGGAGAGCATGGTTGGATTAGTGATATGGTCCCAGACAAGACATAACCTCCCAACTTGTCTCGCTCGTGCTTCTTTTCAAAGGGGGAAAAAAAAAAAGGTAAAAGAAAAACATTACAACAGAAAAGAGCTTTGAGACCCAGCTTGTATCAGGAAAAAGATTGGTTATCCCTCCTTAAAATGATTCCTCAAGCCGCTCTGCTAGGGGCCAGACGCCCCCACAGACGGCCTCTCCCTTCCCACCCACCTTTCTGCACCCCCCGCGCCACCTCGGCTCTCCTCACCGGGGAGGGGTGCACTGAGCGCGGGGCGCGGTGCTATCGTCAGCTAGCGGGGGTCCACCTCTGCCCTGCAGCCCCCCAGCGTTCACTCAGGCGGGAAGGGGGTTCATCCTCTCTGCCTTCAAGGGTGAGAGCAGCCCAGCCTAAGACACCCACCTGCCCTCTGCCCCCAGTAGGAGCTTGTTCAAGGGCTCAGCCAGCATTAGACCAGGGTTAGAACACCGTCCCAGGCTCACTGGCTGGCCCGCTGGTCTGCAGACTCTGACTTGCAGGGAAACCCGATAAAAGTGCTGACTGCCTGTCACCTCACTGGGGTCCAGGACTCGCCACCTGCACTCAGAACCAGAATCTCTGGTGTCCGTGCTAGCGCAGCCGCACCCTCAAGAAATACCCTGCTCAGCCAAAGAAGCTCTAAGCCCAAAGCATCTTCCCACTCGGAGCTGTAGGAAATATCCTGGTTTCCATTCCCCTACCGTATCTCTGAGACAGACAAGTCTCCAGCAGCACCAAGGGCCCCTGGGTCAGCTAACTGATTGTTGCTGCCTCCTGAAACCTGTCCCCAAGGCACCTGAAGAGAGAGACCCTGTCGCATTTGGGGGCCTGGGGGATGGCCAGGCTGTGGGAGGCAGGAAGCAGGCATCCTAGTTCATCTCTGCATCTGGGCAACTCAGTCTATGGAGGATGACAGCCGGGGCTGCTAGAAGCACCAGGGTCACCACTGCCCTGGGAAGGGAAGGGTGTGTACTCAGAGAGCAGACCTGAGGTAGCAAACAGTGAACCCCGTTATCCAACTGCAGAAACTGTGGCCTGCGATGCAGTGGGACGGTTCCCAGGTCAGACCACTTGCGGCTCTTCAGATGATGTCCTCCTGGATGTCCGACTCCTGGCCCTTCTGGGCGTGTCCCACATCCCCCTAGTGGGGTCAGCACCATGGCAATGCTGGTTTAAGATAACAGCGTTATTTATACCTGCCTCCCTGGAGGAAGAAGTCATCAGAACTGGGGCCTTCTCCTCCCTCCCTAGGGTGACATGCCTTCAAAGCTTAGCCCCCAAGACAGCAGACCCTCCCAGATCACCCTTCAAAGTCACTGCTTCAGCAACAGAACCTGTCACCCCTTGAAAGTTTCAGCATCTCTTTAGGATGGTCAGATCCCTCGTGAAGAAGACGACAATCTCCATGCTAACCACCTGCCTCCACCTGCAAAGCCTCAGAGGACACCGGCACACAAGCCCTCCCACTAGTGTGGTGGCCAGACGACACTGGGAGGAGAGGGAGCCCTTGGATGGACAGCCGAGAGAGGAAGGAAGATGCACCCAGGCCGCTCCCCGTCCCTGCACACACCTCATTCCACATGGAGTGGCCCAGGCTCCAGTTACACCTGCCCTGCCCCCGCCCCTCAGCTCTGCCCACCCTCCAGCCAGTTTTCACTGTTCAGTCCAGGTCGGGCAGGAAAGAGAGTGGCTGAAAGCACCAAAAAGACCTGCCTTGTTCAGAGATGGCTCAGAGCCCTGGGGCCCCCTGAGGGTGCCACGCTGCCGGGCTGTGGCTCTTCCAGCAGCCTGCGACCTCCCTGTAGGGAGCGTGGTCCCTGAAGTTCTGCTGGGAGGCGCCTGTCCATCCTCCTGTCCCTGGGAGGCTGGGCCCGCGCCTCCTGCCCAGCTCTACACCCCTCTGAGCTTCGCCGTGAGGCTGGCCCCGGAGGAGCCGGGCGTGAGGTAGACTGTGCCTTCGTGACTTCGCTTCCCCGCCCAGGTCCTTGTCCCTGGATGTGGGTGACCTCATGGCCTGGGCCCTGGGCCGCTGCCTTGTGTGGGCAGCTAGCAGGGAGGCGGCAGCATGATGGGCCTGACAGTGGGCAGGAGGGCCGCCGGCTCAGCACGGCCTCAGGATGCAAAAGTCCAGCTCCTGGGGCTTCCGGCGCAGGTCGCACTGGTCGCGCGCCAGCAGCCGCCCTCCGTGGCCCATGCACTTGAGTGGACGCCTCTTGAACCCCCGGCCACAGCTCTTGGAGCAGGGCGACCAGGCGCCCAGCTCCCAAGTTGGACAGGGCTCCCCGCAGCTGCGCGTCTCCACCGGGCGGTGTGCAGCATCACAAGTGGATGCCCCGTGCTGCCCTGGGGACCCACGACAGTCCACTGGCCGCCGCTGCAGGCCGCCCCCGCAGCTGGCCGAGCACGGCCCCCAGCTGCCTGCCACCCAGCGCGCAGGGGCCTGGGCGTCTGGCTGCTCCACCTGGTTGGAAAGGCTGAGGACGCTGTTGTGGTGTACGGAGGGCACCCGGGGCTCCTTGGGCAGGTAGAAGGAGTAGCGGACCCGCGGCGGCGTCATCTTGCCCACAGAGAGCACCTCCACCGTCAGGGGCTCCAGGATGGGCCGCGAGGCCTGCAGGCTCTCCACCGCAGTCCCCGTGCCGCTGTAGCGCAGCAAGCTGCCCTTCACCACCAGGTCCCGCTCCACGGCCGACACCACGAAGTGCCCATTGAGCAGGTATTTGCCTTGACTGTTCTTCAAGGCCAGATAGTTGTCGTCTCCGATCAGCCCCTTGTAGCCGCGCTGGCGGATGTCGATGCTGGAGGCGCCCGCTGGGATGGCCACCACGAAATTGTAGCCATGCCTGCGGTGGAAGGATGCGTGTTAGAGGGCTGCAGGCCTCATGACCCTGCTGCCCACCTCATGACCCCACTGCCCTCCACCCCGAGATAGGTTCCTCTTCCTCAAAACCCCCAGCGGCTCACGCAGGTAGCAGAGTCCATAGCCTGGCCCCGTCCGGGGTCACACACACCAAGTGGTGGTGAGGCTGCCTCACCCACCACCAGATCCTCCAGAGGCAGTGGAGAGGAAGGAGGAGGAGCAGGCTGGGGGTAGGCTCTGTGCGTAGAGGTGTGTGTGCATGCTCAGTTACTTCAGTTGTGTCCCGACTCTATGCAAGTCCATGAATTGCAGCCTGCCAGGCTCCTCTGTCCATGGGATTCTCCAGGCAAGAATAATGGAGTGGGTTGCCATGCCCTCCTCCAGGGGATCTTCAACCCAGGGATTCAACCCAGGTCTCCTACATCTCCTGCATTGACAGGCCGGTTCTTTACCACTAGCACCACCTGAGTGCAGAGAGGTATATGGCCCCAGAGTCAGGGACCCAGACCAAGCCTTGGCTGGGGTGTCAGCTCCCAGGTGACTTCAAGTGAATCAGACTCTCTGGGCTCCACAGCTCACCTACACAATGAGCAGGTTAAAAGAACTGATGTCTTAGGCTTCTTCTGGCTCCACTAGTCTATCAAAGGGACACCTGCCATTTAGCTAGTGAAACAAGTCAGGGGGTCTACCTTTAATTCCCCTCCCCAGGTCTCCCCTGCAGGTCCCTGAGACTGCAACGCCATTGGCTCTCAGTGTCTGAGCACCCAGAGAGGTTGCACCCAGGGCTCGACAGAGGGCACTGTGTCTCGGGGGAGAGTGGAGGCTCCTGGACAGCCATCAGGGCCTTCCCACCAGCAGCATTTGGACCCCCAAGTTCTCAGAGCCAACCATACCCCCTCAACTGAGACAGCAGGAGCTCTGCTTGCCTCCTCTTCTTCCAGAGAGTGGGTCTGGACTTTCCAAGGAGCACAGTCCCCTGAAGAAAGGGGCTGTGCTGGACCTTGGAAAGCCAGGAGCCCAGGCTCTGCTGGGACAATTCTCCAGATGATCCAGGCACCCATGTCCAAGGGAGGGGGCTCCCTCACACCAGCTGCTCACTCCCCGATCTCCCTAAAGTTTATTGCTATTCTTGCCTTCATCCCATCCCCAAGGCCAGGGCCTCATGCTCAGGAATCAGGGAGACTGTCACATCTATCCCCAGGTACTTTTTTTTTTTTTTAATCAACATCAAGAACATTTAGTGAGCATTTATTATGCACCAGGTACTATGCTCAGAGAAAGCAATGGCAACCCACTCCAGTACTCTTGCCTGGAACAGTCCATGGCGTCGCTAAGAGTCGGACATGATGAGCGACTTCACTTTCACTTTTCACTCTCATGCATTGGAGAAGGAAATGGCAACCCACTCCAGTGTTCTTGCCTGGAGACTCCCAGGGATGGCGGAGCCTGGTAGGCTGCCGTCTATGGGGTCTCACAGAGTCGGACACGACTGAAGTGACTTAGCAGCAGCAGCAGCAGCAGCAGCAGGTACTATGCTAAGCATGTTACTCGAATTAATTCCCTTAACCTTCACAATAGTAGACTGGAAATACACTAGCACCAGACTCACTTTACAAGTGGGGAAATCTGAAAGCCTAGAGATTGCATCACTGGACCAGGGTCATCAAGAAAGTGGGAAATGGGATCTGAACATAGGTCAGTCTCACTCTAGGACCCGAGATGGGCCCTAATGACTTTACTGTCTCCCTAAATATCATCTCCCGCTAAGCAGGGTCCTACTCAAGACTCCATCTTTGTTGGATGAATGAATGAATGAACATCACTCTCGTGGGCGAGCATGAGTGGCCTCCACAGCAAGGGTGCTGGCCAGGATCTGACATTAACCCCATCTAACCTGGGAGTTGGTGATGGACAGGAAGGGCTGGCATGCTGCGATTCATGGGGTCGCAAAGAGTCGGACACGACTGAGCGACTGAATTGAACTGAATTGAACCCAAGGTTCCAGGGCCTGGGGGGTAACTCCTCCCCTCCCACCCCCATCCCTCCTCTCCCTGTCCTGGACACACCCCCAGGGCCCAGAACTCACATGGGCTTGGTGAAGAGTCCTGACACCTTCTTGCAGCTCTTATTATCTCCTCCACATACCCCACACTTGTCGAACTTCTTTTTGGAGCCCAGGTTCCCATCGCAGCCTGCCTTGATGCACTTGCCCTGGACGCAGACTGAGGTAGAGTCTGGGGTACAAGGCGTGCCGTCCACCACCTGCAGGGCCCCCCGGACAGGGAGAAGAGAAACAGGGGCAGCTCAGCCCGACGCTCCCTAAGACTGTGTACCCCCATCCCCCGGCCTCCTGCCCGGGCTTACCCACCTTGGGAGCCAGCACATAGAAGTAGCCGGTGCCATTGGCTCGGCAGATGAGCTTGCACTTGTCCCGTGGGGAGACACCTGAGTACTTGGGCACCCAGGCCACGGCCAGGGTGAGCCGGTTGGTGCTGTGGTTGTAGCCGTTGAAGGCCTCACACTGCTCCTCCCGGAAACTCTTGCCAGAGGCTGAGGAGGAAGGAAGCACACGCAGGAAGCTAAAGGGAGGGGCAGTGGGGGAGAGGGCAAAGAATAGGAGCCCGCCCCGTGTGGTTGCTCAGCCTCCCTCGGCTCTAAACAGCTCCTCTGCACCCTTGGCTGAGTGGTCCTCATCACCAAAACCACCCCATCTCAAAGGACCAGTGCAGACTGGGACCAAAGGAGGCAGGATACAAATGATCATGCATCCCCCAGGCAATGTGCCGCCTTCCCCAGTGGTCCAGCCTTAAATTCCCTCTACAACAGGAATCCTAAATAGAAGCCTTCAGTGACCTAGTGAGACTGTTTACGGAATGTTCCTAAATGCATAAAATACATACATAGATTACAAAGGATACCAATTATATATTAACACACAACAATCAATATATTTTGAAACATATTTGTGATGCATGTGCTTCCTTGTTAACTCATTATATAACAAAATTCAATGATGAGTCTAAAAACCAACCAGGAGGTCTTCCCTGGAGGTCCAGGCGTTAAGACTCCAGCTTCCACTGCAAGGGGCAAGGGTTATTTCCCTGATCGGGAAGCTAAAGGTCCTACAAGCCATGCCACACAACCAAAAAATAAAGTAAAATACTTTTTAAAAGCTTTAAAAAAAAATCTAAGTGTGAAGTGGTGATGAGCACAAATGGCATTTTGAGAAATCTGCCACAACTGGAAATATGTAACATATGAAAATACCTGGGATTTCTAGCAGTGGCAGAGCCACAGACCAGCATTACAGTTTATTGCCTAACTAAGAGAAATACTAAATTTTAGGTGGAGAGGTTAGCAAAAACAAACAAACAAAAATACTAAATTTCTAACCGAAAATATTATTAAATTTTAGATTAAAAAGTTAATAGATATAGAGATGTCATCTTCCCCCACCCAAGTTCAAGAGGCTTGGATGAAGAATTCCTGCTCATATGTAAGTAAGACCCATCTCTGAGTTCTAAACTGGGCTGTATCTATTCCAGTCTCATAAAAATAGCAAGAAACTGAGAATGTGGAAAAGATATAATTTACTTTTATCCCAGCAAATTACAGAGAGCTGATCATGGTCTATAGGAAAGTCAAACAAGGGATATGTAACAGTTTTTTTTTTTTCTAAACCATTTTATTTTCATTCTGCTATTGTTATTGCAAAGAATTATTCTTAGAAAACACATAAATTAAAAGCTAACCTGTTTAAAAGAATTCCTGCTTATGAAGATGGGCTTGTCAGTGCTTAACTAAGAGGGTTCTAGTGTCCTGTCCCCCTTGGACCATTTAGCCTTCCAGCCTCGGCCTCAGAGGATAACAGCCCTGGCAGAGGTGAGTGGGCAGAGAAATGATACCACGAGGTACCTCTGCGCCTGCAGACTCTGCCCCAGGGGCGAGGGCCTCGGCTGAAGTAGCTCTGTGGCCTCCAGCCCACCTCCCCAGCCGCACCACGGGCACCCCCTCCTCACCTGAGCTGGGGCAGGACTCCAGGTTGCAAGAGCGGTACTTCACCCTCACCCCTTCACAGTACTTGCCGCCATTGGCAGGGGTGGGGTTGCTGCACTGCCTCCTGGCCAGCTGCACGCCCCCTCCACAGGTGCGCGAGCAGGGGCCGTAGGGCTCCCACTTGGCCCAGGAGCCGTCCACCTGCGAGGAAGGGACTATTACACTCTTGAGGGGTCCAGGCACCACACGCACACCGGGATCCTACAGGAGAGCTTCATGGGGACCGTCTCCACCATCCCACCCCCATCAGAACAAAAAATGCTTTGTTTCCAGGCCCGGGACACACACCACACTGTAGCCTGGAGATGAGCAAATGGCCACCACTCCCAGTTACAAGCCAGGCCGCACGGGAGGATGGGGCTCCTGGCTGTAGTCGGTCAGGGACGCTCCACCTGTGCCCTCACCGCATGGGTGGTCTTGAGCAAAGCAGAAAAGCTTCCTTAAGTTCCAGGGGTTTCATGTGCAACACTGGAACCAGCACATCTGACCTCAGGTCAAGGTCAAGTGCAAGGCTGAAGTGATGCAACCTGTGTGATGTTTCCTAGGCCAATGCTGGCCACCTCCCAGGAGCGCAAGGCTCCTCTTCACATATTGTTAGTGTCCTTACAAGAGTCTCTGGGTCTACAGTGGCCAGTAAACCGTGTCACGACAGATATCCGAATAGTCTCATCTGTGAGGTTTCTATAATTCAGACTTTTCACCAAACCGGATTGGTTGTCACCTCAGTCTGGGGCTGCATTTGTGAAAGTTTTGCTACAAGCAGATGTAATGTTTGTGTTCAGAGGAGATAAAGAGAGGAGACTACTAAGCAATCCTCAAAGTCTATTTGGCTTTGGGGTGAATTATACAGTGTTTTACTTTTCAAGAGGGTGGAGAGAGGATAGAGAATTTATAATCTTCATTATGTTTTTCTTGGGATGACAGTAAAGTTAAGTTCTCGGCATTGAAAACTCATGAGGTGGGCAACAGGGGGTGAGGCCCCGCTGTACAGGCTGGGGTGGGGACACGGCCACAGATCATCCCAAGCCACCAGCCCAGGAGGAGACTGCCACTGTGACTGCTGTAGGTGCTCAGAGCATTTCTCCCAACTGTTCTCTGTCGGAAAGTTTCTGTTTCATTGTTGCCAGCGTGTCTGTTTCATCCTGCAGAAGAACACTTTCCCTTAACCCTGCTTTGTCCTCAAATCAGAGCCCACCCCAACTCAGCCCTTCCCTTTCTCAGAGAGTCAGCTACACCTGCTCTTTCTACCTGCTGCCTCTGCTGTGCCTTGCACCACAGGAGCCCCTGGCCAAGGCAGCAGTGACCCCCTAAAGACTGAAAGAGTCCATGCCCAGGCCTGTGGTCCCCAGTCTTCAATATTTAACTTTGCTCCTGTGGCTTCTGAGATGATGCTACTTTGTTTTACCTGGCATCACTTCTTCTTGCATGGAAACTTCTTCTTGTTTACCTGGAAACACTTCTGCCATGCACCATCCAATCATTCATTTGCCCAGTATTTGTTGAATTGTTACTAGAAGCAAATCTCTGCCTTCAAAGCAAATGCATCCCAGCAGGGAAGACAAACAATAAAAAGAAGCCTGTGCACCTGTGCAGATGGGATTAAAGCAGGTGGGGGAGAGGGAGGTGGGGCTGGTCCCTGCAAGGTAGGCCGGCACCACTGGGGATGGGAGAGAGTCAGATGCCATTGGGGCCTGGCTGAGCCCTGTGAATACATTGAGTAGGGATGGGGCAGGGGAGTGTCTGTGAAGGAGCGATTCCAATGCTGGACCACCACGTCTCCACTCAGTAACAGGCTGGTGAGGATCTGAGTTGCGTGAGGGACGATGGAAAGATGGTCACATCAGCGGATGGACTGTACATAAAAGGGACTTGAAGAATTGCTGGAGTTCAGGAACTAGAGGCAGTTAAACTGGGGGAAATGGGGCCTCAATGGACAGAGTGGGATTCCTGAACTAGGTCACTGGGGTGATTAATAAGCTTTGTGCTTTGACCTTGACTGTTGAGGCAGTGACTCCCTAAAGGGCCACGGTAAGGAAGCAACAGTCTGCTCAGAAATGAGGTTGAGGATGAAGTGGATTTGGCTGCTGATAGACTGAGAGGTCCAGAGTGCCTCTCACATCACATTTCCTATACCCAACATCCTCTTCACCTATCTCTTTACCCTCCAGATTCTTCTTCCCAAGAGAAGGAGCTGGACATGACTGGCCTGTCTTCAAGAACTCCCAGCCTCTGTGCAGCAGACTAGGAGTCCAGGCAGCCTCTGGCTGGTTCCAAACCACCCTCTCAAAGATATCCCCAGTGGAGCACTGATCCCCACAAGCCTCCAGCTCAGCCTACCTCCCGGACTCTGCCCCATCTCTGCCCGTTGAGACCCTACTTATCCCTCATGACTCTCTTCCAGTTCACCCTCCTCATCAGGGCTTTTTCTGGCCCCTGCAATCATCACTGGTCTCTCATCCTTGTTCTCTGCAACATGTGTCATGCTCTGTCTCAACACACAGGGTACGCTCTTCCACTCCTCGGATGACGGTCACATTTCTAATTTCCCCACTAGACTGTGTGCTTTCTGACGTGGCCCATGTTTTCTCTGTTTTTCTGACCACCCAGAACCCTGAATACAGTGGGTTGTTGCCTAATGAGTGAAGTTTTAATTAAATGTATATTCCCAAAACAGAAGATTTTACAGAATTCTGTACCACACCCATCTCAGGGAAACTGATAAAGTATTTGATGAATGCTTTTTCATCATGTTTCCTCTGAGCACATAAAAACCCCAAGGCAAGATCTCTTGTGACCAGGGCTGAGGCAGAAGATGGACGGACAGTCCCCATGAGGATCTAGGGATCTAGGGTGGACCTCCTGCCTGGAAAAGTGCCAATCCCTTTGCTATCCCAACCCAAGATCTGAAGAATATAAAACTCTTATTATTCAGAGAATATCTGGGTTTTGAATTTGTTCTGGTTTGGTTGGTATTCCTATTTATCAGGAAAAAAATAACTTTCATTCATTTATGTTTCAACTTCAAAAACAACAAATCACAACAGAAACTGAAGCTAAGTCCAGGATGTAACAAGTGAGCCTGGTGCACCTTAGGCTCCCTGGCCATGAACTACCCAAAGAAGGTAGAAATGAAGAGCAGGTCACGAGCCAGTCGGAGCTTCAGGGGCTGGAGTCTGGGTCCTGAGACCCTCCCAAAGAGATGGGGTGCAGCTCAGGGCTTGCCAGCTTCCCTGACTGGCCACATCATTTTTCTCCAGTCTCAGAATCAAGGAGGGGACAGGACCACTGCCAGTCATGGAGACACATGCAGCACTGACGCAGTTACAGCCACGCAGCAGTCTGTGTCGGGCTGGTCCCCTGGGGAGGCTCCCGGGCACCCCCGCCCCCGCCCCTCCGCGCCGCTGCAGCCCACTCACCCGGTACTTGTTGAGGTTGTGTCTCTCCACACAGGCCCCCCTGAGGCAGAACTGGCCCTCGCCGCAGCCCGTGCCGTCTGCCCAGGGGAAGTGGCGGGTCTGGCACACCATCTGACCCTTGGCCTTGCCCGTGCACCACAGCTTGGTGCAGGACTGCATGTAGGGGCAGGGCTTGGAGCCCACACCAAAGGCCAGCTCACACTGCTGGCTCAGCGGGTAGCTGGCGCCTGGCAGGTCCTCAGGCAGGGAGACGGGCTTGCTGGGCTGGTCCAGGAGGCAGTCTCCTGCGGGAGCCGAGGATGTTCATCAGGGACGGGCCCAGAAAGGCAGCCATGGCCAGCGCGGGGTCTCGAAGGCAGGGAGAGGATGAAGCCAGGGACACAGAACGGGCCCCACCAGAGCCTGGCTCCTCGGGTCGAGAGTGAGGTGGGTAACAGAAGACAGATGGGCCAGGCGGCCCGCCTCCCCAGGCCCCGCTCACCGTGCCCACTGTCCAGGAAGTCGGTGACGATGGCCGCGCTGCAGGCCGACCAGGGGTTGGCACGGTCAATTTGGATGAGTGTTGGGGACATCATATGGTTGCCCCGGAGCTTCCCGAACACCTCCTCGCACACCTTCACATTGTCGTGGGGCATGTTGAACACGTGGCCTGCAGGGGAGATGAGCGGTCTCAGAGGGGGCCATGGCATGGGGGACCCACGGGGCAGGCCCACCCAGAAGAGGTAGCCCCTGCTACAGGGCCTCGAGGGAAAAAAGACAAATGTTCACCCCTGCGCAGAGCACACAGAGGGAGCAGAAGGGAGCCCTGCCCTCTCCACCCCCACCCTGAGAGCCCTGCGTACCCAGCTCGTGGGCGGTGGTGAAGGCCGAGGGCAGCCCATCGTCCTCGATCACGGAGCAGCTCCTCTTGGGGTCGCACATGGTGCCCACGTCGGCCATGCCCAGGGTGTCACAGGTGGTGGCCCCACACAGGTCCTGCCCAGGACGGGGAGAAGCAGAGGCCAGTGGGAGTTAGAGATGTAACATGGGGACCCACTGAGAAAGAAGGACACTCAACCCACTCCCAGACCACGGGGACCCATCACCTCCCAGCCAGGCCCTTTGCCCAGGGGGTTACGAGCTGCTCTTTCTGGAATGTGCCCAGGCCTCAGGAGGAGGCCTCAGGAGGAAAGCTTGCTGGCTTGCGAGCTGAGAAATTGCTGCCCAAATCCTACCCAGGGAAGCCCCAGGGAGGAAATCGGGAGGCCATAATTACATGAGAGGGACCACTGCTTCCTAAAGAGACCACCTTCCAGCCCAGGAAGTAGGGGCTCCCCAGCTGGGTGAGGTTCTGGTCATGGCTAACTGGGCAGGAGGGGGTGGAAAGCCAGCGCTCTCCCAGCAGAGTCGGCTCTGGGAGCCTGGGTCCTCAATGGGGGATGGCCTTCAGACAACCATGAATTAAGCTCAGACTCTCAGCCAGCGGGTCACTGGCCAAGGGCCCGCCCTGCCCAAGGCCCAGCTGCTACGTCTGGGAGGGGCAGAGCGAGGCAGATGCAGGCCCAGATCCAAACCCCACTCCACTGGCCACAGAGCTCAGGGGACCACAGGCTTGACAGCCGCTACAAAGGCTATACATTACAGGGAACAAGACCTGAGCAGAAAGGGCTGTCCCTCTTTTTGTACTGAAACAAGCTGCATTGGGCCAGGGCCTCCAGCAGCCCTCAGGGAGCACATCCCACAGGGCTTGGGAGCACTGTGGGCCAGTGACACACCAGGAACCTTGGCGCCCTGAGCAGGATGAGAACGGGACCCCTGTGTACATTCTGCTCCTCCTGAAAAGTCGCTTTAAACAGGTGACATTGATGCTATCTGCATCCTATCCCCGCCTGCACTGTGGAAGGCATTGGGCTGTTTACAAGAAGTTTGCGGGCAGCATCTCACGTGCCCCAGCACAGGCTAAAGAAGCAGAGGTGTTATCACATGCATCTGTTGAGGGTGGAGGCTGTGACTCGTGATCACATCTCATCATGGTGGTGACCTTGGGTCTGCACCTAACACGCAGAGTCCTGGGAATCCTCCAACCCAGCCCAGAGTAGGGCTTTCAGCACAACCCTCCCCACAGACGCCCCCTTTAGACTACCCTGAAGCTTGGAGATGCTCAAGCCCCAGCCAGGATCTGGAGTCTGGACACTCAGGCTCTTTCAGCCTCATCGCTGTGTGATTTCAGCCTCATCGCTGCTGTTTACCCAGCACCTCTGGAGCCCCCCTGGGGAGAAAGCACTACTGGTGTTTCCCTGGGGAGCCCAGCAGCTCACACAGCACACACAGAGCTGTGCTCAGCTGTATGTCTCTAGGGGTGTGTGCGCGTGTGTGAGCATGCACACCCATGCCGACGTGGGGAAAATGTAGGCAGCCAGGAGGCATAAGTGGGGCCAGGGGGCACAGGAGGAAATGCGGTCATAGTACAGAAAATCAGCAAAATTTAATCTCAGGCACTCAGAGGTTTACCACCTGAGCAGTCAGGCTTGGCTTCCCACGGTCAGGTGACAGGCACAGCTCCTCACAAGTTCACGGGGCTTCTGGCCAGAGAACCCCCAGGGGATCAGACCAAACCGGAGGACACCCGAGTCACTGGTGAGTGAAATGCCGTCTCACCCTCGCTCACAGCACCTCTGCCCCTTCTTCAAGCCCCCCAGGCACACCTCAGATTCCATCTCTTTCAAGTACCCTTTCCTCGTCAAAGGCTCAGAAAGCTCTCCTTTCCTCCGCCCCCCGCCCTGGCCCCTGAGTTCTGAAACCCAGAAAACATCTGCTGTCAGGACACGGCAGGAAGTAGGGAAGAGGAAGCTCATCAGTGGTTCAAGGACTGTGGCCACCGAGGAGCAGTCTGGGTGGACAGAATGACCTGGGGACAGAGGACGGAAGGGAGACGGGAATGGAAGGGAGGCAGGAAGGCTCGTGCAGGGGCAGAGTGAGGGGGACACAGGAGCACAGGACCCCACAGAGGTGGTCACCTCTGGAAGTTCCAGCCTGGCAATCACAGCCTTCAGGGACAGCCTCTGCCAGACAAGCGTGTCACACTGTCCCCGGGCCGCCATGGGCACCCCGCACTGGTCTTGAGTGGGAGAGAGCAGGACCAAGAAGACTAGAGGCTGGCCCTGGCCCTGGCCCATCACAACACAGACATGTCACGCTGTCCCCAGGTCATCATGGGCACCCAGCACGGGCCTCATGTGGGAGAGGGGAAGACCAAGAAACCTAGAGGCTGGCCCTGACCCATCAGGACACAGACGTGTCCCTTCAGGCAAGTCAGCCTATTCCCTGGGCCTTGTTCCCCTCCTGGAAGGGCCAGCTCCCACTGAGAACCAAGACAGTCCAAGTGCCGTGAGCCTCTGCCCCTTGTCAGCTCAGGGGAAGGAAACCTAAGGCCGATCTTGTCTGCCGACGCACACTGTGCAGCTAATAAAAGCGACTCACAGAAACGTGAAGTCACCCACAAGGAGACTCAGAGGACCAGCCCCTGCCTTGCTCAGTGGAAGAGGCTGGAGCAGAGCGAGAGCTCAGGCCAGGGTCCGGCGGCTGCTGCGAAGCCCACCTCTGCAGCCCAGAGGCCCTGGAAGCCGAGAGCTTTCTCCTTGCCCTCTCTTCTCTCTTGTCCTCCTTTCTCTGGGGAGGCAGGTTTTCTCTGCAGCAGATGTGCCACTGCAGGCCCCTCCTGGCCAGGAGCAACCTGTTCTTGCCATCAAGAAACTGCAGTTTCTCTGGATCAAACAAGAGGAAGAAGGCAAGCGCCGGCAACCTTCCTGAGGGTCGGGGTGCAGCCAAGAGTGGCCGTGCCGTAAGAGCCAGCCGGTCGCGGGGGGAAGACCAGCTGCTGGGCGTCAAGGGCTCTGCCTGGCCCTCAGCCCCGGCTCAGGACTCAGCGACTCTCGCTGGACCTCCTGCTTTCAAACCCCACGGGTTACTGTGCAGGGCCCGCCATGCCTCCCTTGTGGCACTGAGTCCCCACCCTTCTGGAGGGATCTCACACATACTCCAGCGGTCTTAACTGCTTTACACGAGGTGCTTGTCTCCAGAATCAGAGCCGCTTCTGGGTCCTTCCACCTGCAGGGTGAGGCACCGCCCAGTCCAGATGCCACCTGCTTCACTATTTCTGGGGACTTGCCAATTCTTCTTGTAGCCACAGCCACTTTTCCAAAGGACCCAAGAATCCTCTTGGCCAAGAACCTGATCCTCCTGGATCATTCTTTTCTGTCTCTTTTTATAACAATAATTTAGGACTGGAGCCACAATTTGGAAACAAATAAGGATAGCACCTCACTCAGTTAGGTAAAGAATCTACCTGTCATGCAGGAGACTGTCTACAATGCAAGAGACCCAGGTTTGATCCCTGGGTTGGGACGATCACCTAGAAAAACAAATGACTACCCACTCCAGTATTCTTGCCTGGGAAATCCCATGGACAGAGGAGCCTGCCAGGCTGAGTCCATGGCGTTGCAAAGAATTGGACGTGACTTAGTAACTGAGCCACACACACACCACCCCTCCTACAGTCCTCCTTCCACCTCGTCTCACTTTCCCCACCATCTACTGAGGCGCTCGATGTTTTCCAGCAGTATGAAGAGAGGGGACGACAGAGGATGAGATGGTTGGATGGCATCACCGACTCAATGGACATGAGTTTAGGTAAACTCCGGGAGTTAGTGATGGACAGGGAGGCCTGGCGTGCTGCAGTTCTCGTGGGGTTGCAAAGAGTCGGACACGACTGAGCGACTGAACTGAAAGTGAAATGTATAGCTCAGGAACTCTACTCAGTGACCTGTGGGGACTTACATGGGAAGGAAATCCGAAACTAACAGGATACACATATACCTGTGGCTGACTCACTTCGCTGTACAGCAAAAACTAACACAACCTTGTAAAGCAACTATTCTCCAGTAAAAGTTAATTTAAAACATCAAGCACAGTAAATTCTTTTTTTATGTGGCAGAAGACACATGTTCTGATGGAGACAGCTTTCCTGCTCACACTGAATTTCTGAGCATGAGAGGCCATGCTCATGGTCACAAGCCACATCACAGCTTCCAAGAATCCTACTCATAGTTCTTCACAGCCTCTCTCTCATTCTGCGTTTGAAGTAAAGAATGGAGTCAGAACCCACCCCCTTGGACACCCAGGGTAGCATGGCCTTTAGTCTGGAGAGTATCACATGAGCTAGGGCTCAGCTCACCACTGGGGAGACCACTGCACTGGTATTAACATGGCCCCTGTAGTCGGCTGCCCATCTGAATCTCTCTCATGCGTCACTGGAGTTCCTCGTCAAACTCAAAACCCACTTCTGTTTGCAATCCCCAAGGACAAGAGGGCCTTGCTTTGCTAGAAGGAAAAAAATCTATCAGTTCAGGGTCTGGGCAGCATGACTCAGGAAGCCTAGTGAGAAGAGGCTGGGATGTCCTAGCAGTGTGTATCTGCAGGTTCTGTTCCCCCAGGTCTCCTGCATGGCAGATGGATTATTTACCGCCTGAGCCACCAGGGAAGCCTAATTCTGTTCCACCAGAATACAAATCCCTCGAGATGCATGGAATGGTGTCACAGCAAGAGATGGAGGGAATCAGCCAGGAATGCCCTCAGTGAGGAAGCAGGGGAACCCAAAGTTTGCAGGGGACCAGACTCTCTCCAGAAACCATCCCTTCAAGGAGTACCATGTCCAGTGGTCACTGGCATTCATATGGCAGATGCTGTTCTAAGCGCCTCACCTGCTTGTCGGACTCCTCACCGCACCTTTGTGAAGGAGGCGCCACAACCAGGCCCCGTCTGCAGATGAGCCCCGGGAGACCATGCGTAACCAGCCCGGGGTCGTCAGTGAGCTCGAGGAGAGACAGGGAAGGAGGGTCGAGTGAGGGCTGAACCCAGGCCGTGAAGCCATGAAGCCTGATCCTCCCCAGGCCTGTGTGCTGCCTCCAGGGCACGAGCCCTCCAAGAATGAAGGGGCTGGGCAGGGGCTCAAGAGGACAAGATCGTCCACTCTGGACCCCTGCCCCCAGAGCTCAGGCTGGTCACCAGCGGGGAGAGGATGGGAGAGACCCGGGCAGAGGGGAAGGCAGGCTCAGGGGCCAAGAGTGCTCTGGGAGAGGGGTCTGTGCCTGGCTCCCAACCCCATCCTGACACGCCGAGCGCATCCCTGTGGTGCACCAGGGCAAAGCCAGAGGCAAGGAGCCTCGATGCGATGCCAAAGAACCTAAGGCTCCCTCTCCCGACTCTGCAGGCAGCAACCTCAAGAGATGGAGGAACGATCCCCCAGAAGGAAGGTGAAACCACATGAGCGCTCAGGGTTCTGTGGGTCCTCCCACCCCATGAATGACAGCAACGTGCAAGGCCCCATCAGAGGGGCTACACAGACGCAGGCAGGCCCTGCCTGAAGGCAGTTTACACATCACTGGGACTGGCCACTTCAGAGCCCAGAGTCTCCACACAGAGAGGAAGCGTCAGGGCATACCTGCAGGGGGATGGGGCAGAAGGCTTCGCAGCAGGGCCATCTTAAACCCAAGCTCCAGCCAGGGGCCCACCCGCAATAACTGGACAATGGCAAACACACGGTCAGACTAAGGCAGTGATGGTAACAGGGCACTGATCCTGGAACACTCAGTAACTCATCCCCTCAGCAGCCCTGCACAGCATCATTATCCCTGTTTTATGGATGAGGATAGAGAACTTCAAACAGCTGATACATTCAGTGTCGTGACTAAACAGGCAAGCACCAAGATCCCAAGTCAGCTCCGCCCGCCGCCATGCCTGTGTTCTTTCCATCACTCCACGCGACTCAGGCAAGTGTCACAGCAAACAGCTGTGAGACGTTCAGAGGCAGGGGTGGGGCAGGACCCATGGGGGACAGATCTCGCTGGCTCTCCTGACTAACCAGTGTCTAAAAATGCAAAGAAAAGTTTCCAGTCCACATTCCTCCCTCCAAACTTCCTCCCCACCCTGGCCCATCACTCTTGGCTTCCTTATGTGCTGTAAGTAAGAAATGGGGCAGAAGAACCATCTCCCTACAGACGGGGAGAACCGTCTCCCCTCCATGCTGTCTGCCTCCTCCCTCCCAGAAGGAGTGCGGTTGAATTTCCATTGAGTGATCAAGATTTACAAACTGTTAAATACCAAATCTACAGCTGTCTCTGTCTCTCTCTCTGCTAACATCTTCCTCCAAGGCTGACTTCAAAAAAGATCCTGACAAAAGACAAAAATTCTTATTCCAAAAGATACACGCTCCCCAGTGCTCACAGCAGCACTATTTACGACAGCCAAGGCATGAATGCAACCTAAAATTCCACTGTCAGATGATTGGATAAAGAAGATACAGTCTCTATATACAATGGAATATTACTCAGCTATTAAAAAAAAGAATGAAATAATGCCAGTTGCAGCCACATGGATGAATCTAGAAACTGCCATACTGAGAGAAGTAAGCCAAACAGAGAAAGACAAATATCATATGATATCACTTACATGTGGAATCTAAAATATGATACAAATAAACTTATTTACAAAACAGAAATAGAGCAAGAGACATATAAAAAAACTTACGGTAACCAAAGGGGGACAGGGTTAAGAAAGGGATAAATTAGAAGTTTGGGATTAACATGTATACACTAAGATATACAAAATAGGTCATTTTACAATAAGGTTTTACTGTATATAATCTATAAGGGAAAAGAATCTGAAAAAGTACACACACACACACATACGCACACATATATGTATGGCTTCCCTGCTTGCTTAGCAATAAAGAATCCACTTGCCAATTCAGGAGCCACAAGTTCTTCCTGGGTCAGGAAGATCCATCCTCTGGAAAAGGAAATGGCAGCCCACTCCAGTATTCTTGTCTGAGAAATCCCATGGACAGAGGAGCCTGGCAGGCTACAGTCAGTCCATGAGGTCGCAGAAGTGTTGGACTTGACTTAGCAACTAAACAATGGCAATAACAACATATGTATATATATAACTGATTCACTTTGCTGTACACCTGAAACTAACACAAGGTAAAACGAAAACAAGCAAAAAAAAGATCTTGACAAAATTATGATTCTCTTTATTATATTGATAGATATGTATAACAGACATTTATCATTTTGCTATTAGCATTTTTTGTCTGAACACTAAACTTTACTGTCATGTTGCATCTAGTTCATTATGGAAAGAACTGGCCTCTATTCCAAACGAGACTCCAGAATGCTGATCGATCCTATGCGGTGTAGGATACGGATTTGCTGTTCAGTCGCTAAGTCATGTCCGACTCTTTGCAGCCCCAGGGAATGCAGCCCGCCAGGCTCCCCTGTCCTTCATTAACTCCCGGAGTTTGCTCATACTTACGTCCACTGAGTCAGTGATGCTATATATACACATCTATGCTGTACATCTACACATGGTATACACACACATCCCCACAAGACCCAAGGCCAGAATGGGAAGACGAGTGCCAAGCCTGAGCGGTGAAAGGAAGAAAGGCAAGAGCAGGAGTGAGGAGAGGAAGGGGATGACAGAGACCCTGCCTCGAAGACCCTACAAGAGGAAGAAGAGAGCTTGGAGGAAATCAGGGAAGGGTGCAGCTGAGGGAGCAGCACGCGCAGTACTCAGCGCTCTCAGGAAAAACCGGTACATGAAGAAGTAAGCGGGCAAACCCCACAAACTACAAACCCTTAAACCTGTCACTCCCATGGAGGAGACATCACAGGGAGCAAACTAGAGCGGAGACTGGAGGAGCGGGCCTCCCACAAGAAGGAAGAAAGCTTTCTGTCCCATCGACACTACCTGCTTCTTTCTCGCCAGCCCTTCCATCCAGCATCTGTTTGTCCCTTATCCTCGGCTGCTGCACACCAGTGTTAAAGAGAATGATTTGGCCTCCAGCAAAGAGGGATATTGGTCTTCACCAAGGCAGTCACACCACATTGTATTGGTTGTTTCCTTGTTGGAGGTCCCTGACACACGGTGAATTCCTGGGGGCCAGAGGCCACATCTTACGAGTGTCTGTATCTCCACGCCCAGGAAAGCACTGCAAGTAATAGACGTTCAGCAAGCGTTAAGAGAATGTATGGATAAATGAATGGAAGTCAGCCAATCACAGAGCTACCCAAACTGCAGAGGCATCCAACCTAAAGAAGAGAGAAGACCCAGGGAAGCGTGGTCCCTCTGGACCCCTGCCCAGCAGAGCGGAAGCCATAGAAACTTCTCATAGAAATAAAAGTCCACGCAGAACAACTGGCTCTCATTCTCCACAGATCCTGGTTCCAATTCCGTGTGACCTCACCCGGCTGTTATGAGCTGGAAGCTGATAGCTTTGCACAATCCAACATGCACTCTTCCTCCAGGAACTTAGACTCATTCTGAATCTTTAAGGAAACTCCTCAAATTGTCAAAATCCTTGCTGTGTGATCCATGGTTCCTCCTTTGCAGACAGTAAAGGATCCTCCCTGGGTCTCGTCTTCCCAGTGTTTTGATTTCAACACCTCACATCCCTCCCTCCGCCTGCCAAGAGGACAGCAGGCTCCCACAGCCTGGCCCAGGCTTGCTGCCACCGCCGCAGCACTGAGGGGTTGGAAGGGAGCTCCACATCCACCCGTCCAGCCCTTCTCCTGCTCTTCGCCGGGCACCCCAGAGCTGCTTGCCCCTTGTCATCACAGGAGGAAATATGTCTCGGCCAAGCCCGACCTCTTCCTAACTGCTTCCACCCCGTGAAAAACACACCCATGTGATCAGAGACAATCACACCATTTTTCCAATACCTCCGGGAGATCCAAGAAATAGGTGACTCTAAATGTACCTGTCAGTTCAAGGTCCTTTAAAGACAAAGGTAATTTACAAAATAAGCACATTTCTAAAAATGCTTAATCCAAACAAATTATATATGGCTTCCTAGATGGCATTAGTGATAACGAACCTGCCTGCCAGTGCAGGAGATTTAAGAGACTCAGCTTTGACACTGGATTGAGAAGATCTCCTGGAGGAGAGCATGGCAACCCACTCCAGTATTCTTGCCTGGAGAATCCCATGGACAGAGGAGCCTGGTGGGCTACAGTCCATGGGGTCGCAAAGAGTCAGACATGACTAAAGCAACTTAGCATGCATATATAATTCTTTCCAAATTTTAGTTTGAAAAAACCATTAATTATACCAATATTCTGATAAATATAAGCAGAGACGCTCACACATCTGATTTAAAGGATTACTCCTGACCCTTACAAAAGCAAAGAATCTACCTGCAATGCAGGAGACCTGTGTTCAATCCCTGTGTTGGGAAGAACCCCTGGAGAAGGAAATGGCAACCCACTACAGTATTCTTGCCTGGAGAATCCCAGGGACAGAGGAACCTGGTGAGCTACAGTCCATGGGGTTCCGAAGAGTCAGACACGACTGAGCGACTAACACGCTAACTTACAAAGTAAGACAAAAGTCCCTCTTGTGTTGGCGTAGAGAGGTAGCTCCAGAATCCTGGAGCCCACGCCGGCCTCTGTCTAGAAAGCGCAGCTGTATGCTGGCGTTCTCATCTCATACTCTATCTTCCCCCGGGAGCTCAGGAATGAGCCATTCCTAAGACTCTGAGAACGCGGCAGGCCCCAGAGTCTGTGCTGATGAGGAGGTGGGGGAGAGATGTTTGCTCTAAAGCATAAAGCACGTATCTGCTTGACAGGCCTGCCAACACAGCCTCCCTACTCTCTGGCTTTGCCCTCGCAACGCCTAAGCAAAAGACAGCTTCTAAGGGGTCACACCGCACACACCCCTGCTTCTGACCCAAGTGGCCACACATCTTGTGCCTGATATGCATGGGCAACAAGGCCCCCTGGGAGGGGGGAATCTAACCCACACCAGCAACAGACAGAAGCTGTCACGCTATTTGATTGCTGCTGCTTCACAAGGCTGATCCTTCCAACAGCGTGACCTATACTCCTGCAGGAGATCTTTTCCCAGGACTGGTTCCAAAAGTGAGGCACACCACGAGGCGGCAGAGACACAGGTCTGTTACATTAGACCAGTGAGCAACCTTCACAGGGCATCCCGGGTAGCAGGTAGGCCAACAGCTGCTCTCCCCATTAAGAGATCCTGTTCACGGCCTCTGCTCTCTCCCCAGCCATCTGACTGCCGAGCTCTGTGTGTGCAGAGGTCAAGGCCCCCTCCCTTGCAGCTTCCCTGTGACTCAGGGAAGAACTTGGAGGAGTGGGGCAGTGACAGCTCCACAGACCTCAGTTGGAAGAATGAGCACAAGGAAACAGACTCAGGCCAAAGACCTCCCTAGAGAAACCAGGTGGTGGGAGGAGAAGGCTGGGAAAGGAGGAAGTTCAGCCCAGGAAGGGCCCAGCTGTGCCAGCTGGGTCAGTGTGGAAGGCTCCTGCCCCAGCCCTGTGCGCACCAGTCCACCTGCAATACAGCAGAGACTCAGGACCGCACAGGTACCCGAGGGCTCCGTGCCATCCCCCGAAGGCTGTGGTTATGACATGAACAAAGCGAGAGGCTGGCACTGATTCAAGCCCCAGCTCCCAGAGTCAGAGGAAGCGGGTCACACGGATGCTCTCTTCCCTCTCGGTCTCTCATACCTGAGAAATTTCAAGACTCCGAAAACACAGCACCCAGTCTATGAATCTAAAATGTCAATAGACCCATAGCACCAAAGGCTTCTCTGATGTGTTATTCTGACCTTTCTAATCCCAAGACTCAGTGTCTTTCTAGCCCTGCAGCTGGGATCTGCGGCGCTCTGTCACTGAGCTGACTCCTTCCGCGAGGCCAGGGGCGGGAGCTGGAGCCCTCACAGGACGTGTCAGTGAGCCTGCTCTGGCGGAGCTATCTCAGGGCGCCCAGGTCCCCCATCCCCCGATCTGCCAACAGGGATACCCGACAACTCAGCTCAGCTCCGAGCAAAGCTCCACTCGGAGCTCCAGACTCCGAACTCTGACTACTCTGCCTGCTCTGAACAGGCCAGAAGCCGCCTCAGGGAGGAGCCAGACCCCGCGGTGCCCGGGGGAGGGAGAAGCAGCAAGGAAGAAGGGAATGCTCCCTGTACTTGAGTCTGTCCTTTCGCTGCAACCCACGAAAAACTCCGAGCTAGCCCTCCACCCCAATCCAGACGTCCCAGGCCCAAGACAGACAGAGGACTGCAACGTGCTGCCCTCGAGAAGAACAGCGGGCGCTCAGCTTGCAGGTTCCCGAGCAGAAGGAGGAAGCCTGGGAAGGAGGGTCCGGAAGGACTCGGACGCCCCCTTGAAGGAGGGCTGGACTCTCCGACACCATCCTCGGGGCGCCCCCTATTGGCGGTGCAGACCAACCGCGGCTCCGGGGCGGCAACTTCCTGGGTCCCGGCCCCTCGGCGTCATTGGCCGCGCCGGGCCAACACCTTCCGAAGGAGCGGGCGTTCCTCCCACCGCCCACGTGCGTCCGCATGCACGCGAGTCAGAGCTCCGCCGAGCCTAGCTGCAGTCTTTCCCCCGAAAAGCCCAAGGGGCAGTCGGAAGAGATCAACGAAATTCAAACTCGGGGGTGAGGCGGTGACTGCGCGGCATAAAGGACATTGGGAGAGTTAAGGGCGGAGACTCCCGCCACCCAAACAAATGGAGGCTACCTGGATCCAAAGAGATGACGGATCGACTCACCTGCCGGGTGAAGAGGATGGCCGTGTCCCAGTACTCCGGGTGCTTGTCACTCACTTTGTTCAGTTTCTTCTGCCACGCGCAGAAGTTGCGCAGCGTCAAGGCCGCATTGCCCGTGACCTTGGGCCCCGTGTCGCGGTCTCCGAGAAGCAGCACCTTGACCACGACGATGTTGATGGGGTTGAGGATGCTGGGGTGGCGGTAGAGCCGCGCCGCCGTGGCCAGCAGCGTCAGCAGATAGTGCTCCAGGTCCGCGCCGTGGAACTTGACCATCGACTCGTCCGCCACCACCAGCGTCTCCACGTATCGCGGGATAGACACGAAGCGCTTGGCGCGCCCGGACCTGCGTCGGCTGCGAGCCTCCCCTAAGCCAATCCGCCGAGGCGTGTAAGGGTCCAGGGCCCGCAGGATGGCGGGGTTCCAGCCTGAGCCCACCCCGCAGCGAGACGTGGGATCTCCGGGAGGCCCGCCGGGGACGCCCCGGCGCTGGAGGAGGTGTGCGCCCTGGCTGTTGCGCTGCGCCGCCGGCGCGCTGGTGTTGGGCAGCGGGCTAATGACATACTCGGCACCCCGGTAGCCGAAGGCTCCGCGTAGCCCCCCGCACAGGCTCAGGGCGGCGAACGAGTCTGGCTCGGCATTCACGTCCCCAGAATAGAAGCAACGTCTCAAGTCCGGAGAGCTGCGGATGAGTCCCTGGAGGGGGACGCCCAGGTGCTCAGTGGCGAAGGCGGGTGCCAAGAACTGAGCATCTGGCGTCAGGTGTAGGTAAAAGTCCTCCTGAAACGCTGTGATCTGAAAAATGAGTCCCTGATCCCTGGAGTCCTCGGGACCCTGCCAGTAGTAGTGGCGGCCGTTGATGTCCGGGTCTAGTCGGATGGGGACCACTACCTCCCGCTCTGGCTCTGAGCCGCCGGCGGGTGCCCCGGCGAGAAGCAGCATTAAGATGCCCAGCAGGAGCATGGCGCCGGGCAGCGCACAGCCGCGCTCTCGGAAGGGCCCGGCCCGGCTCCCTGGCCGCCGGCACGGTCTCCTTGCAGCCCGCACACGGGAACCACCGACGCCCCGGGCCGCCCGCAGCTCCCAGAAAGGAGAACCCCAGGGAGGGAGACTCCTCCCAGAGCTGTGAGCATGCACCGGGCAGCTCGCGCCTCCTACCTGTGCCTTTCCAAGCAGAGCGCGCCCTGGGAGCTTAAGTACAATCGCTGTCAAGTGCAAGGACGAAGATTTGCAGCGGAGAGCTAGAGGGAGGTGCCAGCCGCTTCTCCGAACCCCAGCGGTTCACAGCGCAGCAAACCAGGCGCTGGGCGAGCCTATTAAAGGCCCCCTCCTCTTTGGACTGCCCAGTCAGCGCTCTCCCTCCCTCCTCTCCCAGCCTCCCAAAGCTTGCAGCCTCCTGGGGCCACCGAAGAACTCGATCCCGCCTCCCGAGCGCAGAGCCACTTGGCGGGGAGGGAGTGGCGTTGCGCTGAGGCAGGAGGCGTGGGCTGGCCAGAGCAACCGGCGGCGGAGTCTGCATTTGCGTCCGGCCCCAGTGCCCAGAGCATCAGTCCGGACCTTCGACTGACTGCGCCCTGGGTCTTAGCCTTTATCTCAAGGCAGTTGGGGTCAGGAATGCAATATGAAGACTGGAGGCTAACCCTCTCTCCCAGACCCACCTCAGCTTTCCCGTTGCAATTTCCTCATCACAGTGTCCCCTAAAAAATCCAGAGCCAAGAATTGCCCCTGTACATGTGCTACTGCTGCCAGAAGGGCACATTCTGGGGCCCATGGAGAGCTTGTTTGGAACCCATGGCTGCCCAGGCCACGGGGCAGACGGTGGGCAGGATGGGCTGGTACCGATGGTGAGTTTTCAAGACTTTGCTATTACGCAGTCATCACTAACATTTTAGTTATGTGAACTTATAAACCGTGTCCTAATGATTTGAGCACAATTATCTGTGCTCTGGAGCCTGGGGGATCACCAGTCCTCCAGGACAGACCCCAGCCCGCTGGAGGAGGGGGATGCAGGGAGGAGAGCAGATGATGAGGGTAGGAGGGCAGGACTGAGTGGTGCCTATCTCACATCCCACATAACGCAGGGGCATCATGACAGAAGCTCAGACCAGGTCCTGGGGGAGTGTTCACACCGCTCAAGGGGGCAAATGCTGCCACTCAGGACTGGAGGGGGGTTGGGTGGTGGAGAGCCCTATTTAGCCCTATTTAGCACACCAGTGCCCAGGGATGTGGAGAAAAGGGTGGTCTTCCTGCCAAAGAGGGGCTGAGGCACTGGTGGACAGTGGAAAAAACATCAAGAAAAGGTACTTTCTGGGACTTCCCTGGTGGTCCAGTGGCTAAGACTCCAGGCTCCCAATGCAGGGGGCCCAGGTTCAATCCCTGGTCAGGGAATGAGATTGCACATGTTACAGTGAAGACCCAGAGCAGCTAAATAAATAAATGAAAATAAACATTTTTTAAGGGAGCATCCTCAAAGTATTTCTTAGAAAAGAAAGAAAGAGTACTTCCTCCCTGCCTTTCTCTCCTGTGATCCTTGACCAAGTACAGGAAGGACTCTGGAGTGAGAAGCTGAGGGTGTGCAGTGGTGATGCCATCAAGCCACGAGTTCCCGCTGACTTTGAGGGGAGTCTGGGAGCCCTGTTTCAGGCTCTGGGCCCCAAGGTCCTTCCTAGCTCTCAGTAAAATCTACGTCTTTCTTCTGAGAAGGAAAGAGGGCAAGTAGAGCAAGGAGGGCTCTCCTGTCTCTCCTGAGACCTAGAAAATCTTTCCAGAACCAAAGGGCTCTGGGTTGAGCTTGTAAGAGGAGGAGCATGTAGGAGTGGGACTGTGCATGAAGATCTGAAGCACGAGAACGGGGTGTGCGGAAGAAGTTTGGAATTTTCTTAGGAGAGTGGCTGCTGGAGTCAACAACTCTGCTGTGGAAGGGAAGAGAATGCTGGGACTGATCCCAGAAAGAGCACTTTCTGCCCATTATTCTCTCCCCATAAAGGATCTGGGCGCAAGAGCCCCCTGGGGCTTTGGAACAGGAAGAGTGCTCCGGTGCCCACTATTCTCCTGGGGCCCCACTTCAGCTGAGAGTGGGGCTGAAATTCATTATGTGAATGAGTAAGAGATGGTGTTTACGCTCTGGAAATGAAAGGGAGAGTGTGCATGGGGAGATCTGTGAGAGAGAGAGTTCACATTGACAAAGGCCTTCTGTGTCCAAGTGTTTAAAGAGGGGCTGTAATTAAAGAGACACACAGACAAACAAGGGCGATCATAAGTCACTTCTTTAGGGCAGGCAATTGTTTTCCTACACGCAGCAGTTTTAATGGTGAGTTACAAGGTTTCCAATGACATTTTACGTTCACTGTGATCCATGGGGTTTGGTAGGGACTGTGATGTGTCACTAGTGATGATGGGCTCGGGAGAAGAAACCCTTCCCCACCTGTTGGCCTCGCTGCCCCTTCCCCAGTCACACCTCGAACACAGAAGTGGGCCACATGGACATCCCCAAAGGCATTCGCGTACACTGAGCCCTGACTCTGCGCTCAGCACTACACCGATTTCCATGCACATCGTTTTCCGTGACCCTGGTCTCTCCCCTCTTGGGAAGCTGCACTTCTGTCCAGTTGCTCTTTCCAGGGGTTCCTAAACAGGGTTGAGGCTCTAGGAGAATGCAGGTTGGACACACAGAACACTCGAGTAGAAGTCAGGAGAACTCCACGTGGACCCTCCGTAATCTGATTCTCTGACTCTGTATACTCTCATCTGTCAAAAGAAGAGGGACCACCCAGCATCAGAGGTCTTCAGTCAGAAGACTGCATTGGAAATCTCAGGTCTAGATAACATCTAAGATCACTTCCAGATCAAATAGTGAATGACCGCTGGAGGCCTGTAGAAGGCAACAGAGCACGATGGCCAAGAGCCAAAGCTCAGAGGACCCCATGTGCGTCCTGGCTGCACCCCATCTTAGTTGTGTCTGCTTGGGTAAGTCACTGTACCTCCTGAAGCCTCAGTTTCTTCATTATTAAAATTAACATACTGATACAACCATGTCCTATACTCATTTTGAGGATTGCTGCTGCTACTGCTGCTAAGTCGCTTCAGTCGTGTCCCACTCTGTACGACCCCATAGATGGCAGCCCACTAGGCTCCTCTGTCCCTGGGATTCTCCAGGCACGAATACTGGAGTGGGTTGCCATTTCCTTCTCCAATGCATGAAAGTGAAAAGTGAAAGTGAAGTTGCTCAGTCGTGCCGGACTCTTAGCGACCCCATGGACTGCAGCCTACCAGCCTCCTCCATCCATGGGATTTTCCAGGCAAGAGTACTGGAGTAGGTTGCCATTGCCTTCTCCACATTTTGAGGATTAAATAAATGAATTTTTCAAACATGCTCAGAAGTGCTTGATGCATCATAAAAAAGCATTCTTAAAGTTATCTAGCAGTGTTGTTCGTATTTTTATCGTTGCTGTGTTAGTTGCTCAGTCTTTCTGACTCTTTGTGGCCCCATGGACTATAACCCCCCAAGCTCCTCTGTCCATGGGATTCTCCAGGCAAGAATAGTGGAATGGGTAGCCATTCCCTTCTCCAGGGGATCCTCCTGACCCAGGGATCAAAGCCAGATCTTGTGAATTTCAGGTGGATTCTTTATTATTATTATTATTACTACCAAGCCTTACTCGATCCTCCAAGATGCTTCCATCATCACCTTCTGGAGTTTCTGGTGCTTCTAGTGGAAAAAGAGGAAATCTAGCGGGACCACCTTCTCCCAGCTCCCCTCAGGGGCCCTCAGTGTCACTCTGGTGGCGGCCCTGCTTTGGACAGTGCAAGTGTCCCCTCTGAGATCTTAAGATCTTTGGGAAATAAAAAGCACCTCTTCCCCAGAGAAAGACTGGGACCTGCCCTGCTGCCAGATCTGAAGACCTCGGTTTGGCCATCATGCCCTTCACCTGTTGAGCTGACCTATTCCTGGCCTTCTGGCCTCAGCCCAAGTGCCACTCCTTCAGAGAAGTCTTCCTAAACCACCCAACCTAGCAAGCCCAAATCACGATTATGAGCCTGTATTTTATTTTTCTCCACAGCATGTACTTCTGTCTAAACCTATTTTGTTCACTTGGATCTTTACTCTTTAATTGACTATCTGCCTCCCAATCCCTCGACTAGAAAAACAGTCAGACCTCCTCTGTCTCATGCACTGTTACCCATCCAGGGCCTAGTCTACTGCTTGGCCAGTAGGAACTCTCCATAGTGGCTCAGACGGTAAAGAATCTGCCTGCAATGAGGGAGACCCAGGTTCAATCCCTGGGTCAGTCAGGAAGATCCCCTGGAGAAGGGAATGGCTGCCCACTCCAGTATTCTTGCCTGGAGAACTTCATGGACAGAGGAGCCTGGTGGGCTAGAGTCCATGAGGTCACAAAGAGTCAGACACGACTGAGGGACTAACACACACACACACATAAATACAGAGTGAATGAATGAATGCACCCAAATCTAACCTCAGCTCAGCCTCTCACAGCAGACAAGGAGCTCCAGATCTAAATGGGAGTAAGGGACTTCCCTGGCAGTCCAGTGGTTAAGTCTCTGCATTTCCAATGCAGGGAGCATGGGTTTGATCTCTGGTTGGGGAATTAAGATCCCACATGCTATGTAGTGTGGCCAAAATAAAAAGTAGTAAGAAAAATAAATAAAAATTACAAAAATGCAATGGGGGTCAGGCTAGCTCCTAGGAGGATTGGGAAATTGGGATTGCCTGAAATACTCCTCCCATAATTATCTGTGTCCCCTCTGTGAGGGGACCTCAGCCCAGCACCCTAGTCACCCAGCCCAGGACCCTCATGTCATAGTGGAGGCCACTGAGGTCCAGAGAAAATTCCTTGTCTAAGGCTGCCTAGAGAGATGTTTTGCTCATCTCATAACTCATTCTCTTTACCCTTTCCATGAAAACCTGGCTCTGGCTAAATTAATCAATTTGGCTTCTTCTGCTCCAAAGCTGTTGCTTCAGCTCGCCCCCTCCCCAATGCGGGGATGCCCTCTGAACCTCACCTCTGCTTATCTCTACCTCTGGCCTCCTGTAGGAAACCACTTCATGTAATTCATAAAGCTTTGATGGCTCATTTTATCTTAGCTCCTTCAGCATTTGTGTATTTCATTTCTAGCAAATGAGTATTTGATTTGAACTTGCTTGTCTTTCATCCAACTCAATGGACATGAGTTTAAGCAAGCTCCGAGAACTGGTGGTAGACAGGGAAGCTTGGCATGCTACGGTCCATGGGGTCACAAAGAGTCAGACACGACTGAGTAACTGAACTGAACTGAACTGCTTGCCTTTTGCTAATTAAATGCTACACCTTTTCCTGGGACTGGGCTACAGGCACCCTTGACTGGAAACTCATCAAAACCGGGGCCTCCTTTCCTTTCACATGAGTCTCCATGACAGTCCCCCGAGCAGGTGTGGATGGTATGGCTGAGCCAGGTGGGTGCAGAAGGTTTCAGGTAGGAGATCAGCCCCAGAGGGTGATGCCCTGAGGCTGGAGAGGGGTTCTCTTAGGAGACTCAGAATTCACCCCTTTCAGGTTCTATTCACTAACATCAGGACCAAGGGTGACTTCTGCCTCTTGAAAAAACCAAGCATCCTGGCATATCTTCTCAAACAGGAAATAAGAATTAAGGAGAAAAGAGTCGGGGAGAAAGGAAGAAGAAGTTCTGTGGTCCAGGCAAGATTTCAGTGGGCAGGGATGTCTCTCAACTCCTCAGACAAGGTATTATTAACTCATTGTGGCTCAGATGGTAAAGAATCTGCCTGCAGTGCAGGAGACCTGGGTTCAGTCCCTGGGTCAGGAAGAGTCCCTGGAGAAGGAAATGGCAGGCCACTCCAGTATTCTTGCCTGGAGAATCCCATGAACAGAGGAGCCTGGCGGGCTACAATCCATGGTATCGCACAGAATAGGACATGACTGAGCAAATAATACTTACCATGTTCACATTTAGAGTAGAAAATACATTTAAGAATGCACCATTTTTGTGCTGTATGTCTCTAGCATTCTCTGGCAAAGATCCCTGAAAGTCCCAAGTATGTTTAATCTGCTTTTCATGGACACCATGCCAGAGTTAGGCAAAGCAGACAACATCCACTGAGGCATTTGGGAAGCTTCTTGGAAGGCTTGGGAAGTGTTAAACTGTGGAGACATCAGCCACGGGCTCCCAGCAGTGCCAGAGCTCTTGGCCTGTCTTCCCCCAGATGTGGAGACAGCTGAAGCAGCTGGAGATTCATCTAAGGCTCCATGAATTATAGCCCTGGGCCTGGGTCCATTCTTCTCTGCTCAGAGGAAATATTTAACTCTATTTTTTCCCTCTCTGCCACCCACTCTGTTTTCTCTCTGGGGCTCAGTATTTAACAGATGTCCCTTCGGTACTAAAGTCCAAAGTCAGTTCTCTTGGATGCTAGGGGGCTAGAATAAGGGGTCCTGACTTGGCCTGGGGACACTCACGTGGCAGTTCCAGGCTGCCTCCTTTTTGTACCCTGAATACCCCTCATACCATCTTGAATAGCAGCCACCACCCTCATATCTCAGGCCCACCAAGTTAGTAACATATTCCATAGTTTTACACACACACACATACACACATCAGTGTGAATGACTGGGACTCTTGGCTGTTTAGGATGTCGCTGGTGTTCGAACTGGTACAGGAGGAATCCCTAGGACGGAGACAAAATATGTGCTAAATCCTCAACTCCTGCCTGGGATTTAGGAAGCAACTCCTTCTTTCTGCCAAGCAAGCTTCTCGCTGCTCTACTCCCTCTCAGTGTACAGTACTCTCTTTCCCACCACCATCAGCATCCAGAAGAGTAGCTTCAAGATCGAGCTTAGACCAGAGCCTCAGGCCCCCTGTGCAGTCAGTGGGAAGCACCACCTTTACACAGGATGTCAGGATGTCAGGTGAGCCCCCAAAATAAAATTCATCCTCTCTCCCAAGCGCCATGTTTTCTTTCATCAACCCATTCTCCTTCTTAATAAAAATGCTTTACATATACAAAAACAGCATATCGTTTGTAAATGAGTTCATATATATTATCTGACTTCATCCTCACAAAACGCTGGGGGCAGTGGTGGGACAGGAATTATTAACATCTCCACTTTCGGTAAGAAAAACAATTAACCTGATGGTCCTAAAGTATTTGGAGTTTTTACAGAAAGTCACAGAGAACTCCCTAACATAGTAGAGGTGTGTTATTTGATTTGTATTCAAAGGGCATTTTTTTTCTGTTGTATTTAAATATTTTCCTTCCTTCCTTCTAAGCTACGGCACTAAGGGAACTCCGCTCAGTGGAACTCAGTTAAATTGCAATTTGCTCTGATGCAGCGATCCTGAGCCACTTCGGGCCCACAGAGAATGCTGTAAACACTGAGAAACCCCATCCTTGGAAACACCCAGACACAGACACACACTCAGAGCTTTGCCCGTAACTTTGGGAGATTTGTAGACCCCCCTCAAGCGAGTCCTACCTGTGCCCAAGCAGAAGGAAAAGCCTCCTCTCACACCTGTTGTTAAAAATGCAGAACAGCAGGGAACCTCCCTGGTGGTCAGGTGGCTAAGTCTCTGCACTCCCAATGCAGAAGCCAAGGTTTGATCCCTGATCAGGGAACTAGATCCCACATGCCGCAACTAAAAGCTTGCATGCCACAGCTAAAGATCCCACATGCCTCAGAGAAGATCGAAGATCCTGCATGCTGCAACTAAGACCCGGTGCAGCCAAATAAATAAATGTTTTAAATACTTGAATATCAAACAGGCCACATGGGACCTGGGCAGAAAACAGCAGCCCTTATGTGACTGAGAGTAGCTCACTGCTCCAAACTGCAGATCTGCAAGCTGGGGCCCAGCCCCAGCCCTGCTTGGTGGTGGGTTGTTTGGGGGTGCCAGCTAAGTGGCTCCATCTCCTACAGCTTAGAATTCCTTCTGCGTGAAAGAGGAGGGATATTTGTACTGTCATTAGTAAGGACACACAGAACCTACAAGTGAAGAGCATCATTTAGAACTCCTACAGTTAGAAAATACAATATAGTTCTCACTTGAGGAGTTTGCAAGAAAAACTGAGGTGAACTGCAGGCTCTGGCTGCCTTCCTGTGGATAAACCGAGGTGGGACATGCGGCCTGTGGAAGCCAGGGCCATCAGCAGCCCCTCTTGGTGCCGGGCCCCTCCCTCTTCACCCTCTGCTTCCCCATTCGCCTCACCCTCTCTCCAATTCCTCTCCTGCACCCTCTCTCCCCTTTCTCAAAGTTTGCTGCTGCCAGCGGTTCCATTTTCACTAAGGCCAAAACAACTCATAACAGCATTATAATGTTTCCCTTCACGTATATTTACACCTTAAAAGAATCCAAGCCTTTTCCAAAACAAAGTAGACAGTAGACTCTCAGACAGCAGCTACCAAGGGAGGTGCTTATACCGGGAGAAAACCATCATTCAGAAAGACGCACACAACCCCGTGCTCACTGCAGCAATTTACAGTAGCCAGGACAGGGAAGCAACTTAGATGTCCATCAACAGAGGAATGGATAAAGAAGCTGTAGTACATACATACAGTGGAATATTACTCAGCCGGAAAAAGGAATGGAACTGTGCCATTTGCAGAGATCTGAATGGACCTAAAGAGTGTCAGGCAGAGTGAAGTAATCAGAAAGAGAAAAACAAGTATCGTACATTAACACACTTATGTGGAATCTAGGAAAATGGTCTAGATGATCTTATTTGTAAAACAGAAGCAGAGACACAGATATAGAGAACAAATGTATGGATATCAAGGCGGGAGGGGTGTGGGATGAATCGGGACTGACACATATATACACTAGGTATAAACTAGATAACTAATGGGAACCTACTGCATAGCTCAGGGATCTCCACTCAATGAGGAAATCCAAAAAAAGAGGGGATATGTGTGTGAGTATGGCTGATTTGGGCTTCCCTCATAGCTCAGCTGATATAGAATCTGCCTGCAATGTGGGAGACCTGGGTTCAGTCCCTAGGTGGGGAAGCTCCCCGGAGGAAGGCATGGCAACACACTCCAGTATTCTTGCCTGAGGAATCCCATGGACAGAGGAGCCTGGGGGACGACAGTCCATCAGGCCGCACAGAGTCGGACACAACTGAGTGACGAAGCACATGACATTCATTTTGCTGTAGAGCAGAAACTAACACAACACTGTAAAGCAGCTGTACTCCAATGAAAGTTTTTTAAAAAGAGGGCAGGAAGGTAAAGGGGCGGCACAAAGACCTTCCCAGGCAGGGCCACAGACCTGCTCTCAGGGCACGGCCCTCATGAACCAGAAGTAAACCACCTGTGCAGCATCTGAACCCGCATCCCCACCCTGCTCTCCCTGATCTCACTGCTCTCCGGGCCCAGCACTGTAAAGCTGCCGGCCTCAAGTTTTTTTCTCTGGCACCTCATATAGAAATGCTTTGTGAACTGCTTCTCTGGTCTGTCCAGATTGCTGAGTAACCAAGTCTATGCCCTTTGCCTCAGCCCAGGCTTCAGGAACTCTCTGCCTTACCCTGGAAGCGGAGAAGTGAGGGGAAAGGGGCCCGGTATGTGGATGGCCAAGCGCAGAGCGGAAGCCAGAGCAGCAGAAACAATGCCTGCCTGAGCCTCTGTAACCCCGCAGGCACAGCGGTGCTTACAGGACATCAGAAATCGAAGGGCTGACTGGGAATTTCCTGGACTCTGTGCATCCAGGGCTCCAGTCCTTGGGTGGGGAACTAAGATCCCCTGGGTTGTGAAGCTTGGCAGAAAGAAATTAAAAGGCAGAAAACCCTGGTGTTTAACTAGAGAAGAATATAGAATGAGCCCCTGACCAGGCCATCAGGAGAAGAAAAGTTACTCTGGCTCACGTGGTCCAGGCCCGCTCCCACTAGAGTGAGGGTCCCAGAGCAGAGCCTGCTTGCTCCCACTCTGGGTGCCCCAAAGCTCTTCCGAGGCCAGGCATTCCCCCCTTTATCAGAGCCTTGCACGCTCTGCCTGCCCTTGCCTCCTCCTTGCACCTCTGCATGGCCTCCCTTGTCACCACTGAGAGCCAAGAGGTGATGGGATACAGCTATGTCACTGCTTAGCCAACCTGGCAGGAGCAATCCAGCAAAGCATCCAGTATTTTCCAGCTGGGGTTGGTGAGACTCCAGAAATCGAGTCACTCCAAGTAGACATCCGCCTTCCTCTCAAGCTCTCTCCAGGCCAGCCAGGAATCCCCTCCCTCACCAGGACATCCCACCCTGATGTCTGAATCAGGAAAGGACCAACCAGGAGACACCTGCAGGAATTTTCCAGCCAAGAGTTCTGGAGTGGGTTGCCAGTTCGTTCTCCAGGGGATCTTCCTGACCCAGGGATTGAACCCGGGTCTCCCACACTGCAGGCAGACGCTTTACCCTCTGGGCCACCAGGGAAGCCCACTACAGAGCCCAGGTGGGTGCAAATTACCGCATTTCATAAAGGAAGACAGAGGGTGCTGGCTCATGGGGAGAGACCCCAGACCGGCAGGCTGGCCTCACCTGTGCTCTGGGAGGGGTGAGACGGGAGGACAGTGAAAGAATGGGAGATGCTGAGAAGATGAGTAGAAACTCAGGAGGAAGCGAAGAGAGTCCTTGACTGCACATGTACTTGTAGAGCAGGGCACGCACACCGTGTCAGCCACCGTCCTGGCAGCCGGCTCCGCAGCCACATACCGGCGCCATCCCTGCCTGAGCCGCGAGGGTGTGCGTCCATCCACAGCAGCCATCCCAGAAGGTGCTCCACAAGCCTGGACACAAACGTGCTTCTCCCTCCACGCATGTGCCCAAAGCATCCGGCTTGTACATGTATACCTTCGTCCTTGTACACGGCACCTCCATCCACCTCCCCTCTCTGCAGGCGCCTCAGCCCCATCTCTTTCCCCACAGCCCCAGAGGCCCCAGTGCATTCCTGCCTGTCTCCACCACCCCTTCCCTCAGGCTCATGCCGCCTCTGGAAAGCGTGCGCTAACAGGTCCCCGTCACTCCAATCCCTCCCTTAACGCCACCCCAGTTCTACATAACGGCTGAAAAAGTCATCCTTCTAAAAGAAAAATGCAGCCATGTCGCTTCCCTGCATACAAGTCATTAATGAGTCTGCACGGCCTGCTGGAAGAAAAGTCAAGTGCCCAGGTCACAAATACACCCCCACACCTGTGCCCAGCCCCTGCTTCACTGCCCACTCTCTGGCACACCCACCTGCAAGGCACACCCAACTCCATTCCTTCTCAAGTGCAAAAGCTTCTTTAATGTCCTCTCTGTGTCTGTGTGTATATATGCTAGAGAGAGAGACAGTGGGTATATGGGTATAAGTGGGTGTGTGATGCACACACACACACACAAGACGTGGAAAAAAGCCTTTGACGTCTCCAAGCTTCAAAGCTAATCAGAAAGTTTTCCCACGCAGGGCACCAGCCCTTCGTTCCCGTCCTCTTCCCCTTCCTCCCCGGCCATGCAGCTGCTCTAAGCCCACTTTCTTCCTAAGTTCCCAGGCCTTTCCCATTTCCCCATCTCCTTTTGAGGCATTTGGAAGACACCTCCACATTCTTAGTATCACTTGGGATGAAGCCCTCCTTTGTAAATCATTATATGCGGCTAAAGTCTAAATACTTGGAATTCTTCCTCAATGGAAGGCTCTTTCACTGAAGAAAAAGCAAACGCCCGTGGAAGAGTCCATGTGGAAGGCGGCATGTGGGGTGATGCAGCCCAGTGAAACACACCAGCTGGGCCCGCAGCAGCCCAGGGACCAGGGCTCTGGGGCCACATCCCTCTTCCAGAGGGGCTGGGCCTGGCTAGAGCCACAGGACCCGTCCAAGTTCAGGTCTTGCAGGGTAAGACCTGATGGACACATGGCCTCAGACGGACACAGAGCACTGGGCTGAGAATGCACCTTCACACCCTGAATTGCCTCTCCGTCAACCAGCAGTGTGACTCGGGAAGAAGGATGGCCTTGCAGGTCTCAACCTCCCTCTCTATAAAGTGGGAGGATGGAGGAAAGACTGCCTGCCATCCTCGTCCAATGTCTACATTCCTCTTTAAATTCTCTGAGGCAGTGGGCTTGATGAGACCGCAAACAGAGAGGACTGCATGGAAGAATACTCTGAAAAAGAGAAATAAGTCCCATACCCTGAGGAAATGGGATCTACGGATGGTTTGCCCTAGGCCCAGATGTCTAAGAGAAAAAAAATCTGGATTCTTTAATCCAGAATCAAGAGAATGCTTGTTTCCTCCACTTATCTGAGGATACCCAGAAAGTAGAACAAATGGGGCCCTAACATTCTCATAACATCATCTCTCACCCAATTCAAAAGTCCTCTTTTACCTTGAAAAATATTGGATACAGGTATATGTATAACTGAATCAGTTTGCTGTATACCTGAAATGAGCATCATGTTAATCAACTGTACTCTAACATAAAAGTTTTAAAAATCTTCTTTTAACACCCTTGGAGGTGCCTCCATCTGTCACTTAGGAGCCCTGATGTGTGTCCTTGGTCCCCAGATTTCTCTCTCAGTCTAAGGCAACCATGTCTGAAATTCCACCATGAGTTGTTCATTTCTTTTGGTTTCCCTTAGTCGAGACTCTTAAAATTCAAACACTCCCAGGAGTACTTGCGATCAAACTAAAGTGTTAACGACTTGGATTCCCTTCTGTGGATGACAGCAGGTCAGGGAAGCACCCCGATGACTCTAGAGAAGAGACACTGAGGATGAGGGGCACAAGGAGAGGTGAACTCCAGAGACTTTATGACTAGTCCACCAGGGTGGGGGTTGGGGGGTAGACGACTATGATGACTTTGGGAGGGAAAACAGTGACCATTTACGCATGCCTACCGTGAGTCACACACTCTTCTTGGCACTTCCCATTCTAACGCACTGGGAAGATAGTTATAAAAGGTCGATCATTTCTATATGAAGTCCCTTGATGACCGAGAATAAGCACTTCCTATGCCCTGAAATCACCCTCCATCCTGAAATCTCCTGCATCCCTCTTTTCTTCCCCCGACACAAGGAGAAATGGTATACAGCTCTGCAAGTTAGTACATTAAAGTATATACTTATACATATGTGTGTGCCTGTAAGTGTATAATTAGAAGTGGTTAATTAGGAGCATCCTTTAGAGCGATTTCAGACCCCACATCATCAGCTGTAAAAAGTAAATGTGACAAGACTCCCACCTGGTGGTTCGAGTCAACCATGAAGATATGAAGGAGATGTCCTGTTTTCACTAAAAATTAAAGGATGCACCGGAGCCAAATCATTCTCACGATTAAGGTGGTCCCGGGCCTGAAGACACCTTGGCTTGGCCAACTCTCCAAGACTGCCAGATAATTGGAGTTGAGAGACACTCATCTGATGAAGACCAGTAATTACAGTAAAGAAAAGTAAAAATGTTAGTTACTCAGTCGTGTCCAACTCTTTGTGACCTCATAGACTGTAGCCCACCAGGCTCCTCTGTCCTTGGGATTCTCCAGGCAAGAATACTGGAGTGGAGTACTGATCCCTGAGACCACCCAGGGATTGAACCTGGGTCTCCTGCATTGCAGGCAGATTCTTTGAGTCACCGGGGAAGCCCCGGTAAAGACTGGACAGTGGAAAAGGGAAAACACGGGTCATGTCGAGCACAATGACCACAGGACACCTCCTTCAACATTCTCCAGGGACTGGGTGTAAGAAACAGAATGAACACTCAGATTTATGTGTATAATTTTGAAAGATTGCTGTCTCAGACTTCCATGCTGTGGTAGAAATGTGTAACTTTTGAAGAAGTTACTCTGTAAGGAAAAAAAAAAAAAAAAACTCAGCAGATACATACCAAGTTGAACATTGCCACCTGCTGGCCATTTGGTGGCAAAGCAAGCATGACCCAAGTCAGCCATTCCTTTCTGTGGACTTTGTAAGACTCAAAATGCGCAAGAGACTGAATGGCCAGTTGCAGTACTGACCACAGATGTTCACCACAGATACATCCCAGTTGGGATCAACCTTATATGGGGGTGCCCAACAATGAGCCCAAGACTTGGCAGTTAGTCACTGAAAATACGAAGTAGGAACAAAAAATTTTGTTTGCTGCAGCTCAGGGTACTAAAATCAATCAACATCTGGCCAGCAAGAAAGTCTACGTCAATATCAGACTTAAGTTTGTGCTAGAGCCGGTTTTCAGTTATATAAATAACAGAATTGGGAGTGTGCCCAGTGAGACTGTAAACACCAGCCAGCCAGATGAAGATAGGGAAAATAATCAGGGTAGCTAGTGCTCCGCGGGAACTGGGACATTGAACTTAAAACGGCTTCAAGAATATGAAGTCATGATTTTCCGTATACCGTGCGAAGTTCCAAAGTTTCCAAAAGACGGAATAGTTAGGACGAAGGGAGAATTAAACAGATAAAAATACAGAGGAATGCTTGTGTACAAGTGGTGATCACAAAACTGTGCACACCAAAGGGAGTAAGTACAAAGGCACGTCAGCACAAAAGTGATATCAAAGCCAAACCCTGACAGCTGGGATTCTGAGCTCACTAGTGAGAGAGAGAACCAGGAAATCCTCCCTCTGTTATAGGCAACATGGGGGCCACAGCAATTAGCCAAAGTTATAAAAATGAACATGAATTGCAGCAAAAAAAGAAAAAAAGGTATTACTTTGTTTAGGAAAAAGAACTTTGTTTATATTTAAATGCCATCACAGGCTTTTGAGAAAAGCTGTTTATTCCCTTCTTTGAAATCTTTAAAAATGAAAACCTAGAGGTCCTTCCAGCTCAGTAATACCATGATTTAATCATTGGTTCTAAACAAAGAAACACTAAATCAGTGTAGGATGATGTCACTAGAAAAATATTATATTTAATTGGTAGTTTATGAAGCGACCTTTAGTTAAGAATGCTGTTTCCACTGCTTATTAACTGAGTGACCATAAGCAACTTATCTAACCTCCCTAAACCTATTTCTTTATCTATGGGATGTCTTTTCAGAGGATTGTCATGATGATAAAGTGAAATCATGTTTGGGGGCTGTTCAGCACAGTGCCGAGTCATAGCAAGCAGTCAAAAGGTGGATGCTATATTTACCCAAGACTTAAGGAAAATTAAATCTAAATAAGCCTTTATAACAATGCCTGGCCCAGAGTAAGCTCTCACTTTTAACAAAAAGGTATGGGTTACAAATGAAATTTGAAAGCAATAAACAGGTTGTTTGTTTGGTTTTTTTTCCCCCTTAATTGTCATACAGGGGGTACCATAGTATTGTAAGAAAATTTTTTACCACCAATTATGTGCCTTTGGATAAGTCACTGAAAACTCTACATTTCTGCTTTTGCTCTGCAAAATTTGAGTGGAAGTGGATTAGATAGCCACTAATGGATCTTCCAATTGAAAGGAGATTCTAGAGAATACTAGAGCTTAGGATATACCAAAATTTATAATATATACTCTATAAAACCCTAATGATAAACTGAGAAATAACCAGTTACTAATAGCTAAGAGTTAACTAAAATGTTAATATGCACAACAGATCTGTAGGATTGCTGCTGTTCAGTTGCTAAGTCATGTCTGATTCTTTGTGACCCCATAGACAGCAGCAAGCCAGGATCCTCTGTCCTCCACTATCTCCTGGAGTTTGCTCAAATTCATGTCCACTGAGTTGGTGATGCTATCTAACCATCTCTTCTTCTGCCCCTTCTCCGTTTGCCTTCAATCTTTCCCAGCATCAGGGTCTTTCCCAATGAGTCAGCTCCTCACATCAGGTGGCCAAAGTATTGGAGTTTCAGCTTTAGCAACAGTCCCTCCGATGAATATTCAGGGTTGATTTCCTTTAGGATTGACTGGTTTGGTCGCCTTGCTGTTTAAGAGTCCAAGACTCTTGAAAGTCTTCTCCAGCACCATAATACGAAAGCATCAGTTTTTTGGCATTCAGCTTTCTTTATGGTCCAGTTTTCTCATCTGTACATGACTACCAGAAAAACCAAAGTTTTGATTATATGGAATTTGTCAGCAAAGCGATGCCTCTGCTTTTTACTATACTGTCTAGGTTTGTCTTAGTTTTCTTTTCAAGGAGCAAATGTCTTTTAGTTTTATGACTGCAGTCAGGATACACAGTGATTTTGGAGCCAACGAAAATACCATAAACATAAAAATTCTTTAGTTACTTAAGGATGAATTAAATAATAAATAACTGCTAGACACAGGATTCAAGACAGACACATATATTTTAATTTTAATTTTTAATGTTATCCTTCATATTCAGAGTAAGAAATCATGTAAAAACTTCCTATTCCATATTAATCACAGACACTGAGTCTAAATAATCCCACATTCCAAATCTAAGCACTCCAAATTAATGCTGCTTTACTGTAATTCAGAGGTCAGAAAACTATTTCTGTAAAAGGTCAGATTACACATATATTTTAGGTGTGCCTAACCCTGCTCTCATAGCATAAGAACAGCCAATGTGTAGACCATGCACAATGCAGCCATCTGTCAATAAAACATTATGTATGGACACTGATATGTGAATTTCATACCTTTTTCCAGCATAATGAGATTTTACTTTTCTTTTTCATGTTTTTAATCATTTACAAAATGGGAATAGGAAACATCTTTAGTTTGTGGATGATCCAAAAACAGGCTGTGTGCAGGACTCAGCTCGTGGGCCGCAGCGTGCCCCCTCTGCTGTAATTATATATTTGGGGAAAGAGCATGGTAAGGTAGGAAATCTGCAACTGGCAGATACCCACCTGGGAATTTCACTGGCTGCTTATTGCATTCATCTGCTTGTACTGTGTCCATCTACCACTCTCCTGGGGCTTTCACCACAAACCAGGGAGCCCCCATCTCAGTCCCAGTATCCAAGGCACTAGATGGAAGCCTCACACCTTGAGGACACAGTGCCAGTGGCAGGCACAGGCCTGGAGTTACTAGCAAGGCCCATACGGCTGTGGTGAATCCTGGAGGGCAGAGGGAGGGCAGCCATCAGGTTCAGACCCACGTCCTCAACCTGACCTCTCTCCAAAGAACTGTCTTTGGGGACATCTCATTCTGTTTAAAAACAATAACTTCCAGAGACTTCCCATTTGAAACCTGGGGGCCCAAGGATGTCTAAGAATTTCCCTGATCTGGTTAAGACTCCCACCTGCAGCCATTGGATTTGCTGAAAGTTTTACTTTCATTATAGGTTTAAAGGATTTGTTAACAAAAGAAGCCACTTGTTACATACAAATAAAACAATTTCAGTTTCTTATAGAAGGTTGGTTGTCTGAGGAAACCTTACAAAATGGTTGAGGAGACCTTACAAATAGCTGAGAAAAGAAGAGAAGTGAAAGGCAAACAAGAAAAGGAAAGATATATCCATGTGAATACAGAGTTCCAAAAAATAGCAAGGAGACATAAGAAAGCCTTCCTAAGTGAACAATGCGAAGAAATAAAGGAAAAAAATAGAATGGGAAAGACTAGAGATCTCGTCAAGAAAATTAGAGATCCAAGGGAACATTTCAAGCAAAGATGGGCTCAATAAAGGATAAAAATGGTATGGACCTAACAGAAGCAGAAGATAATAAAAAGAGGTGGCAAGATTATACAGAACTCTACAAAAAACATTTTAATGACCCAGAAAACCATGATGGTGTGATCACTCTCCTAGAGCCAGACATCCTGGAGTCCAAAGTCAAACAGATGTTAGGAAGCATCACTATGAACAAAGCTAGTGGAGGTGATGGAATTCCAGCTGAGCTATTTCAAATCCTAAAAGATGATGCTGTGAAAGTGATACACTCAATATGCCAGCAAATATGGAAAACTCAGCAGTGGCCACAGGACTGGAAAAGGTCAGTTTTCATTTCGATCCTAAAGAAGGGCAATGCCAAAGAATGTTCAAACTACTGCACAATTGCACTCATTTCACACACTAGCAAAGTAATGCTCAAAATTCTCCATGCTAGGCTTCAACAATACATGAACCAAGAACTCCCAGATGTTCAAGCTGGATTTAGAAAAGGAGGAACCAGAGATCAAATTGCCAGCATCCAGTGGATCACAAAAAAAAAAAAAAAAAAAAAACAAGAGAATTCCAGAAAAATAACTACTTCTGCTTTATTGACTAAGCCAAAGCCTTTGACTGTGTGGATCACAACAAACACTGGAAAATTCTTCTGAGATAGGGATACCAGACCGCCTTACCTACCTCCTGAGAAATCCTTATGCAGGTCAAGAAGCAACAGTTAGAATTGGACATGGAACAACAGACTGGTTCAAAATTGGGAAAGGAGTACGTCAGGACTGTATATTGTCACCTTGCTTATTTAACTAAGATGCAGAGTACATCATGCGAAATGCCAGTCTGGATGAAGCACAAGCTGGAATCAAAATTGCAGGGAGAAAAATCAATAACCTCAGACATGCAGATGACATCACCCTTATGGCAGAAAGTGAAGAGGAACTAAAGAGCCTCTCATTGAAAGTGAAAGAGGAGAGTGAAAAAGTTGGCTTAAAACTCAACATCCGAAAAACAAAGATCATGGCATCCAGTTCCATCACTTCATAGCGAATAGATGGGGAAACAATGGAAACAGTGATAGACTTTATTTTGAGGGGCTCCAAAATCACTACAGATGGTGACTGCAGCCATGAAATTAAAAGACGCTTACTCCTTGGAAGAAAAGCTATGACAAACCTAGATAGCGTATTAAAAAAGTAGAGATATTACTTGCTGGCAAAGGTCCATATAGTCAGAGCTATGGTTTTTCCAGTAGTCATGTATGGATGTGAGAATTGGACCATAAAGAAAGCTGAGTACCAAAGAATTGATGCTTTTGAACTGTGGTGTTGGAGAAGACTCTTGAGTCCCTTGGACTGCAAGGAGATCAAACCAGTCAATCCTAAAGGAAATCAGTCCTGACTACTCATTGGAAGGACAGATGCTAAAGTGGAAACTCCAATACTTTGGCCACATGATGGGAAGAACTGACTCATTTGAAAAGGCCCTGATGCTGGGAAAGAGTGAAAGCAGGAGGAGAAGGGGGTGACAGAGGATGAGATTGTTGGATGGCATCACTGACTTGATGGACATGAGTTTGAACAAGCTCCAGGAGTTGGTGATGGACAGGGAGGCCTGGCATGCTACAGTCCATGGAGTTGCAAAGAGTCAGACATGACTGAGCGACTGAACTGAACTGAACTGATAGAAGATTATTGTTATTTTTGTTCAGTCACTCAGTCATGTCTGACTTTTTGCACCCCCCATGGACTGCAGCAAGCCAGGCTCCTTTGTCCTTCACTGTCTCTCGGAGTTTGCTCAAATTCATGTCCATTGAGTCAGTGACGCTATTTAACCATCCCATCCTTTGTTTCCCGCTTCTCCTCTTACCTACAGACTTTCCCAGCATCAAAGTCTCTTCCAGTGAGTTAGCACTTCCCATCAAGGGGCCCAAAGTATTGGGAGTTTCACCTACAGCATCAGTCCTTCCAATTACTATTCAGGGTTGATTTCCTTTAGGACTGACTAACTTAATCTTCTTGCCTTTCAAAGAACTCTCAGGAGTCTTCGAAAGCATCAGTTCTTCAGTGCTCAGCTTTCTTTGTGGTCCAACTCTCACACCCGTATATGACTACTGTAAACCATAGCTTTGACTATATGGACCTTTGTCAGCAAAGGGATGTCTCTGCTTTTTATAGATTATTTGACTTAATGTCAATATACAGTCATCAGAAGAAGAGAAATAGAAATAATAGAGAAAAGTAACAGCACAAACATCATCAAAGTGCACTGACAACCTACATCCAGACTTGAACAGCAATGGCAAGTCCCTGGTTATGAGTAATCTGCAGTCCCATTTGGGAAAGGGTCCCAGGCTGTATGTCCACTCCATGGGTGAGACTTCACATTGTAGTTTTAGGGGATCCTGCTTATAATCCCAGACCACAAACTGGTGTAATCATCAGTTTGTGCCCCCAAAATACAGCCCTGCTTTTACCTTCACTTTTATAATGGTGTTTGATTCACCTTGTGAGTCATAGGATTTCTTAAGAGGGATAGACCAGGCCCTTACGGGTTTAAGCGATTCCAGGACCCACTCCTTTTCCGATCTAAAGTGCTGCCTGACTTGCTGTGCTTGCAGGTGGGCAGAGCATCCCACTAGTGTCCAAGCAGCTCAGAAACAAGGAGAGGTCCGCTCTCTTGCTTCTAAAAACTGAAAACTTCCTCCATTTTAATTTCCCTAACAGTTGGCCTTAGCATTGTTTAGGCTGAAGAGCATAGGAATAAGGCAAAATAACCCGAGCTGTCTTCTTAATTCTCTAATTCAAATAACAATTCCAGATAGTCCATAGAAATAAAATGATCAAAGAAACAAGTAATGGGATAAACAATGCAGAAAACAATTTTTGAGCAGTAGGGGATTTAGCAACAAAAAAGTCCCACCAGGAATGAGAAGTATGCTCTTGTATATCAGCTCCTACACGCAACAACTTACTGGCAGCAATAGTAGTAACAACAGCACGTTCTATCAAGTTACAATTAGTTTTATCTATGAAACTTTGTAACTCTTTCAGTTCAGTTCAGTCAGTTCAGTTCAGTTGCTCAGTCATGTCCAGCTCTTTGCGATTCCACGAAATGCAGCATGCCAGGCCTCCCTGTCTAACACCAACTCCCGGAGTTCACTCAGACTCACATCCATTGAGTCAGCGGTTCCTTACAAATATTACATAAGGTTTCTAAGAGAAAACTAATATTGGGAACAGAAAGAGAAAAGAATAACATTTGAGTTCACAATACCTGAGTTCTCATGGAAAGAAAGTAATAGGTGGTCCCCTTCCGATATAAAGGATCAGCGTTTGTCAGGCATCAGAAAAACGGGTTTCTATCTGATACAAAGAAGTCGTTTCTACATTATTGTTTAAAATACATAAAAACTGAGGGGTCATTTTCAAAAAACAATGTAGTATAGGATTTAGGGAAGATAGTCCATTCACAAGAGTTGATGGAGTTCTCCAATGAGCAGGATTCCCAAGTGCGAGACCTTGGTCCACATAGCGGTCCCTCGGTAAACCATGTCACAATCTATCAGTCAATGACTGTGGCTATCAAAGCCCAAATAACTCCCAGTGAAACGAGGCAACCAGTGCTCTTCTCCAAATACACTAGGTAACACGTGACATTGGCACGTGGCACCGTGTTAACTGCACCATAATGATAGAGAGCTACTGGGCACCACGTGTTAGTGCGCTTTGTAATGCCATTGAGGACAGGCACTCAACGATGGTTAGCAATCCATTCTCTAAATAATTTTGCCATGCACACACATTAGTAGACATGAAAATTACTTGGGATTATCCTTTCAAGCAAGGTAATATAATAGATGCTTAGAACAAACAGTCCAAATATGTCAATTAATGACTTAGTTTTGTGAAGCTGGAATATTACTGAGTCATTGAACAACTGTACAAAAGTCTTTGTTATAAATCAAGTTGAGGTCATGGGGCTTTAGCATTATAGGCATCCATTTAGCATTGATAGTTAAAGCTTGAGCTATATCTTTACCAGTGTTGTCTAACCTAGCAAACAGATAAATTTTGTTCACAGAGCGTCAAGGTTAAGAAAAACAGGCCTTGTTTGCTGGGCAGGTGAACTTATCCTGAGTTTGTGTCCAAATTACGTTTCTCCAGCTGGAGATTCCTCAATAGCTTTCTTCATAATTTTCTTTTAATTTTAGCATATCCTTGAAGGTTGAGGCATGAATGACAATCCACATTACAGTCAGAATTCCAAGAACAGTCCATTCACAAGAGTAACAGTGGCTGCTGCTGCTGCTACCAAGTCGCTTCAGTCGTGTCCGACTCTGTGCAACCCCATAGACGGCAGCCCACTGATGGCACATATTTCCATGCTTCCTGTCCAGGAATCATCATTAATATGGTCTTATCCTTCCCCTGCACAGTGACACCAGTGGGTACAGGAGGACCGCTAAGTCTTGGTGAAGCTGCTTCACCCAGACTTTTTCTCCAACTGTATGTATTTCATTTGCAGATCCAAACCCTACATCACCTCTAGCTGCTAGATAGGTTGGGAGTTCTCCTTTCTCTACTTTGCCAATTACACATGGAAAAACCAGAAATTTGGTGATTAGATCATGTTTAGTAATAAATAGATCATCCTTTCCTTCATTCTGTTAAATTAGTCAAAATTCTCCATGGTAGTCTGGGTCTATAAGTCCGCCATGGACACAGATCCCTTTGAAAACTGAACTGGAGCATTCTTTGATTAATCCAAAGTGTCTGGGAGGCATCTTAATTCTGATACAAATTGAAACAGCACACATCAATCTTTTAATAGGTCTGTGTTCAGATACAGATACAAATCCAGTCCTGCGACCTCAGGAGTAGCCCAGAAAAGAGAGAGTGCCCCGGGCTAACTTCACAATACTCAGTTGTTTCAGGATAGAAGTCTACTTTATGAATCCGTTTGGAATAGTCATTCTCATCAAATGAGTTTCTGATTCTCCTGTAGGTCTATTATATAAAATGTTGAAGGCAGTATTCAAGTTAGTCCTCCAGTTTTTATGAGTCCTCTTCAAGTTTAATTAATTGGTTAAGGAAACCATTCATTCTTTCAATCAAACCAGCAGCTTGAGAATAATAATAAGAAGGATCCATTGTGTATTATGTTAATGGGCAAATGCGTGTATAAACTTACCTTTAAAATGTGACCCCTTATCACCCTGAATATAAAATAAAACACAATATAAATTAATTATTTCCAATGTTTTAATAGTATTAGTCTGATTGCCTTTCCCAAAATGAATTACAACTAAATATCTAGAATAGGAGTCCATAGCAGTACACACATATTGGCATCCTTTGTCTTGAATTAATGGACCAATATACTCAACTTGTCATATCTGCACAGGCAGCCTGCCACGTGCCAATTGTCCTCCAACTAATATGCCAAGCTTTTCTGCTTAATATGTTGACAAACTGGACATTGTAAAATAACAGATTCAACGAGATCCATAGGTAAGGAAATACCTCGATCCTGAGCCCACCTGTCTGTTGCTTTTGCTCCCAGCTGGCCACATTTTCAGTGTGCCCGCAAATCAAACCCTTTAAGCCGCTGGAGTCTGGATCAACTTCTACTGCTTGGATTTGGGTTTGTTCATCTGTAATAGAGACAGAGCATCATTCATATAATTTGGAAGACTAAGAGAATCTACTAAAAGATTAGTAGCTCAAACAGTTCCCAAATGTCAGACCATAATTCCTTGCCACATAGTTCTCTGGAGTGAATTTGCCAGTTATTCTTTACCCAAAGGAGAAGCCAAGTGGCCAATCCACTGGCTACCAACTGAGAATCTGTATATGTGGCATTCAGTTACACTCTCTTGCTTTAATAGTTGGTGAATAGAGTACAATTTGGCAAATTGGTTACTTTTACCTTCCCCAGTACTTGGCAGCAATTTAGTTGTAACAGAATTATTTGCAACCACTTTTCAATAGCAAGCACATCCTATATATTCACTGATCCATCAGTAAACCATGCATGCTCTTTTTCTCGTACAGTTGAAAGAGTCAAATGACTTTCCCCATTTTAGAGGAGATTCAGATAACTAGCTCATGCTTAATTATATCCTCTTGCTCCAGGCCTGCCATAGAAATCCTTTCATGTAAGACAGCGACCCCATGTGGTCCAGGTTTGGCTTGGTCCTAATACAACATTTTCATTTGATTATGCTGGACTCCTGGGCTTGCTGAATGCTGTAGGTTTGGGGTGAACTTTGTACCCATTGCATGATTGTCACTTGAGGTCTTAATATTATAGTATAATCTATAGTCAAACATTGCCTATCAATCAGAGCCCAATAACAAGCCAGTAATTGTTTTTCAAAGGTAGTGTCATTTCTCTCTGCCTCTCAGAATTTCCTACCGCAGAAGCCCAAAGGCACTCTCTCGCCTTGTTTTTTTGCCACAAGATCCGTTAGCATGCAATTCTCTTACAACACGCAAAATTCTGCAGCACTGGGTTGTACTGGCCAGAAGTCTAAAGCATGTTGAAATAGACTTTTAGTGGCATCAAACGTCTATTATTGTTAATCACACCATTGAAATTTCTATCTATTCCTAGTTACTTTGTAAAGCGGACTCAATATCTGACCCAAATGTGGAATACACTGTCGCCAGATACCAAAGAGCCCTATAAATTTCTGAGCCACCCTTTTTTGTCTGAGGAGTTTTAAATTACATTGTCTATTGTCTATCTGTAGGTAAAATCTCTCTATGTCCTTTAACCCATTGTATTCCCCAAAACTTTACAGTCAGACTCCCTCACAGCTGTTACACCTTTGTGTCCTGATGTGTTTTGCTCATTTTTGGAAAGGATTGAAGAGGTCATTTTTTCCATTCTTCTGCCCCCAAAAGTGTGTTTTCCCACACTGAGTTATTCCTATCTTGTAAATTACCCAGGAAAGATTAGGCAGCATGCTAGGATAGAAAGCTCAGCCTTCTGTGTTTCTCAGAAGCAAGGAGCAGGGACCCTTGGAAAGGATTTGCCAGGACTTGCCCTGGTATGCTGTGATCACTAAGGACCGTCTGTGTCTGTGGGGGCCTCCTCTTCGAGAGTAAGAAGCCCTGAGAGGTCACATTGATGTGGATCCTCCATAGATGGTGATGCAGTGGAAGGACTGAAGTGAAGGCACCATCAACTGCAGGCACCATAACCCAGACGCAGAACCAGGCAGCTGGGGCAGGGGATCAGGCAAAGGACTTCAAGGTCCTGACCTCCAGGAATCTCCCTCAAGGACACCTAGGAGTGCATCCTTAGAGAACAGGACCCTCAGGCTAGCTCAGATCTTGGCCATTAGGACTGGGGTGTCATCAAGTGCTGCATTTTGTGTTCTTCAAAGAGGTCTGTGGGCCATACCACTCCCTTCTCCAGGTTACAGCCCCTCTCACCCCGGGGGAGGCAGTGCTGCAGGACACCATAATCCACTCACATCCACATTGGAACCCACGGCCACAAGCAATAGTGCCACCCGTCCTGAGGTCCCAAGGCAGCTGAGCACTATTCCAGCTGACTTTTCAGGGCCAAAGATGAAGCTTCAAGCGCTAACTGCCCTGGAGTGATCCCAGCTTGCTGCCACCTCCCTTCTGGTAACTTACCGCCTTGCTGAGTTCTGCTCCCCTCCCCAGCCTCTGACCAGGCAGTAACAGAGTCCTTAGCTGTGTGAACCAGGTGGTATTGTTTGCCCTGATCCCCAGCTTGGGGTGAAAAACGTGATTTTTAGCAGGGAGCTTGAGTTTAGTATGATCTTTCTCACACCTCTCCTTGGGTTTACAATGAAAAGCTCTGGAACTTCTCTGGAGACCTCGCTTTTGCACAGTCGGATCCCCAAGTGACACTGTAGCAGGGACCTGTGCAAGGGTCTCCTGGGGGTGTGTCCTGGGCACTTGACCGGAGAAGAGGGAGCCATTGGGGCCTCCCCAAGATCATTGACTGAAGGGCACGTCCAGCGTTGGAGGAATTAACGTGGCACCACGGAAAACGAGGGGGAAAGAGTTGGCGTTGACTCTTACAGGAGGAGGGGCGGGGGAGCCAGTCTCTCTGACTCCTGATTGGTTTTACATTTCATCCAGAATTTTTTTCTCTCCTCTCTTGCTCTCTCTTTTCAGTTTCTCTCTCTGATCCCAGGGGAGGGGAAACGGGAATAGTGAGAGATCAAAAATAAACCTCTTATGTCAAAGCCGGGAAGGAAGTATAAATACGAAGAGCTCGGCAGCCCACTCGGTGCTTCCCGGGGTGTGGAGGAGGCGGGCGTGAAGGGCGCGCACGCGGCCAGGGCGCCAGCTGCTGCAGCTCCACTGGCCCGGCGGGCGCGAGCCGGAGAGGCTGCCTGGGGACCGCCGCCGCTAGACGCCCACCGGACACACGCCCGGCCAGCCGCCGAGCGCCTACCCGGGAGGACAGCGGCTGGGCCGCCCGCACCTGCCCGCGCCGGGCCCCCTTCCTGCGCCTCCCGCGCCGCCGCCGCAGCCCCGATGCCCCGCGCCGCCCCCCGGTGGCCGCTGCTTCTGCTGCTGCTGCTGCTGCTGCTGCCGCCGCCGCTCGCCCACGGCGCCCCGGCCCGGCCCGGAGGCAGGAGGCCGGCCTCCGCGCTCGTGGTGCCCAAGCGGTTGCAGAGCATCGCCGGGGAGGTCGCGCTCCACCTGTCCGCCTTCGGCCGCGACTTGGAGCTGCGCCTGGAGCCCGACGACAGCTTCCTGGCGCCCGAATTCAAGATCGCGCGCCTCGGGGGCTCCCGCGGGGCGGCCGGGAGAGAGAGGGAGCTGCGCGGCTGCATCTTCTCGGGCACGGTGAACCGGGATCCCGCGTCGCTGGCGGCCGTCAGCCTCTGCCGCGGGCTGAGCGGCACCTTCCTGCTGGAAGGCCAGGAGTTCACCATCAAGCCCCAAGGCGCTGGGCGCTCCCTGCATCAGCCACACCTCCTGCAGCGCTGGGGGCACGTGCACCCCGCCACTGCAGCCCAGTCCCTGTCCAGAGCGTCTGAGAGGGAGGCGCAGAAGGGAGAGGGTGAGAGGCAGGAGAGAAGAGCCGACACAGCGGAGGAGGAGGAAAAGGAGAAACAGGAGGACGACGAGGAGGGCCAAGAAGAGGAGGCAGAAAGTTCCAGCGAGCCACCACCAACCCTGGAGGCCAAGAGCAGGACCAAACGGTTTGTGTCGGAGGACCGCTTCGTGGAAATGCTGCTGGTGGCGGATGCATCCATGGTTGCTTTCTACGGAGAGGACCTAGAGGTAAGACTTGCTGTGCAGGGACACCCTGATCACCTCCCAGAGTCTCCAAATTCTTCCCTTTCCTGTCCCTCTGAGAAAAATCCTTCCCGCTCCTCACCCCAAACAAGGTCCTCTCCTTTCTGAGAAAGGGAAGTAACTCTTTTCATGACCTCTGACACCCAGGAGACCATCTGCCCCTGCCACTACCTCCCTTCTAATTGGAGGGGAGGCTCTGGGCGCCCTCCTCCATGTCCACCCCCATCCCACACATGCTGAACTGAAGGTGGGTTTTAAAGCACCCCCACCCCAGACACCTGCCTGGCCCAACAGAGACGATAAGTGAGCATTTGGGAAGAGCATCTACCCCAGGCCCCATTTCTCAGCCCCCTACTGTCTCCAGACCTGAGGGGCTCCCAAGGAATGGCCGCTGGGATGCAAAGGTGTCCTTTGCCTGCAGAACTGAGGCTGCCTTAAGTGAAAGACATTGTTTTCAGGGAGTTGAGGCTGGAAAGGGGCTGCCCAACTTCTGTGCGCCCAGCTGGTTCTGATCAGGGGCACGGATACCTTGCCAACCTGGCGCTCAGCCCTGGCAGAACTTGGCAGCACCGGCGTCAGCACGAGAAGGGAGGGGAACAGAATTTCTGCCTGGGGACTCAGCCCAGGAACCTGAAGCTTCATGGGAGAGGGAAGGAGAAGATGATGGGGATCTGACCTCCTGTGGTGAGTGTTCCTGGTGGAGCCAGAACTATTCTCGGCCCACCTGAGCTGCCCTCCACCCAGACACAGCTCTCTACTGAGCTGGGGCAGGGAACTGAGTCCAGGGGACAGCTCCTGCAGCCAGGCTGATTCCGGCTAGATTTACTGATGCTGCGGACTCAGCAGGAGGTGTGTCTGTCATCCTACACCCCAGCACCTCCTCCAAGGACCAGGTGAAGCAGAAGGCTCCAGGTGAGGCCGCACTTTCTCTTATCCTGGGGAGCGCAGAACCAGAGATGTGCCCCGTGGAGGACTGACCTACCTAGAGGGCACCGATTCCTGAAATGGGCACCCTGGCCGCAGCTGCAGCTCAGTTGCTGCCATTCTGATGATGGCAGTCTTGGTTATCATTCCTATTCTAGCCTCAGCCTGTGCCCAGCTGATGCCTGCCTCGGGGGTTTTGGCACCACCTGTGCACAACAGTCTGCATGAGGCACAGTGGGCCCTTCTATCACTTGTCCCAGCTTTCTCAGTCTGCCAGTCACTGGGAAATGCATTCTAGTTGCAAAGATGGGAAGAACTGGAGGTGAAAGGTCCATGTGGCTTCCCCCATGGATGCTGCCAGGGTGGTTCAAACCCATCAGGCACCGTGTTGGCAGTCTGTGTATTCGCTCCTCCCAGAGCTTGGGATGGCAGCTTTGACCCCGCAGTCCAGTTCTGCCCAAGGACTGTGGGTCTGCACTGACCAAGTATCTGCTTCCCGGCCTTCCAGGAGAGCAGGGGAAGGTGCCAGCCGCCTCCTCTGACTCCTGCCCCAGCAGGTCCTCCAGAGGGTGGCAGGTGGGGCTTTTCCCATCTCAGGTTGAGGACAGCCACACCTGGCTACCAGGGCCCCTGGCAAAGTCCGTCCACCTCAAACCGAGAGTGCGGTGCTGAGCCCTCCCACACACGATTCCTTTCTGACAGCTGCCTGACAACCGGGAGTAGGAAAGCCCACAAGAACAGGGAGAAGCAGTGGGAAAAGTCATTGCTTTTCGGTCTTCAGAGTCCAGAGTCCAGATGTCCTCCCTGATGTTTCCCTACCATCTCCGCTCAGCTCGACGCCCAAACACTTGAGACGCTGTGTATTTGCCTCCAGTGTGTGCTCGGCAGCTCCAGCTTTCAGAGCCACCTCAGAGCAGACATGCGGGCTGCCAGGCACCAGGGTTCCCAGGCCCCTGAGGCATGGGCAGGGCTGGGTTCTGCCCCCAGGTGTGCTGCACCAGACAGCTGGCTTCCTCTTTGCACCCAGGGCCATTTGCACCCTCACAGGACTCTTGGCTGGATGACCCAGCATGCGCGTGTCCCATGTGGTCCCCTCCATGCACACAGGTTTCTGGACATTCAGACAGGACTGCTGCAGCAGCCCACCACCCCCCTGCGTCAGAAGAACACCCCAGAAGAGCCGTCAGGCACCTTGAAAGCTTAGGTCCTTCCCTGGATGGGTAGGGTTCCCTCTGCCTTTGGGGCCAGCCCTGCAACCTCTCCCTTGGTCTCATCCCATCACTGCCTCCATTCTGCTGTCACTGCCCCAAGTGAGGCTGAGGCTGAGGCATAGCTATTTCTATGACTGACCCCTGGCCCCTCTGCTCTGACTGTTCACCCGCTGTGGAGATGCCACAGGATAGACCTGAATTTCTCAGCTCAATCCCCTGGACTGGCCCATGAGCTCAGCCAAGGCACAAGTGAATGTCAAGGCCAGGTTCCCTGGCCTGCCCAGACACACCTCCTCAAATATAACCTAGTTCTCTGCAAGTAACTCTTCAAGGAGTCCCCTGGAGACCTCATTCACACAGATGGAGGTGCTTTGGGGTGTCCCAGCCACCAGAGTGTGTAACGAGGATAAAGAGATACTTCCCCCTCCCCCGTGAAGAGACGCACCTGGACTTGGTAATGGAGTCTAGTCTAAGCATCACTGAGGCTGCTTCCTAGTGAGCCTTCTGGAAAGTTCAGCACCTCGTGGGGAAGTCACACGCTGAGGACATTCAATCTGCAGAGTGGTTTACAGGGACCACGCAGTGCAAACACCTGTGAGGGGGCAGAGGCAGAGAGCGAAGGCTGCAGAGGATCTGTGACTTCCTCCAGGTCTCCTCACCCGACGGCCACGCTGGTGCGCCGGGCTGTGCCGCCTGCTCAGCACCAGGAGGGTCTGTGACTCTGGCTCTGCCTCCCCTGACATTGTCCATGCTGTGGGAATGGGTCACTGAGCCCAGCAGCCCAAACAGTTCCAGCCACAGTGGGAGGCCCAGTCCTGAGCAGAAACTGCCTTCAAGACCAGAGAAAGAATTAACGGTGCACACGACTGGCTTCACCACAAAGTGATGATGAAGTTTTCCAGACTCTGTACACTTGAGGAGCTCAGACAAAGGGGGCTTTCTGAAAGGGGGAACCACCTCAGAAGAGGGACCACCTTTAACTCTGTCTGCACCCAGCCGCTGCTGACTGTTCCCAGATGAAACTGCACCAGGAAGGGGCGAGAGTGGGGAGCAGCGCCCCACGCTCAGTCTGGAGAATTTTCTAGCCAGACCATCAGCTGCTGAGCTTCTCAAGGCGCTGCTGAGCTTCTCAAGGCGCTGCTGAGCAGGGAGGTCCCCAGAGAAGACCAGAAGCATCCCCAGAGTCAAGCTACTAGCCAGTGGCTTCAGGGAGGGCTAAGTCACTTCACCCCCGTTCCACTGCCCTCCAGGAAGATGTCTCCCACCAGCCCTGTCACCAGAGTGGCCAAGTACCCTGGCTTGCCCAGCACAACCCCTGGCTAGGATTGTCTTGGCGTAATTCATCTTTACTCTCAGAAGCGTCCTGTTTTGGATAATAACAGAGCAGACACATGTCTGAGTCTCCGCGGGCACGTTATATTGCCTGTGAAGTATGAAGCCCCACTGGAAAAGACCAAGTCTTCATCTCTTCGGTCTGTTGGCATCAGAGTGAGCGACCATATAAAGTTCTTCCCAGTTTGAAAAGGCCGTAGTCTTCAACGGCCCTTGAGTCACCACGTGCCCATCCTCCTGTCCCACTGGGAAGGCAGGTGGGACAGAGGCAATGTCAAGGGCACGGGGTCTTGCTCGCATACTTTGTCCTCATGTGTTGCAGGTGTCTCTGCGACAGCAAAGGTGGGTGGCAGGCAGTGCCGTGAGGAAAAGCATAGACTTCAACGGAAAATAGAAATGCGTGACTTGAGCAAGTTACCCCTTTTTCTGAACCTCAATTTCTTCACCAGCCTGGCAGGCACTGTTATACCAAGGATCTGGCAGTGTCTGGAGGGGACAGGAAAATACAAAAGGCATCTGACCCAGGCTCTGACACATAGCAGATGCTCAGCAAAGCCCAGCTAACGCCAGAGTTGCCTTGGATGGCGCTTTTGGGCCTGCTCTCTGTGGGACTGGAAGTCAGTCCCGCCCTTCTGGACCAGGAGATAGGCCCAGAAGTGGGGTTCATGGTCTCATAGCTGCCCGCCTGCCCAGGCCTGGCTCCCTACCCCCAGGGTCAGTTAGATGCACAGGCATCCGAGCCACCAGTCCTCAGAGGAACTTCTCATCACCAAAAGCTCAGTGATATGAGAGAAAGGGTAGGTGGGCCAGGCCAGGACAGCAGACTTTAACAGACACTTTGGACCATACAGGCCTGGCAGCCCTCTTTTGATGGGAATTATGTTAGAAGAGAGCATCCAAGGGAAACTTCAATGTCCTCCCATAAAAGCCACTGCCTAAAAGGAAAACTCTCAAGCCAGCTCAGCCTGCCATTTGCATGATGTTTGGAGAGGATGCTATGAGCTCCCTGAACCCCGGGGAGGAGAATCCATGAGCCTCGGTGTCAGGTCACGCATCCCATGCGCTCGTGTACCTTCGGTTCACACTGGGGATCGACCCATTGACAGTCTCTGCTAGTCTGATGGAGCAGCTTGGGAACCAGAGCCTTCTTAAACCTTAGATCACTGGTTCCTTATTCCACGCCTTTAGGGACTGCTTGTGGGGCAGCTGGCATTTCTCGCCTAAATGCCTTCTTTATCAAACATCATCTCCCTAGTTTTGAGATTGTGATGTTGGAACTTGAAGGCAGTTCTCTTGTGAGGAGGGTTGCAGGTTATTGCAGGTTGTTCCAGGAGTTGGATGCTGGTCCTCGTCAGGGGTTGGCGGGTGGGGCGGGGGGGGGGGGGGGGGGCGGGGGGGCACCCTGGAAGCAGCAGATAACTGGAGGGAGGAGCCTGACAGGCTGCCACTCCTCAGCCCTCACCCCCAGCTGCCTAATGAGTTGGTTACTTGTTTCCCTCAGGAATCTGAATCCAGGAGAGGGTGCCAAGTTTTAGCTTTGCTGATAAGATGTTTACATCAGCCTAAACGTAGCTGGAATGCCTGGCACACTAAGTGACCTGCCGACCCCTGTTTATTGGGCTTACCAAACATCTGGCTGGTTGCCGGCGAGATGAACAGACAGATCCTATTCACAAACAATGGGATTCATCTGGAACTCCCACACGTGACCTCAGCCCCGGAATGTCCCACTATAGCCTTTCACCTTTGGTTCCTTCCTTCCAGTCCCACCTTCCAGATCACAGAAGGGCAGAAAAAGAGGCTACGGGGGGTGGAGCCCTGAGGGGCAGAGAGCAGGACTGGCCACACTCCTGGCGGAGGACCTCGGTTTCCAGTTCTGTAGAATGATCCTAGACGACACCCTTCTGGAGGTCCCAGAGGCAGGAGAGTGACCTGATCTGGCCTCCTCAGAGGGCTTGGGAGCCATTGGCAGCCCAGGGTTGGGCAGAGGCCAAGCAGTGACATCCACTCTTCCTCTGACCTTGATGGGACCAGAAGCAGTGTGAGCCTGAGAGCCTGGGTCTCACCAGTCCATCTGGTTCTCTCCTGCCCCAAGCTGAGGAGGATTAAACCCCCTGGGCTGTCCAGGAAGAAGCCGGGAGGCCAGGCCCTGGGAAGCTTAATGAGAAGAGTGTAGACCTCAGAGGCAGACATGCCTACGCTACACCCCAGCTTTAAGAGCTGGGCGGCTGTAGACAAGGTATTTGACTTGTGAGAACCTCCACTTCCGTTGGAGAAATGGGGATGACTGCCCAGATCACTGAGAGCCTTTCCTGAGGTGACGCACATCCAGTCTGCGACTGGTGCAGAGGAGCTCCTGTTGCGAGTGACCATTACAGCAAAGTTTCCTTCCTGAAGAGCAGGGGTTACCCCCGCAGACTGAGGACAGTTCTCTGTGGACCCTAACCTTGAGTGCTCAGACAGTGCTTCTGGGCCGAGAGCATGAGGGCAGGGGTGGCTGGCAGGGAGACCGTGGGTGTCCAGGTTAAGGTAGATAACTCGTGCAGTCCAGTAGAAGAACTTTCTGTGACGATGGAAGTGTTCTGCAGCAGCCACGAGTCTTACGTGGCTATTGGTGCTCTTGAAATGTGTCTGGTGTGGCAGAGGGACAGTGATTTTAATTGGATTGAATTTTAATGGATTTAGATGTCCATGGCCATGTGTGGCTGGGAAGGATGTTAAACACACAAGCTTTGGAGCCAGGCCTTCAGGGTTCATGGGCTGGCTGACACACTAGCTCTGGACCTCAGCCCACTTACTCAGCCATGAATTTCTAATACGTACAAGGAAGGGAAATAATGCCAGTGCTTGGCGGGGCGGGGGGGTCGGTTAGGATCCCACCCAAAGAGGCAATACACCAACGCCCTGCAGTGAGGAGTGCACAGCTCAGGTGACAGCAGGGGTGGGCACTGCTGGGAGGTTGACCCCTCCCTCTTCACCCCTGCTTGCCTCAGAGCCACATCCTGATGCTGATGTCCATGGCCGCCCACATCTACAAGCACCCCAGCATCGGTAACTCCGTCAACCTAGTGATGATAAAGTTGGTGATCATGGGGGACGAGAAGCTGGGCCCCGAGGTGTCAGACAACAGCGGGCTGATACTGCGTGACTTCTGCGCCTGGCAGCGGGACGTCAACCAGCCCAGAGACCGGCACCCCGAGCACTTCGACACGGCCGTCCTGCTCACCAGAGAGGTTGAGGGCCTCCAGACATTGCAGGGGAAGGGGCGAGCACTGGGCGGGTCAAGGAGGGGGTTTGGCTCAAATGTGGAGCCAGCCCAAATGTGGGGACTGGCTCCCTGCTGGCCCTAGCTGGACAGAGAGCCTTGAATGTGGACGAGGGGGAGGGGGGGAGGAGGAGGTCATGAGGACACGTATGAGGTATTTCGAGGGAAGCAGAGGAATGCGTAAGGGCTCTTGTCCAGAAGTTTGTGACCAGCTGTCTGCTGAGGTCATGACAAGACGAAAAGGGCTCAAACTGCCCTAAGAGACATGTGGAGTTGGAGCAAAGTCCAGAGGTGCAGCTGCAACCCGGGTTAAACCCCGGGGGCAGGTAACCAGGCTCCTCCCATAATGTCTCCAAATCAGGAGGCCTGCCCACCTTCCTGGTGAGGTTTAAGCAGGTGGTTTCCTAAAGCCTAGCCAGAGTCATCATGGGTGGAGGCCCTGCTCCCTGCCCTCCAGGCCTCAAGACAACCCCGAGGTCAATGCTGCGTGTTTAGCCCCACTTCACAGCTGGGGAACCTGAGGTCCAGGGATCAGGGCCCACCCATCTCCGTGTGAGGGGAGTTCATAGCCTCACGACTCATCAGGCTATCCTGCCTCCCAGGACAGACTTCCCAGGCCCACAGCCTGATGTCCTGCTGATGTAGATGACAAACGTCCTTTGTGAAGAAATAGAGATTCAGCTGAAAACATCTCCCTCATTTCAGGAGGTGCAGGAACATACAGTTCCTGTCCTCTTTCTGTCCTCACGTCTCGCTTTCTCCTGAGCAGAACCTTTGCGGGCAGGAGGGCAGGTGCGACACCCTGGGCGTGGCCAACGTTGGCACCATCTGTGAACCCAGCAAGAGCTGCGCCGTGATCCAGGACCAGGGCCTGCAGGCGGCCTACACTCTGGCCCATGAGCTCGGTAAGATCCCCTACTCCCAGAGGCCAGGACTGCTGGGTTGGGGGGATCTGCCTTCCAGAGTCCAGTGGTGCAGCCCCCAGGACTGTGCCGTGCTTCCTGGTTGTCACAGAGTAACTGTGCCCTCATGCTCTCCACCGCCACCCTGAGTGAAGGGCCATCCTCAGGGGGCACGGGGAAATGCCGGTGCTCAGATAGAGCCGTGAGGGGGTGTCCTGGCTAAGCAGTCAGGATTCAGAAGGCCAACTGCAATGACAGTGCGAGAAAGTGAGCAAATGATTAAGGGGAGTGTGAATCTGGAAAGGCCCCAGCAGAAAAGAGAGGGACCCCAGTGCTCCCAGTTCCCCTGGGAGAGTGGGCTGAGAACTGTCCTTGAGGAACAAGCAGGTGGGGTTCCTGGATGAGCTGGCACTGCTTAGGCCTTCAGAGCACTGTGCCCCATGGGTGGACGGCTGACAGCAGTGGAGGCGGCAGGTGGACCAGGGGTCTCATCCTCCCCAGGGCACGTCCTTGGCATGCCCCACGACGACTCCAAGCTTTGTACTTGGCTGTTCGGGCCCCTGGACAAGCACCACATGATGGCGCCGCTCTACGTCCAGCTGAACAAAACACGGCCCTGGTCCCCCTGCAGCGCCTCATTCCTCAGAGAGTTCCTGGACAGCGGGTACGGTAGGTCCCCCGCTTCTCCCTGGCTGGCGGCGGGCACCCGCATTCCTGGACCGCGGGTACGGTAGGTCCCCACTTCTCCCTGGCCGGCGGTGGGCACCCGCATTCCTGGACCGTGGGTACGGTAGGTCCCCACTTCTCCCTGGCCGGCGGTAGGCACCCGCATTCCTGGACCGCGGGTACGGTAGGTCCCCCACTTCTCCCTGGCCGGTGGCGGGCACCCGCATTCCTAGACCGCGGGTACGGTAGGTCCCGCTTCTCCCTGGCCGGCGGTGGGCACCCGCATTCCTGGACCACAGGTACAGTAGGTCCCTGTTTCTCCCTGGCCAGCAGCGGGTACCTGCTTTGCTTGCGTCTCGGGATGGGAGACATTGGGCAGCTGTGTCCTCACTGCCCTCCAGGGCTGAGGTGCTCTAACGACTCCTCTAGCCTGCTCGTCCTCAGCCCAGCTTCTAGCGCCAATGAGATTATCTGCAGAGCAGGTAGAAGTGGTCTGGGAAGGTCTGTTGGAGAAGGTGGGTTCCCACAGACCTTGAAGGGATGGAAGAATGTTTGTCATACAGAGCTGAGAAGGGAGCCTCCGGCTGGAGCCATACATCACAGGGTAGCGTGAAAACAGTAGAGGCAGGAACGCCCCCTGAGAGCAAGGAGTGGGGCGAAGTGCCTGGTGCAGGCAGCCTGGCTTGTGGAGTAAAGAAGTGAAGACACAGTTGATTCTTGATGCAAAAATAGATTGTTCAAACATCAGTACTTTGGCTTTCATTCTCTGGGCCTGGATTTAAGAGTCCATTTACATCCCTAATTATACTGTGACTTAGATTAGTGCTACAATTAGCTGGCCTTCCCTAGGTAAACACTGAATACATATAAGACATTCTGGATGACAAAGAAATTCAATCCTTTAAATAAACGTGCTACTGATAGTCAAAACTTGGAAGGAATTTCTCTAAATGATGGAGTGTTGACAGTTTGTGGATTGAGGTCAAGGAGACCTTGAGTGTCGTGTGAGAGGAGGGAACCCCTGGCCCTTATTCCTGTTTCTCTGCTTCTTTCATTCCTCAGGGGACTGCCTTCTAGACGCCCCCTCCTGGGCCATGGCCCTGCCCACAGACCTCCCCGGCCGCAGGGCCCTCTACGACCTGGACCAACAGTGCAAGCAGATCTTTGGGCTGGGCTTCCGCCACTGCCCCAACTCCTCCGACCAGAACACCTGCGCGCAGCTCTGGTGCCGCATTGATGGCCCCGACCCCCTTTGCCACACGAGGAATGCCAGCCTGCCCTGGGCCGATGGGACACCCTGCGGGCCCGGGCACCTCTGCTGGGAGGGCAGCTGCCTGCCCGAGGAGGAAGTGGAGAAGCCCGAGGTGAGGGACGGCCACTGGGGTGTCAGGGAGAGGGACAGCGGGAGGGCTGTTTCCAGGGAGGAAGCCACACTTGAGAGCTAGGAACCAGGAGACTTGGGGCCAGATGCAACTATGAATAGAGCCACACATTCTTTGACACACAAAACAAAGCGTATTTATTCAAACACAAGAGGAGCCCTTCGAGGGTGTGCTCCGAGCAGATGGATGGTGCTATCAGGGCCTGGGCGTTTGGGGAGCTTGCCTTTGGAACAGCCGTGGACTTGACTTGGAGGACTGGTGCTGGGTATGAACACTCCTGCACTAGACTGTCGTGGGCACTCCATAAACAGAAGCCATTATGAGTTCTACTATAAACAGAGTGAGTGACAGCAGAGGAGGGACACCCCATCAAGAAGGAGGGGAAAGCATTCATGCCCTACCCGTGTCTGAGCTGAATTTATAGCTAGGGGTCAGGACAGGGGGAGGACAAGGGTGGGGACCCCTTGTTTCAGAAGGAGGGATGAAGGAAGGGGAACCACCTCTGAGCCAGCAGAGAAAACTTGGCAGAGTGAACCTGCAGAAAAGGCAAGGCAACGTCAAGACGGGGTTTTAAACGGCTGGCTCCTTTGCCCTGCTCTTAGTACTTCCAAACTGTGAGGCTAGTCACCTTTCTCTAACTGGAGTCACTGAGCCATCTCTGAAACAATGTCCGATGGTCTCAGCCTGGGTCTGACCCAGCTGTGAATCACCAGGGTGGCCCATACTCTCACCCTCTGGAAGGCTGTCCTCAGGGCACATCCTGTGCACTGAGGCCCAGGGGCCTGTGTGGCCAGGTAATCCACACGTTCCTTCTAAGCTTGGGCCAGGATGGGCCTCATGGATTCATTCTAAGCTCCCTCCTGGTCCCTGCCCAACATGTGGCTTTTCCCAACCCCATCCTGGAGTATGGGCTTCACACAGTCCTGAGGGGGAGGTGGGAAGGGGGTCCCCTCCCACCTTCCCCAGCAGTGCAGCCAAGCTCCACACAGGAAAAAGTGGCCCGAAAGTGAGCCCAGGCTAGTGCTTCTAGTGTATTTTTAAGGGGAAAAGACAGACCGGAAATACTGCATATATTGACAGAATCATGTCTCTGTGAAATAAAAACACGGAACCTATAGTCAGAGCCAAGGTGCAAAGGGATATTGATGAAAGTCACGTCCATGGCTTCATCTAGGTAGCGGTATATCTTGAAGTGTTACTTTCTCTCACATTTTTCCTATTTTTCATTTTTTATAGGATCATGTATGACTTTTGTAACCTTTAAAAAGTTATTTTCAATTTGAAAACTCTGTGGACCCACTCATCACAACTGCTTGACCTCAGAGTCAGTTGTAAAGTTGGATGTGACTGTTCCCAGCATGTCCTACTCACTCCTGGACCTGGAGGCTAGTGGACTAGCGGCCTCACCTCCCAGAGATCCTTCCTTTAGGTCAGCGCTGCTCAGCCTCAGCGCTGCTGTCCAGGCTGTGTGCGCCCTGGCTGTACAGGCTGACAGCTCCCTGTCCCCCACTCGCTGGAGGCCAACAGCACGCACCCTGCTCAGCTGTGACAGCCACCGTGTCTCCAAACACTGCGGGAGTGTCAGCCCCCATGGGAAACCACTGTATTTTCCTCAGCCTTATTCCCATGAAAGTGTTTGATTTAGCAACTCCTACTGAGCACCTTACAAAGGGCAAGGCATGGTTCTAGACCCCTGGGTGCTTGGGAGGCAGCCGAGGGCCAGGCCAGCACATACTCTGTGGTCAGCTGCAGTCACACATGCCACTGAGTCACTGGGAAAATGAATCGGGCAGTTACCGAACTCCACCCACCAGTACAAGCACAGCTAGGAGAGGAGGTCCCACCGAGAGCGTAGGCCCTCTCCCCTCCCGCCACTCAGCGCGGCCTTGTGTGTTACAGGCTGTGGTGGATGGAGGCTGGGCCCCATGGGGACCCTGGGGTGCATGTTCACGGACCTGCGGAGGAGGAGTACAGTTTTCATACCGTGAGTGCACCAACCCCGAGCCTCAGAACGGAGGGAAGTACTGCCTGGGTCAGAGAGCCAAGTACCAGTCGTGCCACACCGAGGAGTGCCCCCCGGACGGTAATGGCCAGAGCAGCTGCTGCGGCGACTGCAGCACATCCCTGGAGGAGGGTGGTCTCCTGGGCTCAGAGTTTCAGGGGTGCAGACAGAAACGGGGTCTCGAGGCACCACACTTCAGGGCAGCCTGCAGTGCCCCGGGACGGCTCTCACTGTGCAGGGAGAGCCTGGCAAAGTCAAAGAGAGAAACCGCCCTAGGTTTTGGAGATGTGGACATGGAGGACGTCACTCCCAACCAGCTTATGCACTGGAGCTAGGGGAGGGCTCTGCAGAGGGCTAGAGTTAACAGTAATACTCCTCCTGGAGGAGTCTAACCCCTGGTCTGTGTGCAGAACAATGGAGGCATTGTCCAAAGCAATTGTCAGAGCCACCTCCAGGGTCATTCCAGCCCCTGTTCAGCCAAGGGCAGAGGGAAGGTTTCTGAATCTGATCCTAGCACACACTTCTCCTGAGAAGGTTGCCCATCTCCTCTTGGGGCCATGGCATCTGTCTGCGGGAACCTTCCTGGGAAATGGCCTCATGTCTGCCTCCCAGGCACATCCCCCGGTGCCCACAAGAAAGCACACGCCTTAACTCCTTAACTCGGAGCAGTGACGGCTGCAGAGACATGAGAGGGGGTCCCTGCAGATCTTTGCTCCACCTCCCTGTCGCAGCTCCAGGAAGTGTGGCAGGCAGCAGATGGCACACACTTTTAGGGAGGTTAGAGAAGTTCCTCCAAACACAGAGGCCCAGCCCAGGGAGGGCAAATAGCAAGGGAGTCTGGAGGCTTTGTAGTTTTGCAAGACGAGGAGGAGCCATGATGGCAGGAGGCTCTAGAGCGTCTGCCTGGAATTGTGGGCATCCTCCTGGCACACTAGTGAAGGGCTCCTGGGGAAACGAGAGAGAGGAGAGGAGAGGGGAATGATACAAGGCACTGAGACACAGACAGGAGCTGAGACCGCTGAGACAGGGATTTCAGGTGCACTGGTGCCAGCCATCTCCGTCAGTGGGTGTTCAGTGCCTCTTGTGTGCTTCAGCTGTCCCGACCCACTCTCAGGAGGGGGTGTGGCTCCTGACCCGGGGTTTGAAGCTCCACAGACCATGACGGGGTCCAGCTGGGTGGGGAACCTCACCAGTAAGAGCAGCGCTAACTTCAGGACCGCGAGAAGGAAACACCCAGGTCTTCCTGTCTTGGAAGCAGCAGGATGGGTGGGAGACTGGGCACCAAGTCTCACAGGAAACCCCCAGCCTTGGCTTGTGAGCAGTGGAGTGAGTTGTGGAGCGTGGGAAGGAGCATGCAAAACCTCAGCTCATCCTGAACAGAGGACAGGACTTAGTGGCACGCTGGAAATAGCAGATGTAGGTGCCCAAATGTCGAGAAGATACCGGGGTTCCAGTCTCAGGCTGTACGGTGGTAACACCACCCAGTGAGGAGTCAGCCAGTGATGGAGGAACCACACGGAGTTGGGCCTCACTGAGCTGGAGGTAATCGCAGTGTCTTCAAGTGGACTCCCCCAAGGACACCCAGAATTACAGCAAGTGGAGTGCAGAGGCAAGGTCAGAATTAGGGACAGAGGGGGCCTTTGTCCAAAAGTCCGGTGTCAAGAGTCATGATTAGCAGAGGGTCCAAAATATACCTCCATGTGTCATTCTCCGCTTCCCAGGCCTACTGAGCTATCCCCATCCGCACCTAGGTTTGGTGTTGGTGGTGGTTTAGTCGCTAAGTCATGTCTGACTCCTGCAACCGCATGGACTGCAGCCCACCAGGCTCCTCTCTCCATGGGGTTTTCCAGGCAAGAACACTGGAGTGGGGTGCCATTTCCTCCTCCAGGGGGTCTTCTCAATCCAGGAATTAAGTCTAGGCCTCCTGCCCTGAAGGCGGATTCTTTATACCAACTGAACCACGAGAGAAATCGAATCAGTAAAGCAGAATCAAGACCCTCCCCAATAGAAACGCTGTCTTTCCCAGAAAACTCCCCCGGGGTAGGCTGCTCCTTTCCTGCCTCATGAGTCAGCGCTGAGGTCAGTGCTGAGGAAGGGCAGGCTGAGGTGACCCGCATCCTAGGACCAGGTCAAGTCCAGGAGGAAGAAGGTTGCCCAGAATCCGGGCATCTCCCTCTCGGGGTCCTCCCTGCTTCAGTTCAGCATGGTGACTCCGTGACCTCTCATCCTCCTTTTAGGGAAAAGCTTCAGGGAGCAGCAGTGTGAGAAGTTCAATGCCTACAATTACACAGACGTGGAGGGAAACCTACTGCAGTGGGTCCCCAAGTATGCGGGGGTGTCCCCCCGGGACCGCTGCAAACTGTTCTGCCTAGCCAGGGGGCGGAGCGAGTTCAGAATGTTTGAGGACAAGGTGAGGAACCTTCTGGAACTCAGATGCACGGGTGGGGAGGAAGGCCTCCTGGCCCGGACCACGTGCGGGCTGCATCAATGCTCAGGTCCCTTCAGACCCTGCTTCTTTTCTGCAGGTGATCGATGGCACCCTGTGCGGACCCGATACTCTGGCCATCTGTGTCCGTGGCCAGTGTGTCAAGGCTGGCTGTGATCATGTGTTGGACTCACCTAAGAAGCTGGACAAGTGTGGGGTGTGTGGGGGCAAAGGCGACTCATGCAGGAAGGTGTCTGGCTCCTTCAGTCCCTCCAGGTGGGTCTCCCGGGAGTGCTGTCCCTAGCTGCGGGAGTGGACTGGGCTTTAGAGATAGACAGTGGCGGCCCCTGCACACCCGGGAGCACTAGCTGCAGCCTCTGCATGAACTCGGTGTCCTCTCTGTCTCAGAGTGGTTGTGAGGGGTCAGGAGGTGGGAGAGCACATGGCGCAGTCTGACCGGCAGAGGGGCCGCCGGAGGCCACGTGCACGGGGCTGCATCATCTCTGAGTCAGTCAGCAGCAGATCTGCGCTAAGTAACTGGGACCCCTGCCAGAAGCAGCTCCTCCAGGCCTACTGTGGGGAGGACATTTCACCTGTACCCGGCGGGTCCTGCCCTTTCTGCAGGTGGATCTTCAGAAAGGGGGTTCTTGGGGGACCTTGGCAGTCTTGGAGCTTCCTGAATCTGAGAGCCCCAGATCCTTTCTCATACCTTAAATCCATAAGTTCATGTGAAGTGAAGTGAAAGTTGCTCAGTCGAGTCCAACTCTTTGCGACCCCATGGAGTATACAGCCCATGGAATTCTCTAGGCCAGAATACTGGAGTGGGTAGCCTTTCCCTTCTCCAGGGGATCTTTCCAACCCAGGGACTGAACACAGATCTCCCGCATTGCAGGCAGATTCTTTACCAGCCGAGCCACAAGGGAAGCCCTTCTGTATTTAAGTGCTTTCGCTTCTGACTGATTCCTAAAATGAGTCTGCCAGGGCCAGGATGATCATTCCCTGTTTATAGATGAGGACACTGAGGCATGAAGAGCTAACACAGTCATCTGAGGTCCCCATGGTAGGTAACGACGTCGGAGGAGAACCCAGGTTTCTCCTTTCCCCGAGGGTTTTTCCTGCCGTGCACGCACTTCGTAGAGAAGAAGGGCAAGGGCCCATGGCCACACTGCGCCCCTACCCAACTCCTCCATGCTACCTCATCTCACCAGAATCAAAGAACAGAATCTGCTTTCAAATACAACTCGCGAGTCTGTTCAAATTTAAACTCAGTGATATAGAAAAAAGAACCATGGGGTGTGGGGCAGTCAAAGGGGGAGTCCCCACAGTGCTCGCTCAGGCCTTAGATAGGGGCCAGGGTCCTCTCACAGCTTCCCAGTGGGCATGAGACAAGAACAGCAAATAACAGTGACTGCCCTCCTCAGTCCTCTTCACCTCCCTCCTAGCCTGTGAGACCAAATACTTTCCACCCCCAAAGAGAAGAATAATAAGTCAGGGTTCTCCATCCCACAGAAAGCCCAGGGCCCACAATAAAGTGAAAACATTTTCCCCAGAGCACCCTGTTGCCCCCGACAGCCCAGCTCCTGGTGCTGGCACACCCGGGAGAAGGCCCCTGGGCACAGTGTGCCACCCTGCTCCCTGCCCTCAAGCCACACAGCCACACTTCCAGGAACGGATGGACTCTGAGAGGGGAGTGAGGCATCCATCTGGTCGGATCCTGGAATGGGCGTGGGGAGCAGAATTTTCCATGTGGACTCGAGCAGCAACAGCCCAGCTTTCACTTCCCTTTGGGCTGCGTTCCCCTCTGTGCTATCGTCAATTCTCATCTCCAAACACTTACAATAGAGCTGCTGGGCAAAGCAAAAATCCCAACGTACAGAGCATTCTTGCTGGCCTCACCAGCTGATTTATTGACAACTATTTCCTGATTTGATAGTGCAAATTTTTGTCTGCCCACCTACAATCATTCCACACTGACCTCTTGAGTGCCTGACTGGGGGAGCCACAGGTCCTAAGGGTATCTTTCTGTTCCTGTCACAGTTATGGCTACAATGACATTGTCACCTTCCCGGCTGGCTCCACAAACATTGATGTGAAACAGCGGAGTCCGCCGGGAGTTCAGAACGACGGCAACTACCTGGCCTTGAAGACCACAGATGGGGAGTACCTGCTCAATGGAAACAACGCCATCTTTCCCACAGAACAGTACATCCTGCTGAACGGGACTGTCCTCAGGTACAGCGGTGCCTTCACCTCCCTGGAGCGGCTGCAGAGCTTCCAGTCCTTGCCCCAGCCACTGACCTTACAGCTCCTGAAGGTCCATGGGGATCCCCTCAAGGTCAAATATACCTTCTTTGTCCCTGACGATGTGTACTCCAGCAAACAGAGCAGCAGAGAGAGGACAACCACCAACGTCATTCAGGCCCTGCTCAGCACGCAGTGGGTGCTGGGGGCCTGGTCTGAATGCTCTCACAGCTGCGGGGCTGGCTGGCAGCGGCGGGCAGTGCAGTGCCGTGACCCCAGCGGCCAGACCTCTGCCGCCTGTGATGAGGCTCTGAAGCCTGAGGATACCAAGCTCTGCAGAAGCCTGCCCTGCTTCTCGTGATCCAGAGGGGGTGGCTTCTGCTCATGGACTTGGGGTGTGGGGTGCAAACAAGGTCGTACTACAGTGACTCCACGTCTGGAGGTGGCCTACCCAGGCCTTACGCTGCCATGGCCCTCCAGCTGGGTATGAATCTACAAGGGGAGGAGAGGAGAAGAGTAGAGACAGACCACAGATGCTGTGGGGTGGACCCTCCTTGGTTAAAGTAAAGGGCGTAAGGTAAAAGGGACACAAACAGAAGTCTCGTTCAGCCTGCTTGAAAAGGAGAAGCAAAGCTAAATGAAAAAAACTGTTTTCTACTTGGTTCCCTTGATAAATAATCTACCTCAGTGAGGAAAATATTAGTCACAGAGATACGGGGAGTTGGGGTGATGGTGAGCATCACGGCAAGCCCCCTATTTGCACCCTGAAGTGTCTTCAGAGATGACCGGGACTATCTTCAGCATTAAACCCATTGGCTGGAGGGCTGCGAGCCCAGGACTGTGAAGAGCCCCGTGTTCTCAGGCTCCCACCTGCAGGGGTGGATCCACTTCAAGTATTTATGCAAATGTGTCTCTGAACTAAAGTGTGCTCTTGTGCCAATGCAGTGGTCTGATCTGGCTCTGTACTTCTCTGGAAGGGCAGGGGACCCTGGGCCCCAGGACAGAGGCTGAAACTAGGTCGGCTCACCTTGAGCACACCAGTGGAAGCTGGCACCTTGCCTGCATCTCTGAGACCTCCCTCTGAGTGCTCTTATCTGCGAGTCCAGCCAGTTGAGGCAAGGCTGTATCTGCATACTCCAGACTGGAGGTTCCCCAACTTCAGCGGGCATTAGGGTCATTAAAGGTCTGCTTGAAACACAGATGGCAGGGCCCAACCCCAAGGGTTTCTGAGTCAGTGGGTTAGGGATTGCAAATCTGCGTTTCTAACAAGTTCCTAGATGACGTGGAGGCTGCTAGTTTGGGACCCTGCTTTGAGAAGCCCTGCTCTAGTGGAAACTTCCAACTCTGGGGTAACAAAGGTTTGGCAATGCCCCCAGGTTGCTTATTCTTGGGAAATCCTCTCCCATTCCATTCTGCATGCGTCCTCATCCTCATATTTACATACCGACCAGCCAGAGAAACAAGATTCTCTTAGCATCTGAGGAATGCCGCACCTGTTTCTAAGGACCATCATCCCAGTGACCTCAGCTCCTTCTCTCCATGTCGAGTTCAGCCCCAACTCACAACTCTTTCGACTACTCACACTGCAGCTGTCCCCATCAGCGCTGTTACACAGAATGACCTCCCCACCAGCACCTGAAACCTGCCCGAGAACCCCCTAATCCCACCTTACTCCAGCTCCCCTCATCTCTGCCTGGCTCTGAGCAAGCCCCCAGCTCATCTTCCCTGTGGTCTGGTGTACAAGGAGCTTAGTCCCTGGTGACAGTAGATGGAAAGGAACAGACGACATCAAGAGACGCACTCTAATGAAGAGTGTCCCTTTTCTGTCCCCTTTTCTTCCCTTTTCTGTCCCCTTTGACTCCCTGGTCCTTCCCTTTAGCTTTCTCCTGAGACCCCTTCTAGTGAAAAGTGGGCTCTGCAGAGCGGATGCTGCATGGAGCCTGTGTGAGAGGAAAGGTGCCCCTAGGAGGATTTGGTTGTGGGGCACGGGCAGGCAGATGGGATTCAGTCCCGACCCCGCCTCCGAGGGTTGTCTTGACATGGTGCAAACTCCACGTGGTGGCTGTGGACACCACTGACCACTTCTCCCTAACTGCCATGTCCTTGGTGAGCGGGAGGCCGGGCTTGCCTCAGCATAAACAAGCACTCACAGGCATGTTGAGGATGACCAGTGGTGCCGTATTTGTCCTTGTTGCGCACCAGCTTTCTTGAGATGGACTGTGTATTTCTGCAATTCTTTGTCTCTTTCCATTCTCTTTCTCCCCCAAATAATCAAGGCCAAGTGTGTCCACAGTAACTGCCCACGCATGCCCAGCTGTGCCTTCCCCACAGCCTGCATCATTACCAGGCACAGAGTCTGCTTGGCACTCTGCTGGCAGCAGAGATGCTGGTGCGCAGAGCAGAATAATATCCCGCTTGGCTCCTCCTTGCTGTGTGGGCTCAGCGAGGCTCACAGAAGACAGGCTTGTTTGTGTCTGGAAACTCAGCAGCTGCAGCTCATGGACTCCGAAAACAGATCTGCAGGGAGAGACCAGGCTGTTGCTCCCCCAGCCCACCACGACCACCCTGGTTGCCCAGAGGAGGGAAGACTGACTTTTCCTCTGCTGACAGCTTGCACCCACAGCAGGGGTTCCTTACCGAAGTGGCACCGGTGCCTCCCCTGAAACTCCCTGAGGCCCTGACTTGGCAGGTAACTTGGTCATTCCTCTGGGCCCTCCGAGCTGCTGGCAGAAATATTTCAAAGGTGGTCCATTAGCCTCAAAGTTTATTTCCAACCTTCCATCCTTGAGATAAGTGAGTCCTTGTCTGGGGTTATTCTCTCCCCTTCATTCCCCTGTAGCTGATCAGAGGGTTTGTGAACTCACAGAAGTACGCTATGTCACTATCCCTGACCAGCTTTGGTCAACCACCCCTCTCTCCCAGGGTGAGGGGCTCATCTTCCCGCCAGCTCCACGTGGTGCTCTCTGAAGACATACGCCAGGTGTACATCCTTCGTTTGGGGGCTTTTTAACCAAGTATGCCCTTTTACTGAAGACTGTTCCCCCTTAGCATCCAAACGTTTATTCTTCTTGCTTTCCTCTGGGGCCCTCTCCATTTTTACCATCCCTTCCCTCCACCAAAAAGAAAAAAAATGACAGGAACAATAGGAAAGTCCTTCAGAGTCTGTTGTCTTATGCTTTGTCGTGTGATCTCCATGTGGTCCAGGAAAACGGAGTGGCTTTGTCACAGCTGTGTTCTCAGATCTGCAAAGTAAGCTGGTGCCTCTGCATGGGCCCAGAGAACCCCACGTCCGAGTCTTCCCTGGTCTCAAGGAAAGGGGCTCCGGAGCCCCAGCGATAACTGCTGTGTGGGCTCTGCCTCAGATCCCCACACCCCTCAGGAGGCAGCCGCCTCCCTTGACTATTCGGGAATTAGGACCGGTTTGATTACAAGAGTGAATACCGTGTGGAATTTACCAGAGAGAATCAGGTGCAGTGTTATCCTTGGAATTCGAGATTTCTCCTGACACAGCTGCATCACTGCCTTTTGCCTCTTGGGTGAGTTGAAGCTAAATTATTAAATACTCAGCCAAAGTCAAAGACAAGACACGGTGAGCATGATGAAGGCCGCAAGGACAGAGTTCTAGGCAAGAATGCACCCACACCCTGACCCCCGTCCTCCTCCACCCTCTCCCAGTGCAGAGTGGAGAGACCTGTATCCACAGCAGTATCCTCCACCCCTAACTCCACCGGGGGCCTGGATCCTCAGCCACCCCAAGGCCCTGAGCAGGCTGTCCTGTGTCCTGGGAGGAAGGAGGGGAGGGCACAGAGGCAACACCACCCTGCCCTGTAGAAATGCAAACCAGGGTTGGCCGACCTGTGGGGGCTGTGACTGCAGGACAGCATGTCTTTCTGAGAAAGGTCCCTACTAGCACAGCACGTTTCCCCACCCCATCCCGGTCCTCTAGCTGAACTTGTAGCTTTAAGAAAACTGCCCATGGAATGTGAGAAGGAACAAGGGCACCAACCTAAGTTGATGTTTTCGCTGGTTCAATCTAGCTGATCCGTGGAGACATACTGTGGTCAGATCGACCTTACATAAGAAACAGTTCCAAACAAACAACGTGAAGTGCGAGGGGAATGAGAGGCTGACAGCGCTGAGCAAGCAGGGCGGTTGGGTTGTGCTCCTGCCTGGAGGGCACCTCATGAGCCCCTCTCAGGCACCTGTCTGCTTTCTAGGTCAGCACTTCCCCACAGCCAGGCCAGGCGTATAAAACAGGTGTACCCTGTGACAGCTCAGTTCCTGCTTCTTCACAAGGGGACCTCTCTGATATCCCACTGTGAAGGTAGTGGGCCTTCCCGGCTGAAAACTGAGTGTCAACCACACAACCCAAAAGTAGACCCTGCTCAAGTACTGGGAAGAAAAGATGAGACCCAAAGCCCAGTGGATCCTGAGCTGAGATGCTAGAGCTGGGAGAAAAGCCCTCAGATGCACCTGTCTCTTTAGGACATATGTTCCCTCAGGCCTAGGACTCGGCAACGAGGGACAGGAAAGTTCTGGCTGGCGTTCCATCTCTACCAGCTGCCCAGCCCATCCCTGGGAGACGCACAGATGCCCCCAGGAAAGGAGAGAGAAGAGGAGTCTTCCCCAGCCCTCACTGTTCCTCATTCCAAACATTCTGTGAGTCCCGGCACACTGGAAGAGTGTGTCCTCAGCCAAGCACAGCTTCCTGTTTCTAATAAAGGGAAGGAAAAATAGTTGAAAGGGTTTTTGGACCATGGAGAGCTTAAGTTTCTGGTAACACAAATGAATCAGACACAGGTGAGAGAACTCTCTCCAGAAGTAAAGAAAGATGCTATGAGTTCCTCTTATTGGACCAGAAAGTGGGGAAAGGATAGCTGAGAAGGGAGATGCATCCAAGACTGAAAGGAGGGAGAAAACCATTGTCAATGGTAGGTCAAAGAGAGGGTCTGGTGACGACAAAGGTCAGCGTGGACCCCCAAGGCCACATCCTGAACTCGCTTATTACTCAGCTTCTTCATATCTAAAGTCATGGATTTAAATATCGTGTCCACCGACCTCAACTTCCAATCCTTTCAGACCTTTCATGCTCCCTCAGCACTTATTCTAGGGACCCCAAGATCCTTGACCACCCCCCTATACCCACATCCCCATCTTTACTTCTCCATCTGTACTTCTTTCCCTGTGCACATGGAGTCCGTGTTCCAGCACTCCAAGCTCCATCTCGCCAACATTCCCATCTTCCTTGCTGAGAAAGGGCTGGCTGGGGCTCCACAGTAGAGCCCATGCAGACCACTGCACCCTCTGCCCCAGGCTTACCGTCGTGGTGTTGACTCTGAGAACCAGGGTCCATGCCACTGGACCCAAGGGGCCACCATGACGTTAGCATGGCCAGTGGAAGCTCTGACCAGCCACCCAACCAGGCCTCCCTCGTTAGTTCTATTGCTGATCCTGTATAAAATTACCTTCCACTTTCTTCACTCTCCTGATGAGTTCATGATCCCACCATGAGCAGAAGACCTCACCTCTCCCATCTCAGCAGAACTCAACCCTACATCACCCATGATTTGAGGAGAAAGGAGACCCAGTCTCACTGTTGACCAGTCAGGCTACAGACGTGAAGCTAGAAGAACACCCTGATTTTATCTTATTTTAGAACCAAGAAGCGTATTCCAGTAACTCTCAAGTCCATAGTAGATGGGGTATTTGGGACCTTATTAAATTAATCTCCCAGGCATAGCATGCAGGCTTCCAGGACTCCCCACCCCATCATCCCTGCCTGCCCCTCTCCTACCACCCACCCTGAGTCCTGCCTTTCCTGTGCTTGCTTCCTGACATGATTTATCAGTTAGCCCACACTGTCTGCTGTCGCTGCTGCATGGACCCGGACCTGCGGATCTCAGAATGGATGAGGGGAAGCTAGACAAGCCCTCATGGGGACACAATCAGGACAACAACGACAGCAGCCTCCCGACGCTTGCCCATCTCTGGGGCGCTGCGATGCAGGAAGAATGTGTCCTTCTGCTCCATCTGGAGTTACGTTACCGAAGATCCCTCTATTTTTCTAGCCCCCAGATGTGCTAGATCTCAGAAAACGGATGGGATTCAAAAAAACAAAAACAAAACCCTGCCCGCAAGAGAATGAAAGTCATCATACAAGAAAGCACAGTACCTTGCCACCGGTCTTAAGGTCTGACCCATAGCTCTGCTTAGTCTTTTAAAACTATCCTCTTTTCCTGTTTCTGTTACACATTGAGCTATTTTCTCCGGGTAGAATCAGTTCCTTGCAGACACCACAGCCCTCTCCATTCTCAGGTCCTCAGTCTACATCTATTCTTCCCTCTTCCTGAAATGACCTTGCTCCCTTTTTCTACTCCCCCGACTTCAGCAATGCCCTGCTTATTCATAAATTCCGAGATTCAAGGTCACTTAGCCAAAGAAGCCCTCAGGTTAGGTGCAACACCCCACAGCCTCATGTACTTTGCTTTTCAGACACTGAGCTGGACCACAGACCCCGTGAGGCCAGGACCACACCCTGGGTTCACTACATCACTGGTGTCTGCTGCCTGTCGTGCAGCAGGCATTTAATAAATAAGAAAACAAATGATCGAGTTATTTCTGTCTTACAATGTGTTTACAGTTCCCCACACCCCTCTGTTCCTTCCACTCTCCTAATCTGCTACCAAGTCACTCTCCTCACAGCCCCCCACAGGACTGCACGCAAGGCCGACAGTGACCTTGCTCAGTCCCGCAGCCATTCCTCTCTCCTGCCGCCTGAGTCCTCACCTCCTTTGTGGTTCCTGTCCCCCAGTCACCCCTAAGCTGTGGAGACCCTCAGGGTCCTGCCCATGCTTCCTGGGGTATCTCACACTCCCATGCTCATGGTTTTTTCCAACATGCAGATCATTCCCAAATTCAAATCCTGAGACTGTATCAGGGGTCCCCAAGGTCACCTCATCATCAGAGAGTCACTAGAATGCACCACACTCAGTGCACGTTGTGTTTACAGCTAAGATTTATTACAGAGACACAGGGAGGACAGTGGCCGAATCCTAAGGACAGAGATACAAGTGGGTCCAGAGGAGTCACCGTAAGGCTTCCCTGTGCTCACTCCCCCCAACTATGAGGGATCACACGGAGCTCACTCTTCCCCAAATACATGCCTGTGAGGTGTCAGCCCAGGGAAGCCCAGCAGGGACTCAGAGCTCAGGGCTGTCCCTGGGGGCTGCTCACATAGGTACCCTCTGCCTCATACACCAACATTCCAGACTCCCAGAAGGAGAGCAGGTGTTCAGCATAAACCACATGGTCTGCACAAACAGTCCAGGCACCAAAAACCAGCCTTATCAGTTAACTGGTGATGGTGCCACTTTGAAAGCCAGGTTCCCAGGTGCCAGCCAAGGGCCAGCCTTGTGACAGGCCTCTCTAGGGACAGTGGCCTGGGCCTGATGTGTCCCTCCCTTTCTGCACAGGCTGGATCAGTCTCCTGGACCATGGGTCCGTATGTTTACAGCTCCCCACCAGACTCATTATCTCAAACTCACCCTCTCCCAGCTGCTGTGCCTGTTACCTGTCTTCTGTTCCCCTCCTGCTCCTCACCCATCCTGTGTACCGGCTCCCACATGAACCACGTCCCTCTAATCCGCCTGCTGCTCAGGACCCTCAAACCTAAGTCAGCTACCACCGTGCATCCCACGCCTCCCATCTGATTCTCACATTATTCATAGTTTTCCTTGGAAGGAAAGCTCTGACAAATCTAGACAGCATATTAAAAAGCAGAGACATTACTTTGCCGACAGAAGTCCATCTAGTCAAAGCTGTGGTTTTTCCAGTAGTCATGTATGGATGTGACAGTTGGACCATAAAAAAGGCTGAGCACCTAAGAATTGATGCTTATGAACTGTGGTGTTGGAGAAGACTCTTGAGAGTCCCGTGGACTGCAAGGAGATCCAACCAGTCAATCCTAAAGGAAATCAACTCTGGCTATTCATTGGAAGGACTGATGCTGAGGCTGAAGCTGCAATACTTTGGCCACCTGCTGCAAAAAACCAACTCATTGGAAAAGACCCTGACGCTGGGAAAGATTAAAGGCAAAAGGATAAGGGGACAGCAGAAGATGAGATGGTTAGATAGCATCACTGACTCAGCGGACATGAATTTGAGCAAATCCCGGGAGATAGTGAAGGACAGGGGAGCCTGGCACGCTGCGGTCTATGAGCTTGCAAAGAGTCGGACAGGACTTATTGACAGAACAACAATAACAAATCTTTTAAATACAAACATTGGATCATTTCCCTTCTCCACTTAAACCCTTTCATGGCTCTCTGACGCACTGAGCACGTAAATGTAAGCCTCTCAACACGATGTGCCAGTTCCCAAGTGACTGTCACCAGAAGCTCCCAGTGACACTGTGTCTTGTCAGCTTCTCCCCAAACCCTGTCACCCCAGGCCTCACACGCCCTCCCCGAGCCCACAGAGCTCTTTCTTCTGCCCAACCTGCTCCCTCCACTCATCCTTCACGTTGAAGACTGAAGTCACATCCTCGGAAATCCTCCCCCGTTTTCCATAGTCTAAATGAGGCCTGATTGCTCTCTTCCATAACAGTAACTGTGTATGTCTGCGAGGAGTATTCATCTGATGCCTCCTTCAAGCTCCATGGAGCCAAGACCCAGTGTTTGCCCTGGATTCCCAGAGCCAAGCCAGTGCTGAGAAACGGCTGTGTGCTTCTCCATCTGGGCAGGCTGCCATGACAAAGCCCTGGAGATGAGGGGCTTAAGGAACAGGAATCTGATTCTCACTGTTTCAGAGGCTGCAAGTCCAAGACCAACCAAGACCAGGGTGCAGTCATGGTCAGTTCCTGCTGAAGACCCACTTCCTGACTTGCCAATGGCCACCTTCCCTGTGCCTTCCTAGGGCTTTTCCTTGGTACATGCTCACGGGGAGAGGGAGAGAACTTCCTCTGAGTTCCTTTATAACTCCCTCATCCTGCAGGACAATTCTTGAGGTCCTCAGCGCAGCTTCCGAGCTTGCACACACCCAGCCCACCTCTCAACCTGGTGTATCTCTCAGCAGCGCCCTTGCGAGGCTCCCTCTTCCCCTGCAGGAACAGGTCAAGTGCCCCGCTGCCCTCACACCCCTGCCTCCTACAGGGTGGCGCTCTCGTGGGGCCAACAGACTGCACCCACAGCTCCTTCACACCTAACTTTCCTGCATCGGGGTGGTGCATCCAAGGAAGCCTGGTGAGCGGATGCAGCAGAAGCGCCCAAACCTGTGCTCGCAGGAGCCGAGGCACTGCCAGAGACACATCCCAAGGGAGGAAAGAGTCATGCCAGTGAGCCAGAGGGCAGAGGCCAGCTCAGCGTGCTCACTCAGCATGGGGCCCAAAGCCCCTCAGTCCCTGGCCGCCGTGGGGAACTCCCTCGCCCACTGGAGGAAGAGCTGGCCCAGCATGCCACCGCTCCCACCACCTCTGGTGCCTGCCCTCCCCAAGTTCCGAGCGCAGCCATCGGCGAGGGAGGCACGCAGTAGACGCCTGTCGTGTAGAGGCCCTTCCTCCCTCTTCCTGCTGCCCCGCTCTAGCCCACGCCTGACTCCACATCACATGCGTGCCTCCTGTCCTCCACCCTTCCACCATTCTTTCCTCCTCCTTGGACAACTGGCATCACCCTCACCGTGTTGTATACCACTCCAGGGGATCCATGTGGATAAATTGGTCCATCATCCCTTTTGTCTGAAGAGCCTCATTCTATCTAGTGATGGAAATAAAAATTGAGAAGAAATTGCCAGCACCTCCGCCGTATTCCAAGTTGAACGCTCACTTGGATGCCACACATGTGGCAAAAGGGTGAGCATATGTATTAGAAAAGCAGTGCACGGAGTGTTAGGTGACCTGGCTTCCAGCTTTGTGTCTGCCATTTTATCAACAAAGTGAACCCGGGCAAGCCACACAGTCCCTCTGAGAAAAGTTCCTTCATGGAGAAAATGTCCTGCCAACTGCAGAGCATTTGTACAAGATTTAGATGGAAGAATGCTATGTGAAAGTGCACTGCCAATTATCACATGCTACAGAAATGTAGGGAATTCAATACGCTAAATCTTGGGAGAGTGGACTTGCTGGATCAGGATTTTGGTTACAATTAAATCCCTGGGTTGGAGAAGGATGCAGGCAGAAAAGGAGAAAGAAAAGCATGCAATTACCTAGCTAGGGAACACCAGAACTGGTAGCATAAGTCCTCTATGTGATGACAGGTTGATGGGGATTGGGCGGAACCAGAGAGCCAGCCTGGACGTGCCAGCCCCAGTGGTCCAGGGCTTCACCTCCAGTGCCAGACTGGGCAGATGTTCAGAGGGTGGGCCACACTCCTCTCCCCTCCCAGTACTGAGCCTTGGGAAATAAACACAAGCTCTGATGATCAAATAAACTGATTTATATTGTTATTACAATAGCAAAAGATTAGAAACTACCAAATGCCTGTTATATGGGATGTGTTAAACAAATTATGGAAATTCACTCAATGATACACTACGCAGCCATTTTAAAAGGTGAAAAAAAAAAAAAACAAAAGGATGCTGAACAATATAGTATGCTACCAACTGTGGGGAAATATATGATTTGTTTGCTAATGTACATTTAAAACATGTGCAGAGGACCCTGGTGGGCTCTACAGAGGGGACTAAGTTAAGGGGCAGGAGTGTGGGAAGATGTATATGCCCATTGCGTCTTTTGCATTTTGAACTATGTGACTGTGAGACCGCCCACCCTGTGTGCACCTGTGTGTACATTCGTGTGTGCATGCATGTACATGTGTGTGTGCACAGCTTTATTGGACTGGATCAATGTCTTGAACCTGAAGCCAATGGACTCTCTTCTTCCTAACACTTGGGTCTCCACCCTAATTTCAGGCCCTATGACCCGCACATGCAAAAATCAAATCCAGACAGCATCATGCATGATAAAAGCGACAGAGCACGCGCTGTCGGCTCCTGTGAAGCAGCCTAGGGCTGTGGACAGCAGTGTGCTTCTCCCAGTCTCAACAGTGGGAAGAGAGGGCTTGGACGTTTCTCCCACCGGATGTCCTTTCCCTGCCGTGTCAGCGTAAACGGTGGGCTGACAAGCATCCTCCTTAACAGTAGAAGAAAAGTCAGCATCAAGTGGAGGAAGAAAAGACAGACCACATGTGTGAAACAGTTGAGGCTGGGGAGGTGAGTTCAGAGAAGGAAACTGATCAGAGTCTGCAAAGCTAAGTCAAAGGATTCTGAGAAAAATTGAGTGGTGTCAGGGTGTCATGGGTCACAACTTCCGTGAGGGCCAAGGACCCAAATATTTCATATTGCATCCATTAGTAAGACAGAAGCATAAAAGGGCCGTAACCTTTGATCTGGCGTAATGAGTGAGCATGCTGACAGAATGGGAGCGTGATTCAGTCTGGTTCTAAGGAAGGCCCTCACTTTCCTGGTCCCTCACTGCCCCTCACTGCCTTCCTGCTCCCCACTTGGTTTGGTGTTCCAGCATTCTGTTTTACATTTGGCTTTGTTCAATCCCTGCATCTGCTTAGCCAATTTCTGCTTAGAAGCTAAAGTGCCAAGAAGCTACACGAGAAGACAGGGCCTGGGCAGGATCAGAACTGCTGGAGATTTTGCCACCAAGATTGCCAGGAGAGCTTTGCAAATGGAATCAATCTGAATGCAGCTGATGAGAAACATGTGAATGAGCAAAGCCAGCACAAACAGAAACCGCTGCGTTTCCCACCGCAGTAGCCTGGAGTGGCTTCTCCAGAGTCTGCTCATATGTGTTTGCCTTGCTGTCACAAGGAGGACACATGCTTCTTCTTGGAAACGCTTCCAGATCTGCTGATTAACCCTAACCTTACAAAGCCCACGTCTCCTTGAGCCCACTTAGCGTTCTTTTGTGTGTACTTTGCCCAGTAGCCGACTGGTTCTTCTGTTTGATACGTGCTTATAGAAGACAGGTGGGAGGTAAGTTTTGTTCAATATATGGTGCCTCCTCTTCCCTGGAATTTGAAAAGGTTAGAAAAGCTCACCCCTGACTAGGTATGTCCTCATCATCCCCAAATAAAAGAAGATCAAGATATCTCTCAAATGTAGTCAAAGAATTGGGGGCATTCTCCTGTAATTTCCTCAGAGAGACATACCTGATGTCAGACATTCAGTGACATCATTCACTGTGACACGTCTCAGGTTAGGTTATAATAAAGGAACAGGATTATTTGCCTAGAGCTAAGAAAAAGAGTCAGATGGTAACACCTGAACAGAGAGGCTGTCAAGCAACTTCTGAGGAAAAAGGCACTCTGATTCCTACTAATTCTTGCCCTGGAGCCCGGTCTGCTGTGTGTTCAGAGTAGAACAATCCCAACACCCCCACGAGACATTAACTTCAGAGAAGCATTGTTCTGGCAGTGTCTGGTTTCCTTTTCCCGGTTCCATCTTCACCACACAGGCTTTTCCATCTCAGCTGAGAGCAGCTGGCCAGCTCCAACGGTCCTGACAGTGGCCATTAGCTACCCAGACGTTATTCTTTATCTCTCAGGGGCTATGTGTTTAGCTGGCATGATTTGGGGCAAATGCCACTTGGGGATTTGGCATCTGCAAAGCTTTGGTCCAGACCTGGGACTGATGGTGACTGATGGCTCTGTGATTTAATATTTGGGAGTCATCTAGCCACCAGTCCAGAAACAATTAAACCACTGGTCAGGGAGTTGTTCTGCTCCTTAGGTTCGCTGAAGGATAACTTAGCTATCTGTTACTCTGAGCATAAACATTACACTGACCTCAATCCAGGAATTTAAACAGTGTCATTTAATGTAAACGCTAGCAAATACCTTCTTGCTGAAGTGGTCTGTTTTCAGGATGGCTTAGTGTTTCTTCCCTCCAAAAGTACTTTGGGGCAGTGGACTTTAAACTCTTCGTCAGATCTGCGTTTCTTCTCTCATTTACATGGCTTGGCCTCCCCAGCATCAGTAGCCGCTTCTAAAGTTGAGGGAGCCCTCTGCTGATGGCCTGGGTGTAACTTCACAGCACACAGCAAGGAGACTAAGGGAAGTCTCCGGAGCTCCTGAAGTTGAAAACTGTCACCTGTCTCTAGATGCACAGCAGACTTCGCTGTGAAAAGTCTGGCTCTAGAAATGTCCTTTATTTCCTCAAAGTGTCCACATTGTTTCCAATTTTATTCTTCCAGGAAGTAGAAGAAAAAAGTCATCTGTCTCTCTCTGCAACTGCAGTGCCATTATCCGCTCTAGAACAATTCTGCTCAGCATGTGTCCTGCAGTAAAGGAGTGGGAGCTGCCAGAATAAATACAGAATCCCAGCATCATGGGACTGGATTTAGGAACATTTACCCTTTGTGGTGTGTCCACACCAAGAACTTGATGAGGCCACAACTTCAAGGAGGAATTATTCCCAGTAGCTGTGGCCTTGATGCTGGAGGTTAACAGCTTAACACCAGGGTGTGGGGCCCAATTTTGAAGTCTGAAATTTTACGGTGATAAGGGCAGGATGCCTGCCAAGGCCTGCAGTGTGAATCCCAAGAGGAGCACCTTCTATTCTGAGACCACTCTCAACCCAGGGCACACCGTCCTGTGCTTTGATGAATGTCCTACCTCTCTGCCTATATGCTTCTTTCTCCAACTCCTTTATTCCTAAACCTCCTTTTCAACCCACAGACAATGAGGACAACTTACTCCCTGACCCATCTGACTCGGAAAAGAAGTTACGAGGTAAAGTGAGTGAAATACGTGCCCCAGATGTCAGCAGGGAGAGCCAAGGTACAACTTCCCTTGCCACAGGCATCAAAGGGAAGGGTAAAGAAATGGCAAAGAGTATCAAACCTGGATGAAAGGGAACAAAAGAACAATAAGATCCTTTTCCTTGAGAGGGCTCCCCTGGAAAAAATAAAAGTGAAATCTCATGCCTCGTAACACAACCAACACTGCTAATAACCACAGGCAAAAGGAGCTATCTCTAGAAAATCAAAAGATCTTTGGTGCTCAGAATCCTTCAGTGAGTCCCCATGGCCCAGTGCAACCTGAAGTTTTCAAGAAGATATTCAGCTTGCTTTGCTTTTTCTGCTGCAGTCCCTACTGGACCCACCACATGGACATAGAGCTCACTCTAATTTGGCAGTTAGACCATTTTCCCCTCTTGTCTTCCTGTTCCTATCCCTTTGTCCTCCATTTGTCAGGGGCACACACCCCCCACCCCATTCTTCAAGACTGAGCACAAATGTCCCATCCTCCGTGAAGGCTTCTCCAGCACTGCCAGACAGAATAAACTCCTCTCTCCCTTATCTTCCCAAGGGTTTTTGTTGACATCCTGCTCCATGCCCACCATTATCACACTTAATGTACAGTCCTGATAGTCGTCTCCTCTGCAGTTTATAAATAAGATGAAGCCATACGTTCATTCCTTCATCTCCCCTCGAACCCCCTCCTCCACCAGGTTTCCTCATACCCTACCATTCACCATCCTCATTCCTCCTGCCAAGGGACTATCATAGCATCTTTCACATTGGACATTCTCAATACTCTGCTTGTTCCGTTAAATTACATGAATAACTAAGAAGATCAGGAGATTATTGTTCACTCTAAAGACCAAAGGCAGTAATATGACAACAGGTAAGTGAGATATTACTTCAGATCCTAAGTCATAAACACCTTCATTTGTCAGCTCCAAGATGGCTCATCTAGAAGCGTCTCAAAATTTCTAATTTCTCCAGTTTTTGGACCCTGCCTTCTACATGTGACCATAGTGCACTGAGAACAATTTCTGAGCAACTGTGAGTTAGGAACCACTCCCCCACCCACCTTGTTCAAGACACTTTACTTCCATCTGCTAGAAATTTGTCATAAAAATGATCCAAACATGCTATGAGCAGGGGCCAAGTGCTGACCCCAGAGCTGTGCAATGACTAGCCCTAAGTGGCCTTGAACATGACAAGTTGAACATATCCAATCAATGTTTGTCCTTCAAGATGATCATCACTGTGGTCGATGGACTTTGGAGTCTGACAAACCTGAATTCAAATCAAAGTTAAACATTTTAACCTTCAGTTTCCATACCTCTGAAATGGAGCTAATAAAATCCCTCTTCATCATCAGGTTACTTTTAGGATTAAATGGGATTTTGAATATTAAGTACTTAATTACTCACAAGAAATGCTCAGTAAGTGAAAGCTATTCTTATTACAGTAACGCTTCCATAATTTAATACATTTCTGAAAGTTCTCTTTTGGAATCACCTTCAAAGCCCTTTTACAAGTCACATGTAAAAATCATGGGGGTTTTTTTTCTAATTTTTTTTAAATTCCTTATTTTGTGCTAAAACAGTACCATCTTCAAGTCTCTATTTTATTAATCAGATTTATCTAAACATTTTATTTAGAGGTTCACAAAAGTCAGATCCACTGTTTAAAGAACAAATGTTGCAATCACAACCTGTACATTTCAGGTACTTATGGAATTACAAAGGCATTGTTCAAAACCCAAATACTGTATAAAAAGCATTTATATCTTACACAAACATCCCAGACCCATTCCCCACAATACCTAGTAAAAGGTTAGAACCACTGTTCCTAGCTTAATTCAAATCAAGTATTTACTGAGCAAATATATGAAGGTTATTGAGGGGTGACAACTGTAAAAATCAGGTCTTTTGAGTCCATAGAATAGAATGCCAAGAAACCCCAAACTGTGGAAGCAACCCAGCCTGGAAGCTGAGTTAAGCTGCCATTCTAGATGGCTCTTGGGCACTTCAGTGGAGGGATAATTCTCTGAGCTCCCTTCAGGACCTGAGAATAACTTCAATTATTACCTCATATTCCAATTTTTCACTGCGTAGCCAGAGAATGTCCTTGAAATGCCACTAGATTCACTCACAGACACTACTAGAGCTCTGCTTCTTCAAGAGTGGATTATTATTCATTTAGAGATGGTGGGATGGCATCACTGACTCAATGGACATGAATCTGAGTAAACTCTGGGAGTTGGTGATGGACAGGGAAGCCTGGTGTGCTGCAGTCCCTGGGGTCACAAAGAGTCAAACACGACTGAGCAGCTGAACGGACTGAATCAACAAGCACTTCCTGGCTCCTCTTGTATATATAGCACTTAACTCCATAGGAAGATAATGCATGGCCCCTGACCTCATGGGGTTTCCACTCTAGAGGAGACTAGAATCTGGAATTTCAATGTGAAAAATGTCCATTCTAAATAGTACATGAGACTACAAAGAATCCATCATAAGTAACATAGTGATTCATTGAGTAAACAGTAGAAACAATCCATGCTACGGAGAGAAGGACACCTATGAAGGGAGCGGGCCTGGAGGCCCTGGAACGAAACTCAGCCCAAGAAGTGAGAAAGGCTTTCCAGAGGCAGAGAGAAGGGGAGGGATTCCGGGGAGGGGACCACCGCAATAAAGGCAGAGTGGTATAAGAGGCCTTGGACCAAGACTCTTAAATAGAGTCTAAAGGAAGGATGGCGTGGTTATAGAATGAGAAAGGTAGTTTGGAACCAGATTGTAAAGCATCTGAATGGCAGGAATTCATACAGAAGCCTATAGAGTCTAGGACTTGACACTCCCCTGTTGTAGGCAGGAGAAAGTTAGGAAGGAGACACGGTAACACTAAGCTTTCGATGGGCCCTTTTGACATGAGCTTCATAATCAAAGGGTCTCACAGGCAACTGAGTCTAAATTTTCTGCCTTAGAAAAAATAGGGGGATTAGCTGTACATTTTAGTCTTCTGTGTTCACTCTGGCCTCTCCGACTGAGGGTCACCAGTGATGGGCAGCTGAAGCAGGAAGAGCCAAAGAAACTCAGAGCTGCTGGTGGCTGGAAAGAAACTGTCCCTGGCAGTGAAATCTGCCCCACTGATGCCTGGGATAGAGCAGTGGGATTAGGTGGTTTGCTGGGCCCCATGGCATGGTCTGCAGTGCTGTCAGCAGCCTTTCATCAAAACCTGATGGTGCAGCAGGCAGTGGTGGCTGTTTTATGTTCTGGATATGAAATGCAGGCTTACGTGTCCTCTATTTATACATGCACCCAGGCCTGCTGGATGACTGCCATTCCATTCAAAGGAGGTAAAATAAAACCTTCTCGTGTAGCACACTGACACACACACCACACATTCCTGGAAGCAGCAGGCAAGAAAGAGTTTGACCTCCAGCCACAAAAAGAGAATCCAGTAGGGGAAACCGCACAGTGGCCTAACAGACCACAAAGAAATCCATTCTCAGAGTGTGGAAAGCTGGTCTTCGTAAAAGCAGTAAGTGGCATTTTGAACAAACCAAACCAATTTTGAAGGCAAGATGAAAGGCACTGCGGGCACCACCTGTCCCGTTTGCATCAGCTTCATTGTCAGCCTCCTGTCTTATCGAAATTCTTACACTGGGAGCTCACATAGTTTACACGAGCTTCATCCCGCATGCCTCAGGCATATCCTACAGCAGAAACTAAGCCAGTTTCAACCCAGAGAGAAACAGATTGCAAAAGTCAGCATGGCTTTTTTGTGTGGGGAATGGCTAAGTGGAATTTGAAAGCTCCTAGAGATACAGCTGGGACTTCCTAGGTGGCACAGCAATAAAGAAGCCGCCTGCCAGTGCAGAAGATGCAGGAGACAGGGGTTCGATCCCTCGGTAGGGAAGAGCCCCTGGAGGAGAAAATGGCAACCCACCCCAGTATTCTTGCCTGGAGAATTCCACAGACAGAGGAGTCTGGTGGGTTACAGTCCATGGTCACAAAGAGTTGGACACAACTGAGCAACTAAACAACAAGAGAGAGAGAACCAGTAGGCCAAGTACTCTGACAAAATCTACTACTTCATGGACCTTCAGTTCCAACCCCCAGCCTCCCATTCTTCCCGGATCTCCCACACATGAGCATCTATAAACAGACCCATATTTTATTTTATCAGCCACCTCCTTCCTAAAGCTTTCCCAGGTTTCTAGGCCTAATGCCGCCTCTTCTGAACTTGTGATAATCTCGTGGCACCTTTCACATACTTCATTTTGACTGATTATTTACATATACAGCTTTTCCCCTGCTAGTTTGTGAAATCTTGTGGGTGAGATATACTCTCCCTCCTGCCCATATCACCTTAAACATCAGAGATATTCAATAAACTCTTATTGGAAAAATATATACAAATACTTTTTGTATCATTGGGAAACTATAAATCATTTAGGGAAAAAATGGACAGTATCAAAGATTTATGAGTGGGAGACCACTTAGGAGACAACTGCCACAGTTCAAGGGACAGTTAGTGAGCATCCAAACTTAAGGGGGCGGGGTGATGGGCGGACAGAATGAGAAATGTGACCTCGATACACGCTGCTGACACCTTCATTGACGTTTAGAGCAAAGTAGCAACTTAAGCAAAGCACAAACATCCTCCAAGATGGAGATCACAGTCAAATAGGACGCTCTCTGTCCAAACTTTGATAATTGGGTATTATACCCAACAGATAATTGGGTATTAAAACCAGTACTATTCACATCTAAAAGTAGAAGGACCGTCAGATTTGAGGAGGTGACCACCCACCTCCAGGAAAAGAAGGAAATGTGAGCGTTTTCCCCTCCAGCCTGCCTTCACCTTCATCCTTCCTTCCCTTCCCCAAAGTCGTCTTTTCCCCACCCAGTCCTCACAGCCCCTTCTCTCCTCTACCCCCTGAGTTAAATGCTTACTGTCCCTTGAACTGTGGCAGTTGTCTCCCACTGATAAATAGTCTCTGGATTCCATTTTTTTCTAAATGGCTTATAGTTTCCCAAACATGTCCCACACACTCCCACTCCCAGATCTCTGGTGAAGGCTTTGTGGGGCCAGTGAATATTTCCCCCACGTCTGACTACCTAAATTTTATTCTTCAAGATTCAATTTAACCACTTCATCCTTCATTGAGTCTTCTCTGAAATTTCCTGGAAGCAGTTTCTCTTTTTCTGAACTCTCCTAGCACTTGGCATCTTTTTACTGTATTTACCACACTCTATATTACAGCTTTCCATGTACATCTTCACTCTCCAATTAAAATGGAAATTCCTGAGGACACAAATTTTATCTCCATGGTATCATGCGTTGTTAATTTCATATATGTCCTCTGAATATTTGTTGGGTGGATGATATTTGTTATCTGAATGAATGAGGATATAAAACAATATAAATAATTGAATGAATGGGATGGATTTTCAGTATTTCCCAGATTTAAGGAAAGGGAAAGTCACTCCAGATATTTTTGAGGTTGAACCTCTTACTTTTTACCTTTCAGTTAATTATAATTAGCCTCATAACACAGACAAAGCAACTGAGGTCAATATAAACTAAATGCTTATGGAAATCATACTGCCCGGTGCAAGGCTCTTTATTTTATGCCATTCTGCTTGAAGTTAGTCTCTATTTTTTTTAGTATCTGGCACATATATCATGGGATTATCTTCAAGAAAACAAGAAAAGATAACCTAGTTCTTTTTATTCCCTTCTCATTAACCCTGTTTTAGTTCCATGCCTTCATAGAGGGTACAGATGAGCTCTTACTTACAATAGGAAGATGTCCTACTCAATAGAAACAAAACAGATATGGTCTAAATATATCCAAGAAGCAAAAGTCTTTCAGGATCAAAAGTAATTACCAAAGAATTCCCTGGATGTCCAATGGTTAGGATGTGGCGCTTTTACTGCCATGGACAGAGTTCAACCCAAGGTTGGGGAACTGAGATCTCACAAGCCATGTGATGCAGCCAGGACAAAACGAATTTCCAGATTAGAGTCTATGGACATGATGAGGAGGAAACTTTCATCAAAAGAAATGGCCTAATTGTGTAGAATATGAGGAATGACTCAATCACAGGTGCCTCCTTCAAGGCCAGGAAAACAGCTGGCTGCCAAGTATTCCTCTCTCCCCTGGTTGTAACACCACCAGGATCTCGTTGGTAGATGGCTCCCCGGACTTGGGTCAAAGCCCATGAATGGAAACTCTCAGGGCAACCTTATTCTTCTTGCTGCGGGCAAACTGCCACAGAAACATTCCAACCCCCTGCGCTCCACCAGGAAGCAGGCATCAGCAGAGCACCAGCTACTGTGGCCAGAGAGGACTTGGCTCAGTAGAGGCCTGAGGCTCCAAGAAGTGGGAAGATCACTAAGCAGGCTGATTCTGCTGCAGCAGGAAGACGTAAGGCCTGCTCCTGAGAAATCTCTGGCAAACTTTCTCACAGTATGAGTTGTAAACAGCAGTTCCTGATAAAAACTCAGAAAGAAGATAGTAGCTATTAACACCCTCTGGGCTGAGGTCTGCAACTCTCTTGACAGTCTGTCTGCATGTTAGACGAAGGTGTGCAGAAAATCAGAACAGGTGGGGGCTAGAGCTGCAGCCTGGAATCAGAAGGTAGTTCTCACCTGGCCTTTCTAAGAGATAAAAAGATACATGGTTTTGTGCCTCTGCCTCCTCAACTGTAAAAGGGGTTTTCCTGGATTGAGACTGTTGTGCTTGTATGTAAAATGCTGGAATCCATGCTCTGTAATTATCAGCCAAATGTCCTGCAACCACATCAGCCTGGAGTGGGAACCCCAGTGGTCACTTCAGGCTCACCTTCTCAGAGGCTGCTTCATCCTGGTAGCTCATTCTCCGAACATTGTTGCCCTTCCTCTGGCTGCAGCAAGCCCACTGGATCCCCAGTTTGGGGATCCCACAGCACAGAGCTGTGCTGCCTCTGTAAACACTGGTGAGGTGTTATAGTGCTCGGTTCCAACTCTCTCTCCCCAGAGGGTAGGCATCTGCTTCTCTCAGATTGCTTTACATTCTCTTCTTGAGTTCCCACATCACACAGACCCTGAGGGAAGTCTGACTGGTTTCTGTGGTTCACTAAGCTTCCTTGGAGGGTTGGGGTAAAAGGCCATTCAAAAGGCAATTTCATCATGTTATACTCTTCTAAAGTGTCCTTATCTTGGGACTTTCATGCCATCCAGTGATTAAGACTTTGCCTTCCATGTGGAGGGTATGGGTTCAATTCCTGCTTGGGGAGCTAAGATCCTAAATGCCTCCTGGTCAGAAAGCCAAAAATATAAAACAGAAGTAATATTGTAACAAATTCAATAAAGACTTTAAAAATGGTCCACCTTAAGAAGAAAGCAAAGTGTCCTTATCTTAATGTTGAGGACATTTTTAAACATAATCACTATGCTTTCTTATTGCACTCTGTATTGCAAATTTCAGACTTTAACTGAAGAAAGTAGGGAAAATCACTAGGCCTTTAAGATATGACCTAAATCAAAACCTTTACAATAATATAGTGGAAGTGACAAATAGATTCAAGGGATCAGATTTGATAGACAAAGTGCCTGAGGAAACATGGATGGAGGTTTGTGACATTGTACAGGAGTTGGTGACCAAAACAATCCCCAAGAAAAAGAAATGCAAAAAGGCAAAATGGTTGTCTGAGGAGGCCTTACAGATAACTGAGAAGAGAAGCGAAAGGCAAAGGAGAAAAGGAAAGATATACCCATCTGAATGCAGAGTTCCAAAGAATAGCAAGCAGAGATAAGAATAAGAAAGTCTTCCTAAGTGAACAGTGCAAAGAAATAGAGGAAAACAATAGACTGAGAAAGACTAGAGATCTCAAGAAAATTAGACATATTAAGGGAACATTTCATGCAAAGATGGGCACAATAAAGGACAGAAACAGTATGTACCTAACAGAAGCAGAAGATATTGAGAAGAGGTGGTAAAAATACACAGAAGAACTATACAAAAAAGATCTTAATGACCCAGATAACCATGATGGTGTGATCACTCACCTAGAAACAGATATCCTGGAGTGCGAAGTCAGGTGGCCCTTAGGAAGCACTACTACAAACAAAGCTGGTGGAGGTGATGGCATTCCAGCAGAGCTATTTCAAATCCTAAAAGATGATGCTGTGAAAGTGATGCTCTCAATATGCCAGCAAATTTGGAAAACTCAGCATTGGTCACTGGACTGGAAAAGGTCCGTTTTCAATCCAATTCCAAAGAAGGGCAATGCCAAAGAATGCTCAAACTACCACACAGTTGCATTCATTTCACACACTAGCAAAGTAATGCTCAAAATTCTCTATGCTAGGCTTCAACAGTATGTGAACCAAGAACTCCCAAATGTTCAAGATGGATTTAGAAAAGGCAGAGGAACCAGAGTTCAAATTGCCAGCATCCATTGGATCACAGAAAAACAACAGAATTCCAGAAAAATATCTACTTCTGCTTTATTGACTATGCCAAAGCCTTTGACTGTGTGGATCACAACAAACACTGGAAAAGTCTTAAAGAGATGGGAATAACAGACCACCTTACCTGCCCCTGAGAAACCTGTATGAAGGTCAAGAAGCAACAGTTAGAACTGGACATGGAACAATGGACTGATTCTGAATTGGGAAAGGAGTGCATGAAGACTGTATATTGCCACCCTGCTTATTTAACTTATATGCAGAGTACATCATGAGAAATGCTGGGCTGGATGAAGCACAAGCTGGAATCAAGATTGCAGGGAGAAAAATCAATAACTTAAAATATGCAGATGACACCACCCTATGGCAGAAAGTAAAGAAGAACTAAAGAACCTCTTGATGAAGTTGAAAGGGGAAAGTGAAAATGCTGACTTAAAACTCAGTATTCAGAAACTAAGATCATAGCATCCAGTCCCATCACTTCATGGCAAATAGATATGGAAACAGTGACAGACTTTATTTTCTTGGGCTCCAAAATCACTGTGGATGGTGACTGCAGCCATGAAATTGAAAGGCGCTTACTCCTTGGAAGCAAAGCTATGACAAAGCTAGACAGCATGTTAAAAAGTAGAGACGTCAATTTGCTGACAAAGGTCCATATAGTCAAAGCTATAGTTTTTCCAGTAGTCATGTATGGATGTGAGAGTTGGATTGTAAATAAGGCTGAGTGCCGAAGAATTGATGCTTTTGAATTGTGGTGTCGGAGAAGACTCTTGAGAGTCCCTTGGACAGCAACGAGATCAAACCAGTCAATCCTAAAGGAAATCAACCCTGAATATTCATTGGAAGTACTGTTGCTAAGACTGAAGCTGCAATACTTTGGCCACCTTATGTGAAGGACTGACTCATCTGAAAAGACCCTGATGCTGGGAAAGAGTGAAGGCAGGATGAGAAGGGGATGACAGAGGATGAGATGGTTGGATGGCATCACCAACTCAATGCACATGAGTTTGAGCAAGCTCCAAGAGTTGGTGATGGACAGGGAAGCCTGGCGTGCTGCAGTCCATGGGGTCACAGAGAGTCAGAGATGACCAAGTGACTGAACAACAACAACTGTGCTTTCATCACACTTACCAGAAATAACAATAATTCCTTAATGTCCTCTTTTACCAATCCCTATGCATATTTCCTTGATTTTCCCTATCTTCTTGTTGATTTGTTTCCATCAGGATTCAAACAAGGGCCTCACAAAGTATTTGGTTATGTCCTCTTAGTCTGTTTTACCTGATAATAACTCACTCTCCCTTTCTCCCTAATGCCATTTTTGTTGGAGCAGAATCCTCATTTGTTGGAGAAACTCAGTCACTTTTCCTACAGAATGTCCCACCTTCTGGATCTAGCTACAAACATTGTATCCTTGCCATATGGACTTCCCAGATGGCACTAAGGGTAAAGAACCCACCTGCCAATGCAGGAGACTCAGGTTCAATCCCTGGGTCAGAAAGATCCGCTGGAGTAGGGCATGGCAATCCACTCTAGTATTCTTGCCTGGGAAATCCCATAGACAGAGAAGCCTGGTGGGCTATGGTCCACAGGGTTACACAGAGTCAGACATAACTGAAGCACTTAGCATGCATGCACACACACATCCTTGTCATTTAAGTAGTTCTTCCATCCCCTGTATTTCCTATAAATTAATAGCAGTTCTGATGACTTGATTAAAGTCAGGATCAATTTTTTAGGCAAGAAACATTCTAGGAAACACTGTTGCATCAGTGCATATAATGTCTGTGCTGCCCCCTTTTACAGAGGGTAAGATTGATCACAGGGTGTAGGCGGTGTCAGCCTGATCCTTCCATTATACTGTTCCCCATTGACATTTCAGTTAATAATTTTATCCTCTTTAATGGATGTTGCCTGGATCAATTATTTCTTTAGAGGTTGAAAATGGTGCATTTTTAAAAATTCTGTTATTTCTTCTGCATTTATTAGTTGGGATTCTTCTATTATAAGACCTACTTTTATCAAAGATGTAGTTACCCAAAATATATGGCATAGGAAAGATAAAATATATACTTTCTCATTATTTATCCATTTTCAGAATAATAAGTTATTACCTTAGCAACTCCCAGTGGCAAGTTATTACACTGTTTATAGGGTTTTTTGGTTTCATTATGAACTCGTGGTTTTTGTGTATGTGACAGTTTTTAATCCATTATAGTTTTCCTTCTTTTTGATGCAGAAATTGCCCTATTTGGACCAATAGGAGTGCCTTTAAAGTGGCTCCTGTGTTGTTTTGACATGATTTCAACTAGTCCGGGAGAGCTTTCTTGCGGAACAAGTTGTCCATGGCTCATCATGCAGATTTCTTGTCTGAAAGCTGAACTCAGCCATTTCACCATAAGGAATGCTATTTAGAGACTCACTTCAGGATTTTTTTTTCCCAATTAAGCATTGCAAACATAATTGAGACTTCCTGTGCAGACATCTCTCAGATCTCATTGTCTTTTTTTTCCCATTGGAGGTAAATACTACCATGAGTATATTATTTATCACTCTTGTTTAGGTTTTTATTCTTTTACTATGTATTTTGGGTACATATATTTTAAATGGCATTGTCTTACAGATATTTAAATCTTATTAGATGGTATTACACTGTGTGTATCTTATTTCAACCAGTATTTTCCACACAGTGTTATATTCCTTATACTTACCCATACTGGTAGATTTATTGCTGGTTCATATTAACTGCTGTGTGTTATTTCATAGTATACACATACCACAATTTTTTTCCTGTTGATGAATTCTTTGGTTTTCAGATTTTGCCATTACAAACAAAACTTCAGTGAAGATTGTTGGTCATACCTCAGTGCACACTGCATAAGAATCTCTAGGGTATACTTCTAGATGCAAACCAGCTCAGTCATTGGGTATGAGCACTTTCACATTTACTAGATACTGTCAACTGCTCTTCAGGATGGTTGTACAAATTTATGCTTCCACCAGCAGTGTACAAAAGTCCACACTTTCTTCCTACATCCTCACTCAAACTTGGTATTATCAGATATTTTAATTTGTGAAGTGATTTCTCCTTGGCACCTTAATTTTTAACTTCTCTGCTAGTGAGATGAAAGTTCTTCTGGTGTGTGTGTTGACTCTGTGGGTTGATGTTTCTATTGCATTTGAGAGTATAGTAATTAAGACCATAAGACCTGGAGCCAGAATCCTAGGCTCAAGCTCAGCTACATCTCTTAACTATCAGTGACATTAAGCATGCTATTTAACCCTTTCTCTATTTCTTTACCTGTAGAGTGGGGGGGTGATAATAGAAATATAGTGAAGATTAAATGAGTTAATATATCTCAAATGCTTAGGGCAGTGCCTGGCTATTATAATCTCAATCATTGTTATTGGTTTGTCAGAGTTCTTTCTGTATTCTGGGTACAATTTCTTTGTCAGATTTTGCATTTTAAACAAATGTTTAAATTCTCAAATGTCTGTGATTCGTTTCTCACTTTGTTTTTTGGTATCTTTTGTTACTGCAGAAAGTTTAGGATTAATATATTAAAAATTTGTCCTTACTTTTTCCTATAAGTCGGAAGTTTTGTTGTAAAGCATAAAGAATCTTTCCTAAATCTTTCACAAGGTCATAAGGCCTATATTTTCTTTAAAATTTTTTAAGGATTTTTTTTTAATCCCTTGTAGGATTTTTAACTTACTTGTGATGTAAGAGAGAAACCAAACTTTGTGTTTTTTCCCACAGATAAATCGATTTTCCAAGCACCATTTACTGAACAATCATTGTTTTCCCATTTATTTATAATTTTACTTTTATCATGTATTGTGTCCACATACACGTGACTGGGTTTCTGGGCTTCTTATCCAGTTCCATTGATTCATTTTTCAATTTTTGCATCACCCCACTATGTCCAAATACCTAAGACATATATAAAAATAAGCCTTCTTATTTCACAGAACAAGCCACATCTCTTCTTTTTTGAGATGGAATCTAAGTTCCTGGCCTGCTCCTCCACAGAGTCTCCTCGAGCCTGAAGGATAGTGAAGACTGTGTCTAACATCTGAGAAATCTGGACAAGAGACTGGCTGGTAGCTGCTCTCCTGGCAGAGCAAACTTAGGAAGATTCCACAGTCCCAAGATTTATCTGAGCAAAGTACAGATATATTTCCCATGAGCCATCTGTGGGTCATAAGAAGAGTATTTGCCTTTGTGGGATCATCTGAGACCCATGTAAGAGGACTAGCTTTGAAAAAGAGTAGAGTTGATAGTAATCTAAGTAACCAGGGTGCCTGAGAACCTGTAGTTTCACCTTAGTAACCACCCTAGAAGTCTTGTAAATGGGCAAGTTTGGGGAATACACCAAAAGAGACTAAGCATGGGCTTTGGAGTCAGGCCAGAGCTGCATAGTGACTCACTCTCTAACAGTTGTGGGCTCAGAATGTGCCATTTAATCTCCCTGTGCCTCTGTGCCCTTATCTAGAAAAGGGGGCTTGTTGCACCTCCCTGGTTGGGTAGCCATAGGATTTAATGAGAGGACTAATGCAAAACACTCTGTGCGATGTCCAGCACTTGGTAAATGGTCATCTTTATTATGGACAGTCTTCAGGGAAAAGGTGCTAGGCTTAAATTTCTAGCCTACAAAGGCATTCATTTGTGAGTTTAAGATGAAGGGATAGTGCCTCAGTTCTTCTTGTTTGCTCAGCATTCAGTCCCATTTTTCTGGTAGCAGGAACCATTTTTTCTTAGACAGTCATCACCACCTTCTAGTGCCAGTTCATGTCGTTCAGGCTGATGGATTTGACCCTGCCCTCCACCTCCAGGGCTGAGAGTAATGAAGGCCTAGCCAATCAGCATCCTTCCTTCCCCCTGGCTGCCATAATTGGTTCTGAATTAGGAGCATGACCCAAGTTGGTCCAGTGAAATCCAACCCTGAGACTTGCACTAGAGCTGTGACCCCGGGGCTGAGCTGCCAGTTGCTCTCTCTCCAGAGGAAAGGAGGGCCCGAAAGAGCAGTAGAGGAAAGAAGGGCCAAGATGTGGGGAGCATGGGACCAAAACTCAAAGAGCCCTGGAATCAAGATATGCTGAAGCAATTCCATCCTGGGACTTTTCAGTTATGTGAAACAATACATTTTTTTAAACTTAAGACAGCTTGAGTTAAATTTTCTGTTACTTGCATTCAAAAGTGTTCCAACAATGATTTTTAAGGCATTTCTTCTTCTTTAGTCTCCAGCTTACTGTATAATCATGTAAGCCCCTTTCTTGTCTGCTGCATTTCCTAACTTTATTAGGAAGAAGAAATCCCATGGCCTTAGTATTTAGACTTGATGGATAATGGAAATTGCTAAGGCATGATCACTCCCTGAGGATTAGAAAACGCAAATCCTTTCCATCTAAATGGATTCTTTTCTCTCGGGGTGGGAAGAAGCTGATATTTAGGTAAGTCTCTGTTTTTGTTCTCCAAACTCTGAGAAAGGTTGCTGTTAAAGGGCAACACAACAATTAAAAGCTGTTGGATATGAGAATGACAAGCTTGGCTGGTATGCAATACTGTGCAGCTGAGATGATTATTCTCAATTAATGGGCAAACATTACACAATTGTCTCTTTCAAGTCCAGAGTGCTAATATATAATACACAATCAGAGGGCATTGTACATCGGAATATAACTCATTAGCCAGTGCCAATTCTTTACCCCCTAGAAATAAAATAGTCCGTTGTCTATGAAAGCTACAATTTTGAGTCTTTTAAATTTGCAGCTATAATAGACCAGGTGAAGGATTTCTATTTAGGAAGAATGCAAATGGAATTGGGAGTTGAAATTCCTATTGGGAAATCATTATTAAGGCAAATTCAGCTTTTGTAGAATTGGGGCAGGGGTGGACTTTGATCTCCCGTAACTCTTGCCAGGAACCCCATTCAAGGACTCTTGGCCATTCTGACTGAGGCAGCATCTGCCCTGCTGAGGGACATCCCAGAATGGACATGTCCCTGTGTGACTGCCCAGTGAATGCCAAATCGATTGGGTCATTTTATTCAAACCTGGGGAACTTGGCTGCCCAGGCACATGCTCTGTGGATGAACTCACTTTTGCTTTAGTCCACATGGCTGGCAAAGTCTGTGGCTCAGACAGCAAGGGACAGAGGTGAGGAGAATGCAGGGCGGGAGATCAGAGAAGTCTGTGGAGGAGGATTGAGTTACTGTCAGATCACAGGGTGTCGGAGACTCTGGGACAGATTGATGGCAGAGCCTACCCGGCTGGCAGGGAGCTGAGAACCATCAGCACAGACGGCTGTGCTGAACCAGCTGCCTTGTGTGCACATGCAGAGTGCAAGCTAAACGGGAGCAGTGAATCTTAACTGTTACCAAAACACTAGGCCGTCCATCAGCCCATCTAACTGGAAAACAAAGCAGGCCTTTAGACTCCGAATCTCCTAGACCAAAATGATACCTACACTGTTATCCAGTGTCTTGCTTCCCAGGGCATGTCTCTACCAGTCTTTCAACACACACCTATTAAGAGCTGCTAAATGTCAGGACTGGCTGTGTTAGGTGCTGGGGATGTGAAGGAAACATGAACAGTACTTCACTCTAAGGCTCTTACCACCTACTAAACAATTACAAAACGGGGTGGGGGGGATGCAGTAGGAGCTGGAATAGAAGAGAGCACAAATACCGAAAGAACCCACTAAACAGGCACCAGCTCACGTAAGTTGTGATGTAAAGCTAAGGAATTTGTATCTTCAAACATGCATGAACCACTCTTCAAATGCCACCCAACAGTTGTCTCTCATCCAATCCAGGCTCATATCCATGACCTCAACATGATAAAAATATCCCCCAGGGTACTTAAGGTCTAGCAATAATTTAATGTTTTGTTCTTCTCTGTATGTTCTCTGATACATTTTCATATCTTCGATGTCTTTCTTTTTGAGGGTGTTATTTACTCTGGTTGGTAGGATATGATATTAAAGGTCAAGGCTTTAATTTTATGGAAAATTTAGCTTCATTTGAAAAGACAATTAAGCCCCCACAACCAGAGGTTTGCCCCTCAATCAGAGTCACAGTCATTCACAAATGTCAACCATGTCCTTCCTTACTGGGACCAGAACAACAGACAAAGAGAGGTTCACTCCATTCAAACCCATCATCATTACCAGACAGTATGCCATTGGCAGGACACAGCTGTTAGGTAATGTGGCAGCATTACTGTGCTCATAAAAAACAGTAAACATTGGCGTGTATGTATATGTGTGCATGTCCAATGTCTTGCAGTCTTCTTGAGGACACTGGAAATAGTAATTACTATGAATGACAAGCAGAACCCCAGATGCTAACAAGTCACACTCCCTCGTATCTCTCACGACTGTACTTAACATCACCTCCTCGGAAAGTCTTTCCCTCATCACCACTAGCATGTAAATTCATTGGGATTCTTGTCTATTTTTTTCACTGTCCACAAAAGTAAAGGCCTGAGCTTTTTAAACATCATATTCCAACAAGTATGTTAAACAACATATTCAAGAAGAAAGATTACATATATAGGATGAATAACCAACAGGTGTTACTGTATAGCACAGGGAACTATATTCAGTATTCTGTAGCAAACCATAATGAAAAAGAACATGAGAAAAAAAATATATATATATGTATAACTACATCACTTTACTGTACAGTATAAACTACCACAACATTGTAAATTAACTATACTTCAATAGAATAAATTTTTTTAAAAAAGAAAGATGACCAAGCTGTGAAAACATATACAAAGAATCTACACAGAGAAGAACACAAACATTAAATTATTACTAAAAGTATATTGCCTGGGTTATTTTCACTCTGTTTAGGTCATGGAGATGAGACTAACAGGACAAGAGAAAACCACTGGACAGGGGTAATAGAAGCTATGGCATCTGAGAGTGGCTTCTGTGGCTGAGAACAGCCACCAACTCTTCAGCTTTACATCACGTTTTACATGATGCAGTGTCACCATCCGGGCACAGCTCCTAGAACAGTGCCTGCCATATGATAGGTGCTCGGTAACTTTTATTAAATGTCAAGTGCTCTTTAATGAAGCTTTCATTTGGTTCCTTTAACAATTTAATTTTGTAATAAGGTAGTATGTTGACAGAGTTCAACATTCATTTTAGTGTAAAAAGGTAACACAAAGCCTTGTTCTAATCCTGCTCTCTGCCTAACCGGGTTCCACATCTTAACACAGCAAACTTGTCCTATAACCATTTCTATTACTTTTCTTCCAGACTTTGTTTCTGCAAATCAAATACAACTATATTTTTACCTTGTTATGCAAAAGATAACTCTGATATTAACCTTGATTTTGTTTATTTGATAATATAACTTGATGAATGGGTAAAGAAAACTGTGGTATATTTATATAATAGAATATAATTCCGCCATAAAAAAGAAGGAAATTCTGCCATTTGTGATAACATGGATGGACCTTGAGGGTATCATGCTAAGTGAAATGAGTCAGACAAAAAGTCAAACACTTCATGATCTCATTTATATGTGAAATCTAAAAAAAAAAAATCAAACCCAGAGAAACAGAGAACAGGTTGGTGGTTGTTAGATGCTGGGAGTGGGTATGGAGAAATTGAGTGAAGGCAATCAAAAGTTACAAACTTCTAGTTCTAAGATTAAAAAGTTCTAGAAATGTCATGTAAAACATGATGACTATAGCTAATGCTATATAGCGTATTTGAACATTGCTAAGTTCCCATCACAAGGAAAAAATAGTTGTAATTATATGAGGTGATGGATGTTAACTAAGCCTATTGTGGTGATCATTTTGCAATACACTCGTACATCAAATCTTGATGTTGTACATCTCAAACTAATACAATGTCATGTCAATTGCTTCTCAATAAAATGGAACGGAAAGATATAATTTAGAGATTCTTCATATTCAACTTGGTGTCTTCAATTTTTTTATAGTTCTAATCAATTCTACTGTTTAAATATTCCACAGTTTATTAAACCAGCCCATATGGATGAACACAAGTCTTTAAAGTAATTAAAAAATGAAACAAAAGTACTTAATACTATATAATAGTATAAATTCCCAGAGATAGGATTGCTAGGTCAAATAGTCTATGTATTGGTAATTTTATATACATATTGACAAGTTGCATTCCAAAAGGGTTATATAAATTTATATCCTCATCAACAATGTAAAAAAAAAAATGTATTTTTTCCCACAGCCTTTCCAGCAGAGTCTCATCACATACATAGTTTTGCTAATCTAGTTAGTAAAAAAGAAATCTCAGTATGGTTTTTACTTGCATTTCTCTTGTGACACAGAGCATCTCTTTATTTCTATGAATGTTTCTGTTATGTTAATAGTCTTTTTATACTTGGTTTATAAGAGGCACATTACATAGAGGGATAGTAGCCCTTTCTCTGTGAGTTTCAATTTTTCTTTTCCCCCAGTGGTGTGTTGGCTAGTGTTTAGTAATGGTCTCTGGGGAAAATAAATCCTGTTTTATAGCATGTGCTAATATTCATGATGTAAACGTTCTCTCCACAAGCTACCAATCTGACATCTGTGGAATCTGGGAGAAATGTGTAACACCAAGCCATTATGTAATATCTCCATGATACAGATACAACAGATGTCAATCACTCCAAAAGCATGAATGATAACAAAATGTAGTTAAACAACTAGAGTGATGAGTTTTTGAGTATATATTATCTTTGTTTGTAACATTCTTTACTTATAAGTTCACATAACTTAATTTTAACTAAGTTGACAACCAGCTTACAAATTTTCTAAAATTTAATAATCAGCTTCTATGAGCTAGTATAGGGCATCTCCAACACCCCACTGTCTTTTATTCTGTTTGTTTTCTGCCTTTTGACTTTTTTTTCCAATGACACTTTTCATCACACAAATGTTTTTGATGTAGTTGTTTTTTTTTTTGATGTAGTTTTATCAGTCATATTCTTTACAAGTTCAGAATTCTGAATAATGATTAGGAAGACCTTCCCCATTCCAAGATTATAAAAGAATTTTACCATGTTTTCTCTGAACACTTTTACGGTTTCATTTTTACATTTAAATCTTTAATCCATTTAGAGTATATACTAGTGTGCGAAGGCGGGTGCAGCTCCTCCTTGCATTTTTTTTTTTCCAGATGCTTATTCAGTTGTCTCACAACAGGCGATGAATAGTCCATCTTTTACCGCGGATTTGTAAAGTCATTATTATATGATGCAGCTTTCTTGATTTTAACAAACATGGTATTTATAACTACCTGAATGATGTTTTAAGTATGATTCTAGTTTATAAACAGCTTCTTTGTGTCTGCTTATTTGATTCTTTAACCTGCAGTAGTAAGTTTGGCAGATTATAATAGCTACAATTTTTCATGCCCAGTGTAGTTTCTCATCCTCTACCTCCTTAGTCTTTTAGGGAATTCTCCCTTCATGCATGTAATCCTAGAGAGGCAGTCAGTTGTGTTACCCTGGCCAAACACTGGGTTATACATCTGACCTAGGATGGCCAATCCAAAAATCCCAACATGCAGTGATTGATTAGGTTTGGACATCTGACCTGAGCAAGGCAATATCATCTTTAAAATGATATTTGAAAACAACTTTCTCTTAGAATCGTTAAGCTGAGAGATGTGTTCTTTAGGTCATCTTAACTGAAAGAAATCAAAACCATTTAAGGAAAAGCCAAACAAAAACAAGCAGAAATAATGGAGGACCAAAAATTTTTAAAGGCATCCTTTGGGTCTTTGAATCCAGCTTGCCCAAAAGCCAAAGATCTTGGACATCCAGGAATAAAAACCTACAAATTCCTTTTTTTCAATTTCTGGTTTATGTTCATATGTTCAGTATGGCTTCTTATAATTTGCAATCAAAAGAGTTCTAATGCTCTTCAATAGATATTACTGCTCCCACATTACAGAGGAAGAAACAGAGGCAGGAAGAAGTTAAATTCAATCAGTGATAAAGTGATAACGTGTTTCCCACACTTTGCTCTTACTTTCTGGGACCTGTCCTTCAAGAACTGGCAGTTTCTTAATTTGTATACTGTATTCCAAAGATTTTCTGATGATGACTGGGAAGAAAGGCCATATAATGTATGGAGGCTGCTTATTATCTTCTAAAATAGTCAAGATTTAAATTAGATTTGTTCTATTCCTCCTCATCAGCCTTTCCTTTCCTGTAGCCAGGTGAAAATTTCCCTGACTTGACTTCTCAATATGGTCGAAGTTTTGGCTTTATCCTTGGTACCTTTGACTGTAAAAGTCTAAAAGCTCATTATCCACTGATGTCACATTCAAATCAGCCTCAGAGCTTCTTTTCATATCGGGAGGAGAAATTTGATTTTCTAAAGCCCTTTTATAATTAGGAATTTTTTCTACTACCTATAATAGAGTAGACCCTAAAAAATATTCTGAGTTAGAATTGGTCCACTAAAAATTCTCTTTCCCATGGAATATCTGGGCTTCCCTGGTGGCTCAGACAGTAAAGAATCTGCCTGCAATACAGAAGACCCAGGTTGGATCTCTGGGTCAGGAAGATCCCCTGGAGAAGGGACTGGCTACCCACGCCAGTATTCTTGCCTGGAAAATTCCATGGACATAGGGGCATGGAGGGCTACAGTGCATGGAGTAACAAAGAGTCAGACACAACTGAGCACCTACCACACAGATACACACATACAGAACAACTAATAACTTAGAGCTTCTCAATTAGAAATGTTTTCTTTCAGGGCTTTCCTGGTGGTACAGTGTATACGAATCCACCTGCCAATGCAGGGGACACAGGTTCAGTCCTTGATCCAGGAGGATTCCACATGCTGAGGAGCAACTAAAGTTGGTGGGCAATAGCCCCATGCTCTAGAGCCTGTGCTCCACAACAAAAGAAGCCACCTCAAGGAGAAGCCTGAGCAATGCAATGAAGAGCAGCCCTTGCTCACAGCAACTAGAAAGCCTACGCGCAGCAATGAAGACCCAGTGCAACCAAAAATAATAATTTTTTAAAAAATAAATGTTTTCTTTCAGCATGAAACACAGAAACTTCTGTTAAAATGCAAACGGTCCCTAGACAGGTTTACATACAAGTCTTGTTGGTCATATGCACCTTGCTTGCTTGCTAAGTCGCTTCAGTCGTGTCCGACTCTGTGCGACCCCAGAGATGGCAGCCCACCAGGCTCCTCCATCCCTGGGATTCTCCAGGCAAGAACACTGGAGTGGGTTGCCATTTCCTTCTCCAATGCATGAAAGTGAAGAGTGAAAGTGAAGTCACTCAGTCGTGTCCGACTCTTCGCGACCCCATGGACTGCAGCCCACCAGGCTCCTCCGTCCATGGGATTTTCCAGGCAAGAGTACTGGAGTGGGGTGTCATCGCCTTCTCTGATATGCACCTTAGTGTGAATTAATTTAGCAGATCAGAACATATTTTCACTGAGGGAATAGGAAATAGGGGAGAGTAAGTAGTTGGAGAAAAAAAATGGAGAGGAGAGGCAGGGGATACTACTGATGGGAGAAGGAGTGAAGACATGGAGAAGCGGAGACAATTACTAAAGGCTTTCCTCCCAAGTCACTACTGAGATACAGCTGTGAACCACAGCCAGGGTCAGGACAAGCTGATATGACGGCTACCACTAGGAATGAACTGAATTAGACAGATTCTCTGAGCTCTGAAGGGAGAATCTAATTTACCACCAGAACCATATCATTATCTTCACATTTTCTTCTACTTGGTCATTTTTGGCATTACTTAAGACCCCTCATGAGCTGGAATTAGTATGCCTCCCGAAATCAGACCCGACCATTTGCAGCATGTAACTGCAGCTGTCCCACACTGTCAGCAAGCACAAGCTCCCTGAGCAATTTACTACCTGGACAGAACTGCATTTCATAAGCCTATCTGTTCTCAACTGTCACCCAATAGCCTAGTGGATTCCTCATCTATAAAATTTCAGCTTTCCAAGCAAGTTCCTATTTCAAGCCTCTTTACAGTGCCTCAGAGGTCTTTGTTCCACCATTTTGCAGTGACTGCACACACCTTCTCTTAGATTACATGCCAAGTGCTCCTTGTTGAAAGTCCAAAGTGAAGGCAAAACTACATTAAAGAAAAAGACATCAGCAAAATGGTAGCCTTGGAAGCTCCAAGTATTCATTTCCCAACAGAAATGTATTTTAAAAAGGCAGAAACTGTCTGAACCATACTTCCTGGACCTCTGAAAAACACTTAAAGTTTTATAACCACCAAACAAATACCCAGTCAATAAAAAGCCATCTTCAAAATGGTAGGAAAGTTTTATAGCATCTTCCTACCATTACTCGACCCCTCTCATACTTGGCAGTGATTTTGGTCTTGAAGTGGTGGCAGCCTTGTTTCCAGTATAATACTCAAACTAGAAAAAGCAAAGCAGAAATTATTTGCAAATTATTGTGTATATTTGTCCTAAACTGTCCGGTGGATACCTGAAGGACTGACACAAGAGCCTGTCTATGATATCTAACTCAGAACTCAGGTGGTAAAAGTGGTGGATGCTACTCATAAAACTTGCAAGATGACTATAGACCCACAGAACCCTGGAGCAAAAAATGATAGGTGGAAACATAAAATAGACCTTCTTGGACACAGAGGAAAAGCTGGGTAAGACTGAGTATCTAGGACATTTGAAAGCAGCTAAAAACATGGCAGGGGAGGGGATTTAGTACTGCACAGTAAGGGTTGTTTGAACCCTTGGATGTCAAACAGAAGATTTGGAGGACGAATTCTAACCTTATAACCAGATTTTCACTGTGTGGAGGTTGGAACCCCAACCCTTAAATTTTCAAGGGTCAACTGTACTTAATACTCAAAAGAATGAATAATACCCAAAAAGCAAAAAAAGAAAATTACAAGTGTTTATGAGAATGAGGAGAAATTGGAACCCTTGTTTATTGCTGCTGGAAATGTAAAATGGTACAGCTACTATGGAAATGGTAGGATGATTCCTCAAAAAGGTAAACAGAGAACCACCATATGATCTAGCAATTCCACTTCTAGATACATATCCAAAAAGATTTGAAACCAAGGACTCAAACAGATATTTGTACACCAGCATTCACAGTAGCATTATTCTCAGTAGCCAAAATGTTGAGACAATCCAAGCATGCATCTATCAAGAGATGAATGGATAAAAAACTAGAGTAGGTAGATAGAAAGGAATATTTTTTTAGCCTTGAAAATGAATGAAATTCTTGTACATGCTATAACATAGATGAACCTAGAAAACACTATGTTCAGTAAAATAATACAGATACAAAAGGACAGATACTGTTTGAATTTTAAGAATTGCACTTATATGAGGTACCAAGAATAGGTATATTCACAAAAACAGACAGTAGAGGTGACCAAGGGTCATGGGGAAGGTGGAATGTAGAGTTTCTGTTTGGGATAATGAAAGCATTTTGACAAGGGTTAGTGGTAATGGCTGCAAAATAAATTGAATGCACTTGGTGTCACTGAATTGTATACTTTAAAATGGACAAAATGTTAAGTTTCATGTTATATATATTTTACCACACAAAAAAATTTTAATCTAAACTGAAGATAAAATGTGTTTTCATAGCCCTCTCAAACCACCCATTAAGTGTCATTTAATCTTTTCCCCTTATTCAACTAAAATGTATTGATTGCGACATATATATACCTATGGCTGATTCATGTTGATATTTGACAGAAAACAAAATTCTGTAAAGCAATTATCCTTCAATTTAAAAATAAATTTAAAAATTTTTAATATATTGATTGCTAACCAGATATCAGCTGATAGGTTCTCAGCTTTCAAAGATATACAGAATAGTCTTTGTCATAAAGAGCTGTATAGTCTGCTTGGAAAGGCATGAAAGTAAAATTAACGGACCAAACCAGGTGATAAATACCATGCTATTAGTATAATGTACAGAATTTAGGAAGCACGTAGGTAGGAGCATTTAGCTAACACAGTAAATATCTGGAAACACTTTCTGAAGGATGTAAGTGACAGAGCTGAGTCTCAGCATACACAAATGGCTAATTCCTGGCTAGGAGAAAGGGGATAAGCTTCTTAAGCAAGAGAAGCAATATGTAAAAAGACACAAACAGTAAAGTGAATAAAAAGGTATTGGGGAAAATAGGATAATAAATGAAATTGGTAGGGTGGGGTGGAGAGTATGAATACTGAAGAGTTGGAAAGGGTTCAGAAAATATGTATCTTTTTTTTTTTTAATACTTTCTTGGCCACACTGCACAGCAGGTGAGACTTAGTTCCCGACCAGAGATTGAACCTGCACCCCTTGCCTTGGAAGCATGAAGTCTTAACTATTGGATCACCAGAAAAGTCTCAGAAAATGGGTGTCTTATCTGAGAGTTTGTACTTTATCCTAAGGGCAAAGAGTAGCCATTTTATAAGGTTTCAAAAAGAGGAATCACGTGATCAGCTATGTTTTCAAAAGAGACCTCCCTGGCTACACCAAGGATAATGGACAGAAGAGGGGCTGGAGCCAGGCATACAAGTGAGAACTAATGAAAGGCCTGAATAAGGCACTTGCAAGACCCATAGAGCCTGGTAGACAGAGTGAGAAAATGTTCATGATAACAACTCATAAGACTAGTTAATGTTTGGATGTGAGTGATAGGAAAACTCTTGAGTTTCTAGCTTGGGAAATTTGGTGAGTGGTAAGACAGTTCACTGAAATGAGAAACCCAGAAGAAATGGGTCTGGGGCAAGAGAGGTCCTTTCTGTTCAGAAATGTTGCACCAGAGGCAATGGTGGAGCAAACACAAAATAGATAGCCATTTAGGTGTGGGGTTTAGGGAAAATGCTTGACATATATATATAGATGGGAGAGCCCACTGAAAAGAAAGGAAAATGTGCCTTAAAGGAACCAATATCTAAATGTACAATCACATTATAGAAGTAGTTATACTCCCATCCACCACAGGGTAACTCAAGGAATGGAGCAAGTCCTCTGCGTGACATCAAAGTCAAACCATATGAGCAGTCATTCACTCAACCTTACATGTAATAAGGCTTATGAGAATAAACTGATTATCAATAAACCTGCCAACGTTCCAAATGGTTTTCATTCTGAAGCAAAGAGAATTTCTGGTATATATCTTGTGTGTAGCAAATCAAACCCTAAATCTATATTTATATTTGAGATTGATCCTTTGGGAATCTTGTCAACAATCAGAAAAGAGTAGCTATAAAACAAAACAAAAATAAAACAAGTTTTAGTGTACTCTGTTCTTTTTTAAAAATAGGCATCTGTCCATTTTCCCCATATTTGTTCTTCTTTCCTTCCAGTGCTGACAAAAATGTTTCTTCCAAGTCGGTAGATTTTACCTACAGAATTCCAAAAATATAACTGGATCACATCATATACAGGAGACAAAGACAAGGCTTTGAGCATGAACATCCTGAGTTTGGATTTCATTCCATCATTTACAAGATCATGGACAAATTTATTTACTCACTCATTCATTCAGAGAAGGCAATGACACCCCACTCCAGTACTCTTGCCTGGAAAATCCCATGGATAGAGGAGCCTGGAAGGCTGCAGTCCATGGGGTCGCTGAGGGTCGGACACGACTGAGCGACTTCACTTTCACTTTTCACTTTCATGCATTGGAGAAGGAAATGGCAACCCACTCCAGTGTTCTTGCCTGGGGAATCCCAGGGACGGCAGAGCCTGGTGGGCTGCTGTTTATGGGGTCGGACAGAGTCGGACACGACTGAAGTGACTTAGCAGCAGCAGCAGCAGCAGCATTCATTCAAGCAACAAATATGTACGGATTTCTATGTGATATGTCTTGTCCTAAATACATATATCATACTTAGCTGAAAGTGCAAAGTGTTCATAGACCAATGGGGTGGCAGCTATGCAAACACAATATTGTGAATAAGGTAATTTCTAGAAACTTGGGAAACACAGTTCACCTGACTCTGCTTTTTAGAAAAGCTTTACTGAGACTTGAAGGGGGAGATGTTCAGCAGGTAAGAGAGATGCTAAGAACTGTAAGAGACTAAAGGACACTGGAGAGATGGGAAACAGAGCAGGAGGGGATTCCTGGTAGAAAGTGAGACCAAAGTCAAGATGGCATTAGAAAGTAAACATTGGGTTCTAGTCATTTTTATAGGGCAAGTACATGAATGACAGAGATAGGTGTGAGGCTTGGCACTCAAGCTGGTTCCACATCATGCACATTCTTCTTGCTTTGGTGCCTGGAGGCACCATTGAGGCATCCTCCTTTCCCTCCACTTAGACACAAGAACTACTCCTCTGTGGGGTAAATACTGCCTTTTCATATTATTGCTGTCTCATATCTCTACTTCAGAAACTCCCACTCATTATTTGGGGACTTTGACATTGTGTTCATATGCTCCTCTAAATTCTGTAGCATCCTATTACTCAGGGGTTCTTCAGAGAAACAAAACAAATAGGATATAGAGGTACAGAGAGAGAGATTTTAAGGACTTAGCTCACACAATTGTGGGGGCTAGCAAGTCCAAAATCTGCAGGGCAGGCCAGCAGGCAGGAAATTCAGGCAGGATTCTATGTTGCCGTTTTGAGGCAGAATGCTTCTTCTTTAAGAAACTTCAGCCTTTAGGCTTTCAATTGATCTAATGGAACACATCCACATTATGAGGGGTAATTTGCTTTAAACAAAGTTGGTGTATATATGGGCTTCCCAGGTGGTGCAGTGGTAAAGAATCTGCCTACCAGTGCAAGAAACACAGGAGACACAGGTTCCATCTCTGGGTCAGAAAGATTCCCTGGGGTAGCAAACGGCAATCCACTCCAGTATTCTTGCCTGGAAAACTCCATGAACGGAGGAGCTTAGCGGGCTACAGTCCATGGGGCTGCAAAAAGTCAGACACGACTGAGTGACTGAGCATGCACATGCATGGTGTATACATACGTGAGCAGGCGGAGAGAGAATGTTAATCACACTTAAAAATACATTTTCACAGAAACATCTAGACCGATGATTGGCCAAATAACTGGGTACCATAGCCTAGGCCAGGTTGACACACAACATTAACTGTTGCACATCCTTAGAGACTGCTTTTTATAAACTGAAACATAGTTGATTTGGGGCTTCCCTGATAGCTCAGTTGGTAAGTAATCCGCCTGCATGCAGGAGACCCTGGTTCAATTCCTGGGTCAGGACGATCCACTGGAGAAGGGATAAGTTACCCGCTCCAGAATTCTTGGGCTTCCCTTGTGGATCAGCTGGTAAAGAATCTGCCTGCAATGCAGGAGACCTGGGTTCAATCTCTGGGTTGGGAAGATCCCCTGGAGAAGAGATAGATTACCCACTCCAGGATTCTTGGGCTTCCCTTGTGATTCAGCTGGTAAAGGATCTGCCCACAATGCTGGAGACCTGGGTTTGATCCCTGGGTTGGGAAGATCCCCCAGAGAAGAGAAAGGCTACCCACTCCAGTATTCTTGCTTGGAGAATTCCATGGACTCTATAGTCCATGGGATTACAAAGAGTCAGACATGACTGACTTTTTCACTTGAACCTTATATCTTGGGTTCTAGAGCCAGATTGCTTAGATCTGAATCCTGATCTTTACTATCTATGTGAACCTAGGCAAATGGCTTACTTTCTCTTCAGTTCCTTAACTGTCAATTAGAGATAATTGTAATATCTACTTCATAAGATAAAGATTATAAAAAGTATTGTGAGAATTTAGGCCAGTACCTTGCACTCAGTAAATGTTAGTTATCTTCACTCTTTGTCTCTTATTTTTCCCAAATTTGACTTCAATTTGTGCTGAGTTGCTCAGTCATATCCGACTCTCTGCGACCCCATGGACTGTAGCCTGCCAGGCTCCTCTGTCCACGGAATTCTCCAGGCAAGAACACTGGAGTGGGTTGCCATTTTCTCCTCCAGGGGATCTTTGCATCCCAAGGATCGAACCTGTGTCTCCTGCATTGGTAGGCGGATTCTTTACCACTGAGCCACCTGTAGCTTCAATTCAGTGTTATTCAATTCAGCATTCATTTTTTTGCACCCATACTATTGGGTTGGCCAAAACGTTAGCTTGAATATTTCTGTAACATCTTATGGAAGAGTCCAAACAAGCTTCTTGGCTAATTCAATATATTCCAGGCATTAAACTAAGCTTAGAAAATAATATGGTACCAAAGTAGACATGGTCCTGCCTTTTTGGATCTTTTATTTTAGTTTAATAAGGGAGGCAAATATTAAACAAATAATCACATCAGTTCAGTTCAGTTCAGTCGCTCAGTCATGTCCGACTCTTTGTGACCCCATGAACCGCAGCACGCCAGGCCTCCCTGTCCATCACCAACTCCCAGAGTCCACACAAACACATGTCCACTGAGTTGGTGATGCCATCCCACCATCTCCTCTGTTGTCCCCTTCTCTTCCTGCCCTCAATCTTTCCCAGCATCAGAGCCTTTTCAAATGAGTCAGCTGTTCGCAGCAGGTGGCCAAGGTACTGGAGTTTCAGCTGCAGCATCAGTCTTTCCAATGAACACCCAGGACTGATCTCCTTTAAGTTGGACTGGTTTGATCTCATTGCTGTCCAAGGGACTCTCAAGAGTCTTCTCCAACACCACAGTTCAAAAGCATCAATTCTTCAGTGCTCAGCTTTCTTATAGTCCAACTCTCACATCCATAATCACACAGATAATACAAGTTATAGGGTGTGCTATGAAGGACAAGTAGAAGGTAGTATAAGAGGTTATAACTGGAACACCAATCTAGCTTCCTTAAGAAAGTATTCTAAGAGTTAGTAAGGGAAGAGGATGTTGGAGAAAGCTTTCTAGGTAAAGGGGTGATGATCAAAGGCCTTTGAGGCTTGGATATAGTGAGAAACAGAGGAGGAAAATATCATGACATGAAGCTGGAGAAACAGGCAGGGACCAGATTATTTAGGACCTCGAAAGATGAATAGGGGGGTGGGAGGCTTCCCAGGTGGCACAATGGTAATGCGGGAGATGCAAGAGATGCAGGTTAATTCCCTGGGTCAGGAAGATCCGCTGAAATAGGAAATGGCAACCCACTCCAGTGGGTTGCCTGAAAAATTCCATGGACAGAGAAGCCTGGTGAGCTATAGTCCATAGGGTTGCAAAGAGTCAGACACGACTGAGTGACTGAGCACACAGCACAAATAAGATTAATAAGGCACAAGATCCTGGAGGTTAGAAGAATTTTGGATCCGGATGGTAGCAGTTGAAAAGAGTAGACAGGGCTAACAGGTACTTAGTGAAAGGCAAAGAATCAAGCATTTACCCTGCTTTTTTACATAAACTATACCACTATGCAATAAATAATTGAAGAGGGGTGGTTTCCCTTGCAGAAACATTGCAGCTCTAAATGAAGAATGATTGAATTATATCACCATTTTAAAACTCCTAATGAATGAACTGATGTAAGCATTATTCATCAACAGCTGTTAGCACTACAAAAAGAAGACAAACATACACTGTGTGTCTCCTAATGGAAAAATATACCACCACCTATGAGGGTATCTCAGAGAAGGCAATGGCAACACACTTCAGTACTCTTGCCTGGAAAATCCCATGGACGGAGGAGCCTGATAGACTGCAGTCCATGGGGTCACTAAGAGTCGGACATGACTGAGTGACTTCACTTTCACTTTTTACTTTCATGCATTGGAGAAGGAAATGGCAACCCACTCCAGTATTTTTGCCTGGAGAATCCCAGGGATAGGGGAGCCTGGTGGGCTGCCATCTATGGGGTCACACAGAGTGGGACATGACTGAAGCGACTTAGCAGCAGCAGCAGCAGCATGAGGGTATCTTGCCAAAAAATTAAACTTGAATCTGGTAACATCTAGATCTTACTACCAATTTACAGAAAATAATAGAGGACAAGGTAACATGTTCAAGGATGCCTTGGGGATACAGCTGACAAAATCCAGACGGTGGCAAAAACTAAAGGACAAGCAACCTAGTCCCTTAAACAAAACAACAAAACAATCCTGGGAAAACAAAGAATAAATAAATACAGGTGACTTAAAAAAAAACACAACAACTAACATTTAAGAGTCTATTAGAAATGTGCATAGTAACTGGATATTTTATGATACTGAGAAATTATTTTCATTGTGATAATGGCATTGAATTTATTTAAAACTTTATCTCTTCTAGAAATACAGACTAAAATATTTACATAGAAAATCATATGGTACCAGGGATTTTTCAAAATAATATGGGAAGGGGGAAAATGAATGGGGTATGGATGAGGCAACATTGGGCTTTGACTGGATTTGGGGGCTTGGTTATTAGGCACAAGTTTTAATATATTTTTAACTATTCTATGTTTTATATGTTCTAAATTCTCCACAATAAAAAAAAAAAGTATTTACATTAGAAGAAATCTGGAAAGCAAAATTGACATAAAATGATAATAAATTGGGTAAGGGAGATGTCAGGGATGACCCCAAGTTCTGATTTTTGTGCATGATTCTAAAATGGTATCCTTCAGTGATTAGAAAACAGTGAACAAGAACTCTGTCTCCAGGAGAAGGCCATTTGTCATCTTGGACATGTTGAGTTTGAGATATCTCTGCGATAACCAAGCAAAGTGAAACTAGCAGATAGGTAAATCTGGAGCTAGGTAGAGAGATCTGGTCTAGCAGTGTGCATGTAAGAATCAATGGTTCAACTTCCCTGGTGGTCCAGTGGTTAAGAATCTACCTGCCTTGAGAAGAAAATGACAACCCCACTCTAGTATTCTTGCCTGGAGAATCCCATGGACAGTGGAGCTTCGCAGGCTTGCCTATGCGGTTGCAAGAGTCAGATATGGCTTAGTGACTAAAACCACCACCACTACCAAAATAACTGTGGTGAAAATGCAGTGGTTTTTCTTTTTTCTTTTTTCCTTTGTTTTAGTTCATGTCAATTATATTTTAAAATATTGAGCTAATTTTTTTTATGGATAAATATGGTCTTTGTATTATGTTTGTGAGCCACTATAAGTGCACTGAACCTATTGACGTTTTTTAAGGTTTTGTTCTTTTTTTAATTAAGGAGGGAAAAATGCAAGTGAGTAACAACTTACCAGGCATTAATTATCTAATTTCGGAGTTGAATTCTGTAATTTGAAAAAATTCAGTTAAACAAGTAATAATAATAAATTCAAAGTGATCTATGAAAAAAAAAAAAAGAATCTGCCTGCCAAAGCACGTATCACAGGTTGAATCCCTGGTCCAGGAAGATCCCACATGCCTCAGGGCAACTAAGACCAGAAGCTGCAACTACTGAGCCTGCTTGCTACAACTATTGAAGCCCAAGAGCCTAGAGCCCATGCTCTAGACCAAGCGGAGCCACCACCACAAAAAGTCCGCGCAATAAAATGAAGTGCAGCCCCTGTTTGCTACAACTAGAGGAAGACCACATGCAGCAATGAAGACTCAGCACAACTGAAAATAAATTTAAAAAGAATCAGTGGTTCATAGAGTTCACGTGAGTGGATGCATTTACCTGGGCTCTATTTCTTAAAGTTGAGCATGGGTTTAAGTTACCTGGAGAGTTTATTTAAACATAGATTGCTAGGCCCCTATCCTAGAGCTTCTGAATCAATAGGTACAGATATGACTTAAGAATTCACATTTCAAAAGAAAAAAATAATAATTCACATTTTTAACAATTTGACAGTTGATGTTAATGCTACGGTTCTGGAGACAACATTTTTGAGAACCACTGACTTTGGAAGACAGTTAACACTGGTTCTCAACCCTGGATTCACACTGAGAATGTTGCAAAGACAAGGCAGAGAGTGTTTCAAGTCGGAGTGAGGGTTCAACAAGACCAAATACTGTTCAAAAGTCCAGTGAGACGGGGAATTTCCTGGCAGTCCAGTGGTTAGGACTCTATGTTTTCACTACTGTGGGCCCATGTTCAATCCTTGGTCAGGGAACTAAGATCTCAGAAGACGTACAGCATGAACCAAAAAAAAAAAAGTCTAGTAAGATGAGAGTGAAAATAAATATCCGTTGGATTAGTAGCATAGAAGTAATTGGTGACAGTAGAAGGTGGAGTGAAGGGAAAATCAAATTAGAGGTAACGAGAAATGAAGGAGATGCAAAAGTGAAGACATTGAGTGGGGATAATAGTTTTGAGAAGTCTGGCTGTGAATCCTGTGAAGAGGAAGAAAAACAGTGTGGCAGGAGAGGATAGGGGGCCGAGAGCAGACAAAAGCATGAAGCGCAAACCACTAAGACCAAATCACAGTCTTCTTTGAATTAAAACAAAAGAAACCACCAATTCGTGTCCTGACAATGAATTGCATTTCAATAGTTTCATCTTAAAGAACTAATGAGTCTTCAAAAATCGAAAGGACGGACTTTGTGGATATTCTGGAGTCCTGCAGGACGGGTAACTTTACTAAATCACAACCTTCTTCCCTGAGGTCACAGGTCTTGGGAAGCTCCCATACTACTATCTGATAAAACTCGCCCCCTGATTCATTTATTTCATATATTTTATTAATCATGATCAATTCTTTAAACATCTACCAAATACCTATTATGGGCTAGACAGCTGGGCTCTGGGATTAAAGTAGTGAATGATGAGTGCCTTACAATAGTAATTAGAAGTGTTGGAGAAATGTGGAGTGCTCTAAGAATCAATATCATAAGATCCAACACAAGCTGAGGGATCAGGGGAGGAGGTCTTTAAGGAGTGACTGTCAAAAAGAGAGCTGAATTCCATTTGTGTGAAATGTCCAGAAGTGGCAAATCTGTAGACACAGAAAGTAGACAGGTCAGTGGTTGCTTGGGGCTGAGGAGCTAGGGAGGAAGGGAGAGTCACTGCTAATAAAAGTTTCTTCCTAGGGTGACAAGAAGGTTCAAAGATTGACTGTGGTGATGACTACAAAATCTGCATGTACTAAAAAACACTGAACCTTAACACTTTAAATGGATGAACTGTATGGTATCTCAAAATGTTCATTGTTGTTCAGTTGCTAAGTTGTGTCCAACTCTTTGTGACCCCATGGACTACAGCACACCATTTTTTCCTGTTCATCTCTATCTCCCAGAGCTTGCTCAAACTCATGCTGGGTTGGATGAAGCACAAGCTGGAATCAAGATTGTCGGGAGAAATATCAATAACCTCAGATATGCAGATGACACCACCCTTATGGCAGAAAGCAAAGAACTAAAGAGTCTCTTGAAAGTGAGAAAGGAGAGTGAAAAAGTTGGCTTAAAATTCAAGATTCGAAAAACTAAGATCATGGCATCCAGTCCCATCGCTTCATGGCAAATAGATGGGGAAACAATAGAAACAGTGACATACTATTTTCTTGTGCTCCAAAATCACTGTAGATGGTGACTGCAGCCATGAAATTAAAAGACGCTTGCTCCTTGGAAGAAAAGTTATGACCAACCTAGACAGAATATTAAAAAGAAGAGACATTACTTTGCCGACAAAGATCCGTCTAGTCAAAGCTGTGGTTGGTCCAGTAACCACGTGTGGATGTGAGAGTTGGGCTATAAAGAAAGCTGAGCACCAAAGAATTGATGCTTTTGAATTGTGGTGTTGGAGAAGGCTCTTGAGAATCCCTTGGACTGCAAGGAGATCCAACCAGTCGATCCTAAAGGAAATCAGTCCTGAATATTCACTGGAAGAACTGATGCTGAAAGTGAAACTCCAATACTTTGGCCCTTGATGGGAAGAACTGGCTCATTGGGAAAGACCCTGATGCTGGGAAAGATTGAAAGCAGGGAGAGAAGGGGACAACAGAGGATGAGATGGTTGGATGGCATCACCAACTCAACGGACGAGTTTGAACAGGGTGATGGACAGGGAAGCCTGGATCTCCTTGCAGTCCAAGGGACTCTCAAGAGTCTTCTCCAACACCACAATTCAAAAGCATCAATTCTTTGGTGCTCAGCTTTCTTTATGGTCCAACTCTCACATCCATATGTGACTACTGGAACAACCATAGCTGTGACTAGACGGATCTTTGTCAGCAAAGTAATGTCTCTGCTTTTTAATATGCTGTCTGGGTTGGTCATAACTTTTCTTCCAAGGAGCTACTGCTGTTTCTGTTGCTAAGTCGCTTCAGTCATGTTCGACTCTGTGTGATCCCATGGACTGCAGCCTACCAGGCTCCTCCATCCATGGGATTTTCCAGGCAAGAGTAGTGGAGTGGGTTGCCATTGCCTTCTCCGTTCCAAGGAGCAAGTGTCTTTTAATTTCATGGTTCCAGTCACTATCTGCAGTGATTTGGGAGCCCCCCAAAATAAAGTCTCTCACTGTTTCCACTGTTTCCTCATCTATTTGCCATGAAGTGATGGGACCAGATGCCATGATCTTAGTTTTCTGAATGTTGAGTTTTAAGCCAACTTTTTCACTCTCTTCTTTCACTTTCATCAAGAGGCTCTTTAGTTCTTTGCTTTCTGCCATAAGGGTGGTGTCATCTGCATATCTGAGGTTATTGATATTTCTCCCGGCAGTCTTGATTCCAGCTTGTTTTTCAACCAGTCCAGCGTTTCTCATGATGTACTCTGCATATAAGTTAAAGATAAGTGGGTGACAGTATACAGCCTTGATGTACTCCTTTCCAGATTTGGAACCAGTCTGTTGTTCCATGTCCAGTTCTAACTGTTGCTTCTTGACCAGCACACAGATTTCTCAAGAGGCAGGTCAGATGGTCTGGTATTCCCAACTCTTCAAGAATTTTCCACAGCTTGTTGTGATCAACACGAAGCCTTTGGCATAGTCAGTAAAGCAGAAGTAGATGTTTTTCTGGAACTCTCTTGCTTTTTTGATGATCCTGGATGTTGGCAGTTTGATCTCTGGTTCCTCATAGGGGACTGGAATGCAAAAGTACGAAGTCAAGAAACACCTGGAGTAATAGACAAATTTGGTGAAGCAGGGCAAAGGCTAATATAGAGTTCTGCCAAGAAAACATACTGATCATAGCAAACATCCTCTTTCAACACACAAGAGAAGACTCTACACATGGACATAGCCAGATGGTCAATTCTGAAATAAGACTGGTTATATTCTTTGCAGCCAGAGATGGAGAAGTTCTATACAGTCAGCAAAAACAAGACCGGTAGTTGACTGTGGCTCAGATCATGAACTCCTTATTGCCAAATTCAGACTTAAATTGAAAAAAATAGGGAAAACTACTAGACTATTCATGTATGACCTAAATGAAATCCCTTATGATTATACAGTGAAAGTGACAAATAGATTCAAGGGATTAGATCTGATAGACAAGGTGCTTGAAGAACTATGGATGGAGGTTCGTGACATTGTACAGGAGGCAGTGATCAAGACCATCCCCAAGAAAAAGAAATGCAAAAAAGGCAAAATGGTTGTCTGAGACTTCCAAACTGGTTAATTAACATCAATTCCTCGCAAAGGTTGAAACTGCAATTAGGTCACGTACTAAATCTAGTTTTGCTATCATGGGCTTCATAAAACTAATGCCATTTGGGCATGTGGTTTTTCTCTTTAAATACTTATATATGTAAAAGAGATGTCAACTGAGAGGAATTAGCTGAGGAATAAAGTATATATACACAGAGGAAATCATGTGCTCATTGGAGGAAAGTGTGTGGCATTTTGAAGATTCGAAAAAAAAATCTGCAGCTGGCACATTCCTTGAAAGAATATAATGAGAGTTGAAGCTGAAGTTATATATTGAACAGGCTCATGTTATGTAGCTGTGAAAGCCATGGTGAAAGTTTGATATTTTATCATAAAAACAGTACTCCCGGTGAATTTAAGGTTCTTTGCAGCAAAAGAATTCACAGACGAAGCAGGGAGGTTCAGAAAGTAAGAGCTTATTTAAGAGAAGGGAGTGGCAGAAGACGAAATGGCTAGATAGCATCACAGAGTCAATGGACATGAATCTGAGCAAATTCCAGGAGATAGTGGAAGACAAAGACCAACAAATGTCCGTTTAGCCAAAACTATGGTTTTTCCAGTAGTCATGTATGGACATGAGAATTGGACCATAAAGAAAGCTGAGCACCGAAGAACTGATGCTTTTGAACGGTGGTTTTGGAGAAGACTCTTGAGAGTCCCTTGGACTGCAAGGAGATCCAACCAGTCCATCCTAAAGGAAATCAGTCCTGAATATTCATTGGAAGGACTGATGTTGAAGCTGAAACTCCAATACTTTGGCCACCTGGTGCAAAGAACTGACTCCTTGGAAAAGACCCTGAGGCTGGGAAAGATTGAAGGCAGGAGGACAAGGGGACAACAGAGGATAAGATTGTTGGATGGTATCACCGACTTGATGGACATGAGTTTGAGTAGGGTCTGGGAGTTGGTGGTGGACAGGGAAACCTGGCGTGCTGCAATCCATGGGGTCTCAAAGAGTCAGAAGCAACTCAGCTACTGAACGATGCTCTCAGAGGGCAAACAGGTGAGGAGCTGCTGCCCTGTGTTTCTTTGGCAAGCTGGTTATGAGGGGCATACAAATGAAGGGGCAGAATATTCACTGGGGAAGGAGTTTAGGGATTGTTTCCCTAGAATAGAATTTTTCATCCCAGCTCCATTTTCCTGAGGGGAGGAGGGATTTTTGTCCTTTAGCTTAAATCAGAAGTGTCATCACTTCAGAGCATGATTGGTACTTATCTGCAAGGCTAATTTTATTGTAAGAGCACAATGAGCAAGGTTACAGTTGGATGCAGGAGATTCCTGCTTTTCCCCACCTTTCTTTGTCTGATTTCAGGACACTTATCACCTCAAAGGTGTGGTTTCCTGTCAGTCTGGAGGTTCCTGTTTTTCTTTGTCTGCCCATGGACCCCCGCTATTTACAAGCGTTGCAAGATTTCCTGCCACCTGGTCCCTGCCCCCATTCTCTGCTCATACCTAGCTATCTGCCTGCTGTAACAACAGGAAGCCATTGTTGTGTGATACTAAGCATTGTAACTCCGGCTACCATGCAGAGAGTGAAGAGATGGGGCAGTATGTTTGGGAAACCAGGTAGGTATTACAATTCTCTGGACACAAGGTATTGGTTGTTGTTAGATTAGGATGGTGGCCATTAGGGTAGGTGGCTTCCCTGATAGCTCAGTTGGTAAAGAATCCGCCTGCGATGCAGGAGACCTGGGTTCAGTCTCTGGGTTGGGAAGACCCCCTGGAGAAGGGAAAGTCTACCCACTCCAGTATTCTGGCCTGGAGGATTCCATGGACTGTATAGTCCATGGGGTTGCAAAGCATCAGACACGACTGAGCAACTCACACAGGAATGGACAAATTTAGCAGGACATGTTGATGGGCTGGAACTGAGATGTGGCAGAGCAGTGAAGCTGGTGTGCTCAACTGGACAGATGATGAACTGAGAATAGTAGAAGAGGTCCAAGTTTCAGGGTTGGGGAGCAAGATTAATTTTCTTAATATACTTGGAACACTCTAATAAGGGAGCAAGGGTTCTGGTGCAGTAATGAGTTCTCTACTGGAATTATCTAAGTTGGACCAGAGATCTCTGAGATATGTGTTCACTGTTTGTGCTCTGAAGTAAGTTGTGGACTAAATAACCAAGTTCCTATTCAGCCCTAATGGTCAACCACAAGCTAGTGCCATTTCTGCCAGAGTTTGGTCCCCCAAACAGTTCACGACTAAAATAAAACCCTCTTCGCCTGGAATTTGAATTCCTCAGAATCACCCACACCAGGTTAATAATTAAAGGTTCCTCATACTGTCTACCTTTGTTTGTTTCACCTGTGTGCAGGATTCTGGTTTCATAAAACCCTCCCGGCAGTATTATTTAATCTAGTGTCAAAGAAAGGTGTATATATTCCACCAACCCAAGGGCAAGTCTCTACTAGTCCAAGAAGGTGGGAGGCCGCAGAAGCCACAGAAACTGACCCTGCCCAAAGCCAAAACAGAGGAGAGGACTCCTACAAAGCTAACCTTTGTATTTTTTCTCACACCCTATCCAAGCATGGCTCAGCTGGTAAAGAATCCGCCTGCAATGTGGGAGACCTGGGTTTGATCCATGAGTTGGGAAGATTCCCCTGGAGAAGGGAAAGCCTATCCTCTCCAGTATTCTGGCCTGGAGAATTCCAATAGTCCATAGGGTTGCAAAGAATCGGACACGACTGAGCAACTTTCACTTCACTTCACTTCATCCAAGCATCTAGTGCTGTGCCCTTAGGGCCCCACAGCCATTGGGTAGCCCCACAGTGTGGCCCCATAGATCATCGACTGATTCTTCAGTCCTAGGGTGGGGGTACAGTGAAAGGATGCTAATTTTCAAACATAAAATCAAAAATAGAAAAGTATAAAAGGGGAGAAGAAACAAGAGAGTAATATATATTTTGTGTTAGGGCTGTCTCCTCAGTCCCCAGGGAAGCAGTAAACACTTGCCTAGTGGTCCTTTATTGATAGTCCTATTAAATGCCCTAGGAGAAGTCGAGGGGATTTGTTTGACACCTTCATTCCCACCCGATTCTTCTCCAAGTGCTAAGTCGCACACCTACCCTAACACAAGGCCCACCAGGACTTCAGGCTCCTGCCCTTCCTTCAGACTTGCTTTGTTGCTGCTGATCCTCTAAAGGTAAGCATTTCGCCTTCTTTTCCTTCTTCAAATCTCAGCACAAAACTTTCTGGGCCTCATTTGCATCTTCCTGACTTTCCTCATCTCTGAAACCGGAATAATAAACACGATGGTGGGAGTAACCGTAAAACTGACCTATTAAAATTGCTGGGAGGATTAAACATTATATATACTTGAAAATCTGTTGGAAACCGCAAAAGACTATAAAGTTAGACGTTGTTTTCTGGCTTTTATTTCTTAAGTATATTTCAGTGGTTGGAATGAGTGGGTACCAGGGTGCTGTTCTCTCAGGGAGATTAATGCCAGGCGTTGCCAAGCGTTTCAGAAGAAAACGCCACTCTGCTTCAAAAGGGACGTCAAGCCCACCTTGTACACAGCCTTTTGGTGGTCTTTCGGTGGAAGAGCTGGGGGCGTGGGAAAACCATGTATGCAGATGCGGGGCGCCTCGCAAGCCGCACCCCCTCCGCCCCCGCGCAGCCCTCCGCTCGCCTGGGGCGCCCTTCCTCCCCGCCCGCCTGGGGACGATAAGGCATGGGGTCTCAGGAGCTCTAACCCTGGGCGCGATTCTGCAGGTGACCGAGGACTCTCGAGCCCCCGGCAGAACTGATCACTTCGGGGCGTCCCGAAGACGCCCTCGTCGGAAAGTCAGGTTAGTGGAGGTGGAACCCAAGGAGGCTCCAGGTGTGGAAGGAACAGGCCTACATGGGGAGCGGCTCTAGGTGCCCTCGTGTTTGGGGGAACGAGGTGGCTCTCGCCACCCATTTCAGAGCTGGACGTCCCGCCAGGCGGCCCAGGGACTTTCTAGAACAACCCCATGCGCCGAGGCCGCAGGGAGCCGGAACCCGGCCGGGCGCGGGAGCCGGCGGGGCTCGGCGTCCTCACCTGCCTGGGGCCGCCTCTCCGCAAGCCCCAGTTTCCGTGTGTGAGAAATGGGCTGACTACGAGCTCACCCCCTCGCCGAGAGAAAGCGGCTGGGGTGTTCCGGCTCAGCGCCTCTACAGAAACCACTCGAGAAAACAGAGTCTGTTTCGGTTTTAGTTCAAAGAAGGAAAGAAAAAAAAAAAAGCAATAGCTGTGAACCTTGCCCAGAAATGCTTGTCAGGTTGAGCGAGAAGCCGGCTAAGCGAACGAGCACAGGAAGGACGAATTGGCCAGGTGGCGGGTAAAGGTAACTCGGCACTTGTGAAGATGGACCGCCCGTATCAGAACCCGGCTGCCTCAGGAGACTGAGTCGCACACGGTTGAAGTAACGGATACGGGGAGCTGCCTCCTCTGCGCTTGCGCAGTACCCGCGTCTCCCCCGCCCCGAGCTCGCGTCCCGCCCACTTGCCCTCCCCTTCCCCAGCCCGGCCGCCCGCGCAGAGCATTGTGGGACACAAACAAAGTGCCCCTAAACAGGCTGGAGTGAGCCGAGCGGCAACGGCGGCAGCGCCGGCTCGCACGCGCGCGGCGGCGGCTCCCTCCCAACCTCCCCCTCCCTCCCCCTCACTCCCCTTCCCCTTCCCCACCCCGCCCCGCCGGGAAAACGCGAGCCGTCGCCGCGCTCCCCAAACCGCCGCCTGCCCTCGGCCAACCGCCCCCAACGGCCGCCCGCGCGTGGCTCGCCGGGCCCCCCGCTCCTCCCCTCAGGCCCCCGGAGCGCTCCCCTCCCTCCGCCTCGCACTCTCGCACCTCGCAGGCTTGCCGCCGTTGGGGGCTGCCATGCCCCTGCCGCAGGCTGTCCACGGGCCTAGGCGCGGCGGCCCGAGATAGGGTCCCCTCCGCCTCCCGGGGGAGGAGAGAGGCAGCGGGCCGCGCGCTCCGCCCCCTCCCCCCGGGCCGCCGCCACCTCGCCGCCTCAGCCTGGCGGGGAGGAGGAGGAGGAGCAGCAGGCCTCCGGCCTCCGGCACCGCCGCCCGCAGGTAACCGGGAAGGGAGGGCAAGGCCGGCCCCTCCTCGCCGCCCGCGCCCTCGGGCGGCCCCCCATCTGGGTGCTGGGCGGAAGGGAACGTCGGGTCTCGTCACCCCCATCCGCCCCGGGAGACACCCCGCAGGTTCCCCTCAAAGGCGTCTAAGCCTTCAGGGAGGAGATTGGCCCTGCGCCCCGCCGTCTGGGAGAAATTGCCCCGATCTCCCAGGGCGCCCCTCGACCGCGCGCGCGTGTGCTCAGCACCCTGACCCTGAGGAGGCGGGGTGCTAGCGTCTCACCTGGTCGAGCCGAGACACACAGCTCCCCCCTCTCCCCCGCTTCTTATTCTTTCGTATTGAAAAGAAAAGGGTGGCATTTATTTAAAAAACGAAAACCTTTTTTCTTCCCTACCTGGGGCACAGTCTGCATCTAGTCGTTTTCTGCTGGCCTAACCAGAAAAGGGTTACCTGCGAGTGAAATGATGAGTACGTTGGAAGGAAACTGCATGCTTGTTAGAGGTTTGAAGCTTAACCAGAATTTAGAATAAAGCCTAATAATGGTTTGCCTTATTGGAACTTAATTATAGAAATGAAGGCCAAAGCTTACATTTTTTTCGGCATCTAAGTGAATTATAGATTTTGGTCAAGAAGACATTCTAACTTCCAATTATTTTCTTACTGTTTTATTCGGATAGAGGCTAATACCAAAAGTAGACTTCACAATTTGAGAGCTACTAATAGTTTGGATAGGTAGATTTTTTTTTTCTAGAGGGTTTCAGTTGGAATTACTGCATTAAAAAATATACTGTGTAAATCTTCAATTATACAGTCAGTTGCTCCCATTACTTCCCTTTGACTGCCAATGGATATTTAATTTTACCTGATGTAGTTTCCTAATCATAGAATGTGGCAATAATGAAGGGAATGTTTTGTTGTCTTGTATTTTACAGTGTTTGCATTAATTAATTATGAGAACCTTCTCCATATCTGATCTGATTTGCAGAACAACCTAATGACTTAGATATTATTACTTGAGTTTTACAGGTGAGACAAACTTAAGTAATGTTAAGTAACTTGCTTTAGGCCACACAACTAGTGATAAATGTGAGATTTATAGCCAGATATGTTTTCAGTGTAGGTGTGTTTTCTACTGTACCTTCAGTACAGGTACACCTTTTTTTTTTTTTAAACACTTATTTATGAAAAATAATCAGTCTCTTTGAAATTGAGGAAAAATTTCAAGGAATATTCCAGTACCTAGGTTCTGTGATTGACATTTCTGCCATGTTGTCCCCCCCTTTCTGTGTGTAATCCCTTGAAAGTAAATTGCAAACACCATGACACTCCAATATTTCCTCCTGCGGTTATACTGACCCCATTATCATCATCAAGACTTTTCTAAATTAGCAATCCATATGCAAATATCTGGGCTCTCTTTGGGAAATCAACCCCCACCCCACCTCCCAGCTGTATTCAGTTAAGATTCACCCTTTATATTTGTTAATTATGCCTTGGATCCTTTTTTTTTTTTTCTTCAGACGAGTACCCATCTTCTTTCATTCTGCCAGTGAACCAAACCACTTGCTTTATAAGAATGCTCCCACTTTTGGGACTTGTCCGTTTCCTATTCCTAATGGTGTCATTTAATGTAATCCTCTGTCCTCCTAATTTTCCTGTTACTGGAAGTTAGGTCTAAAGAAAAGCTAGATTAGTTTAAGGAAAACTTTTATTTGGCAAGAATATTTCATAGATGATGCTATATACCCATGTACTTTTATGTTACATCATGCTACACTATTAAAGATACTAAATGTGACCACTTGCTCAAAGTGGTGACTACCAGATTTACTATAACAGTTTGGTTTGCCTGTTTGTGATTTGTATATGATCTTGGGGTAATATCTTGACCCCAGGCAAACAACCTGTTTCTGGGTACCTTTTGTTCTGTGATAGCACCCATTGATGACTGTTGCTTCAATCAGTTATTTTATTGGAGATTTTCTGTCAAGATTTCTTTCATTAACTAGGAGTGAGCTGAACTTTCTCCTAAAAATGTTAATGTCCTCCTTTATTTACCAATATTCAGGGTAAAGAGTTGGGGAGTTAGTCACCCCCACTGCGTGCATTGCATAATGGTGGTAAATTAGATTTTTTTTTTTTTCTTCTTTCTTGGGGGAATACTATGGACTGATGAGTTTTGATTTTTTTTTAAATATAACCATTACAGTCGTTTTTCTTTTCGATGATCAAACTGTCCCAAATTTGGACAGTAAAACCCTTTCAAGTTGGTTCCTGTGTCTTTTTAATGCTCCTGCTCACCATTAGTCTTGGAACACTCTCTGGTGCAGAATATTCCAGGCTTACCTTGTTACTTTCCTTGTTCCAGATCTGGAATGGGCTTTTCATCCAAGAAGTCTTGACTCTTTTTAGTGAGAAATGGTGTATAGAAACCAGGATCTGACTGGCATATTCATTCTGCTGGAGTGTCACTGCATCAAGGCCCTTTGAGAAGGGAGAACAAAAAATGGTGTTTTACTTGTTTGTTTAAGCAAATTCATAGGGATATATCCAATTCAGATTTAACATAGCAGGTTTTTCTTTTCTTTGTCTCTCATCTTAAACGAAAATCTTAGTTCCTAATAAAATGAACATTCTTGCCATATCCTACTATATGTACTTAAAATCATGTCAATATTTTACCAATATCACTATTAGCAGTAAACTTCTGAGTAAAGTTTTAAGATTTCTTTGCATTTATTCTTGTCGTTAGAATATATTGCATGAAGGCTGTGTAATCAGAGTACTTTCTGTGTTCAGAAGTCACTTGAAGTACTTTCTCTGATTATCCTGCCAATTTGATATGGTTCATTGATTCCATTTTTTATTTTATGGTTTTCTTTTTTATTTAATTTTCCAAAAGAAACAACTTTTTATTGAAGTATAGTTGATTTGAAACTTGTTAGTTTCAGGTACACAGCAAAGTGATTCACATATATATATTCTTTTTCAAATTCTTTTCCTTTATAGGTTATTACAAGATATTGAATATAGTTTCCTGTGCCATACAGTAGGTCCTTGTTCATTTTATATCTAGTATTGTGTATCTGTTAATACTAAACCCCTAATTTCCTCCCTGCTTTGGTAGCTATAAGTTTTGTTTGTTTTTTGTGAGTCTGTTTCTGTTTTGTAAATAAGTTCATTTATATCACTTTTTTTAGATTCCACATGTAAGTGATATATGATATTTTGTTTCTCTCCGTCTTACTTCCCTAGGTTCGTGGCATTATTTCATTCCTTTTCGTGGCTGAGTAATATTCCATTGTGTGCGCACATGTGCACATACCACACCTTCTTTATCCATTTACCTGTCCATGGTCATTTAGGTTGCTTCCTTGTGTTGGCTGTTGTAAATAGTGTTACCCTGAATACAGACACATGCCCAGGAGTGGGATTGCAGGATCATTTGGTAACTCTGTTTTTACTTTTTTAAGGAACCGCCATACTGTTCTCCATAGTGGCTGCACTAGTTTACCTTCCCAGCAACAGTATTAAAGGATTCCCATTTTAAATTTTATTTTTGAGTATATAAATTATATGTGCCTAGTCGCTCAGTCATGTCTGACTCTTTGTGACCCCATGGACTATAGCCCGCCAGGGGGCTTGTCCGTGGGGATTTTCTAGCCAAGAATACTGGAGTGGGTAGCCTATCCCTTTTCCAAGGGATCTTCCCGACCCAGTTATTAAACAGGGGTCTCCTGCATTGCAGGCAGATTCTTTGCCAGCTGAGCTACCAGGGAAGGCCATGTAAACTATATACAAGGTTCAGAAGTCAGATATTTTAAAAGTATTCTTAAAGAAGCCTTACCTGAGTTAGTTTTAAAATGAAGTGTTATTTAACTCTGTCATACCTTTTAATATCTAATAGACTCACATATCTTCACTGTAGGAGGATTAACAGTGGACAGAGTGTGTTACTTAACGTGAAGTGATATTGGAGTACATTTATGTTTTGCAATTAGATTCCAATTTCTCTGGCAAAGAGAAAGGACTAGACTAATCTTTAGAGGTGAGCAGAGAAGCAGATTTCAGGCTTATTTTTGCCAGCTTTACTTTGAAAAATCTCTTTATTGATGGGTCAATTCTTCTTTTTTCTTTTGGCCACGTGGCTTGTGGGATCTTAGTTCCCCGACCAGGTATTGAACCTGGGTCCTGGCAGCAAAAGCCTGGAATCCTAACCACTAGGCCACCAGGGAATTCTGAAAATCATGTCTTCAAAGAGGCAGGCACTTGATAGTTTTATAAATCCATCTACTTACATGTAACACAACAGAACTGACGTACATATGCTATCCGCAGATATAAAAGGTATTTGGATGTGTGATCAGTGAAGATAGCACTTTTTTTTGATTGGGGAAAATGTAATAGAATCTATAATTATGCCTTCAAATGAGGATTTAAGAAGGAGCAGTCAATGATGGTCTGAAGTGAGAATACAATTACACAGTTTATCAGCTGCCTGTCACCCAGGAAAAGATGAGCCACAGTGTGTTCCCTCTGTACACCACCACTGCTTTTGTTAACAGAGCAAACATTTTTTTCCTCAGGGAATGGAGTGGGAAAATGAGCAATGCATATGCACTGGGCCCATTTGCCTTCATCCTGTCTTTAATCTTGGTAAAGTATACTGCTGAAGATTATTAGGAAACATAAAGTGATGAAAAAGTGCCACAAACAGTAGCATAGGTATATATTCTCACATAGCAGCTGTAAACTGTTTTGGTAGACTGAGTGGGCTAATAGTTATGAGAATTGCCAGCATTTGTTGAGCCTTTTGAAAAGGTATCACTATGCTAAATATTTCATACATCATCTCATTCAGATCCCACTTTAACCCTTTGTTATTGCCACTTGTATCTTTGCAAACAAGTAAAGTGATATCCAGGTGTCAAACTAAAGTCCATTTTCAGTGTTGCACTTAACACATTACTGCATCTCACAATTAAATATGTGTCATAAAATTGGATATATTTTCATTCAGCATGAATCACAAGAAATACATGACTGACATTAGTCCTACAGCAGCACTGAAGATTGCATCTGAAATTTTCCATAATAAAATGTTGGAGGTTTTAAACTTTGAGGAAGTCTATTTTCTAGCCTTGTAAAGGATAGAATTCTCTTGTTACTGATAATGGTGAAGCATCAGAAATTATTGTAAAGAGATTTCATATTGAATATGTGTGTGCATGTGTATAGAAATACATATATTCCCCCCCGCCCCACCGTGGTTTCCTGGCATTTTGTAGACTACAAGTGAGCATATCTTTATATGTGCTATAATGGGATGTCTTAATGCAACCACCACATTCATGATTGAAACAGTTCTTCCTGTATCTTGACTGATTTCTTGAAATTTATCTCCTATTAAACTGAAAGCCACTTTCGTTTTTTCCTTTGTTCTTTATATCAGAAATACTTCACTCCATAATGAGCTGGAAATCTCTGGATTTTTAGTCACGGCATCTAAAAATAGTGATTGTATATGTGCCTTTAAAAAGATAAAGATGCATTAAATTTATATTGCACTCCTGCTTGATGGGCACTTTCTTCACTAACATTATTATTAGTGCCAAAGGTGACTTCAGCCAGCACATTTTTACATAACTGATTATGGAGTAAATCACTGACTTACATCATTGTGATCCTTCACACTGATAATTCTGTCTTGCTGCTGCTTCTGCTAATTCACTTCAGTCGTGTCCGACTCTGTGTGGCCCCATATATGGCAGCCCCCCAGGCTCCCCTGTCCCTGGGATTCTCCAGGCAAGACTACTGGAGTGGGCTGCCATTTCCTTCTCCCATGGTGCGTGCTAAGTTGCTTCAGTTGTGTCCGACTCTTCGACCCTATGGACAGCAGCTCACCGTGCCCCTCTGTCCACAGGATTCTCTAGGCAAGAACACAGGAGTGGGTTGCCATTTCCTTCTCTGAATTCTGTCTTATAAGAGTGAAAATTGATGAATGAAACTTAAACTAACGTCTCAGTTTTCTAGGAGAACATCATTTCTGTCTCCATATTGAATAGTCTTCCATTTTAGTAATTGTATAGCTTAAAAAAAAAACCTGTATAAACGTTTGATACCCCAGTTTCAATATTCTATACTGTTAATCCTTCTATAGGTATTAAATGGTGTATGTAGGTTGATTTTGTTTTTTGTTGTTTTTTTTTTTATGTTGACATGATTTGTTATTTACTTGGTTTTAACAGTTTTTGATGCATTCAGCTTACAAACAACTTAAGGTTACATATAACTAAGAGTTTGAATCTTTGGAATCAAGATTTTGTGGAACTACTAGCCTCTGGCTTCTGAAACAATGTAATTCTTTTTAAAAATGATTTTCCCTTAATTCACATCTTAACCTAAGTATCTGATTATCACCTACTGTTAGCAAGCAAGCCTGTTCAGAACTTTGTTGTTTTTTAGTTGGTGAGTCGTGTCCAGAGCCTTTGCAGCTCCATGGGCTATATAGCACACCAGCCTCTTCTTTCCATGGTGATTTTTCGGGCAAGAATACTGAAGTGGGTTGCCATTTCATTCTCCAGGGTATCTTCCTGCATCAGGGATTGACCCTGTGTCTCCTGCACTGGCAGGTGGATTCTTACTACTGAGCTACCAGGTTAGCCCCTATTTGGAACTGTCCTCTATTAAATGTGGCATGTTTAGTTTTGGAGGCTGGATAATTTCATTAGGCTAATGAGTGGGAGGATTATTCCAGCTATTTTGGAAAAGAGAGAGTTCCAAGAACTGGGCCACTGCCCACTTTTTGGGCTTTATAGTCAGCCTTGGAACTATCTTGGGGGCTTCCCAAGTAGCTCAAATGGTAAAGAAACTGACTGCAGTGCCAGAGACCTAGGTTCGATCCCTGGATCAGGAAGATCTCCTGGGGAAGGGCATGGCAACCCACTCCAGTATTATTGCCTGGAAAATCCCATGGACAGAGGAGCCTGGCAGACTACAGTCCGTGGGGTCGCAAATAGTTGGACACAACTGAGCAACTAACAGACACAGACACACTTGGAACTATCTTGGTGCCTGTGGATGTTTCATTTAGCGTGCTCATTGTTATAGTGAGTGAGGCTTAGTGTCTAGAGGAAGTAGACTTGTCTGTCACCTTGGACCTACTTGCTTTATGTCATGTCCTCAGGCTGTGTCGTTCTTTAAAGGCTGTTCCCTGCCACCTTCCCTCCTGTTTCACATTTGGAGTGCTTCCTAGGCGGGAAGTGAGCCACCTGAGGATAAGTCACTCTGGTGTATACAGCTGGCCTCAATTTGGGCTTTCTCTCAAGTCAATTTGTCTTGTATTTGATTGGCGTACCCTGTTGAAGAGAGGAATTGTGAGACTGCCTGATTTAGGAACCGGTTCATTTGCTTTTCCAGAGCTAGGCTTGCCAATTTGTTTGAAGGCCTCCATTTGGGAGTGGAAGTGGAATTTTCAACTACACCTCTTCTGATTTTCTGTGTTACCATAGCTTAGTTGTTATTTATGTTTTTGTGTATGTGACTTTGGGATAAGCTATATATGGTCCCTTTTTCTGGGCTGCTCTTCGTCTGATTATTTCTTTGTGGGGCAATGTGTTTGTTGTTTGTATGTGTGTTAGTACCAGCATTGGCCAGTTAAGACATCTTTGGTGAATAACAGGTCTTGGATATGACAATACCAACTTCCTTATTGCTTAGGTTTCGCCTGTGGTGCAGCAAAACCACAGGTTAGGATTTTCCCTTTTGAACTATCCTTGGTCATTCATTCAGCTTTATCTCCAATGGGGTATTGGTTAGGATTCTCCCCTTTTGGGTGCTAGGGAACTGTGACACTGAGAGAACAATTTGAATTGCTGTTTGCTTGTTAATTGGTGACACCAGCCATGAATAATTAAGTGTAGATGATCAGAGTTTTTATTTCATCTTACAGTCCCCTGGAGTTATTTGCAAAACTTAAGAGATCTTTAGCTATGCTTTGTAAATGAAAGAAAATGTATCAGTCGATACTCCCTGAGATCTGGAAGGCAAAGGCCCCTAATAGATTGACTGTTTTGTCAAAGTGGGTCTTTTGCAGTTGCTTTTATCTTGAGGGTATGTGTGTGTATGTGAATGAGTGTCTTGGTACCTGAATCCAAATCTCTTTTTCTCATTTTGCTGAAAGAAGACTTGTGAATGTGAGTGGATGGTATGTATTACTGTATTTGTTTAAACTGGGTTGTTTCACTTAGTGTAATATCCTCAAGGTTCATCCATATCATAACATATATCAGAATTTTCTCCCTTTTTAAGGCTAAATAATATTCCATTTTATATATATACCACAGTTTGTTTATCCATTTATCTGTTGATAGATATGGGCTATAGTGAATAATGCTCCTATGAACATTCATGTTACAAGTATATGTTCATGTCTCTGCTTTCAGTTCTTTGGAGTATATACCCAGGAGTAGAATTGCTGTATCATATGGTAATTCTCTGTTTAATTTCTTTGAGTAACAGCCATAGTATTTTACATAATGTCTATACTTACATTCCCACCAACAGTGCACTCGGGTTCTTTATCCACATCCTTGGCAACACTTACCTTCTATTATTTTGTCTTTTATAGTAGTCACGGTAATGAATGTGAGATGGCAAAGTGTGTGGGGATAGGTCACTGATTTGTAGACCATCTTCTCTTTGTATACATTTAAAGCTATAAATCTTACTCTAAGCACTACTTCAGCTGCATTCTACAAGTGTTGATAATGTTGTATTTTCAATATTACTCAGTTAGAAATACTTTTCAGGGGTTTCCCTGTCAGATCCAGTGGTTAAGACTCTGCTTCCAAGGCAAGGGCCGTGGGTTTGGTCCTTGGTTGGGAAACTAAGATCCCACATGCTCTGTGGCAAAAACAAAACAAAACAAAGCTTTCTAATTTCCTTTGTTGATTCCTTCATTACTATGGGTTATTTAGAAGTGTGTTATTTAAAATACCTGGAATTTTCTTGATAGCTCATTGATTTCTAAGTTTTTAATTTGTGATTAGTGAACACACTCTGGATGCATTCATTCTTTTGAAATTTATTAAGGTTTGTTTTATGGTCCAATTGGTGAACATACCTTGTTGCACTTGAAACGGGTACCAATGATTTTGTGTCACTGGTAATACTTTTTGTCATAAAGTATACTTTGTCTCATATTAGGGATAGCCAGTTCTTGCCTTCCAGTACTTACAGTTTGCATGGTATATCTTCTGACATACCTCTTTGGTTTTTTATTTAAAGTAGATTTCTTATAAAGTGCATGTAGTTGGGCTTGCTTTTTCAAACAATAGTGAAAGTTGCTCAGGCATATCCGAGTCTTTGCGACCCCATGGACTATACAGTCCATGGAATTCTCCAGACCAGAATACTGGAGTGGGTAGCCTATCCCTTCCCCAGAGGATCTTCCCAACCCAGGAATTGAACCGGAGTCTTCTGCATTGCAGGCAGATTCTTTACCAACTGAGCTGTCAGGGAAGCCTAGTCTCTCTTCCTTTTAGTTGAAATGTCTGTTAGTCCATTGAAATTTAATGTAGTTATATTTTACAGTATTTCGAAAAACAGACACATATTTGTCTGCTCCTGCTGCTCTAGCAAAAGAACCACAACCCGGATGGCTTAAAGAGAAAATTTTGTCTCAGCTCTGGAGGTTAGAAGTCTGAAATCTTGGTGTTGGCAGGGTTTAGTTCCTCTTAAGGGAAGGAACTTACAAGGGAAGGAGCTCTTCTTGGCCTCTCTCCTTGCTTTTGCTTGTGGCAGCATAATTTCAGTCTTAACATGGCCTCTGTCTTTGAATTTTACTTTATATAAGTACATCCTAACTACCTCAGTTTAGTTTGATTACTTTTGTAAAAAGCCTGTTTCCAAATAAGGTAACATACTCAGGTACTGGGGATTAGGATTTCAACATATCTTTTAGGGGATACGCTTCATAAGACAGCAGTGCAAAAGTGTTTTAGGTAAAGTCACTATACTTGTGTACATATTTTAAAGCATACAGAGTAGGACTTGGTATGAACACTTAAAAACTCCTTAGGGAAATACAGAGCTCTTTAAATGCTAATTGGCTATAAAAGTGGCTTAAATTTGACTTGCTTATGTAAGGATCCAAGAGACTGAATAAGATATACCCTTTCTTCAGGCTTTCTTTTTAGTAAAAATGATTTGATGTTAATTGCTGGTATTCCTTAAGTACTGTGGTTGAATTCTTGTAAATGGCAACTTGTAAGTTGGGGAGAAGGGACTGAATCTGTGTTTTTTAGTCAGATCTTTCTTCAAATCCTGGTTTTATTACTTATAGGAATGTGGACAAGTTAATTTAACTTTCTGTTTCCTCCTTTTAACTGGATCTTAAAAATTCTTTCCTGAAAATTGTGACCACAGTGAGATAAAGACACTTGGTGGGAGTTACTCAGTGTATATTAATGTATTTTCCCTGGATATAGAAATTAATAATAAGCATAATTCTGGTTACCAGCAATGAGAGGAGATTCTAATAATTTAATGTTACTGGTTTTATTGATTTATTGCTTTAACTCCAGGCAAATCTCATTCTTACTCATGTAGTAAAATAATTAAAAATTTTACTTGATTAAAAAGTGGCTAGTTATAAAAGTTAAAGTGACCTTTTTTTATAACTCAGATACAGTAATTCATTTGGAATTATTTGTAAAAAATCAATAAAGACTTAAGGAAGACCTTTGAGGGTTAAACTGTTGTCAGATAAAGATCACATTCATTTTATTAGTGTTCATGCTCTCAAATAATGAGTACTCATATGAAAAAGTTTAGTACTCCAGAAAAAAAAGGTGTGATTCCTCTCATGGAAAAATACAGATATTTGTTTTTGATTAGATTGACAACATAGTGACAGTTTTTCTTAGAACAAAATTTAAAGTATGAGGTTCTGTAGCATTTGTCCAAAACACTTGATTCTAAAGGAAATGATAGTGAAAAACATTTTAATAATAACTTTCTAGAGAAGGAAGTTGGTGACTTGTAATTTTCACTACTTCACTCAGATTTCTGTGTAATTTGAGCATGAACTTTTTTCTTCCATCGCTGCTTAAACCATGTATATTGACAAGTTTTCTATAAAATATTTGTATTTTAATTTTATATAAAATTATAATTTTATACTTTAAAATATTTGTATGTTAAACTCCTTTAAGTATATATTTTAGGTATTTTGTCTGAAGCTTTATTTTGCTGTCATTTATAATTGTACTTTTATTAATAATATGAATGGACATAAAAGAATGTGTTTATTCCAAAAGTAAGCACCATAAATCACGTTTATTCAACTTTTTTTAAAATGCCCCCCACATCTGTGTTAGGAAGTTTTAGAATATACACAGGCTCAACGTTTTCCCGCAAGTAGCATATGGATCTGTAGGAAAGCAAGATCTAGACACTTAATTGACTACCTGTGATACATAAAATGCTAATTAAAAGAGCAGAGATCTTTTTGTGGCCATAAAGAAATGCCCAGTTGAGAACCACTGCACTATAATACACAATGTTACTGATAAGAGTGTAGCACATGTTAATGGTGTAGACAGAAATGATTAAGAAACTGCTGGTATGTTTACATGAAGACTGCACCAATAGTCATAGCAACTTTATTTGTAATAGCCCCAAACTGGGAAAACAGTTTGTTCTCTGTTAGGTGACAACCTGACTGTGGTAATTGCACACAATGGAATAGTATTCAGCAGAAAACAAAAAGTAACAAAAATTCTGGAGCCTAACAACATAGGTGAATCTCAAAATAATTATATCCAGTGAAAGAAGCCAGATGATTCTGTATATATTAAAATTCTAAAAAATGCAACTAAAATGAAAAGCAAATTAGCAGTGGAGGTGAGAGGCTGGTGGGAGAGATTGTGAAGAGGCACAAAGAAAATTACAGGAGTCATGGAAGTGTTCCTTATCTTGATATCCTGATGATATCTGTGTGAAAACTGACCTGATTGTGTTGCAGGGCCCCTTCCAGGGCCCAAGAGTGGGCTCTTGTCTAACACTTGGAAATGAATTGTCCGAGGAGACACACGTACTGACAAAGCAAGAGATTTACTGGGGAGGGGCACCCAGGCGGAGAGCAGTAGGGTTTGTTCTGACTCAGGATTCTTCCTGGTGGTGTACCCATTGCTCAGCCAAGATGGATGCCACTGAGAATCATCCTTGGAGGTGATTAGACACATGGTGTTTCCTTTTGACCTTTCCTGCACTCTTCTAGTTTGTGGTGACTTATTAGTGCCATGTTTCTTACTGGGACTAGGACCTCTTGTCATAAAATAACTCACATAAATGGTTAACTCTGGCGCCTGGCCAGAGTGGGCGGTTTCAGTCAGTGTGCTTCCTCTAACAGTTCAGTTCAGTTCCGTCACTCAGTCATGTCCGACTCTTTGCAACCCCATGAATCGCAGCATGCCCGGCCTCCCTGTCCATCACCATCTCCCGGAGTTCATTCAAACTCAGGTCCATCGAGTCAGTGATGCCATCCAGCCATCTCGTCCTCTATTGTCCCCTTCTCCTCCTGCCCCCAATCCCTCCCAGCATCAGAGTCTTTTCCAATAAGTCAACTCTTCGCATGAGGTGGACAAAGTACTGGAGTTTCAGCTTTAGCATCAGTCCTTCCAATGAACACCCAGGGCTGATCTCCTTCAGAATGGACTGGTTGGATCTCCTTGCAGTCCAAGGGACTCTCAAGAGTCTTCTCCAACACCACAGTTCAAAAGCATCAATTCTTCGGCATTCAGCCTTCTTCACAGTCCAACTCTCGCATCCATACATGACCACTGGAAAAACCATAGCCTTGACTAAACGGACCTTTGTTGGCAAAGTAATGTCTCTGCTTTTCAATATGCTATCTAGGTTAGTCATAACTTTTCTTCCAAGGAGTAAGCGTCAATTTCATGGCTGCAGTCACAATCTGCAGTGATTTTGGAACCCAAAAAGATAAAGTCTGACACTATTTCCACTGTTCCCCATCTATTTGCCATGAAGTGATGGGACCAGATGCCATGATCTTCGTTTTCTGAATGTTGAGCTTCTTTAAGCCAACTTTTTTACTCTCTTTCACTTTCATCAAGAGGCTTTTTAGTTCCTCTTCACTTTCTGCCATAAGGGTGGTGTCATCTGCATATCTGAGGTTATTGATATTTCTCCCAGCAATCTTGATTCCAGCTTGTGCTTCTTCCAGCCTCAGCGTTTCTCATGATGTACTCTGCATAGAAGTTAAATAAGCAGGGTGACAATATACAGCCTTGACGTACTCCTTTTCCTGTTTGGAACCAGTCTGTTGTTCCATGTCCAGTTCTAACTGTTGCTTCCTGACCTGCATACAGGTTTCTCAAGAGGCTGGTCAGGTGGTCTGGTATTCCCATCTCTTTTAGAATTTTCCACAGTTTCTTGTGATCCACACAGTCAAAGGCTTTGGCATAGTCAATAAAGCAGAAATAGATGTTCTTCTAGAACTCTCTTGCTTTTTCCATGATCCATTGGATGTTGGCAATTTGATCTCTGGTTCCTCTGCCTTTTCTAAAACCAGCTTGAACATCTGGAAGTTCACGGTTCACGTATTGCTGAAGCCTGGCTTGGAGAATTTTGAGCATTACTTTACTAGCGTGTGAGATGAGTGCAATTGTTTGGTAGTTTGAGCATTCTTTGGCATTGCCTTTCTTTGGGATTGGAATGAAAACTGACCTTTTCCAGTCCTGTGGCCACTGCTGAGTTTTCCAAATTTGCTGGCATATTGAGTGCAGCACTTTCACAGCATAATCTTTCAGGATTTGAAATAGCTCAACTGGAATTCCATCACCTCCACTAGCTTTGTTCGTAATGATGCTTCCTAAGGCCCACTTGACTTCACATTCGAGGATGTCTGGCTCTAGGTAAGTGATCACACCATCGTGATTATCTGGGTCGTGAAGATCTTTTTTGTACAGTTCTTCTGTGTATTCTTGCCACCTCTTCTTAATAGTTTCTGCTTCTGTTAGGTCCATACCATTTCTGTCCTTTATCGAGCCCATCTTTGCATGAAATGTTCCCTTGGTATCTCTAATTTTCTTGAAGAGTTCTCTAGTCTTTCCATTCTGTTGTTTTCCTCTATTTCTTTGCATTGATCGCTGAGGAAGGCTTTCTTATCTCTCCTTGCTCTTCTTTGGAACTCTGCATTCAGATGCTTATATCTTTTCTCCTTTGCTTTTTGCTTCTCTCCGGTTCACAGCTATTTGTAAGTCCTCCCCAGACAGCCATTTTGCTTTTTTGCATTACTTTTCCATGGGGATGGTCTCGATCCCTGTCTCCTGTACAGTGTCACAAACCTCATTCCATAGTTCATCAGGCACTCTGTCTATCAGATCTAGGCCCTTAAATCTATTTCTCAATTCCACTAGATAATCATAAGAGATTTGATTTAGGTCAAACCTGAATAGTCTAGTGGTTTTCCCTACTTTCTTCAGTTGTACACTTTAAATATGTTTGGTTTTACATCACTTATACTGCAAACATTTATAAAATGATTTTTAAAGAGCATGGGTATCATTGATTCCAAATATATACTGGAATTATCCTTGGAGAGATAGGACATTCATCTGGTAAACCTAAATAGGTATGGTGTCATATGCCAGATCATTGGTCAAGACAGAAAATGGTATAGGAGTTCAGGGGAGGAAAGGGAGCATAAGTTAATAAGTAAAATGAGGAGAGGATTAAGTCAGAGTGTCTGATTTTTAGGCCCTATTAGGCCACTTATTTTCTCTGATCTTTGTTTTCCTTGGTCTTTGAAGAATTTCCTCATCTACTTCAGAAGATTGTCTAATTTTTGTATTTAGCTGCACCAGGTGTTAGTTGCAGCATGTGGGATCTTTTATTTGCAACATGCAAATCCTTAGCTTTGGCATGTAGCATCAGTTCTCTGACCAGGGACCAAACCCAGGCCCCTGCATTGGGAGCTTGGAGCCTTAGCCACTGGACTATCAGGGAAGTCCTTCATTAGATTTTTTTAAGATCCAAATAAAATATGTTTTAAAACACAGTGTAATCTGAAAAGTGGCATGCAAGTGGCAGGTATTGCTGATATCCAGAGTAGAAGAAAGAACATAGTAGAATAGTATTTGACTTGATGAGAACAATAAGGGAATTCCAAAATGAGACCAGAGATGGAAAGTGGAGATAATGTGTAGTATGTTCAGAAAATGGTTCAAAAATCAGTTTGGAGCAAAGAAGAACGTCTAAAATAACAGCAGAATGGAGAGAATTTGAAGTATTAGTGAGAAATAGTAGCATCAGGTTGTCAATTGCTGTTTACTAGCCTTATGACCTTGGATAAGTCATTAATTCTCTGAGCTTCTATTTCCTCACCAGTATAATGAATGGTGAAATAATAGTCCACCTTAGAATACCTCAACAGACATTCCTCCAAAGAAGACTTAGACAAAGCTACTAAACACATGAAAACATGCTTAACATCACTCATTATTAGAGAAATGCAAATCAAAGCTACCGTGGTATCACCTTACACCAGTCAGAATGGCCATCATCGAAAAGTCTACAACAATAAATGCTGGAGAGGGTGGGAATCCTCTTGCACTGTTGGTGGGAATGTAAATTGATATAACCACTGTGAAAAACAGTATGGAGATTCCATAAGAAACTAGGAATATGACCCAACAGTCACATTTCTGAGCATAGACACTGAGGAAATCATAATCGAAAAAGACACACATACCTCGTTGTTCATTGCAGCACCATTTACAATAGCTAGGAAATGGAAGCAACCTAGATGTCCATCAGCAGATGAATGGATAAAAAAGCTGTGGTACATATGTACAATGGAATATTACTCAGCCATAAAAAGGATTGCATTTGAGTCAGTTCTTATGAGTTGGATGAACCTAGAACCTGTTACACAGAGTAAAGTAAGTCAGAAAGAGAAAAATATCACATATTAACATATATATGGAATCTAGGAAGATGGTATTGATGAACCTATTTGCAGGGCAGCAGTGGATATGCCAACATAGAAAACAGACTTACAGACACAGTGGCAGAAAGAGAGGGTAGGGTGATTTGAAAGAATAGCGTTGAAACATATACATTACCTTATGTAAAATAGATAGCTAGTGAGAATTTGCCGTACAATGCAGGGATCCCAAACCTGGTGCTCTGTGACAGCCTAAAGGGGTGGGAGGGAAGTGGGAGGTTCAAGAGGGAGAGGACATGTGTATACCTATGACTGATTCATGTTGGCATATGGCTGAAACCAACACATTGTTGTAAAGCAGTTATCTTTCAATTAAAAATAAACTAATAAAAGTCTGCCTTATCTCAAGTATTTTATATATTGAAATCAGTTGATATCAAACGACAAAAATGCAAGTGCTGAGAATTCAGTGCTGTTAAGAGTGGTTCTGGGTGATAGTTAAAGCATGAGGTAATTGCTGGACTAAAATGATTGGATTTTAAACAGTTTGAACAGTGGTGAAGGATTAACTCAACATCCTGAGACTAAAGACAGAGAGAACAATCAGGATGTTAAGTAGCCCAGGGCAGTGGCCAAAACAGAAAGGATTGATTATCAAATCAATTAACATAGGTCTTAGTGACCAAGTCTGTGTTTGGAGGAAAAGTGAAGAACAGAAGTTGTATTAGTTTCCTGCAGCTCTTATAATAAATTATCACAACCTGGATGGCTTTAAACAGCAAACTCATCCTTTCACAATTCTGGAGTCTAGAAATTCATAATTGGTATCATTGGATTGAAATCAAGATGTTGACAGGTACCGTCTTTCTCCAAAGACTCTGGTCAAGGTGGGAAATCCATTCCTTGGCTCTTGTAGTTTCTGGTGGCTGTATGCATTCTATGACTTGCAGCCTCATCACTCCAATTTATGCCTGTCTTCCCCATCACCTTCTCTGATACCGGTGTCATATCTTCTAACTTCTCTCTTAGAAAGATGCTAAAGATTGTACCTAGGGGCCACTTGGATATCCAGAGATGTCTCCCTATGTTGGGATACTTCATCCCGCCTGCAAAGTCCTCCATAAAAACTGTCTGCAAATTCCAGGGATTAAGACATGGATATATCTGAGGGAGTGATTTTTTTTTTTTTTTAGACTACTTACTGTAGAAGTCAAAGATGACTCCCAGGTTTTTTGCTTTTTGGAATGATGGTATCTTTATCTTGGGCCAGAGAATTTGAAAATGAAGAGTACATTTGTAGAAGTGATGATTAATTCTTTTGGACCTGTTGAAGTACCTATGGGAGGTCTTTATGTGGATATTTATTTTGTGGATCAGAAAACTTTTAATGGAATGAGTTAAAACACTATTTCAAAACAAAACAAATTCTAGAGTAAGGCAGCTTCAGAGTTAGTTACTCTGCAATTCAGTGACATCATCAAGAGCCTCAATTCTCAACTTTTTGCTTTGCCATCCTTAAGTTAACTCTCGTTATGGTTCCGAGGTGACCCGCCACAATTCTAAGCCTTAAGTCCAGAGATGAAAACACCTAACTGAATTTTTGTGTGCCCTTTTTTTTTTTTTATATCACCCTAACCCCTGAAGCTCTGAAGCAAACTCTATTCCTTTTAGCCAGATAAACATTTTAATGTTTTCTTGGTTATCTTTTACCTAAATAGACCTATTATGTCTATGTTGCAGTTGGAACTTATGATTATCTTATGTGACAAATGGATTTTACTACTCTTTGATGTGCAGATTTGAATACACAAACCATGTCTCTGGCCTGGCTCAGAAAAGCAGCCCGTTCACCTTGTTGAGCCTTTTCTATTATTAGGTTCTTGTCTAAAAATTTCTAACCATCTCTTGATTTATTAAATGTTAAGGCATTTAAAAACATTTATAATTTTTCTGAATTTGCTTCTGAAGGGGAGAGTAGCAAAGGAAAATTTACAGATTTTTAGAGGAGATGGTGAATCAAAAATAAGTACTAGATTTTAAGCTCTGGGTGAATGGTTAATTAAAAGCGTCTATCATTAGCAGTTAGAAATCCTATAGTGGAGTGTCAGTTGAGAAGAATTTGGAGTTCAGTTTCAGGCAGTGAATTTGAAAGATAGCAGACATATCCAGATGGAATTGTCTAGCATTCTCGCTGATCATACATAGGAGCCTGGTGGGCTACATACAATCCATGGGGTCACAAAGAGTTGGACACGATGCTAAAGCTGATACTCCAGTACTTTGGCCACCTCATGCGAAGAGTTGACTCATTGGAAAAGACTCTGATGCTGGGAGGGATTGGGGGCAGGAGGAGAAGGGGACGACAGATGATGAAATGGCTGGATGGCATCACTGACTCGATGGATGTGAATCAGAGTGAACTCCGGGAGTTCGTGATGGACAAGAAGGCCTGGTGTGCTGTGATTCATGGGGTCACAAAGAGTCAGACACGACTGAGCGACTGGACTGGACTGAACTGATGTGACGGAGCACACGTGCACTAGCTCAGCATAAGCGGCCCAGAATTGGAGTTCAGGAAAGTGCTGGGCTTAGAGATTTGAGATGAATTGAGCCAGTGGTGATAGAGCCCTGTCAACAAAGATTCATCACTCAGCGCTGTATGGCATTCTTCTGTGTATGCTATGTGCTAGGCACTGGGCACTTCCCATGTACTTGTTTTATCTTGCTTGACTCCCGCCACATATAACTAGTTTAAGGGCATCCCATCCAGTAAGTTCAGTGATACAGACATGATTAAGATCCAAGTTTGTAGAGGAAAATAAATACTATATGATACTGCTTGTATGTGGAATCTTAAAAAACTAATGACTGTAACGTAGAAGAAGCAGACTCACAGATCCAGAGAACAGATTAGTGATTACCAGTTGGGGTGGGCAATATAAAGGTGTGGTGAGTCAGAGGTGCAAGCTGTGAGCTATAAGACAGACTCAAGTATGTATTATACAACATGGGGTATATAGCCAATATTTTGTAATAACTTTAAATGGAAAGTGACCTTTAAAATTGTGTAAAAAAAATAAAGCAGGTTTTTAATTAAAAAAAAAATTCCCTGGAGGTCCAGCGGTTAGGATTCTGAGCTTCTTACTGTAGGAGGCATAGATTCAGTTCCTGGACCCCTGGTCAGGGAACTGAGATCCCACAAGCCATATAGCACGTCGGAAAAAAAAAAAGAGGACACTGAAGCAGACTCACAGACATAGAGAACAAGCTTATGGTTACCAAAGGAGAGGGATGGAGGGACAAATTAGAAATTTGAGATTGTAACAGATAAAAACTACTATACATAAAACAGATAAGCAACAAGGATTTGCTGTATGTATAGCAAGGAATTGTGCCCAAAACCTTGTAATAACATACAATGGAATATAATCTGCAAAAAAAAAACCCCACAAACCCTGAATCGAGGTGCTCTACCCTTGAAACTAATAAAGTATTGTAAATTAACTATTCTTGAATAATAAACATTATAAAACAGTAGCAACCACAAATATCCAGATTTGTCTGAAGTACAAAGCAGTGTTCTTCCTACTATATAAACTATTTCTAGGCAACATTAATTTATTAATTGATACTGAATTGGGTATAGTAAAATAAAGAATGCTTAGTTATACATGAGGTGGAGAAGTCTGTTATTGGACTTGGGCAATGTGAAAAGACTTTACTTTTAGTTAATGCATTATACTGTGTCGAAAGACTTAATGTATTTATCCTTATAGTAATTTATCATTCAAAGGGACATGGATACCAGGAGTATCTATCTATTACATATATCTAGAATTTAAAACCTTAATAGCAATTGAGGAGTTATGATGTATGATATATATTGCTCATTGGGGAGATGTGAGATAGTAGTTTCTAAGAAAATTCAAATTAAGAGGTGTTTTTTAAAAGAGTTTACTGTATATTTCTATACAGATTGAAGAGTTGTAACTATAAACATAGTTTTGTGGGGCAGTCAGATAATCATAAAAGGCTATTGTTTGGTATTTTCACAGTCACCTTTTCCTCTTTAGATTATTTTGCAGCAAAGACTAAACTCAGCTTTTAAAATTCTGGTCCAACAGTAGTTTCTTTATTTCAAACATCATTTTGTTACACAATTTGCCTAACTAAATCTTTGACAATATAAAAAGGTATTTAATGAGTCCTAACCTTTTCCTATCCCAAGCTGTTTCCAATTGTTCCTATATGGAAACAGTTATTCTTATACTATTATGAAATCAATGGAAAGAGTACTTGTTGTAATTTAGGAGTACTGGTTGCAGGTCCTATTTTTAACTGTGATTTTTGTGCAAAACAGTAGACTCCAAGAATCAAGTAATCTGAGGCTCCACTCCTGTCTTCCATTGAGTTGTGACTGGTTAACCTTTCTGGGCTTTTTAGCCTAGTAGTTACATTTAGCACCTGATAATGTTTGTTGAACTAAACTTTTTAAACTATAATCTTTCAGCTTTAAAATTCAAGTTCCTTCATTCTGTTTTCTGAGAATTTTTTCCCCATTGAGGGGGAAAACTTTGCCTCTTTTCAATCTATTCTCCCATATCTCTTTAAGTTCTAAGATAATGATCAAGCCATGAAAAGTAATATCTGTAGAGTAAGAGAATGAAAACTGTCAGTTCCAGAGACATACCTCACAGTCTGGCATATGGTTCCTCTGGAGACACTTAACGTAGTATTGACTATATAGAAGTACAGTGTTTTTCCGTAGTTGTCTGTATCTTCAAATACAGGTGATGGCCAGAGTTACTATAGGAGTTCCTGTTCTTGACCAGTTTGAGTCAGGAGTCTTCAAAGGACTGGGTCTTACCAGAGGTTTTTGTTTTTGTTTTTAATTGGAGGCTACTTACTTTACAGTAATTATGTAAATGTATGGTGGCTTTTGCCATTCATCAGCATGAATCAGCTACGCGTGTGCGTGTGTCCCCCCATCCTGAACCTGCCTCCCTCCCCACCCTATCCCTCTGATTGTCCCGGAGACTTGCTTTGAGTGCCCTGCTTCGTGCATAGAACTTGCACTGGTTATCTGTTTACCAGAGGTTTTGTGATTGCTCTTATTCAGTTGTGAGTTAAAGCTAGAGCTATTGTATAGAACCATTACTAATGTACAGTACGTCTAACAGTTGTGGCAACTGTGAATTATTTATGTGTTTGTGATTTTCACAGTTACTTCTTTTCTATTCTATCCATGAATAAATTTTTAATGAAAAAGATGAGTCAGCTAGGTGTCAATTGCATGTCCATACTGCCTATAAGCAAGAATGATTCCTTGAAAAAATTTGTAGTAACATACAGTGTAATCCTGTAAATTTTACCTACCTGTGTGCTGCCTTTTTAATATTGCCTGTGGAGTAGAGAATCAGAAAAATAAAATCAAGATTCCTTCTTATTAAATAAAGCTCAATTTTAAAAAATGAAATTGAACATATTTTCTTTATATAAAATGAAGTCTCTTGATATATTTAAATGATGAGCTTACTTCTTACACACTTTGTAAGATTCTTTTGGGACTATCATGCCAAAGTAAAGTCTGTGATGCTTTTGTTCTCTGCAGTTCTTTTGAATGTTGTCAAAGTCTATCCTTGTCAATGACAGAATTTTAGAAATAGATAATGGTGCTATCTCCACAGCAGTGTGAATGTACTTTATGCCACTGAACTGACAATTAAAAATTATTAGAATGGCAAATTTTATGTTAACATATATTGAGCACAGGTTTTTTTTAAATCTGCCCTTGCCCATGGAGGTATATCATACATGTGAATATCCTCTGTCATATGTGCCATGGCTAAATTAAAATACTGGTGGTAGTTTCCAACTTGGAAAAGAGAAATGTGAACAGCTTAAAGTGGTAGCCACTCAACAGAATTTTATAATTGTGATAATTTGTATCAAATGATTTAAGTATTAGAAGGCTATGGAACTAGATGACCTCTAAGATTGATTTCTACCTGAAGATTGTTTGAATTTGTAAATAAATCCTGCTTTCATTAATTAAGTAGAGGATTAAAAAATGACACAAATCTTCATCAACAGGTGAATATGTAAATAAATAATCAATGGGATATTATACAGTCTTTAAAAAGGAGGGAAATTCTGGTACGTGCTACAGAGTGGATGAAGACTTTGTGCTAAATGAAATAAGCCAGTTGCAAAACGACAACTATTTGATGCTTCCACTTACATGATGTACCTAGAGTAGGAAAACTCATAGAGAATTAGAAGGTTGGCTGCCAGAGTCTGGAAGAGAGTGGAGGATGAGGAATGAGGAGTTACTGTTTGATGGATACTGAGTGTCATTTCAGAATGAAGAAAAGTTCTGGACATGCTGGTGATGGTTGCACAACAGTGTGAATGTCCTTAAAGCCCTGTAAATGACAAATTTTGTTATATTTTGCCACAATATAAAAAAACCTTTATTAACCACTATTAGTTAAATAACCGAGAATGTGGGCATTTTCATTTATAATAGAGTTTTGGAGAACTTTTTTAAAATGAAGTGATATGTGTGCATTACTAATTCAGTACAAGTGCTTTTTCACGTATTACTTTAAATGTGTCTAGTGAGATTGAGGAGGTGAATTTTTAATTTAATTTAGTTTAATTGATTTAAATTAAAATTACCACATGTGACTGGCAGTTCCTTCATTGGACAGTATAATTCTGTATTTTTTTTTCATCCTTTTATAATACTTTAAACCTCCTTATATCATTATTTTGAAATGAGTGCCTTATAGATAGCATATAGTTGGCTCATGTTGGTTCGTGTTTTTAAAATATGCATCCTACCAATCTTTGTCTTCTAGTTGGTTTTATTTGGACTGTGTACATTCAAGGAAATTATTGATATGTTGAGACTTAAGTAGACCATTTTATTTTTGTGTTTATTTGTTCCCTCTGTTCTTTGTTCTTTTCCTGCCTTCCTGTGGCTTATTGTACCTTTTTGAAAATTTCAGTTTGATCTATCCTTGGTGTTTTGAGGGCATGTCTTTTTAAATATTATTTTGAATCTGCTCTAGGTATTATGTATACATAAATAAACTTATCACAATCCATTGATGTCAATACGATATCAGTCTGAGTGAAGGCTTACCTCTTTTTGAAGTTATACTCCCCTGTTTATAATTGTCTTAAATATTTACTTTACATACTTTGAGAATCACATCAGCATTAGGATAGTTTTTGCTTCAATTATGTGAAACATAATTTAGAAAAGTCAGAGGAAGAGGGAAGACTAGAACCTGTACAGTTGACCCTTGAACACGGCAGCAGTTAGGAGTAGATAAACTGTGTATAAGTTATAGTCAGCCCTTCGAATCTGACAGTACCTCTGTATCCAGGGTTCCGCATCTTCAGATTCAGCCAACCGCAGACCAGGTAGCATTGTAGTATTCACTGTTGGAAAAACCCACGTATGAGTGGACTTGCACAGTTCAAAGACTCAGTTATATGTTTTTACTTTTCATTATTCTTCCTTTCACTTCAAGAGCAATCTGAACTTATTCTTTGTGGGTGAATCTGCTGACGACAGCCCATTCTCTAGTTTTCCTTCACATGAGAATGCGTTGATTTTCTCTTTCTTCCTGAAGGGTATTTTTGTTGGCTGTAGTGTTCTTGGTTGGCTGTTCTTTCTTTGGGTACTTAGAAAGTGTTGTGTCACTTCCTTCTTACCTCATGGGTTCTGATGAGAAGTACTCCTTTATTTGAATTGTTTCCCCTTATTATAAGTAGGGAGTCATTCCCTTCTTGATGCTTTTAAGATTTTTCCCTTTGTCTTTTTGTTTCCAGCAGTTTGTATCTGAGCATGGACTTTGTGTATTTATCTTGTTTAGGTGTGTTGAACTTCTTAAATCTCTAGGTATAGATTTTAAAATTAGTATAGAGGCAGTGGCACCCCACTCCAGTACTCTTTCCTGGAAAATCCCATGGACGGAGGAGCCTGGTAGGCTGCAGTCCATGGGGTCGCTGAGAATCGGACACGACTCAGTGACTTTCCTTTCACTTTTCACTTTCAGGCATCGGAGAAGGAAATGGCAACCCACTCCAGTGTTCTTGCCTGGAGAATCCCAGGAATGGCGGAGCCTGGTGGGCTGCCATCTCTGGGGTCGCACAGAGTCGGACACGACTGAAGCGACTTAGCAACAGCAGCAGTAGCAGCATACCCTACATATTCACCCAAGTGTACAGTTCAGTGGCTCTTAGTGTATTCGCTGATTTGTGTATCAGTCACCACAATCAATTTAGACTAACATTTTCTGTTAGCTAAAAAAAAAAAAAAAAACCCTGAAAAAAAAAAACCAAACAAACCCTGAATCCCTTAGCTGTTAACCCCAAATTTCCCCCACCGCCCCCCCCAACCCTAGGCAACCACTCATTTACTTTGTCTCTCTAGATTTGCTTGTTTGGAACATTGCCTATAAATGGAATCATACAATATGTGGCCCTTTGTAACTGGCCTTTTCACTTAGCATGTTTTCAGATTTTATTCATGTTGTAGCATATATCAGTACTTAATTTCTTTGTTGTGAAATAATATTCCATTGTATAAATATACCATGTTTTATTTGTCCATTTATCATGATGGATATTTGGATTGTTTTCACTTTTTGAATATTATGAATAATACTGCTATGCTCTATACGTTTCTGTATGGACATGTTTTCTATTCTCTTTGGCGGGTGGGAGTTGCTGGGTTGTATCTAAAGGTCCTAGTGTTGCATCTGCTACTAAACACAGTACAGACATTTTCATATGTAAATTCCACCTGGATATTCCTGTTGGAGGCATCTTAAATTCAGAAACATCAGAAACTTTCTTTTCTGTCCTTGATCGGTTTTAATGAGAATATAGGAGGGGAACAAAATTATACCTGGCATTTCCCAGTGTAGTCTTCATCTTCCTCCCATCCCATACCTCCATCTTTATTATGCTGTGTACCACATGTGTGTAACGTTGTACAAACATGATTTGCAGAAGATACTTAGAATTTATTTTATTTTTGTCTTCTACCATACATATAAATTTGTTCTGTAGGGTTAGTACTCCCTCCAGTTCCTTGAAGGGCAAGTCTTCATAACTTTTCTGGTCACTTTTCGGGAATAGAAACATTTATTTTCAAGAACTGATAAACTTAATTCAGAGTTAAAGGTCTTCTTATTTGCCCACCTCAGGACTACTACAGGTCTGCAGTAGAAAGAGATTTGTTTGGCTTCCTTTTTATTTCTGTTTTTCCCCTCTGCCTTTTTATTCTTCGTTGTTTGGTGACTGGTTTCTGGCCCATCCAGGACTGGGAGAGGTACAGGATTGAGTAAGAAGAAAGGTCTCTAATAACAGTAGCAGCAGCACCAGGACTGTTGTTCTGTAGCATTTATTTCATGCTGAGTACTGTTAAAAGCACTTCACATGTATCAGGCTGGTTAATCCTCAGAACGCTGAGGTAGGTTGTCTTACTCTGTTTCACTGCTGAAGAAATGAAGGTGCAGTCTGGTGACTTGCCTAAGGTCCCACAGTGACACACAGCAGAACAGGGCGTGCACCCAGGGTTGGGGCTCCAGAGGATCCTTGCCACTCCAGGTATTGCTTTTATTCACTGTTGGGAGATGGTAAGCATACTTGGTAGTCTTGGCCAGAGTTTAAATCAGACTTGTATCCTTTAGATTTGTTTCAAGTGTGACACATTTTCCATAGACCTAAAACAAAGGGCAGACTTGCCTCATCTCCTTTCCCTTACAGGGGAATAGAAGGGAGTGGGATAGGGATTGGAACTCAAAACACACTGATTTCTCTCCACAGGAATCCTTTTCTGATATTTAACTCTTTACCTCCTTGCACAGGTTGCCTTGCACCTCACTTTGAAATGGTAGTATCTGTTGTTTGGAACCTCTACCCAAATTGTGATTGAGATGTTTTCAACATCCTGTTGCACATGTTCTCCAAATACACTATTTAATTTCTTGCCTTCACACCTTTGTTGATGCAGATGGTCCCTGGATTATGAGTGTCGCTTGCTTGAAGGCATGCTCCTGTCTGAACCATGCGATCTCCATCAAACTAAGTGCTCTTGGTGGCTGGGTTTTTTAAAGAAGCTGGTTTACTGGAGTGCAGCAAATGGACAAAAAACTTGATGTAAAACCTTCCCATTTTTTTTCCTCTTCATCTCATTCCTATGAGAGAGAAATCAACAAGTATGTTGAATGATACTTTGGTTAGATCAATCCTAGCTGCCTGGTGTCTTATGATTACTTGTCTTTGGGAAAGTAGAATGGAGAAGGTTTATGTTTGAACTGTTCCCTTTGATTTGGTTAAGTTAATTGTTTCAGTGGCCTTACCTGGCTGTCTTGGCACAAGGCTTTATGCCATTTATTGTGTTATCAGACCCAGAAGATTCTTAGATTGATCATTTTGTCCTCTTATATTAGAATATTCAGTGGATTATTTGTATCTGTTCAGCTGGAAATCATTAGAATGTCTTTTTAAAAATTGTTTCCCCTTCACATGTACATATACCTACAAAGAACAAAGGGGTTGTTTATGTAATGGATTGATGTTTGAACTGACATTGACCTCTGTGTCCTCACATTTAGAGTAACCTCCGATGGCTCAGATGTTAAAGCGTCTGCCTGCAATGCATGAGACCTGGGTCTGATCCCTGGGTTGGGAAGATCCCCTGGAGAAGGAAATGGCAACCCACTCCAGTATTCTTGCCTGGAGAATCCCATGGACGGAGGAGCCTGGTGGGCTACAGTCCATGGAGTCGCAAAGAGTTGGACACGACTGAGCGACTTCACTTTCACTTTCCCTGGTGGCTCAGATGGTAAAGCATCTGCCTACAATGAGGGAGACCTGGGTTCAATCCCTGGGTTGGGAAGATATCCTAGAGAAGGAAGTGGCAACCCACTCCAGTATTCTTGCCTGGAAAATCCCGTGGACAGAGGAGCCCGGTAGGCTACAGTCCATGGGGTCACAAAGAGTCAGATACAACTGACCGACTTCACTTTACAGTGCCATTAACAACAGTTGGCCAGTACAGTGCACCCAAGGCATGTCAGGATGGTGAGCACTCACTGAGATCATGTGAGGTGCCACGAGAGCTTGGTGCACCTGTTTGCTTTATCAACCTGTAGAGTTCTTTCATGAGGCCCTGCCCTCTGTGATTCTTCTTTTGCCTAGCACACTCAGAATTAAATGTTTCATTGGTTGCTTTCATGTAGCACTAGCTGTGTAGTCTTAAGTACATATGTCATTTTCATAAAGACTGTAAGCTTAATGAGGTAAAGGACAATGCTTTACTTGTAATTGTGTTCCTCTCTTACATAATAAAGTTCCTCACATCTAATAAGTCGATTAAGTTTTCATTAGTGTAAACAAAATCAGTAGTATGGCTTCACCGTCCCAATACCCGGTTTAGTCTTATTTGTGCCAAGATAAGGAAGGTAAAGATAGTAAAGTTATGCTCAAGTTATAATTCCCATACCTGTTATATTGTATGCAACTCTTTGAACCAGTCTTAAGGGAATATGGGAAGTGGAGATTGTTGAGCAGAGCAAGGATATTCATTAAATTTTAAGAGGCACTTAGAGGGACAAGGGATGTTTAGCTTATAGAAGAGAACCTTAGGAAAGGAATGTGACTGCCATCTTTAGTTTTTGAAAGGTTTTTCAAGGGGAAAGAAAAAGGCCTACTCTGCATGACTTCCGGGGTCCAAACCAGGAGAAACTGAAGCCCTGTATGTGTGTGCATGCTTAGTTGCATCCGACTCTCTGCCCCATAGAATGTAGCCTGCCATGCTCCTCTGTCCATGGAATTTCCCAGGCAAGAATCCTGGAGTGGGTTGCCATGTCCTCCTCCAGGGGATCTTCCCTACCCAGGGATCAAACCCAGGTCTCCCACATTGGCAGGTGGGTTCTTTACCACTGAGCCACCTGGGAAGCCTCAAGCCCTATTATGGTGCTTTTTAAAAGAAAAAAAAAATGTTTAATGTGGAAAAGAATAAATACCCATATGTTTTGCATAAATATGAAGAAGCTACCATCTATACATGCAGACATCTTTCTTTGTACAGTTCCAAGAAGATCATGGCCCCTTAGTGAATCCATGAATCTCTAGTTAAGATCTTATGTTCTCTTGCTCTGTGTGTGTGTCTGTGTGTACAAATAAATACATATATGTATATATTTCACAAAGATGGTTATTATCTATGTACTCTGATGACATTTTTCACTAAATACATAACTACTACTATTGAGTGTTCACTGTATTTAGTGATTGTGCATTATTTAATGCTCAGAACCACACATTTTCCCTGGTCAATTAAATATTCATCAACTTTTAAACTTTTTTTTAAACTGGTAGCTCTAATTTTGAGGTATTTGAAACTTCTTTATCTAAAGATGGCTTACAAAAAATATTTCCCCGAATATGCTTTGTTTTGTATTTATTTTAGTACTTTTTTTTTTAAGGTTATTTACCTTAGATAAAATAATAGCTATGTGTTTTCGTATTGGAAAAGTACTGTGATTAAACAGTAAAAAGACTCAGATCTTAGCTTCAGTTATCATTTGTTAGTCACTTAACTTCCCTGAGCATTATCTTTCTTATCTTTATCAAGGGGCTAATATCAGCCTCCCTGACTTCACATAGTGGAGAAGGAAATGGAAACCCACTCCAGTACTCGTGCCTGGAAAATCCCATGGACGGAAGAGCCTGGTAGGCTACAGTCCTTGGGGTCGCAAAGAGTCAGACACGACTGAGCGACTTCACTTTCACAACAGTTTAAGGGGAAAGTACTATAAGAATTAGTATTTAGAAGTATTATTAGAGTTTAGAAATTAAAAGTATTTAAGAATGTCAGTTTTCTTAGTTTTTAGTAAATGTAAAATCTGATAACGCCAAATCAGTCTTTTTTTTTTTTTTTTTAGGAAAAAGCCAATCAAGTGTCTGATTTTAAACATTTGTTTCATAAATTTCCTTCCAGAAACGTGGTTTTGTTGTGTTAATAATACAAAAGCAGTCACTTTTCTCTTGCTGCACATTCACAAAGTGCCAAATACCGTGCTTAAGTGTGTGCTGCATGTGTTTCATTTAGTTCTTATAACAAACTTGGAGGAATTGTTGAAGAATGCAGACCTGTTACATTCTAAGACCTAGGCTCTTGGCCACTTGTACTTACTCACCTCATATCCTAAAAGAGGCAGGATAAAGCATTGAGGTTTAGGGTGCAGATTCTGGGGCCAGCCTGCCTGGATTGGAACCCTGGGTTCCCTTATCAGCTTTTGACTTCTTCAAGGTAGTTAGCCAGCCCTTTTCTCTTCAGCAGCAATAAAATGTACCTATTGGTAAGACATCATGACAATCAAATTATGAAATGTGACACACTTGAACAGTATCTGGCATGTGGTTTGCAAGCAGTGGCAGTAACAGGGACTCGTCTTGTGTAAGCTGTGCATGTGACATGAGCACACAGACTCCTGGTAGGATGCTTCAGGGAGCAGGCACTGGGAGTATATTTTAACATGGTTCTTACCTTGGACTTTCCCATGGCCATCTTTGACCTTTCTATTTAGCATGGTGGCTTCATGAAAACAATCTCAATCACCTTGTATTTCTGCTACTGATCCATTAATTAATGCTTATTTTATGTATCTTTTAGGACATTTCTGATTCATTTGCATCCTTGAAGAGCATCTATAGAAGAGGAAGGGAAAGATGGGTGTGAAAACATTTACTCATAGCTCCTCTTCCCACAGCCAGGAAATGCTTGGAAAGCTAAATATGCTTCGAAATGATGGACATTTTTGTGATATCACTATTCGTGTCCAGGACAAAATCTTCCGGGCACATAAGGTGGTACTAGCAGCTTGCAGTGATTTCTTTCGCACCAAACTTGTAGGCCAAGCAGAAGATGAGAACAAGAATGTGTTGGATTTGCATCATGTTACAGTGACTGGCTTTATACCCCTTTTAGAGTATGCGTACACAGCCACTCTGTCAATTAACACAGAAAATATCATTGATGTTCTAGCTGCAGCCAGCTATATGCAAATGTTCAGTGTTGCTAGCACCTGCTCAGAGTTCATGAAATCAAGCATTTTATGGAATACACCCAACAGCCAACCAGAAAAGGGTCTGGATGCTGGACAAGAAAATAACTCCAACTGCAATTTTACGTCTCGAGATGGAAGCATTTCTCCAGTGTCTTCAGAGTGCAGTGTGGTAGAAAGAACCATCCCTGTCTGCCGAGAATCACGGAGAAAGCGCAAAAGCTACATTGTTATGTCTCCTGAAAGTCCTGTAAAGTGTAGCACACAAACAAGTTCTCCCCAGGTGTTGAATTCTTCAACTTCCTATTCAGAAAATAGAAATCAACCAGTTGACTCTTCTCTAGCTTTTCCCTGGACTTTTCCTTTTGGAATTGATCGAAGGAATCAGCCTGATAAGGTTAAGCAAGCAGAAAATACCCGGACTTTAGAATTACCTGGCCCATCTGAGACAGGGAGAAGAATGACTGATTATGTGACTTGCGAGAGCACAAAAACTACCTTGCCTCTGGGTGCTGAGGAAGATGTCCGGGTCAAAGTGGAAAGGTTAAGTGACGAGGAGGTCCATGAGGAAGTATCCCAGCCTGTCAGTGCGTCTCAGAGTTCACTGAGTGATCAGCAGACAGTGCCAGGAAGTGAGCAAGTGCAAGAGGACCTTCTGATTAGTCCCCAGTCTTCCTCCATAGGTATCGTGTCTTCTGTGTTTTCCATGATGCTATAAAGTATGGGGAGGCATTTTTAAGGGCTTACTAGATAAGTTTTGTGCTGTATCCTATAGGAAATATTAAGAAGACTAAAACATGGTAACTGGGATTTTTTAGATGCAATCAGTCCTACCATATTTTTCAGTAAGTTACACATGAGTAGAAAGAAAGTAGTTGAATAGTATCTGATGGGACACATATTATGGCACAGTTCATGTACCAATGAATTGTGAATTACTTTCAGTACAAAAAGGACCAGTTTTAAAAAATGAATTAGTGTTTTATTCTTTATTAAAATTATTTATAAAAAACTTACCATGTGCCAAACTCGGGGGGATAGATGATGAAAAAGACAGTGCTTGCATCCGAGGAGTTAACACTGTTAATTGAGAAAGCAGATGAGTAAGTCAGCAATTAAAACTAGGCTAGAGGTATAAACAGTGTGACAGGCTCACACAGGAAACATCAAGTTAACACTGCGTGTTTTAGCTGGATGTTACGTAATAAGTAGGAGTTTACCCAAGCGAGGAAATAGCATTCCTTTGAAAATGTATAGAAGCTCAGATGTGTGGAAGAACATTCACTGCATGTTTGATAAAGCAGTGAATTCAAAGCACAGTGATGTGAATAAAGCATGAAAACCTGCAAGTATAGAATATAATAGGAAATAAGAAAAATGAGTGGTTGAGAACATGTTTGAAAAGCCTCAAACACTAGTTTCAGTTAGGATTGCATTCATCTACATATAACAATCCCTTCAAAGTGGCTTAAACCAAATAGGATTTTTTTTTTTAATTATTGCATAAAATGTTCAGAAATAGGAAGTCCAAGAGTAGTATAGTGGCTCTACAGTGACCTAGGCCCCTTGTATTTTTACAGTCCACCATCTTTAGTTTGTCATCTGTCTGTTTATTACTTCATGGTTATAGGTTTTTTGCTTCATATTTAGCCTTGTCTTTTGGAAAGGGGTAATGCTTGTATGGAAAATGTTTCTAGAACTCTCAAAAAAACTTCTGCCAGATGATGTCACATGCATGGCCTTTCCTAGCTGCAAGATAATCTGGGGCTGCTGCTAAGTCACTTCAGTCGTGTCCGACTCTGTGTGACCCCACAGACGGCAGTCCACTAGGCTCCCCTGTCCCTGGGATTCTCCAGGCAAGAATACTGGAGTGGGTTACCATTTCCTTCTCCAATGCATGAAAGTGAAAAGCGAAAGTGAAGTCGCTCAGTTGTGTCTGACTCTTAGCAACCTCATGGACTGCAGCCTACCAGGCTCCTCCGTCCATGGGATTTTCCAGGCAAGAGTACTGGAGTGGAGTGCCATTGCCTTCTCTGAATCTGGGGAGATATATGTATATAAAGTTGGGTATGTAACTGCCTCACAAAATTATAGATATTATCTGCAATTAGCAGTGTCTACCACAGCTAGGCCAAGTAAGCTTGGGTTTTATCCTACTGATAATAAGGAGTCTACCTTAAATGGAATGAAAAAATATTTTCAGCTATTTTAGAAAAATTCGATATTGGTCAAATTCATAGGGGGTTGGTTGGGGAGAAACAGTCCAAAAGCCAGATATAGTACAGTTGTCTTTGTGTGAAAGAAGATACTTGAAGCCATACTGTAAAGAAAATAGGTATGAAGAAACTTTGTAAAGGAAGAATCATTACTACCTGATGTTAATGAATATGTGGTTTGAGGAATAAGAAGGTCAGGGTTCGTGAATGACTAGAGAAAGAGATAACATTGTCATTGATTATAAGTCACAGTTTTTCACATTTTATTATGTCTAAATTCAGATATGCTTTACAATTAATAATCTTTACAGTTACTTTTTCTTTCTTAATGGTGCAAAAAATAATGGTAATCGTATACTTGATAGGAAACTGTTAAATACCATAACTACTATGAAAGTCACTGGGAGGAGGTAGAAGCCCAGTTTTAAGAGTTAACTAAGCAAGGTCAGTTCTTTGTGAACTGGGCTTGGGTGATGACCAAGCAACCTGCCTCAGAGCCCTTGAGGTCAGGACTGGAGGTGACCACTTTAGCACTTTTAGCAGTGACACATTGGCTCTCAACAGGAAAATATGTTTGTAAGAGCCAGAACCAGAGAACTGCTCCTTGAGAAATAATCTGTATTCAGGGAGAGAAGGAAAGCCAATGGAGATGAGTGAAGAGGATTTCTCCACAAGGTTGGAGAACCAGGAAGGCCGTGTTGACGTTAAGTTCTTCTTGGATTCTGATGCACTACACTGAGTTTCCCAGGGTTGCCACACCAGCCACCATAGACTTCAGACGGCAGAATTGTATTCTCTCGCAGTTCAGAAGGCCGAAAATCTGAGCTTAGGTGCTGTCAGGTCTGCAGGGAAGGATCTTTCTTTGCTCCTTTCTAGCTGCTGACAGTCACTAACACTCCTGGTGGGCCTCCGAGTTTAGCTGCCTCTCTCCACTTTCTGCCCCCATCCTTCTGGGCCTTCCTCCAGATCTCCCTCCTCAGGACACCAGTCACTGGATTACGGCCCACCCTACTACAGTATAATCTCTTCTAACTTGTGTATTAGTTGGGTATGAAGCCACCTCACAAAACTGTAGGAGAATGGATATTGTTTGCAACTACCAGTGTCTGCCACAGCTAGGTAGAGGTGATCATATACTCTGTTGTTGCTGTTTAGTTGCTAAGTTGTGTCCAACTGTTTGCGACCCCATGAACTGTAGCCCACCAGATTCCTCTGTGCATGGGATTCTCTAGGCAAGAATACTGGAGTGGGTTGCCATTTCCTTCACACACTCTAGGTAATGGTAATTACCTAGGTCTCTGCAGAGAGCCTGTTTCCAAGTAAGAGTATATTTACTGGTATTGGAGGTTAGGGCATGAGTATGCGTTGGGGATGGGGAGGAATGCAGTTCTTCCCACAATACCTATTAAAGATAATATTTCTAAAGTTGGGTCAAGATACTTCTGTACTTTCCAGGTAACCACACATTGAATAATGTATTTGATGGCAGGAGATCCTAGCTATATGTCAGTATAACCTGGTTTTTGTTAAATTACTGACATCTTTAATCTTGAAAACACCTTTGTACCTTCTAAATAGTGAACTAATAGGTAATTATTAATACTATTAATTATCTGAGAACATAGGAACCAAATACTAATATAACTGAACATCTTGCTAACTAGCTATGTGAAATAGCCTTATTTTAACCAATCTCGAGTATACCTAATCAGTTCAGGCTTTGCCTTAATATGTTATTAACACAATTAAATAGAGGAGTTAGGACCATAAGTACAATAAGCCTTTCCATTATCTAAGAATAATTTCCAATATATACTATTACAAATGTAGATTCTATTACAAATCAGACATATGGAAGAACTCTGATCTGAATATATGTAATCAAAGAATCCAAGCAAGTTGTCTTTTCTTTACCTTCAGAGCAAACTCACTAATTACTCTCAGCTACCCCTGTTAACTCCAAATGTGTACACTAAACACCTTACAGAAAAGTGAAATTCAATGAAATTTGTTTAAGTGAGGACTCTAGACTCTAAAATCTGCCATTAAAAGAGAAGTGATTGTTACGAGGGTCAGTTAAGATGTTGAGAAATAGTCTGACAGTTTCTCGGTAGCAGTAGTGAATAGATAAATTTGTTGAGGTGAGCAGTTAGAATGATGGAGGAATTTGCAACACTGAGCGTATATGCAGTATAGGGAAATGATTAAAAGTTCAGGACTTGGAGTCAGGCAGGTCTAGAATCTGCTCTCAGTTTCTGCCACTTACTAGATGTGTGACTTTGAACAAGTCACTGAGCCTCACTACGTTTCCATAACCATAAAGTAATGATAGTATTGACTCTCTGTTGTATGTCAGTGCTCTCCAGCAAGACTACCAGGAATACACCTGTAGTTGAACATATTGAGATGGTGGTTTGAATGTCTGAAAATCCCTAACAATTAGCTAACTATACAAGATAAGTTAGTGTGCAGCAAGCTTGGGTAAACCCTGTGTCCATATAGAAATAGTGTTCTAGTAGTGGGCATATTGAAAGTGTAAGAACTGCTCGCCGCAGCAGGAGTGAGGCAGTTTCGGTCGTCCTTTAAAATGGACAGTTTCTTTGAATGAATGGAGTTAAACAATTCCTGCAAGTCAGACTCAAGTGTCTCTGAAGAGAACCAACTGGCTATCATAATTGAGATGGTCCCAGGATTCTGGTCTTTCTGACTGAATAGGTCTTGCTGTTAGGATTGTAATTGCAGGAGAAGCATGTTGATTTGAGGTCAGGTCCATTTCTCTGGCTGAAGGCTGGAATATGATACATAATGTTGCCTATAAAAGGGAATCTACCTTCTGCGGTGCTTAAAAGAACAGTTATTAAATTTTTGTCAGCAGGGTCAGATGGAGGTTAATAGATCCAAAATCTGTCAAATTCATATTAGTAACTGTTCTGGGGTGGGGGTACAAGAAGTTTTTTCTTAAGTGGCGGCAGAAGAAGATCTTAGGGGATCAGAAACTAGAGGATGAAGATGAAAGATCGTATTGGCTTTTATAGGAATGATTAATAGTAAAGAGAGGAGTACTAAAGAGTCAGAAAATTAATATGATTTTGCCATCTTGGGTAGGAGCTGTCCACTTTTGAGGCCATTATCTTCTGGAGAATTCCTTAGAGGGAATGGATGTACAGGAATCAGAAGGATGTGATGTCTTTCAAGTTAGAAACTATGAATCCAGTGAATGTCACCTCGAACTGTTACTGCTGAACCAGTGGTTAACATCCGATCAGTTCCTTTCTATAGATACCAGTGGAAAGTTTTCTCTGGTGGCATCTTTTCCAGAAGACCGAAACTCCAGACTTTAAAGCATTCATAGGCTCTTCTGTGTTTGTGATAAACCTGGAGTATCATTGTAGTATTTAGTTGTATCAGTTGGTAATCAGGTAGAACCTAAGATTTAAACCAGAATTCCCACCTGAAAAAGGAACATTCTGTTATCACATAAGGGGTCACCTTGTGGATCTTAGAATGATTTATCTTATTGCCATCAAGACTCTTGGCAGTACTTAGGACTGTGGAAGTTTGAGGGTTTTTAAGTGCTTTGATAAATATAGTTTTAGAATTCCATTTGTTCTCTTAACATTTGTGGATGATGGGGATGTTGGAGAGTCTGTGTTTTTAAAAGGTCATGCTTATGGGGTGTTTTAAAAGCAACATCAGTGTGATGTGTGGCCCTATCACTTGAGAAATAGTTGCTATTTCCTAGTCAGGAATACAGAATCTGCTCATTTTTCTTCTGCCATTATAACATAGCTCTTCAGCATGAGGAAGCCTCAGTCTACCTTAAAAGTAAACAAACAAACTGATAGCTCATTTGAAGGTGTTTAAAAGTGTACCTCAGTGCTTGGTTCTTGTCCTTGTCTTAACCAAGGTTGTGTCATTGCCAGGAGGACCATACATCAGCAGCATCCATGGGGGTACCTCTTGAAGTCCCTGCTCCAGTGTTGGTACAGTGTTGGTGAATCACAAATGAACGATCTTGTTCATGCCTGAAGCTCCCCACAAAACGGCTACTTCCAACTCCAAATTGTCCTTGGTGAAATTGAGTCAGCTGAGAGATAAGTGTAACGTGTTAGTTACAGAGAAAGCATGAAGGAAGCAGATGTTTGGCCAGAGAGCGGTCCAATTTCAGATTGAGACACCTCATGATAACTGTAGGAGTCCACAAGAATAATGCTTGTGTAATTTTTTATTTCCAGTTGCAGAGGCCAAGGATCAGACAAAATCTGGTTCTGGGCATTTGAAACTAAGCAAACCCATTCTCAGGACACGAAGACAAACTTGAAGTCAGGGCCTTATAAGGTTTTTTTAAACATCTTTATTGAAATACAACTTACATATCATTAAATTCACCCATTAAAAATGTATAGTGTAGTGAGTTTTAGTATGTTCACAGAGTTGTATAGTCATCCCCCCAAAAGAAACCCTGCAATCCCTCTCTCCAGGACCCACCTCTAGTCCCAGATAACAACTTATACACTGTCGGTATAGATTTGCCTGTTCTAGATATTTCCTATAAATGAGAGCCTTGCTTCCCCTCCTCTCCCCTCCCCTCGTCCCCTATCCCTGGGGCCGTTTGTTAAAAAAGAATAAAAGGATTTAAAAAAAAAAAATCTGGTCTCAAACACATAACTTGTTTGAGCAATATGTAGTCTTTTCTGACATCAGTCATTTTACATTATATTTTCAAGATTCTTATATATGTCATACGTTATACAGTTTTCAAATGTTTTTGCCAGTCAGCAGTTTCTCTGACCTCAGCCTCCAGGGCCAGTTCATAGGGACTGATCTTGTCTGTGTCCATCCTCTCATTGCAGTGTATTCCTCTTGTAGATGGGAGTCGACACTCAGTAGATTATAGGAGCAGGTGTTAGAAGGCCAGAAAATAGTTTCATCAGGGAACAGTGACAAGTCTATTTGGATAACCAATATATTCCCCAGAGACCTTTTTCTAGAAAATTGGCAGGTTCCACCTCAAAAGGAATTTTAGATACACACTTTGTTATCGAGGTTTCCAATGCAAGGCAGTAAGAACTTCAGCCAGATGTCCATGAGCCCTGCATTTCTGCCAGTGCCCTGTTGCCAGAGACCACCAGGAGCCACCTGTAATTCAGCAAGTTGAGTTCAGTGCCCATTTGCAGTGCGGGAGATTACACACTGGTGGGGGGTGAAGGGCTTCAGGGCATCTCATAAGAACGTATTAGAAAGGACCTAGAGGGTTTGGGCTTGTGTTACGTGATTTCAAGGAGGATTCAAGGAAGTGGGATTTGCTCAGGGACTGGTGGTGTCAGAAAGCACAGATGACTGAGAATCTTAACAGAGATCTAGGAATGCAGACCAAAGTGAACCTAAAGCAGCAGGGACATCCATTACTTTTGCAAGGGGAGGTTCAGTTTTTATGGTTGCACAATAACCTTGTTTTTGTCTGTGTTTAAAAAAGTTATGTGTTTGAGACCAGTGTGACACGGTCTGCTGTTGGTGTTCTGTGAGGTTGTTTTTATGTCCAATAGAAAAATGCGTGTCAAGCCAGTTCCTCTTTCACAAGTATGAGATAAGGTGTGTTTAACACATATAGAGCAGTGGCTGGCATATGGTAAAAACTCAGTAGTAGATGACCACTGTTTATTTTTCACCACCAGAAGGCTGTTTTTTTAAGTGTCTTAAGTACTTAAACAATGGTTAGCAAAAACAAGACTCATTTGATGGAACAGCACTCCTTAATGGTGGAAGAGAGTAGATTCTCTCTTGATAAGATAGCCTTAACATATAAAGCTGGTAAGTCAGAATTCTTAATCCCCATACCACTGAGAGCAGAATTCTTGTAGTTTAGAAAGGAAACTTCGTTTTAATAATTTAAGAAACATCACTGTTACCTCAACAAAGTAAATGCTGTGTATCCTACTATTAAATCGGTTCAAGTAACATTCCAATTAATATGATTACTTGCGTTGATGGGCAGAAACCATCATGTCAGGAAAAAGAAAAAACTTATAAGATTTATTTTTGTGTATAGTTGCATTACTGATACAACACTGTGTGTTACAGTGCCCACAGTATGGATAGATTTCTAAAAGTCTGTTTTAACTCTTAATTTAGCTTGGAATGGTTTTTATTTTTAGCTTTTGGCACATTTAATGTGTCATGGACAAGAAGAGAGTGCCCTTTGTTTTACTTTCCATGCTTACTGTCCATCAAGTTAGGGATCTAGAGGCCAAGGTTTAGATATTTTAGAATGTGGAAGTAGATTTGTTTTAAGAGGGACCATCTGTTAGATATGTCTTGTTCTCCATTTTAGTTCTTTCTGACCAGCTTTTAAAGCAAACTCTTGGTAATACCAGAATCAATCCGAAGCACAGTGGGTTTTATTTCTACCTCACCATGACCCCACCCTCTCCTGAAGTATTATAGCTTGCCTTGCCTGATGGTCATATATCAGTTAGGTCAGTCTTTCTGACACCCCCAGGCTTTTTTTTTTTTTTTTTGCAAATATTTACCTATAAGCTTTAATAATGCCTGCATTCTGAACAACTGCAGAATACTAGAAAGTAGATTTGTGTGTGTGTCCAAGGTGACCAGGTCCAAATACCAAGACTTTTCCAGTTTTTATCCTAGGACAGGTTGAAATGTTAGAGTTCCCTCTTCTTTAAACAAAAAAGTGACAATGGGAAGAAATTGACAAGAGCTCTTTCTTAAACAAAATGCAGCATTATCTGGTCTTCCAACCCACATCTGGTTTAAAAACCAATGAGAAGGATCAGGAATAAGCTGGATAAGTAGGCATAGGGAAAAGGCATACATGTCTTGACAGTAAAGGAAAGAGAAAAAGAAAAGGCATACACTGACATGACACAAACCAGTAAGGGAGAGATGGCATGGGGGCAGAAGGAATAGAGGTGCAGTTGGGGATTAATGCAAACACATAGGGTCTTGTCTCCTTTCAGAAACCTCTGTCAGTGTATTGGAACAAGGTATAACAATTGGTGTTCTTGAGTCATCAAGAAATAAGAAAAAGTTATATTTAATGTTCTGTATTTAAGAAGTCAAGGCAAAATACAATTCTGGCACAGATTTTATAGTGCAAATGATTTAATAAAGTTTGGATGCCTTAAAAGGGATTAGGTTAGTGTTTTAGGAGAATTTTACTTAAGTAGAAAGCATATTCATTTCCTGATGTCACCTGGTTCAAGTGTTCCAAGAGGGAAAACTGAAGTGGTGCTAGATTCTAAATTTTCACTGGGAGGAAATTTAATCTTACGTGTCTGTTAACAGATGATGTTTATTAAATGTTCACGTGTATGTGGTATTGTACAAACTGTTACAGTTAGTACATTTTAGCTTTTGTTACAACACTGCCACCAGAAGAGTGTACAGCTGCAGAGGCTCCTTGGTTCAGTTGGGGCAGCACAGCTTTCTGCACATGGTAGAGACATCGACCAAGTTCAACACCTGATGAGAACTGGCGAGATTGTTTGGATCTACCCTCCCATTGAAAACAAAAATACCTTTTTTAAAAGTCACCTTTTAAGGTATTTGAAAAGATGATCAGGGTTAACTTTAAGGAAAAGAGTCTGATCCGGAGAGGTAAGTACTCACCAGAGCACTAAAACCTGTTTTTCCCTAGATATTTGACAGAACACCAATGGGCTTTGGTTCATCAGCTCAAAGGTGAGGGAGACAGAGGTCAACCCAGAGCATATGGAAGCTGCAAAGTCTTAGAGAAGGTGCATGCATGAAGTAGGGGCCCCAGAGTTCACATACCGCAAGGACTACACCTGCTCACCTTCCTTCAGACTCCAGGGGAACTTTGGAGACAGCTACTTTGGCAATGGGCTGCCTAGAAGATGAAAAGGGAAAAAAATGCACCCCTGAGAATGATGGATAGTACTCTTGCAGATTTCTGTCATGCTTGCTCCTTGCAGGGGCAGGCCAAGGAATCTCAAACAGTAAATTGGTTTAGATAATGTCTACCTTCCAGGAACCTCACAGAGGCAAACAGAAACCTTTTCTGGAAGAGGGCACATTCATCCTCCCCTCAGCAAGTCAGTCCTCTCCAGGGTGTTTTCAAGGCAATAACCACTGTCAGAAACAACCAGCCCAAAGGAACCATGGCTAATCAAATATTTCGGCAGCAGGTTGAACTGAGCAGAAGAGAATTGTTGAATCAGAAGATAAATTAGAATAAACCACCCCAGCGCTGCACAGACAAACTGTTAGGGTTCTCCAGAGGAACAAACCCAGAAGGACGGATAGGCAGAGGCGTATGCAGGGTGAGGCGGGAGCAGGGGATTCACTCCCATGACAATGGAGGACTAGAAGTCCCAGAGTGTGCTGTCTTCTAGGTGGAGGCCAGGAAAGCCGGTAGTGTAGTTCCAGCCCAAAGCCTAAGCCCTGGGAACTTCAGGCCTGGTAGTGTCAGTCCCAATTCAAGACCAAAGGCCTGAGAACCAGAAGCACTGATGTTCAAAAGCAGGAGACCACGGATGTCTCAGCTCAAGCAGAGTGCAATTTGCCCTTCTTTCACCTTTGTGTTCTATTCAGCCCGTCACCAGACTGGATAATACCCACCTGCATTGGTGAAGATGGTTCTCCTTACTCAGTCTACCAAAATGCTAATCTTTTTGGAAACATGCTCACAGATACACCTGGAAGTGATATTTTACGCTCTCTGGTTACCCCTTAGCCCAGTAAGTTGATACATAAATTAACCATCAGACTACAGATGTAGAAGAGGGTAAGGCTTATGAATGGTACAAACGTAGGTATTTTTAACTTCTTAATAACGTTAGAGACCAATGAAGTGATCTCTTTAATGTGCTAAGGAAAATAAATGTGAATCTAGATGTCTGCACACAGAGTATCTTTGAAGAATGAAGGTGGAATGCATTCTCAAAAATGATTCAAATATCATCTCTAAAGAAACATTTAAGGATAGACTATAGGTAGATGTAAAGTGAACATGGAAGGTTTAATATACAAAAAGTTGAAGAGCAAAGGTAAACATGAACAGATGTGGACAAACATTGCTTATGTGAAAAAGTAGAGGCTTTATCTAAAAGAAGTAAAATCTGAGGCAGTAATTTATAAATTGCAAAATGGGCGTGTATGAGAAATGAAGTTAAAATTTCTAAGATCCTTCTGTTGTCCAGGTGGAAGTAAAGTTTTCTTTCAATTTTGGTAAGTATGTGTCTAATTTCCAAAGCAACCAGTAAAGTGAATAGGGAAACACTGTGTCATTTCCAAACTGATAGAAAGGGAGAAGTGGAATAATTATTATCACTTACATTCAACAAGTTAATTCTAAAATGTATAAAGAAATGCAAAGATATTCAGGAAGCAAATGAACAAGGAAGGTAAGAGGATTCACTCAGCCTGACATCAAGATTATTCTAAAACTGCAGTAAGTACAGCCTGGCATTCATGCAAATATAGACCAGCAGATGGAACTAGTAGAGAACCTGGAAACAAACCCATGCATTTAGAGCTCTGCAGAGCAGAGAAGAAAAGAGAGACTTTTCAGTAAGTGTGTTCCCTTCACAAAATCAACTCCAGGTGTGTTCAAGAAAGATATGTGTCAAGGGCAAAATCTAAATCTTTCATAAAGTAATTTGAGATAGGAAAGGATTTTTAAAAACAAGCCCCCAAAGCCATAATCATAAAGGAAAAGACTGATCAATTAAGGTATAAATCTTTTGAGTCATCAAAAGAAACCATGAAAAGACAAGTCATAGAAGAGGGGGAAATATTTGTAACATCTTTCACTGATAGAGACTTTGTATCCAAAACATGAAAAGAACTTTTATAATGAAGAGGGCAACTCAGTAGCAAGACTTGAACAAGCATTTCATAGAAAGTGAAAATGTTAGTCACTGAGTTCATGTCTGACTATTTGTGACCCCATGGACTAGCTCACCAGGCTCCTCTGTCCAAGGAATTCTCCAGGCAAGAATACTGGAGTGGGTTGCAATTTCCTTCTCCAAGGGTTCTTCCTGACCCAGGGATTGAACCCCTGTCTCCGAACTGCAGCCAAACTCTTTACCAGCTAAGCCACCAGGGAAGGGTTCAACAAATACATGAAGTTAAAAAAATACATATCCTGCTGTTGCTAAGTCACTTCAGTCGTATCCGACTCTGTGTGACCCCATGGACTAGCCCACCAGGCTCTCCCACCCCTGGGATTCTCCAGGCAAGAACACTGGAGTGGGTTGTCATTTCCTTTTCCAATGCATAAGTGAAAGTGAAGTCGCTCAGTCATGTCCGACCCTTAGCGACCCCATGGACTGCAGCCTACCAGGCTCCTCCATCCATGGGATTTTCCAGGCAAGAGTACTGGAGTGGGGTGCCATTGCCTTGTCCATACATATCCTATGACCAAGCAAATCCATTCTTGATTTAGATACCGTAAGAATAAAAAACATGCATACATCCACTGTTGTACAAGAATACAACGGAATTCCCTGGTGGTCCAGTGGTTAGGACTCAGTGCTTTCACTGTTAGAGGAGTGCTGGTTTAATCTCTGGTGAGGGAATATTCCGCAAGCCACGTATCACAGCCAAAAAGAAAAAAAAAAAAATGAAGGGTGAGGAGAAAAGGAAGCAAGTTATAACCGTGAAAGACAGGATGATGGTTGCTCTTGGAAAGAGGGGTTTGTGATCAGGGAAGGGTAATGGGGACTTTAAGGATGCTGTCAGTGTAGTGTGTTAGGGTTTGTGAGAATATTGTACACATGTTCACCCTACAGCTGTCTTTTTAATTTTGTGTAAAAGGTGTATGTACAACAAGTCAGCTGTATGTCACCATAAAATGTCTTTAAAAGCAAAACTTGTCAGTCATTCCTTAAATGTTACATTATTTAATTTTATGTCAATTTTTGTTTCATTTATATTTGAATTTGTGCTCTTTTCTAAAATTACTCAAATAATCCAAAGAATTTAAGTAGTAATATAAGAATGTTGTTTTACACATGATTTTTAAAATCACATGTAGATAATCTGTTCAAAGTCTTAAAGACAGAGCTTGCAATTCATATATCCTGGTTAATTTGTTTCACCAGAGTACTGACAGCTGTCCTCTTGTTCACAGGCTCAGTAGATGAAGGCATCACGGAAGGGTTGCCTACGCTTCAGGGCACTTCTAGCACCAACGCTCACGTAGATGATGATGACCGGTTAGTACCAACACAGTAGGACGTTTTCTTGTAGGGGTTCTGCATGTAATTCTGAATCCAAGCACTTTACCTAGGATTACATAAAAGCTTACTGAAACCTGACTTTTGTATATTTTGTAATCATGAGGTAGCCACATAAATTAGACAAGGTTTTTCAGGTATTTCCTAAACTTCCCAGCTCCATTGCTTTAAATAGTATCTGTTTCAGGTGTTGGCAAACCTGTGGCCCACAGGCCAGTTCTCCCACCACCTTTATTTGTAAATCAAATTTTATTGGGACACAACCATGCTGTGTCTGTGGATGGCAGAATTGAGTGGTTGAAGTAGAGATCATGTAGGATGCAAAGCCAAAAATAATTGCACCTGTCCTGCTGCCAAAACAGTTCACCAAACCCTTTTACTTATACTCATGATTCCCAGGTCATTGTCTTCACATTGACCCTTCCTGCTGATATCCTCACATAGATGGAGCAGGGCCATTTCAGACTTAAGACCAAAACAGTGCTCCAGCCTCCTCCCTCAGACCTGCCCTTCTAGTCTTCCTGTCTCAATAAATTGTGTCATCATCAAGCCCAGATTTCTTCAGCAGCGTCTCTGAATTACGCTTGATACTTTCCCTCACACCCACCCCTGTATTTAATCCACAAGTCCTTTCCTCTCTGGATCCAAAACACGTTCCTTGTCAATCCACTTTTCCTCCAGCTCTGCTGCAACCACCCCAACCTAGGTCACCACCGCCTTTTGCCTTGACTATTGCAGTCACCTTCAACTGGCCCCTGATTTCATGATCCCCTCTACTCCAGTCCTTCATGGAGCAGCCAGAATTTTGTTTTTTACATTAAGTCAGATTGTGTTGCTGTTCTAAGTAGGAAACTCTTTAAATTCTCCAAGTAGTTCACGTCAGTCACTCGGTCGTGTCTGACTCTTTGTGACCCCTTAGACTGCAGCATGCCAGGCCTTCCTGTCCATCACCAACTCCTGGAGTTTACTCAGACTCATGTCCATTGAATCATTGATGCCATCCAACCATCTCATCCTCTGTCATCCCCTTCTCCTCTCGCCTTTAATCTTTCCCAGCATCAGGGTCTTTTCAAACAAGTCAGTTCTTCACATCAGGTGGCCAAAGTAATGGAGTTTCCGCTTCAACATCAGTCCTTCCAGTGAATATTCGGGACTGATCTCCTTTAGGATGGACTGGTTTGATCTCCTTGCTGTCCAAGGGACTCTCAAGAGTCTTCTCCAACACCACAGTGCAAACACATCAATTCTTCGGTGCTCAGCTTTCTTTACAGTCCAGCTTTCACATCCATACATGACTACTGGAAAAACCATAGCCTTGACTAGACGGACCTTTGTTGGCAAAGTAATGTCTGTGCTTCTTAATATGCAGTCTAGGTTGGTCATAACTTCCAAGGAGCAAGTGTCTTTTAATTTCATGGCTGCAGTCACCATCTGCAGTGATTTTGGAGCCCCAAAAAATAATGTCTGTCACTGTTCCCACTGTTTCCCCATCTGTTTGTCATGAAGTGATGGGACTGGATGCCATGATCTTAGTTTTCTGAAAGTTGAGTTTCAAGCCAACTTTTTCACTCTCCTCTTTCACTTTCATCAAAAGGCTCTTTAGCTCTTCACTTTCTGCCATAAGGGTGGTGTCATCTGCATATCTGAGGTTATTGATATTTCTCCTGGCAATCTTGATTCCAGCTTGTTCTTTCAACCAGTCCAGCTGTTGGCATGATATACTCTGCATATAAGTTAAATAAGCAGGGTGACAATATACAGCCTTTGTACTCCCTTCTGGATTTGGAACCAGTCTGTTGTTCCATGTCTGGTTCTAACTGTTGCTTCTTGACCTGCATACAGATTTCTCAAGAGGCAGGTCAGGTGGTCTGGTATTCCCATCTCTTGAAGAATTTTTCACAGTTTGTTGTGATCCACACAGTCAAAGGCTTTGGCATAGTCAGTAAAGCAGAAGTAGATGTTTTTCTGGAAGTCTCTTGCTTTTTTGATGATCCAACCAATGTTGGCAATTTGATCTCTTGTTCCTCTGCCTTTTCTAAAACCAGCTTGAACATCTGGAAGTTCACGGTTCACAAACTGTTGAAGCCTGGCTTGGAGAATTTTGCACATTACTTTACTAGCATGTGAGATGAGTGCAGTTGTAGTTTGAGCATTCTTTGGCATTGCCTTTCTTTGGGATTGAAATGAGTAGATTCTTAAATCTAAACTCCTTGCCATGCCTTGAAAGCCATACACGATGTGATTCTAGCCTGACGCCCTTCACACCACACTCCTCAAAGACCACGTTCCGGCCGTGCTGACCTTCTTCAGTTCCTGGAGGAGTCCATGTTTGTTCTGGTTTGCAGGCCTGCCATTTTAAGGCCTTTCTTCTGCCTGAAATGCTTTCTTCCCTAATTTTCACTTTGGTCCCTCTTTCTTCATTCTTCAGATCACTGTCAGTTCTGAAGGTTTTTCCTGACTTCCAGTCTAAAGTAAAACAGCACCAATCATTGTTGGGTCACTCAACTTTAATTCTCTGTTCTGATCATTTTTTTGTATGCTTATTGTGTGTGTCTGACCACTGAATATAAAACTTCACTGAAGTAACTCCTCATCATTAGAGTTCAGGACAGACTTTAAGAAGTGTGTTTATTGAAAACTCAAAGGATTGAAAGAATTCAAACATGATTTACTGTATTTGAGAAGATAACCTGGTAGAGCAGGTTGTGAACCAGAGTCCTTTGAGTAAATTATAGAAGATGTAAGCAAATGGAAATATGCCTAGCTTCCTTAATTTCAGACATGAATGGGGTTGTCTGTTCTGTACTAGATACTCTGCTGAGTGGTGGGGATGTTGAAATGAAAGGTAACCCTTGTCCTCAAAGAGGTCACGCCGACATTCGAGCCGGGAGAGAGGTTAAAGACTGACAAGTAAGCAGATAATCATGAGTGATCTGCAGGGGAGTCTATTGCTCTGCATAGGAGAGTACCTACCTAAATCACTGATGAATCAAAGAAGGCTTTCAGGAGGAGGAAGTAAACTTCTTGGCTACATCTCATAAAACGACTGGTGTGTTATCGAAGCAAAAAGGGTAGGCAGGTAGAGGAAGTTAAATATATGAAAGCACAGCACTGAGAGAGAAGTGTTAAGGAGGAACTGCTTGGTAGGGGTATGTTGGGGGAGTATGATAAGAAATGAGACTGGAAAAGTATACAGACCCAGATCATGAGGAGTCTTGTATGCCTTCATTCTGAAGATAGCAGTAAACCATCACAGGACTGTTATCAAGAGACTGATTTAATCAGATCACTGTGAAAGGGGTGTGGGGCAAAATAGAAAGAGATAGCCATATATTGACCAGAGCCTGAATTAAAGCAGTAGTAGGAAGGAAAGGATTATTAGATTAAGGATACCTAAAGTAAAATCGTTTATATGATCTTGGTCACATGTCTTTGCTTAACTTAGGATGCTGGACATTCTGGACAATAACACTTTTTTTTTATCATAAATGAATCTTGTAATCTAACTTTTAAATTTGTTTATTTCCTTTTGTTCATTTAAACTTGTGCAGAACTGTTTATTGAACTTAAAATCAGAGCTTGGTTGCCTTCTTTGGTCTGTTTTTTAGATTGGAAAATGTTCAGTATCCCTACCAACTCTACATTGCTCCTTCCACCAGCAGCACAGAACGGCCAAGTCCCAATGGTCCAGATAGACCTTTTCAGTGTCCAACGTGTGGGGTGCGATTCACCCGTATTCAGAACCTGAAGCAGCACATGCTGATCCACTCAGGTAATGCCATCATTTCTCTTGTGGCATACATGAACCCTCTAGAACATTTTATTTTGGCATTCCAGTTAAAAATAATAAACAGATGCTTTTGAGTTAGGAAAAAGTATATCTCTGGGAAGTCTAGTGAGAACAGATAAATTCAAGTCTGTTGCTGATTTGTTGCATTGTCAGAAAGATATTTGCTTAATACATTGGCCACAGGCATAAATAAGTCTTCTGATTGGAAATGGGGACAAGTGTGATGTGCACATGATATACATGAAAAAGAGACCAGATATTTGTGTGTGTATATGTGAGGGAGGAAAGCATAAGTGCACTTGGTAAAGCAAATGGGATTAAAAGGGCATATATTGGTATTCTCTGTGCTATTCTTCTAATTATTCTTAAGTTTGTAATTCCAAATAAAAAGTGTTTTTAAAAATTAAATACAATAATTTTATTTTAACTGTGCAATTCTAAATTTCTCTGTGCCCTGAGAAATTTCTCTATGCCCTTTTCAGCCAGCCTTGCAGAATTATTTTAGCGTAAAAAAGATTTTGGATAAATGATATATAGAACATACTTGAAACTTAAGTTCAGTGTTCACATAAAGGCAATAAAATTCTTACAGGTAGAACACTGACCTCTGATAAGGAAGAAATCTTTGCTACTATTCTCAGCTGTTTAACTATCTCACTTTCCTCTTCTTCAGATAGGTCTAACAATCCTGTGCTAACACTAATTCACTTTGACTTTGTTGAATCAACAGATTATGTTTTGAAGGTTTTTGAAATTTTTTTGCTAAAACTGTGATAATGAATTGGAAGAGACCATAAATGCACTTTACATTTCATATATTAATTTCTACATATTTATGTCACTATTACATTAAGTACCCCAAAACTTAACCAAAGGTAGTTCTGTTACAATCACTAATTATGTTCAGAGATGTTAGAATTTTTCTTTTTTCTTCTTATTTTTCTCTGAGATAGGAAATTAATATTAGATAACTGATCAATTTATACATTTTCTTGATATAAACCTTACTACTTTAATGAAATGAAATAATAATAGGTGAAGAATTGGAGTCTGCTTAAATAAATACTCTTGTTATATTGTATTTTGAAGTCTAAGAAGATTTGGAAGAATTGAAAAATCAAATGGAGTATATATCAATTTGATTACCCCCACCCCCACCCCATGGTGCCTTTCTTGCTTGCTTGCTTTTTTCAAGCACTAGTGACTTTTCAGATGTTTTGTAATTTTTCTAAGATACTGAATTTGGGACTCATTTCTGCTGATGATTTTTATCTTTTCAGATTATCTATTGCTACAAAATTACAGTTCAGAAATTTGTGAAGTTTATGACATTTCCATTCATTTTGTTTTTAGATAATATTTCGTATCGCTTTATTTTATAGGAATTAAACCATTTCAGTGTGACCGCTGTGGGAAAAAGTTCACCAGGGCTTACTCGCTAAAGATGCATCGCCTAAAGCATGAAGGTAAACGCTGTTTCCGGTGCCAGATATGTAGTGCCACTTTCACTTCCTTCGGGGAATATAAACACCACATGAGGGTTTCCCGGCACATTATCCGCAAGCCTCGGATTTACGAGTGCAAAACATGTGGCGCCATGTTCACCAACTCTGGAAATTTAATCGTGCACCTGAGGAGTCTGAACCATGAAGCGTCAGAGCTAGCAAACTACTTCCAGAGCAGGTGAGGTGCACACCGAAAACTGAACCAGGGAAACTGCTTTCTAAACTCTCTCTTCCTGTTGTTAGGGCAGCCGGCTGTGTTTTGTTTTGTTTTTTTAATCAGGTTGCCAGCTAATCGATCACATTGCTTAAAAATTCCCACTATCCAATAACACTCTGATCTCCTGATAAAATTTTGCTAATTCTACTAAATATAAATAGTTTTAAATACTTTTATAGTTGGCATTAGAAATCTTTTCCTACAGAGATAGGCCACTTGTTTTGGGTTTGGGGGGATTTTTATGGGGTGGTCTTTTGTTGTTGTTGTTGTTTTTAATATAAGGTTAAAGTAATTCTGTAGTAGATTTTAAATAGACATGACTGGAAAATTTACCATGTCAGATGATATTTGGTGACAGTGGATTACTTCCCATTCTTTGGATGTTGGTTAAATTCTTGACTACTCTTTTTTTTTTTTTTCCTCTCTAAATAATGAGAGAAACTTCAGCAGCAGCTATAATTGATAGTTTACATCAAATGAAATTTTCCTCTTTTTCTTTCAGTTTAGAACTCCATACATTGAATATTAAAAATTTATGATAGAGTTAACCTTTCTGATTTATCGGGTAGCTGAGGATCGGGTTCTAGTTCTGGCTCTGCCGCTCCCTGCTGGTATGATTGAACACATCACTTCACAGATGAAGAAGCTTGAACTTAGAGAAGGATAATGTGTAAGCTTTAAAGATGATTGCTAAGGTCTCCTCTAGATATAAAATTCTGTTGTCTATTTTTAATACTGTATCAGAATTGTACATCTATAGGAATCCTTAGTTTCTTATAAAATGAAATCAAATTTTACACCACCTTTATTTTTTTAATCTTATTTTTCTATAAGTTTTTTTCCTGCATTGATTTTGTCTCTTCAAGCCATTTTGTCTAATGTAATCATTCCTGACTCTGAGTGTCTGGTTATTATATGACTAAACTTACATTATACATGACATATCAAAGTTCGTTCAGGCCTAAAATCATGTCCCAGTTAACTGCACAGCCCGTTTTCTGTATCTTCCCTGTGCTGAGCCCTCTGTCCTCCAGTCTTTAACATCAGAAGACTTTTATAACCGAGGACATCCTAAATTGCTTTGCAAATGAGCAGACTTTAATTTTTTTTAGTAATAGTGGACAAATTATAAAATAACCTAAAGTATATTAGATATTGAAATTATAAAGTATAATGAACTTTTTTGTTCAACAGTAAAGATTTAAATAAAGCATCTAAGTAGTATTTTACATTTTCCTATATAGTAGATTGTATATAAGGTCATTTATGCATGAGGACTAGTTTCTTAACTATATCCAAGAACTAATAAAAAGCTAGGTTTATATACCTTATAATTAGTGTATAATCCAAGAAAGGTTACACATAAGTTATTCAAATGATCTTTGTTTAAATGAACATGCTATTTGCGTTTGTTTTGTGCACAGAAACTCTTCTACATAGAAGGAGAAAGGCTGTTTAGGTGTACACAGTGACACTGAATGTGATCTCTCTCTCGTGATGGTAGGGAGAGTTGATATACTTGGGTTCTAATGGATGGTTTGGGCTCATATTTAGGGAAATTTAGAAGCTGAAAATTCCTGAGTTATAATCTTCATTCAAGAATTAGAGAATGAAAATTCCCAATCTTGTTTTACAAATCAGGTCTTTTTATTATGTCTTATTTATTCTTGGCTTGAAAATTAACTCCCTGTTTCATCCTTTGCCTCTTACCTAGTGATTTCCTAGTACCGGACTACTTAAACCAGGAGCAAGAAGAGACCCTTGTTCAATATGATCTTGGAGAACACAGTTTTGAAAGCAACTCCTCTGTTCAAATGCCTGTAATTTCACAGGTCTCCTCGACCCAGAATTGTGAAAGCACTTTTCCCTTGGGGTCTCTTGGGCTGACAGAAAAGGAGGAAGAAATGCCAGAGCAGCCAAAGACCAGTGCTTGTACGGAGGCAACCAGAGATGACCCCCCAAAATCAGAGCTGTCTTCTATAACTATTGAGTAATTTCATAGTTTGGCTTCATTTTTAATTTTTGGAAAGTGCCTGTGCTTGGTCTTGTACATTTGAATTTAATTTTTTAAGCAAAAAAAAGGGTTTGGAAAAATTTCCCTTTTTACTTTGTAAGTCCTGCAACTGATGTTTTATTTTTCGTGACTGAGAGATTGCTTCTGTAAGTGCACAATAACATGGTGTTGAAATACAGTAGAAACCCTGAAACTTAAGGAGAGGAAGCAGGTGACATCACACTTACATCAGTTTCCTCTTCCGACATCAGGAGTAGGCTAACAACGTATCATTAGGTTGAGAAGAAATCAGATGATTACTGACCTTCCTGAAATGAAAGGGTACACCAGAAACATACTACTAAACAGATTTGGCAAATAGCCTGAATAGATGTTACTCCTATACACAGGACATTGTACAATCTTCTGTAAAACCTGTTGTTTCTGGAAATATTTATGGTGAGCTTTCTTAAAAATTATTAGATGTGTACTTCTGATATTCCACGTATTCTTTTTTTTTTTTTCTTTAAGCTTTGTCATTATAATTTTTTATGCTGAAAATTTGGTATTGGGATAGGTATTCCGTGTACCTTTATAATAGTACTCTCCAAATTATCTTTCTTCTATGAAAGATGGCAGAGAGCCACAGTTCAGAAGAGTCAAGCTCTGCATGAAGAGACCAGGAATGGGGAGTATAGTGTGTGAATCTCAGCTTCATAGGAACTCTTTCATACTGCTTTTCTGGTTAAAATCATTGTTTACCTGGTCTTTGAATGTTAATGCCTGGCTAATGAGGTCATTGCCTAAATCAGTTTTTGTCTTACCCTGTCAACAGTACTTTCTTTTGCCTATACTTGGCGTGATCCCATAAAAAGGAAATATACTGGAGATGTTCTATATTTTATATATAGGTTTGTGTATTATTGAGGATGTTTTCATTCTGCTGTTTGGACAAAATAAAGAATTCTCTGTTAAGGCTATGTTCTTAACCCAACTAAGATTGTTTACAAAATACCATGTGACAGTGATATATTGTCCTTATTCCAAAATATTTTTAGACATTGCCAAATGTCATATTGAAAGCAGTTAGTATAGTTTTTACAGAATGTAAGCAATAATGTAGAAGAGAAGAGGCTATAAAATGATGATCTGTGACTCAGATCTATTTGGGGGAAAAAGTTGTTAAGACTAAAGAAAAACTAAAAACCTTAAGGTAATGAATATTACCTCTTGCTGCTAAAAGAAAATGAAACTTCCTGGTTTATAGTTGAAATACATATGATACTCTAGACTGGAGTATATATTTTACCTGGTGCCGTTAAAGCATCGCTTACCTTGATCCTAAATTTCATGAGTCCATGAGCAATGATCTTTTGAGTAACTTTTTTTTCTATGTATATACCCAGAGTTTAATCATTATGAAAACACCTGATTAGATTAGAAAAAGAAAATAGTTTCTTATTCAGAACACAAGATCTCAGTTTTGTCTGGGTGCTAGACCTCAATAAAAATTTTTTAAGTTATAGTGATTTGTTTCATTTTTTGATTGGCTCATTCTGTAACTTATCTCTTACAAATGTAAAGAAAGGGAAAGTGAACTCCTTGAAGTTTTTTTAGGCTAATGTTCTTTTTGTTTTCATATTCTGCTGTTTTTAACTTGTTTCCAACTCCTTTTCTCACTCAAGAACCTGTTGTTTCCTTTTTGCTCCCTAAATAGCTACATTACCTTAAGGAAAATGAACACGTACAGATTCTGATCGCCTTCCATCATTTATGCTTCTTTATCAGTAGGTTGAATTACTTTTCTTCAGCAAGACTATATGATGCTAATAGCGGTACTGCTGTGTCTCAACTGGAAAGGTCAGGAATTTGTATTTTTAATATTATATAGATTCTCTGGAAACTTAATGCCTACCAATAGATAAATCTCAAAGTTAATTTTAAAATCTTATATGAACAAGACGAGTAAGTGAAATTATCACCAGGAGTCATTGTTGCCCTCAGTTCTAAGAGTTATTTTTTTTAGAATAAGGAAGAAAAGAAAGAAAACAGACTTGATAAGAAGATACGTCAGAACTTGGAGACTGGTTGATGGAAAGTAATTTAGCATACCCCCTGTCCTGAGAATTTTGGACTGAGAGTCCTGCACAGGTTTGCCCGTTCTGAGGTGTTCTGTGTTCTCAGAATGTAGCATTACCATCACTGGCTATTTTTTCCCAAGTGGAAACTTTAGACTTTCATTGGTAATTACAAATTATACAGGTTTCCAAGTTTTATGTGACATTTGAACCTACTGTGAAAATGCTTATTGCTGGTTGTCTGTTCCCCACATCTTATCAATACAGGTAACTAACTAATATTTAACGTGATATAAACAAAGGCCTTTTTTCTCTATTTCAGTGAGGCGCTACATTTTTCTTGATATATAGTTTAAGGTTACTTAGCTTATGGGCCTGTTTTAAGAAACTAAGCTGTAAGAAAATAATTGTATATAGTGTTACTTAGATTTATTTAAAATTCATCTAAGAGAAGGATGCCTGGATGTATAATTTTTACCAGAATATATGGAGAAAAAAATACAAAGAGATGAAAACCTGTTATATTATCTCATCATCAGAAATTACCAGTATAACTGAACATTAAAAAAATTCCAATTTAGAATACCATAGCTATCTTGCTTAAATTAGGCCCCAGGGGGTAACTTTGTGATATTTAAAGGGCTTAAATTTTAGGATGCAAGATAAATTGCCTTAAGCAAGGATTTTATATAATAAAAACATTTATTTTCATTTTAAAGCTACCAAATAGGTATGCTGTACATACTTCACAGATGAGTAGAGATGTGTGCTCTGATACTGGATGTTTCAGCACCTGCAGGCATCCTTTCCACTTTATAAGGCTGTGTTCTAATAATGAAAGCACTTGGCATGTTAGTGATTATACTAATTCACAAACAAAAATTTAATGCTCGTTTGTTTTTTTTTTTTAAGTTTTCAAGAAAGGGATGCAGATGGAGGTTATCACCCACAAATACATTTAAATAAGTGTTTCTTACTTTGAAAGTAATCCTTAAGTAATTAGCTATCTAGTCTATCTAGTTACATTACCAGTTTTTAAAGTTCTCAATTTCAGTGAGATAAAGTGTATTAAAATGTTTAAATAGCCTCATTTGTTCTTACATTCTGGCTTACAGAACTTTACATTCTGGTTCCTTGTTATGACACATGCCCTTAGGTTTTAAAAACAACAAACAAAAAAACCCTTCCGTTTTGTTAAATTATGTTACCAGGTGGAAAGAACTGTCCAGCACATCTAATGTATTTCTGTTGGTAACTCTGTTACCTTCTGACTACTGAGCCAGTCTCTCCTGATGTATAAATGGTTCCCTGGGAGCCTTTGGAAGCCGTATTAACTCTTTCAGTTTTTATGTTACCTCTTACTAATTTTTATTCTCATACTTAATCTAAATAGAGGCCATTTATCTAGTTCAGTGGCTATTATTTTGAAGATTCTCAGATCACGGTTTGCTTTCTTTCAGCTTTGTAGCCCCTGAGAAATACATAACCTTATAATGTAATGGCAGTGTATGCTAGAATAACCACATGGAGAGAATTACTACTTGATGAATGAACAATCCTAAAATTATAACTGAAAGGACTTTGAGATTTAAGGAATTGATGAAAAGAACTAGCAACTTTTGTGTGGCGTTTACTCTGTTTTCACTCATCTACAAAAGGTGAAGTCATAGCTTTGGAGATATACATCCTAGTGAGGGAGAGTAGTTTTCTAGTTATTAGTATTAATTGGGAGGGAAAAAACAAGAAAAATTCACATCAGGAAGTGAGCCAAAGTTGCTGAAGGATAGTAAATGCTGTTTTCAGTGTAAGTTATTGACAGAAGATGATTTATATTTAGATTTTGAGAGTTAATAAGAAAAGCATATATACAAACTTGATTTTCTAAATCAGAACAGAATGGTGGATGGTTGCTCAATTAGAGTAACCATGTCTATGAGGAATATTAAAGCTAAGCATACTCCTCAGGCATTAGGCGCAGATCATCCAAATTGAAGTTATTCTTTATTTTGCCTATACCCATTTTTATCTTTCAGTGTCATTTTTGCCTGACAAAATGTTGGTGACATAGGGTATTTTTATTTGGAAAGTCCTCAGCAAGACTAATTGCCAAAGCAATAATGGTTCACATTAACAATGAAGTGGAATTAATATCCAGGTTCAACTAAGGAGCAGACATCGTATGGCTATTTCATTTTTAGATTATAAACATGTTGAGATTTATTAATGGGGGATTAAGCCTATGTCAGATTATGGGATGACTCTTCATGACATTATAGTTGTACTTTTCTTTAACTTCATACTCAACTAATACACTTAGATATTTATACGATATCATAGTGATTATATTTTTATGATAAAAAGCAAAAGTTCCATATCTTTACAAATAGTCTCTGCAGAGATGTCAGGCAGTGGTGGTGGTGGCATCTCAATTTGACAGTATCTGAAAAATGAGACTGCCTTAAAGTGTACGTGCTACAGAGCTCACTCTGCATATGGTCCAGGCCAGTTCCAACTAACATCAAGGTTTTTATGTACATAATAGTTTAGAAAGAATTTAAAGGTGTGGACTATTGGTTGAAAACAAAAACTTAAAAAAAAATTTTTTTTTTAACTTAAAATTCTTAAATTTCAGTTTGAAGTGCCTGGTTTATAAAAATCAGATTCTTTGATTATTGCCTTTCTCTTTTAAACTGACTTTTTGCTGATTAAACTAAAGCCCTAGGCTCAATTGTGATGATTTATGGATAAAATTGCTGCTTGATGGTGTGAGGGCCTAAGTGTCAAGATTTTATTAAATTGTCCTTGTTTTTCCAAATATCAGTGTAACCATATCCAAATTTCATCATTCAGGTAAGCAGGTTAAAAAATCATCCTATGAATGAATGTTCAGATTACCAAAGTACATGGTCTGCTGAGGAAAGGTCAGTCTTCCCTAAATTAATTGTATTTGTGGAGGTTGTGTTCACTTAAGGATGGGCAGCCTTTTGTGCCATTCCTAAAAACACCTGTTTTTTCTAGAAAGACTTCTTTTTTTTTGTATTTTTTGTAAGAGCTTTCTCTTATTTCAACCATCAGTTTAATTTTCAAGTTGACAAATGCTCATACTGAGAGTGGTCCTTTGAGTTATTGAAAGTCGCACTGCTGTTCATCTTTCAGGTACCTGAAGTGAATGCCATCAGCTGAATCAGGAGTAAGATTAGTCATTTTCTTCCTTATACAAAGTAATGGCTTCTCATGCTTATATTTCAAGATATTTTTTAAAAAGACCACAGCCCCTACTACAGTACAATTTGATCTCAGTTCACGTCCCAGTAATAGGTGTGATGTTTCTCTTGTTGCTGGTGCCTCCTGTTGCATCAGATAGAGATTGCCTGCCTCTTTGTAGGGCACCCTTGTGGCACCTTATGTCCAGTTGGAAGATGGCAGACGGCTTCATTTTGTGCCTCTGCTATCTTCTCAAAAGCCATTTTATAAAAATCCTAGGTAGCCTATTTTAATATTTAAATATATATATATTTGTGAGAGATACTTTTAGAACAGACTTTTTTTTACTTTAAAATTCCTGTATTCCCATTTTTAAGAGTAAATTTAAACTTTCCAGGATTTGAACTTTTTCCACAGCAGCATAATGAAAAAGTCAATTTGAGATAATAGAATGTAATTCAATGATAAAAGAGATTGATGTCTGGTTATAGGAAACAGAAGGGAAGGGAAAAACGTTTTGATGTAACAAACAAATTTTTAATAAAAATGTTTTTGTTTTCTGTAATTTTGTATTTGCTGCTACAGTAGCTCAATGTTTTCAGAGCTAACATATAGATCTGGCTCCATTCAGAAACTGGAGTACTTTATAGTGCAACCAACCTAGGAGGAAGGTGTGTACCACAGTCTTCCAGAAAGGTGACTGGCGGCCCTGTTTAGCTGATGCATGCTTTAAAATGCGCCTGTAGCCCAACATCAAGGAAGTGTGGGAGAAACGTTTATCTTGCTAGTTAGTAGCATTATGATTCTTTTTGGGCCCTGGCATTTTGTGAAACCCTTGAGGGAGGGAAGGTGATGCTGGAGAAGAAATGTGAATTACATTATGTAGAAGGATGTTTTCATGCTTCTGTCCTCTCCTAGAACCAGAACAGCTTTTGTATCTGTGCCAGGCTCTAGTTCACCAGCTATGTATCCAGTCATCATCTCATTCATATTTGGCTTCACTTGGTGACAGCGCCCATAGCTAGGTTATTTGGCATGTTTGACTTTGAACAGTAACAAAAATGGTTTTGGATTTTATTTCCTAAAAATGTATACAATGTCGAAACTTTACATTTTATATACTAGTATCTGGCTATTAGTATTTTACAGGAACCATGGTTCTTGGTGACTACATATATATATATATTTTTGTGACTTTTTTGTATACTAAGTGCCGTTTTCAATGTTACAATCATTTTTAGAGTTATTGTAATCAATGTGAATATCATGTTTTTTCAAATCTGTTCTGAGCCTATAGTGTTTGCTTTGTGAATATATATGTGTATTGTATATATTCTGTATAGTTACATTGTACTGAAATATTAGCTTGTTTGATATAAGGAAAGTATGTATTGAGTACTTTTTGCTAGTTTGGTTGTTTAATCTTTTTTAAAAAGGTTTAATCTTTTTAAAAAGCAAAAACTTTAAACCGGCCTTTATTACATGGTCACAAATAAAGTTGCAGTTAGAAGGGATGGGCAGGGAAAAAAATAGTTTTGAGTGTCTTTGAATAGAAACAAGACTAAGTTTTTAAGTTTTGTTTGGTTCCCTTCCTCCCTTCATTAAAATATCTTATTAATGCTTTATGGAGTAAAACTTCCTGCTGTTTTCATTTACTGTTGGCTGGAAGGAAGAATTGCTGCTGCTGCTGATTGAGGTCAAGTGGATAAGAAAAGTCATCAGAGTAATGCATTTCTTAAGTAAGCATCCATTGAGTGTGTACAGACCAGAGAGTGCTCTCTGAGACAGCACACATCAGCTTCCTGGGCAGCTAAGAAAAGAGTTCATGAACACCATCCCTGAAATTAAAAGGAATATACAGGAGGCTAATAAAGAAAGTCATCAAATCCCAGAGCGACCGAGCCAGGTATCTTGTTGGGGCTGCTTTCCTGAGTGCTGGGCTGCATTTTTCTGAGTCTGTGTCTTATTGATTAGAGACCTGTTGGTGATACTTCCATAATATCTTACAACCAAGGAGTAGAGATAGTACTTCCTAGGGAAGGCTGCTCGTCGCATAGGTGAGGAGCCTGCGCAAGCCCTGAAGGAAGGCCTTCCTAACTGTAGGTTCCTCTTGCTATGGACTTTGACAGGGAGTGGTCTGCAGAGTGAGAGTAACAGGCAGGGGAAATGTTCACTGACCCCAAGTACCAGGATCACTTCAGTTCTGGGAGGAAATGGGTAAATTTTTAAGAAGCATTTTCTGTCATTCAGCGAGTGTGTTGAGTATTTTTAACAACAGTTTACCAGACTACTCAAGGTCAGCAAACTGCTGGGGTCCTCAGTAGCCCCAGCCAAGGGTGATCTCTACAAACGCAGAAGGCAGCATCCATAGAATCATGCCCTATAGTTTATTAGAGACCAAAAGATTGCTTCTGGAGAATGATACTTAATGTGATAACCAAAGGTGTGTGTATCCTTGGCATATGGCACAGGGATTGATAGCTGCTTTTCTGAACAGAATGTTCTGAGTACTAACCCTGAGAGATCTGCAGACATACTGAGAGTTTCAGTGGGCTATACTTGCCCATAAACATCAAGTCCCAAAGTGTAACATCATTCCCTTTCCACGTGGGTAAACTTTTATACAGATGGGAAAACTAGACGGGACAGTCAATCCAGAAAGAGCTTCCTCATCAGCAAAATGATGAGAACTAGGGTTTAAACAGCCATGGAGAGGAGGGGAAGGCCGTTTTATTAAACTCTTGGTTCATTTACTTAAATTCTTATACCAAAAACACTGAATTTCTGTACTCACCCATTTTGTAGATAAGTCATTGCAGAGGCTGTGGGCAGAACTGTCTTTAGAATCCTGTCGGGCTTCCATGCAGCCCCACACCCTTCTGTCTGTTCTTCCCTATGTTTGTTTGTTTTCCACACCTAACATTTCTGGCCCCCTTTGGCTGAAGTCTAAATGACTGAATAAGTGAATGAGTGAGTCTCATTGACCAAAGAACCTGAGCATCCACACATACCCACGGCCTCTGGTAAGCCTGGCCATCTAGAGATCCTTGGGAAGGCTGCCTTAAAACAGAAGAAAAGGTCACACCAAATAGAGCTCCACTCGTCCACTCTAATTGAGGGGCTGGGGCACATGTGGTCTCTGGGGTTCAGGCGTCACTTGGGCATATGGCAGGACTTGTGTGCATGATTGATAACTTGTCCAGAAATAATTCTTGATTGCAAACAAGTCTACCTGCAAGATGATCAAAGATTCCTTCTCAGAATGTGTTAAGTTTATAAAAGGCTAGCACTGTGAGTGACTTGGTCTTCAAAACCCCAATGACATAATAACAAACGTGACCTGCACAGATAGTTGGCACCCTTCCTACCCACTGTGAAAAGGCACAAGGTCCACCCTGAAACCTCCAGGCACCCACAGGGCTGGAGCCCGAGAGGTGTTGAGCTGACAGAGCTCTGTGCTCTGCCAGGCCCAATGATGGGCAGAGATGCCAAGAACTTGACCCAGCCAGTGCCAGCATCAGTTCTTTGGGGCAGTAGCATTTGGGGAGAATCCCTTGAGCAGTGCTGGCAGAAAACGTGAGTTCAGTTACGCAAGTGGGTGATTCTGTCTTTCGTGCCAGGAACTAGTTCTGAAGGAGAATCAGGTTAACTTACTCTTATGATGTGTAATAATTGCACATGACATTGTCCTGTGTAAACTTTTGTAATACGGGTGCTTTTACCTAGCTAAATACCACCTCTGGACTATCCTTCCCACCCCTGCTGGTAATACCATCTTATTATTTTCTCCATCCCTACTTCTGGTACTTAATTGGAGCCTTTGTTATTGCTGGCCTAGCAACTAAAACAGCCCTATCTCCTGCCAGGCCGACTCTGGTCCATCCTTCCCATTTCTGCTGGAGTCATCTTTTAGTTGGGCCACTGCCGTACTTCAAATCTGCCTGCCTTTCTCTTAGGAAATGTCCCAGCGTGCTGAACTTGGCTAGCTGTAGTTGGACTTCACAGCACAGATCAGGCTTCACCTCCTCTCAGAACCCACCCCTCAGCCCCTACTCGCATCTTCCTCCACTTTGGGGATGCAGTCCGTCCTGTTTATTCCCCTAGCATGTTTTGTTTAGCTCCCAACAAGCCACATCTCAATCACATCATCTTGTAATCTACTTCATAGGGTGGTTGTGAGAATTAAAATGAATTACAACCGTGCCTAGTGTGTATATCAGTCAGTTCAGTAGCTCAGTCGTGTCCAACTCTGCGACCCCATGAACCGCAGCACACCAGGCCTCCCTGTCCATCACGAACTCCCAGAGTTCACCCAAACTCATGTCCATTGAGTCGGTGACACCATCCAACCATCTCATCCTCGGTCGGCCCCTTCTCCTGCCCTCAATCTTTCCCAGCATCAGGGTCTTTTCAATTGAGTCAGCTCGTCGCATCAGGTGGCCAAAGTACTGGAGTTTCAGCTTCAACATCAGTCCTTCTAAAGAACACCCAGGACACACAGTGTGTATATAGTAGCCACTGGGCGTATATACACCCATTGTGTATATAGTAGCCACTTAATAAGTCCTGTCTATTTATTACTCGTGTGTCTCCCTCAGCTGACTTAATTCTTGACATCGGGGACTGTGTCTTCTATTTGTATATCCCCTGCAGCACCAGGCACATAGTAAAGCTCAGAAAATGTCAAATGAATAATCGAATGTCCCAGGAGATGCTCACAGGTAACCTTATGCTCACCAGGGAACTTTAGGACAGAATACCAAGAATCATGTCACCTGGTAGCTTGCCTCCATTACCACTTCACCATATACATCAGAAACCTACTCATCCTTAAATGAAGGTCTGAAATGTGAGGCTGTACACAGTTTAATCCCTAAGTCGTGTCCAACTGCAGCCCCATGGACTGTAGCCCACCAAGCTCCTTGGTTTGTGGGATTTCCCAGGCATCGAGTATAACTTCAGATCTAATCCTCAGAATGACTGCCATCAGCCTGACCAGAATGTCCCCACATTATCTGAAACGCTGGTCCTGCCGTATCTATCCCCTCAGGGTTTACTCATCCATCAAGTCCACAGCCGCACTGGCTTGGGACTTGGCTGGCAGGTTCACAAAGCGTCCGATGCTTCTATTACAATGGTAATTGAGGATTCAAAAGCAGTCCGTTAGATTCAGTGCCATTAGGACAGGGCCCTTACCTGTCTGTTGTACTAAGGTGTCCTCGGGACCAGGGTTGATTGAATGAAGCCTCTGACCTTAGGAATGAACAGTTTCTGAATTGAAGAATTATAGAACTAAAACTAATAGAGATATAACTGCCCTCAGAGACCCACCAGAGCATGTGCTCTGCAGATTTGGAGGGCTCAGAGAGGACATGTTGGGGAGGGGCCCTCCCTGTCTAGAGGCCTAGTAGAGATGTGGGGGCGGGGTGGGTGGGGCACAGGAAACAACACTGAGCGTGGAAGGTGGCGTGTCCACGGGTGACGGTGGTTCAGCACCCCTGAAAGGACTGAGTGTTGGAAAGCAGACTCGGGTCAGATCAGAGGAAGGAGGTCTTTTAAGAACCTGAGCTAATCCGGTAGGAAATAGAGAAGCATCACACATTTTGAGGCAGAGAAACAGCTCAATCAGAGCTGGCTCTAGAAAGATGAACACACGTGGAGTAGGTTAGAGGACTTACAGGCTGAGCTGAGATCACAGAAGAGTTACATCGGTAGTTCAGGAAAGCAGTCAGAGGAGGGTGCCCTGAGGGGCTAGAGCAGGGGTCTAGGGAGGGCTTTGATGAGACGTAGGCCTGGGATCTGAAGACACGTGTCACCTCTGGACAGTGGACAAGATGCTCTATTTCAAGCCCTCACAGTGCTACTTCCTTGATCTTGTCAGGTTCTCAGGCAGATTCCCCTTGTTTCTGAGGAGGAACTTTGTATCCTAGACAGAGTCAGGCAGAGTTCCAAGTTGGGTTCAGAGCTGAGCTCAGAGTGAAGGTGAGGAGAGGTTTAAGAATAGTCCTGCAAGAAAAGTTACGTAGCTGGGTGGCTCTTTTCTAGCAGAGCCTGGCTTCTACTAAACCAGGTTGCTGGGGTTGAAAATTCCCCTTCGCTCTGCTTCTTACATTCCATCTACTTTCCTTCAACAGACTGCTGCACAGGGCGCTGTTCTAGGCACTGCAAACAGCATGGAACAGCACAGCAGAAACCTTGCCCTCATGGAGCTCATCATCTTGGTGGGGGAAGGGGTTTGTCCAACAATAAACAAGATGAAGTGTGGGAGTGGGCAGGGGAGCAACTTTAGGTACGCTGGCCAAGGTGAGCAAATGGCCAGTAAGCCGGGTCCAAGCACATGAGGGCCAGGGCACTGCACGCAGAGGGTCACCAAGGTCAAGGGTGCTGCCCGGCCTGTACAGGAAGGAGGCTGGGCTCCTCCCCACCTACTTCTCTCTGGGAAGAAGCCGAGTAGCAAAGGCTGTGCCAGGAGATTATAAAGGGAAACTGAGTGTGGAGAACAGAGGAAGTTTGTTTCCACATGTGATGTCTTTTCCTGGACAAACTCAGAGGAAGTCTTTTTCCCCAACACAGGCCAAGGAACAGGTTGCTGGGAGTCAGAAACTGAGCTTAAAGGCCAGTCCTGGCAGCGGCTGTAGATGTAACAACGTAGCCTAGCTGGTTCTCTAATCCAAATTTGTTACCTCTATCTAAGATGGCATTTAAGAGACCTGCCTGTGTCAGATATCCGGATGCAGCCTTTCCTGCAAAGATGGACTGCACACAGGCTCCTGTGCACACAGCCCAGAAACGAGGTGTAGACTACCAGCGTGTAATCCCCATTCAGCCAGGAGATGGGAAGTGGCTTTTGTAATACAGTTGCTGTCTCCTCAAGAACCTCCTGACAGGTGAGCAGACATGCGTAACTGCCCAGGACAATCTTACGTGCCTCCTGAAGAGGTACAAGAGGGAGGTCTAGGGCAAGGCGGAGGTTTAAACACAGGAACACGCACTAATTCATGCAGTCCTGCTGAGTACGTGCCAGGTGCAGCCATGCACAATTCCTGGCCAGAGTTGGGGTTCCACAGCACCCCCAGCCTCCCAGGTACGACTGTATGGCATCTGTGAGAGCTCACATCCACTGTCTGACATGGCAGGGCTTTCCACATGGCCCCAGGAGAAAGACTGGCACAGATCAGCCCTGGAGAAGGCCTCGCTTTGCCTTGCACGTTGGAAGTGCCACAAAGCAAATATATAGACACAAAACACACACAAAGGACGGACAAGTGAAGAAGGCAGGGTTCTCTACTTCAGTCAGGATCCATCTACAGCTCTGGTCTCCCTATGTCTTTGGAGAGCTGCTGTGACCAGGAGTCCTGCCTATCCAGCACTCCTTCCCCAGGGCTGCTGCCAGGCCCTCCTTCCTGGGGCCCCAAGCCTGCAGCCCTGAAACACGTGAGGCCAGAAGCCCTTTCGTGCCCCCACTGGAGCTGACACTGCCCCTCCCCCCGCCCCCACTGCCACTACTTCCTTTCTGTCAGCAACAGCCACCATCCCAGAGCGAAACAGTTCTGGCAGTGTACTTGCCTCTGTTTGCAGGGACCAGGTGTGGAAGGCTTTTCCCCAGTGTGCTGAATCCCTTCCCACCTGGACTTTCACTCAGTCACTAGTTAACCCTGGCGCTCATGTGTGCATCAGTGGATTTTCTGGCTCCTCTTCCACCATAAAGTGTAGGCTGAAATGAGGGTGGAGGTGTGAACAGAGCCAAGAGCAAAGGAAAAACCCAGCGGCTCAGTATGCCCAGCAACCCCCAGGCTCCAGTGGGAGCTAAATGCCCCCACCACCCAGGTCCAGCCCACAGCACCTGGGCTCCAGCACCTTGGAATGCAGGCCTCTCCCTGACTGCCCACACGTCACTCCCAAGTACATTACATAAGCATAATCTGTTTTCAGCGTAGACTTGAAAGTTTGGTCCTTGCTTCCCAGAATTTATCTATAATGCAGTCCCATGAATAATCCAAGCACAAATAGAAGGGGCTCACTAATCCCAAGGAGAATGAGAAGTATGTGGGAAGGTCAAGTCTGAACATAATTCAGACTGAGTCCAAGATAATGTTAAGCTAGGGTGACAGGAACATGTGGTGACAAACGTGCTTAAGACCTTTCCAGAGCCGAAGCCCCATCTGTGAGTCGCTGGGCACTGGTACCTTTTCCGTGAAACCATCAGCTCTGCCTCCTGCCTCTTGACGTTTCTTCCCCTCCCCTGACAGACACACAGGACAGACAGGTGTATGGGCAGCTGAGCCACTTACCTCCCCGGGCCTCGCTTTCCTCCCCAGTTACCATGGATGCAGCCCTGGTCCCCCACAGCCTGGAGCAGCCCTGGCACATGCTGAGAGGTCAGTGAGTGTCCTCGGAAAGATTAGCTGAGGAGGGACAAATGCACACCCTGGAAAAGGGTTCATAAGATTATCTGGTCACAGCTTTAAAAAATAGGTGTTAACACCTGTAACGTGTAACCTCAGCACACTTCCTGCCTCTCACTTTCACCCTTAGCGATGGACCACAGCTGACTGCGAGCTGCTCATGGAGGAGCAAAGCTCCTCGGCAACTTCCCCAGACCTTGTTATGAACACGACTTAGAAGCCAGAAAACAGTCCCAGGGAGAAAAGCCTGACAGGACCATTTCCACGTATTGTCTGTGCTCTCAGTCGTGTCCACCCCTTTGTGACCCCACGGACTGTAGCCCACCAGGCTCCTCTGCCTGTGGGAGTCTCCAGGCAAGAATACTGGAGTGGGTTGCCATTCCCTTTTCCAGAGGATCTTCCCAAACACAGATACATTGAGTGGGATGAAATAAATCCATGCCTTGTAAAAGGTGACCCAAGGAGCTTCTGTGGGCCCTCTACTCATCCCCCCTCCACCCCAAGAAGAAAGAAAAGAGGATACTGCATCCCCATGATAGTGACGATGATCCCAACCCCCCCTGGGCCTCCCGTAAACTTGCTCCAGCTTAGGAGTCTGCCAAGCAAGGCGGCACCACGTGCAGAGGTAGCAGTCCAGCGCCTGCCAGCCTCTCCAGGATGGTGGGTTTCCCAAGGGGACCACTGCCCATGAAGTTCACATCCTGGAGTGAGTGGCCTGGAAGAGGACACGCAGCACGACCCCCACCCCCACCCCCGCTGGAAAGCTGCCTTCACAGGGGCACACACATGGTGTTCCCCCACTTGGCAACACAGGGTTCTGTCTGTTGGAACACAGGGACGCGAAAGACTCACCATGAATTGGGTGGGAGAGGGTCGTGGAGAGAAGCTGCCTACCACACCTTCCTTCTGGATGTGGCTGCTTCAGCCACTGCACCTGTGACGTGCAGAGCATGGGCGCCCTCTGCTGCCCTCACCTAGAATGAGCCCCAGGGTGGAAGAATCTTGGCCTTTAACCCAAACTTACAAACTATATATATGTACACATGTGTTTGGCTGCACCACATGCCACGGCTAAGTTCACCACATCTTAGCTGTGGCACATGGAATCTTAGCTGCAGCGTGTGGGATCTAGTTCCTTGACCAGGGATTGAACTTGGGCCCCTTGCAAGCACAGAGCCTTTAGACCATGAGGGAAATTCCAAACTTACAAAATATTTATTAAGCCTAATCAAAAGGCTTTTGTTTACAATAGATACCCAGTGAGACAATTCAGACTGTTAACCACTCACATATTTTTCAAAAGCCCTTAAACTAGAATGAGGTGGACTGTCTTTTCAGCTCCAGGTCCTAGTGAAAGTCCCTGTCATTTGTGACCAGAAGTACTTCTGTCACCTCACACATGCTCATTTCGTGGCTCACTCTTTGGGAGAATCTTGAGAAAGGGGATTTCCTGGACTCAGCTGGCTTTCCGTCAGCCCTCCTTTTCCAGGCTCTCCTCCAAGCCCAGGTGCCCCATCACTTTTGGCTTCTGTTCCTTTTGCTCCAGCTTCCCCCAGCGCTCAGCAGATATGGCTCCAGGGAGGAAAGTGGGACAAGAAAAATTGATCCTTCTGAATCACAGGTCAGAACATGTCGTTCAGCTGCCCATAGACGAGACCTCAAGGAAACATTTTCTCCCTCCAGTCCATGCTAGCCTCAGTCAGGGGGACAAGGGGAAAGCAGATGGTTTGGCCCCTGCAAGAGGGAAATACCCAGGGGCTGCCAGGGCTGGCCAAGGAAATGGGGACGGGAAAGATTTTAAAATGCTGCAGGAGTCCTTCCAGAGCCCAGCTAGCTCACTTTAACCGTGTCCACGCGTGCCTGAGCCAGGGAGCTGATCACCTGGCAAGAGGTCCCGGATCCTCGAGGCTTCAGGTGGGGAGTGCCTTGCTCCTGGAAGGCAGTGCAGGACATTACTACACAGTGGCTGGAATTCATCCTTCCTCTTCTCTTTCTACTTCTTTTTAAATGTAGTTGTTCTTTTCTTTTTAAAAAAAATATAATAATGGCCACATCAGGTCATAGTCATTTCTCAGCCTTTTGGCTAAGATCAAGTGTAGTATGGGGGTTTCCTAGGTGACTGCCAGTGCAGGAGATGCAAGAGACTCAGGTTTGATCCCTGGGTCAGGAATATCCCTGGAGAAGGGAATGGAAACCCACTCCAGGCTTCCCTTGTGGCTCAGCTGGTAAAGAATCCACCTGCAATTCTGGAGAGCTGAGTTCAATCCCTGGGTTGGGAAGATCCCCGGGAGAAGCGAAAGGCTACCCACTCGAGTATTCTGGCCTGGAGAATACTATACAGTCCATGGGAATGCAAAGAGTTGTACACAACTGCGCGCCTTTTACTTTCAGTTTCCTGTATCCCTGTTGGGAGTATCCCATGGGCAGATAGATGAGGTTGGCGGGCTAGTCCGTGGGATAGCAGTGAGTTGGACACGACCGAGCTGCTGAGGAGAGGACATGGGATCTTTTGTTGTGGTGTGTGGGCTCTAGAGCACGTGGGCTTAGTTGCCCCATTGCATGTGGGGGTCTTAGTTCCACAACCAGGGATCGAACCCACATCCCCTGCATTGGAAGGCGAATTCTTAACCACTGGACCACGAGGGAAGTCTGGATTCCTCTTCTCTTTCGGAGGAACCTTGAACCAGATGCTCTGGTGAGGAAGCAGTGACGGAATACACACGCAGCACTCAGCACACGATGCCCTTTGTTGCTGACCCCTCCCAGATACCACCGGAGTAGCTGATCAACTGGACCCTCCCCCGCACAAACAGCAGCGGGAGGCATACAGACGTCTCGATGACTTCTAACAGTCGGCAGGGCAGGTGTGTGGACATGGGTGTCCTGGTACCTGGAAGTCTGTCTCCCAATATGTTAAGCAGGTTCCTACCCACCAGACCTTTGAGTTTCTTTCCAGCTGTGAGATTGAATGGAGGTGTCCTCCCAGTTCTAAAATTCAGGCAGTTGTTATCCCACCAAGTAACAGCGGGGGAGGCCCAGAACCATCCTGACAGGCACCCGGAAAAGCCGCCAACATAGGCCCAGGAGACAGGTGGTCAGATCCGGGGATGCCACACCTCCCAGGAACGTGAACCCCCAACCTCCTACTGCCTGCTTCCCCTGTCATGAAGGGCACGGGCCGGCCCTCAGCAAAATCTTGTTGAATTGATGACTTCCTTCTCCAACTCCCCCTGCTATCAATAAGCTTGTTACCATCTTCTTGCAAGGCACATGTTTCAAACATAGATTTCAATTTTCTCTAGTCTGTACACATTTTTCCTGCCCTATTAGTTATCTGGACAGTACTTAGGTTATCCAGTTCAAAGAGGTATTGGATGCCTTATTTATTCTGGGAGCTGGTGGTCCCTGACAGGAGAGGGGGAGAGGGGAGAGATGGAGAGACCTTCCCCACCCTTCTCTCTGGACCTGGTCCTTCTCACCCACTCCACCCCAGCCTCCTTCCCCGGCCCCCCTCCCCACCCCCATCACACACAGCTCTTTGGAAAAAGAGCACAGGTTAAGGGGAGAAGAGTTTCCTTTTCGAGTTAAATAAGTCCGTATGAAGTTCCAGCAGAGAGGTCTGGTGGAGAGACTGAGTTATTCTGGACCACAGGGGTATGGGCAGGGAAAATGCTGATAACCTCAAGGTGAAGGAAGCATGTGGTGGAGGGGAGCACAGAGCCAAGGGGAAGGGCGAGCTGGGCTTGCACCCCAGGAAAATACACAGCCCTCCTGCTGGAAGGTTCTGAGACAATGGAACAAACAGAGAATGGGGTTGATTCCACCTCGCCTGGAAACAGTCTGGACCCTGACTTTTTTAGGAAACAGCTGGAGGTGACAGCAAAGGGCAGACTGAACACAGTCGCCCACATGCAGGCGCAAGGCATGATGACATGGGAGTGTGCACCCTCTGAAGAAGGAGAGGGGGAAACAGATGATGGTGCTGACTGAAATCCTCAGAGCTGGGGTTTTTTCACCAAAATGCAGTCATTGCCATAGGTATGTCAGACCCTGAAGCAATTAGTGTGATGTCAAGTGCTAATCTGAGAGTCAAGGCTGCTCTTTCCTCAGCATCTCTCTTGCAGTGGGGAGTGGGGGGTGGGGGGGTGGGGGGGGTGCAGACAGCCTGAACTTGAAGACAACCCAAACCCAGGCCTCCCCTCAGGCATAGCCTGCTTGCTCCTGCTTTTCCTGATGTTGTCAGAGTCAGCTTGCCCTCCTTCCATCCTCCGTGAGCTCAGTCGGCTAGTCCCGGGGAGGAGGCTGGCCACCCCGCAGGCCCAGAGGAAGGGCCACTCACTCAAAACCTCTGACAATGTCCCTCCCCAGCGTCAGTGCCCATGTTTGTTATCTTGTGCAAGGACTCTTCAGACCACCTTCTAGGTAATCCCAGGATAAAAATGCAGGTGATAAATATTTAAATTCTGCTCTGGGGTTTGATCTCACATCTGAGTGGTATCTGGTGGCTTTCCAACCTCTGTTCCTCATTGCCACCCTAAGGAATCCCAGACCAGCAACCAGGTACCTGACCTGCTAGCATGTCCCCACCTGCTTCTAACAGACACTTTCCCCCTCCCTCCCTCCGCCAACCACCTTTACAGGGCAAGAGGAGACTCCGAGGGCTGGTACAAACCCAGGAGCATCCGCAGCACCTGGGACTTTGCTGAGGCTCCCATCCTGGGGTGCTACACACCCTCCCCCCACCCTCCTGTCTGGGGAGCCTCAGGTAACGGCAGAAACATAGACCCCTGCTGGCCCTGGGGAGGTCACAAGGCACTGTGGTCCCTGCTCTCAGCCCGACCCTTTAGGATCTGGGCTGAGGGGAATTTAAACCCAATTTCTTGCTACTGAAGCTAGAAGAGCCCATCAAGTCCAGTAAGAAAAACAATTACCTAAAAAGAAATAAAGCGTTTTACTCATACACACAAATACACACAGTGAACCCCACCCTTGGAGCCGGTAAGACATTCTGATCCTGGACCCGGCTGACGTTCAGGGCCTTCGGGCCTGAGCTTCCTGAAGACTGTGACCCTGGGGGTGCCACCAGCCCCATCAAGGGGTCCCAGAGGCCACACGACAGCTGCTCCCGTGTTCCAGGCGGACCAAGAAGCAGGCCAGCTTGGAGAGCGGAGGTTCTGTCCTCTAACGCGCCTCCCGGCACAGCCGGGTCCTCCCCACCCCAACCCCACCCCCACCCCCATTTCCGAGGCTGAGTGGGGAGGCCCCCTCATCCGCAGTCTCGGGGATCAGTTCACAGTCTGGGTTCCGGGGCCCGAGGCGGGGGCGTGCGGAGTAATCCCGTCCTCGGCCGGCGGGTGTGCACCTGGGGTGACTGCGGCTGGGCCTCCCATCTATACCCCAATCTGCGCTTTAATCCAGTCCCGGAACACAGGGAGCCTCGTGTACACGCCGGGTTTGTTCCTCTGCGCGCAGCCCTCGCCCCAGCTCACCACGCCGGCCTGAAACATCCGCCCATCCGCCTCCGGGCTGGACAGGGGGCCCCCGGAGTCGCCCTGCAGGAAGAGCAGGCCTTGGCACGGCGTGCCCCCGCCCTGGTCGCCACCTCCACCCCGCGCCCACCATGCCAGCCCCGCGCAAGCCCCAAGTCCCCGCTTATCCCCCCGCCCCCTGCGTCCCTGCCCCGCGCCCACCTGGCAGGCGTCCACACCACCGCTGAGGTAGCCCACGCAAATCATGCGAGGGGTGATCTGCTGCGGCAGCAGGTGCTCGCAAGTCGTCTGGTTGATGACCCGGATCTCGCCCTTCTGCAGGATCATAGCTCCCTGGCCTGCGGAGGAGAAAGGGCGGACATGGGCAGCTTGCCAAGCCAGGCCGCGGAGGCAGGACCCGGGTCCAGGGCTTGCGGAGCCAGGTGGGATGCTGCGCAGCCGGACACAGTGGTCAGGGTGTCCTGACCATGGGAGGGGGGGTGGGGAGGCGGGGGAGGGGGGCAATCCTGGGAAGGCATGTGGGAAAGGAAGGGACAGAAGGACAGCCACGAAGCCCCCAAATCCGACAGCAGTGCGGTTGTGAGCACACCCTCGGCCCCCACTCACCTGCCTCCTGTGTGTGGCCCCAGCCAGTGACCCAGATGGCCTTGCCGGCGGGGAAGGTGTGGTCGGCCGCGGGCAGGCAGATGGGCCGGATGGTGGCGCTGTACTCCACCGGCCGGTCGAGCTGCAGCAGCGCAATGTCGTAGTCGAAGGTGAAGTCGTTGAAAAACGGGTGCTTGATGATCCGCTGCAGCCCGCGCTCCTGCACCCCCGGGGCGTTGCGCTTGCTCTGGTCATGCAGGCCCAGGAAGGCCGTCCACATGCTGTGCTCCGAGTACCTGCAGGGAGCAGCGAGGGCCCCAGAGGGAGGCCTGAGCCAGGACCCCAGCCAGATGCCCTGCCCCGCCCCAAGCCTGCGCCCACTCAGAGACCATGCTCAGAGGCCTCCCTCCCTGCTGCCCTCTCTCAATACACTCTTATCTCACTACTAAAAATATCTCGCTTCTTATTAATCTACCCTTCCTGCCAGGAGAGATTCTTGAGAGTCCCTTGGACAGCAAGGAGATCAAACTAATCAATCCCATAGGAAATCAACCCTGAATATTCACTGGAAGGACTGATGCTGAAGCTGAAGCTCCAATACTTTGACCCCCTGATGCAAACAACTGACTCATTGGAAAAGACCCTGATGCTGGGAAAGATTCCATGCAGGAGGAAAAGGGGACAACAGAGGATGAGGTGGTTGGATGGCATCATTGATTCAATGGACATGAACTTGGGCAAACTCTGAGAGATGGTGAGGGACAGGGGGCCCTGCGTGCTGCAGTCCATGGGGTCTCAGAGACACAGACATGGCAACTCAACAACAGTAAGCAGGATAAAAATAGCACATCAATCCAAGTACTTCTCTAGCGCGGCGGTACATATTTTAAGTACCAAATGAGCTGAAAAGTAGATGGAACTTTGTCTCCCAGGTTTGTGGATGGTGGCAGAAGGGTGCAGCAATTCTTACCACTGCACATAGGAGAACTGAACGCATAAGGACAACGCCCTGCTGTTGCTGGGAGACAGGGAAATGCTGGCAGCAGAGGCGGAAGAAGAGGAGAACTTGCACTGGGAAGATCCCGGAAGAGGGCATAGCAACCCACTCCAGTATGCTGGAGAATCCCCATGGACAGAAGTGCCTGGCAGCTACACTCCATAAGGCCTCAAAGAGTCAGACCTGTCTTAGTGACTAAACAATAAAACATACCAACAGGGGAAATACCTTTATCACGGAGAAACCTGGTGGACATCACCCTAACCAAGTAATCAGACTTTTCTCCAAACTGTCCTCCACTGATGGGGACTCTTGTACTTCTTGAAGACACGTCAGCTGTGTGGTGTTTCCTGACCAAAAAAATGTTGAACCTAACTCTCCTCATGAAGCAACAACCAGGAAAAGCCACCTCGAGAGACGTTCTATACAACAGCAGCTGGGACTTTTCAAAAATGCAACGCCATTAAAAAAAAAAACACACAAAAATTAAAAGGCTGGGAGAGACAATTCTAGACTTAAAAGAGACTAGCATTGTAAAGCAACTATTCTCCAATTAAAAAATAAATAAATAAAAATAATGACAAAGCATATCCCTTGACTGGATCCTAGACTTTTTAAAAAATCTATAAATACCTGGAGAATTGGAGGAATCTGAAATCAGGCCACATTGCCAGTTAACACTGCTATGTCAGGGCACTCGTTTCTGGGTGTAATAACTATGGTGGTGACATGGGAGGATTTCCTTGTTCCTGCGGACACCAGCGGCTGTACTTAGGACAGAAGCGCCATGATGGCTGCACCTAACTGGGAAATGGCTCAGAAGGGTGTATGTGAACGTCTCGGGAATCACAGCTGAGATGTGACCTGTGTGCTGGAGCCCACAGATGAGTACAGTGTCTGAGAGAAGAAGGAATCTGAGAAGACTTCCGTGTCAGTCAGCAGTGAGGGCCTGGAACTTCCAGAAGACAAAGAAGAGAAAAGGAAGCAGGGGGAAGAAGAGACAAAGTGTGAAAGCCCCCGCAAGGCCATGAAGAACGCTGGTCGTGCCGAGGCAGCTGGTGACGCTGCGTGCCGCACCGTCACACCGCACATCGGGCTGGATGGCAGACAGGGAAGGTCATGCATCAAAAGGTAACTCAGCGACAGGTTAGACAGCACAGCAGCACGAAACACCTGCAGTAAACCCTGGCCATTCCATTGAGACCTAAGCAGAGGTCGACCAGTCAACCATAACAAGCACTCTTCCAGCGGCTGACATGCTAAGTCATCTTATCCCTAGACACCCCATCAAGGTGGTCACAGGCCACTGACTCTACCCAGTGCTCTAGCCCGTGCTCTTGACACATGAAGCTACCTCTCAGGAACAGCCTGGGGTCACCTGCTGACTTAGAAATGTGTGCAAAGTACCTGCACTTCAGGTCCTAGCACACTTCACCCCTGCCTGTCCCTGCTCACAGCCCTGCCTTTATCTGGAAGGTCCGAGTCAACTGGTCCAGTGACAAACACCCTCACGTTTCAGCACAGACCGGACACCCTGCCCACACAGGCACTCCCTAGCAGTCACTCTCCCCAGCCCCCAGGAGAGCTCTAACGCCACACACTGGGCCCTCAACAGCCTCTCCCCAGCTCTGTGCACGCACGTGTGCACATGTGTGTATGTGTGTGCCCTGTCCCCCTACCCCGGGACATCTGGAAGAGCAGGGACCAAGTCTAATTCAGCTTTGCCTTCCCATGCCAATGATAACAATGGGTTCTGAGTGCATTCACTGACAGAAGGAAGACTGCTGAGCAGAAGAGGAAGGAAAAGGAAATGAGAAATAAAAAGATGAAGCAGGGGAACCAGGGCCCAGGGGCAGGTTCTTTAGGAGGCACTCCCCAGCTCACCCGGCCGACGGGGCTGCAAGGGGACTGCGGGAACCGAGGGTGTGCGCAGTGCCCAGATCTTGGCTTCTTCTCAGGGGAATACCTAGCTCTGGGGCTGGGCCGGAAAAATACCAGATGAGCCTGGAGCACCAAGTAGTGTCAGCAGGGAGGCAGCTCAGAAGAACAAAAGAAGGGGGAACATGTCAAAGGGAGCCGGGAGCCAGCCTGGAGAGTTCCCAGTGGCCAGCTTCAAAACAATCAAGTAACAGCACACAACACGGTACCAGATTACAACCCAAAATACACACACAAGTCCCTGCACACAGAAATAGATGATTAAATAAACACATGGGAGAGAAGGGACAAATCCTCCTTACAGAACAATGCCAGACTGACTCACTTCCAAAGAATAGAGACCAGAAGAAGGAGATCCAGGCAGGGAGGGGAGGAAACTGGCATCAGCCTCTGAACCAGATGACCAAGACGAGCATCACCAGTGATCAGCCACAGTGACATCATTTACCTGCTGATATGACATGACTGTCTTCCCAACCCCAGGCTAACCATGAGAACAACGTCAGCAGCCACTGGCCTTCAGACAATTCAGGTCACGAAAAACACAGAGAGAGGACTGAGAAACCGTCCTGAACAGAGGATACTGGGGAGACAGGGCAGCAGACACTGAGGGGGCACCTGGAAGGACTCTTGCTGCAGAAAGGAGGCTGGTATGAAACGTGTATGGTATTAAGCGCTCGTATGGCACCTGGGGTGGGGGGGCGCGGGAGTGGAGCCCTGGGGCAGCCCCGAGGCGAGTTTCTAGGACAGAACTGTGAGTTTCTCGGAGCTGACAAACGCAGCACGATAACAGCAAGGGGAAGTATGTGTGGGGGGTGGTATAGTGAATTCTGTCCTGTCTTTGCAAGCTGTCCACATTCCAAAATGATAAGTTCATTCTAAACTTTCTTCAGTAGGCTCCCACCACCCCGAGAAGAAAGCAGCTCATGTCTGCCCAGAGTGGTATGGAGTGTGCTAGTGAGAAGACAGGCCATGCTTCACCCGCCTAGCCATGCCCAGCGACCACCACTGATCCCAAGCCCCCACAGGCCTCCAGTGACCCCTCCAGCATGTGCACCAGTCAGGCCTCGCCATCTGGACACAGGCCTACTTCCTGCTGCGGGCCCCGTCTGTCCCAAAAGTCCACGGTGCTCCTTCTCTCTCTTTGCAAAAGGGTGACCGTGCCAGCCTGGGTCCCCTCCACCCGCAGCTGCCCAGGGCTGGAAGGCTGGCCGGCTGGCAGGGAGGGCCTGAGGGAGGGGGGCCCTCTAAGCCCTCAGTCTCACTCCCGCAGCCGATGGCCAGAGGGCTTGGGCGGGCTGGACCCAAGTCACAAAGAGCCCCAGCCCTGGGCCACCTGCTCCCGCTAAGCCGCCCTGAGAGGCCAGCTCGGCCCAGTGATGTGCTTGGTGGCCCTCCCCGGGGTGGGTTCGGGTCTGCACATGTGCCAGCAGGGGCTCAACGCTTCATTGTCACCCTTGCGTTTCCTTCTCACACCTCTCAGCCTGCAAATCACAGCATCACCATGAGCCCCCAGGAGCCCCAGGCTCAGAAAACTTGCCTATGGCAGCCTGGCAGCCTAGAGCTGGGCCGTGCATCTGAGGGCCCCAAGCGGGGCTCCCTGTAGACACTGACCACTCAGGCTCAGGAATCCACACACCAGGGCTACGGTCTGTTCTGCAGCTTAAGAGCTGTACAACCTCAGACAAATATCCTTACCTCTCTGATCCTCTGCTTCTGTAAGATGGGCACATATGAGACCTGCCCGCCTGGCTTTTAGAAGAGGCACTGAGTCCCGCCAGACAAGCAGGGGCACCCACTAAACATTTAGTGTCCCACCCCTCCAGTCCTGCTCCTGCCTCACCCAGGCAGGCTGCACAGACACAGCGCCTTTCCACCTCAGGAAACATACAGGGGCCCCACTCAGCGCCCTGGAGAGGCCTCCCGGCTCCTGCCTGTGACCCACCTGAATCCTCTGTCGTCAACAAAGCAGTGTGCGGCGGATACCATCCAGCTGGGGGAGATGAGAGAGGCCCCGCACAAGTGGCCGTGGCCCAGGGCGTGGAGGCTCACCTGCCAGGGCCACTCGCCTTGGTCCGAATTCTCACCTCCGACGACCCGGGACTGCCTGGTGAACGACCGCCGCCCACAGTCTGGAAGAGGCACAGGCGGGAGTCACCGGGTGGGAGTGGGGGCAGGGGCAGCCTGCTAGACCAGCCTCCTGGCCCCTCTCCCTGCCCCTGGACTCAAAACCCTCACTCCCCAGCCCTGGGCTCCTGCACAGGTGCCATCGCGGGCCTTCAGACCTCTGCTGGTTTGCTGAGATTTAATTTGGATGTCATTTGCCTAGATATCCTCACTGAGTGCTGAAGGACACAGCTCTCAGAGACAAGAGCGATGGGTGATGGAAAGTCAGGATGGTCCAGCTCTGCACACACTGAACCTGTGGCCAGCGCTTCTGAAATATGCAAAGGGCTGCAAATATGGGCAGGGTGCAGACAGAACCCTGCCCAGGGGTCCAGGAGCTGTGCTCTTTCTCCTCCAGGTAACACGGAGAAGCCTGGCCTTGCCCCCATGGCCAGGTCTACAAAGCAGGGGTCAGTCAGCCCAGCACCGCAGCCCGGCCCACAGAGGCCTGACCCTTCTAGGGTCAGAGCTGCCGGTGAGGCAGTGCCTGGGTGCTAGTCAGCAAAGTCCTCCTTTCCTCCAGGCAGACACATCCTATTCCGGGGGCAGAGCTGGGTGAGTGAGGCTCTGGCATGATTTCTGCCTCTGTATGTGCCTTGCTCAGTGAACAACCTGCACAACTGTACGCAGCAGCCCTGCTCACCACAGTCCTTCTCATCCGAGCCATCAGTACAGTCCTCGTTCCCGTCACACTGGGGGTTGCTCTTGTCCACACAGAGCCCATTGAGGCAGCGGTAGGTGTGTTCCGTGCAGGTGACGGCTTTCACTGCTCGAGAAGGAGGACACAGGGGAGGCAATCCATTTATCTGAGGCACCCGACCTGATGCTCACCCACCTGTCGCCCCTCTCTTGGGCCTGCCCCACCCAGCCACACTGACACCCACTCTCCTCCCGGCCCTTCTGGACGACTCTCTCCCAGCTGACACCCTTTCTCATCATGTTGCACGTTGAGTGGCCGTGGGAGGCGGGCCCCGGCCTCACCGTCTTGGCACTTGGCCTCATCGGACCCGTCACCACAGTCGTCCTTCCTGTCACACTGCTGGCTCTGCGGGAGGCACTTCCCGTTGTCACACTTGAAGGTATTGGGCGGGCAGCCTGGGGAGCACAAGGACTCAGCAGGGGCTCGAGGGCCAGCAGCGAGGCCACAGGGAGCTGGGCAGCGACCCCCGCCCCGACCCCGGCCACACTCACTGCAGCCCTCCTCGTCGCTGCCATCCTCACAGTCCCTCACGGAGTCACAGACCCAGAACAGGGGCTTGCAGAACTTGTCCTTGCACGTGAACTGGTAGGTGGCGTTGCACTCTGGAGGGGCGGAGAGGCAGTTGGATGCCAGGCTCACTCGGTACTCAGTCACTCGCCACGCCCCTGGGGATCCCATCCCGCCCAGTCGTGGAGGCTGACTCGCGGGCTACAAAGGACAGGAATGACCCCTACCCCCACCTCAGGCCTTCCCGCTCGGGGTCGCAGCCAGAAGCCGGGCACAGAGAGGGCAGAGGACGCCAGGGGACTCACTGCACTCGAGCTCATCACTGTAGTCAGTGCAGTCGGCCCAGCCATCACAGCGAAGTTCCTTCCGGATACACCGCCCCGTGTTACACATAAAACTGCCCGGGCATGCTGCAGGCAGAGGGTAGGCCTGAAGTCCACAGCCACCCCCATCACCTCCACTGCAGGCTTCCCGAGCTTACAGCCAGCCACAATGGGCACCAGAGGAGACCTCCCAGCCCAGCCCCCAGTACAGGGGAGTGAGGCTGCAGCTGGGGGCCCACTGAGCTGTGGCAAGGGGTTCCTAAAACAGGTGGGACAGCCGGAGAGGGTGGGGAAGGCACTGGTTGTGGTCCCTCCTGGCCCCCATGACCAATCCCTGGGAGGTCCCGGGCAGAGTGGAGAGAGGCCGGTGGGCGTGCACTGATTTCTACAGCCCCGTGTCCTTGGCCGGCCATGACCCCAAGCACCAGGCTCCCCATCAGCAACCTGGAGCAGCAGCCACTCGGCAGACAGATGACGTGCGTGTCCTCCCCCAGGCACCGGGAATCACTGGATCGCCTTAATTCCAAGGTGCTTCCACACTTGAACACTTCTGAAACTAGGATGTGTCTGACAACTGAGGTCATCGGGCAGATGACAAACTGAGAGGAACCTGTTTCCCTTTCTCTGCACAAGTAGCTTTGTCACTTACCAAAGGCGTTTGCTCATCTAATTACACTTTGGGTGGTGAGCCACGCAGCTGAATGTGAAGTTAAATTTGGATGCTTGTGTGCAGTTAAACGGAGAAGGAAATGCCACCCCTACTCCAGTGTTCTCGCCTGGAGAATCCCAGGGACGGGGGAGCCTGGTAGGCTGCCGTCTATGGAGTCGCAGAGAGTCAGACATGACTGAAGTGACTTAGCAGCAGCAGCAGTGCAGTTAAAGTGTCTTCCAAAAGGTTATTCTATGATTTGTTATTGTTTACTAGCTAAGTCGTGTTCGACTCTGCGACTACGTGGACGGCAGCCTGCCAGGCTCCTCTGCCCATGGGATTTCCCAGGCACGAATACCGCAGTGGGTTGCCATTTCCTTCTCCAGGGGATCTTCTCAGACCAGGGATTGAAACTGCATCTTCTGCACTGGCAGTCTCTTGACCACTGGTAGCCACCTGGGAAGCCCTATTCTATGATACAAGGTTGAGACAAACAAAAAGATCCCACTGTGGACAGAGAAGAACTGATATTCACAGCAGACAGTGAAATTAAACGCCATGGAAACAGTTAAGGTCTCTTCAGTAGAGATCTCACAATTTTCAGAGCTAGGAGGGGTTCATGCGATGATCCATGCCCCAGTGTGCTCTGTCTCAAAAGCATGCTATTCATATGGCAGCTGCTAAAAGTCCAGAGACAAGCACAGATTCTCAAAGTGGTGCAGAGCCAAAGGGACAGTGGCCCAAGGGCACTTTGAGTTCCCCGGCCTGAGGGGCTCCTCCCAGGGACCTAAGGGCACAGTTGGCTCTTTTTCCCTCAAAAAGCTACTGCAGTGACTGAGATGCCCCCTATGAGCTCTGGTGGCTCAGCGTCAGAGATGCTAATGAGATGCAGAACAGACGGCCAATCTCAGGTCTGCCCTCCAGCCAGGCCCCGCTTCCTGAGCGCGACACTCACGGTCACGGGCATCGAAGGACAGGAACTCCGCCAGGAATCCGGTGTCGGTGTAGGACTGGTCCGAGTGGAAGTGGACAGTGATCTTGTTGCTCCTGCTGCTGGTGACAAACTGTGGCCTCTCTCCACAGTACCTGGGGGCGGCGGGCAGCTCAGCAGAGGAAGAAGACTCACCTGGGGCTGGGGCACCCCACTCGCCCTCCCCCAACACTCACTTTTCCCCATTGATCTCCACGTAGTCCTTGGTGCAGGAGCCCACAGGGACATTGGGCTCCTGCAGGAAGAAGGCTTTGAAGCGCACCTTCACGTTTTTGTTGTTGGGCACCTACAGAGAGAGATGCTGCTGTGGGCCTGGCTCTGCACAGCCTCCCTCTTTCCTGAGCTGGGGGGGATGCGAGGGGATTCTTCCCTCCCACCTGCCCGCCCACCCGCCCGCCTGCAGGGCAGTGAGGACACGGCAGGAGGGATCTGGAAGGAAGACCTTTCCGACTCGCCAGCCGCAGCACACACTGTGGTGTTCTAAAGAAGGCTGGGCAGTTCTCCCACATCACTGACTGGACGGCGCGCATTTCTAGCCGCCCAGTGAGCGTGTCCTCCTCTGCACAGCACTCACTGTCCCCACAGCTCCTCTAGAAGGCCCCAGAGCGAGCCGCATCCCGGGGGTGGATCCCTCCGGCAGGCACCAGCCATAGGAGGAGGGGTTGAGCTTGGGCCTGAAGATGCTGCTTCGAAAACTGCCCCGCCCACAGCCTCCACACACACCCCTTGGGAGTGGCCGAAGGTGCTCATCGCTCTCTCTCCTGCCTCCCTGGAGCACCCCCACCTCCGTCCTCCCTGGAGCACCCCCACCTCCGTCCTCCCTGGAGCACCCCCAACCGCTTCCTCTTTCCTCCCCCATCTACTGCCGAACCAGCTTCTCTAACCTCCCACAGCACACAGCCCCCACCTCAATGTGCCAGGTACAGTTGACATTGGGCGGGTAGTGGCCTGGATAGTAGGGGCTGTTAAATGTCCCCTGGGCTGCCCGCAAGTAGCCTCCACAGCCTGGAAGGAAAGGCAGAGAGACGCACGTGACGACTGAGGTCCCAGGAGGGTGAGGGGCCCCGAGGAGCCGGCCAGCCTCCCTCAAGCCTGGGCACCAGACGCCCACAGCTCAGGAGGGCCTGAGCTTTAAACCCCGTGGCCCCGAGGCCTGCCCCTTCCTGGGCCTCCCCTTACTGCTCATCCGGGGCAGCTGGAAGAACACAGCCTCAAAGCCGGGGTGCCTGCGCTCGGTGCTGGTCACCAGCGTGATGAGCAGGACGTTCTGGGAGGAGAGGAAGGTCAAGTTGTAGGAGGGAGGGTAGGTCCCACACAGCCTGCAGGGCAGAAGGGGGAGTGTTATGGGAGCCACAGAACCCCAGCAGAGGGGTCAAGGGTGGGGTCCCCCACCACCCTCAGCCCGCCATTTAAGTAAAGATCTCCTCATAAGACTGTCTTTGTTTATAAACAACTCAGAAACACTGAATGCCTAATAATAGAGGACTCGCTAAACAAACTATGGGCCAAATAATTGCAGCAGCAGTTAACAGCATCAACTGTTAACACTAACACTTACTAAGAATATACCAGGCACCATCCTTACTGCTTCTATATCCATTAACTCAGGTATTCATCACAACAACCATTAAATACTATTATCCCCATTTTACAGATAAGGAAAGAGAGGTGAAACAGGTTAAATAGCTTGCCCAAGACTGCACAGCTGGTAAGTGGCAGGACTAAATGAAAAAACAGCCCATAGAATGGGAGATAATATTGGCAGGTGATACAACCCACAAGGGATTAATCTGCAAAATATACAAGCAGCTCATGCAGCTCAATATCAAAAACAAACAAACAAAAATTTTTTTAATGGGCAAAATATCTAAATAGACACTTCTCCAAAGAAGATGGCAGCCCACCAGGCTCCACCGCCCCTGGGATTCTCCAGGCAAGAACACTGGAGTGGGTTGCCATTGCCTTCTCCGATGCATCAAAGTGAAAAGTGAAAGTGAAGTCGCTCAGTCGTGTCCGACTCTTAGCAACCCCATGGACTGCAGCCTACCGGGCTCCTCCATCCATGGGATTTTCCAGGCAAGAGTACTGGAGTGGGTTGCCACTGCCTTCTCCAAAAGAAGACAAAACACATGGCCAAAAAGCACATGAAAGGATACTCAACACAGCTAAATATTAGAAAAATGAAAATCAAAACTACAGTGAAGTATCAGCTCACACTGATCAGAATGGCCATCATCAAAAAGTCTACAAACGAAAAACACTGGAGAAGGTATGGAGAAAAGAATCCTTCCCACACTACTGGTGGGAATGTAAATTGGTGCAGCTACTATGGAAAACAGCATGGAGGCCTTAAATAAACAAAAATAGAGCTACCACATGACCCAGCAATCTCACTCCTGGGCAAATATCCAGAAAAGATGAAAACCATAATTTGAAAAGATACGTGCAACTGAAAGTTCGCAGCAGCACTATTTATAGGAGCCCCAGTGTGGAAGCAACCCGAATATCCATTGACAGGTGAATGGATAAGGAAGACGCAGTATGTACATACAGTGGAGCATGTACCCAGTCACAAAAAAGAACGAAATAATGCCATTTCCAGCAACACGGACCTAGAGACCATCACACAAAGTGAAGAAAATCAGACGGAGAAACAAAATACCCTATGATATCACTCATGTGTTGAACCTAAAACAATTACACAAATGAACTTTTCTATAAAACAGAAAGAGACTCCCAGATATAGAAAACAAACTTCTGGTTACCAAAGGGGGAAGGGAGGGAGGGATAATTAAGAGGTTGGGATTCACAGATACACACCACTATATATAAAGTAATCAACGAGGACCTACTGCATAGCACTCTATGGGATACTCTGTAATAACCTATATAGGAACATAGTCTGAAAAAAGAATATAGACATGCACAACTGAATCACTTTTCTGTACACCTGAAACCAATACAACACTGTAAATCAACTACACTCCAATATAAAATAAAAAATGTTTTTTAAATTTTTCAATAAGTAATAAGTCAATGAAGGAAAAAAAATCTCTGCTCACCAGAAAAAAAGCAGCAGGACTGAATTTCAGACTCGTCACTTGGCACCGGAGCCCTCAATGCTAATAAATACGGCCTATGAGCTGACCGACACCAGCACCGTTAACAGTGACACAGACATGCCACTCATCTGGGAGGGCCATCATAACAGGCTTCACCTTTACAGAGCAGACAGTGCAGCCAAGTGTGGCACATACGCCTACTTTTAAATAAATACACAGATACACCCAGAGCAAACAAAACCTGCAGGAAGGTACAACACATTTAACAGTGACCATTTCCAGATGGTAAGATTATGAGTGGTGTCTGCCCTCTCTGTGCACATCTGTTCTACCCTCTGCCTCTCAGGACCAGGCATGTACTGGCTGTACAGACGATCAGTTAGAGAAAGAGAAAGAAACCCAGCATGAAAGGGGTGTTTAGATAGAAGTCCTGGCTGCAAAGCTGTGGCAGCAGATGGCTCTCTCTGGGTTTTAGCCTGAAGTTTAGCCCCTTTTTAATCACAAAACATCTGTCCAGCTCATTTCTACAGACAACAATAGAAGGCTCCAGTCCACTGAGTCCAAGGTGGCAGGGGGAGCTGAGTGGAGGCAGTTCATCCCTACCTGCAGGCTCTCATTCACCTCAGCACCCCCCAGCAGGTGTATTATGCCTTTTTTTTAACTTTTTAAAATAATTTATTTCATTTTATTTTGGGCTGCGCTAGGTCTTCGCTGCTTTGGCTTGGGCTTTCTCTAGCTTTGGAGAGCGGGACCTACTCCTTAGCTGTGGCACACAGGCTTCTCCCTGCTGTGGCTTCTCTTGCGGCAGAGCATGGGCTCGAGGGCGCATGGGCCTCTGCAGTTGCAGCATGTGGCCTCAGTAGTTGCGACTCCTGGGCTCCAGAGCACAGCTCAACAGTTGTGGTGCACAGGTTTAGCTGCTCTGCTGCACATGGTATCTTCCCAGACCAAGGATCGAACCCTAGTCTCCTGCATTCGCAGATGAATTCTTTACCACTGAGCCACCAGGGAAGCCTCCACGCGTTTTCTTAATTGAAGCGTAGTTGATTTACAGTGTTTCTGGTGTACAGGAAGGTGACTCAGTTATATATATATATTTTTTCTTTTGGATTCTTTTCCATTATAGGTAATTATATTTAATATAGTTCCCTGTGCTTATATATTTTATATACAGTGATGTGTATCTATTATGCCTTTTTATTTCCTATAATTCTGATGCTCTGACCCCTGGGGGCTTGCTAACCCTGGAGAGGTAGCCTTCCCCCCGCTACCCCCCAGGGCTAGTCAATCCCTCGAGACAGTTAACACTTAGGCAAGACTTTTACATGCAGACTAACCGGAGCCCACACCCCAACACCTTCTCTGTGAGGCTCTTCTGCTGGAGACCACGCTCTACCTCCCCTAACTGCCCAGGTACCAGTCTAGCGGAGACGGTCCCAGGCTACGGAGCCCGCTGGAGTTATTCAAACCAACCCATCCTAAGGTGTAACTCTGCCTTGCCATTCCTGCAGAATCCACACAAAGGCTCTTGCCCACATTATCCTCCAGGCCCCTCTGCCTCCTGAACAACCCTGATGCCTCCCCCTGTGGCCCTGTGTAGCTCCTCCTCTCAGCAACTAACTGTCTGCTTGTAACAAACTGTCTTTTCAACAGCAGTCATCTCCCATCTGTAGGCCTCGGCATTGCTGAGCAACAATAAAACCTTCATTCACAATAGCAAGGGCGGCAGGTAGGGTGGTGGCAGGGGCAGGAATTCCCTGGTGGTCCTGCAGTTAGGACTTGGCATTTTCACTGCCATGGCCTGGATTCGATCCCCGGTTGGGGAACTAAAATCCTGCAAGCCTCATGGTGTGGCCAAAAATAAAAATAAAAAAGAGAGAAAGATAAAAATACAGTAATAGGCAGCACCTTCACAGTGGCAGGTAAAGGACAGATAAAGGAGCACCCGGCTCCTTTAGGGACCTGTGGGCCTCTGGCACCCTTGCCAAGGCTGATGGTCACCTCTAGATGCTCCCTGCAGCTCACACTGAGGACCACGCCACCCCTGCTCTGTGATGCCTGCAAGTCGGCCGTGGCCTGAAATTCCAACCTCCACAGCAGTCATTCCAGAGGCTCAGCCCACCACAGGCAGCCCACTGCCCACCTCCACTCTCCCAGGACACTCACTGCACCACGGCTCGGGGTTCCACGGGGCTCAGGGTGTCATACACCGTGACCAGGTCACTGCCACGTTCATCACAGGTGGCAACATCGAAGCTGCGGAAGGTGAGGCTCAGCACGGAGTCAGCGTCCCCCCGCAGCGTCCACTGGCAGCGGGCGTGAGATGGGTAGGGGCTGTCGGGGAAGCCGGGTGTGCTGAAGCGGGTGGGCTCGCTGCCCTGGGCGTGCAGGGCAAAGCTGCAGCTGTCTGTGTGGGGCAAGAGGACACGGGGCTGAACTGGGCAGGAGAGCCACCAGGACCCCCGCCCATGAGGGTGCAGCCAGCCCTGGCCCCTCTAAGGTGCCCCAGGCTGCTCTGGACCCGGGAGAGGCCAGGAAGGGGGTTTGTCCTGGCCTGGGAGAGGCAGAAGGATCTGGCCATCACCATGTGTGACTTTGGCAGACCCCCCTGACTGAGCGGGCATGTGGCCACATCGCTTCCCTTCTCCTTCGGGAGGAGGGCAGATACTTACTGTCCCGGGTGTTCTGTACTATTCTGGGGTCACTGGCTGAAGAACAAGAGGGATAAGAGAACACTTACTCATGCAGTCCATTTCCTCATTCCCCTAGAGGGAGGTGCCCGGCCAGCTCACAGTCTCCTCTCCTAGGCACTGAGTCCAGGAGAGCTGAGGCCCCCACACCAGCCCAGGAGCCCTGCTCCAGGCCGGAAAAACGCCCACCCCGGTGGCCCCTGCACTCACGGAAGGCCACCACCGAGGTCATCACGAAGGAGCTCATGGAACGGGCTCGGGGCGGCACTGTGACCATGCGCTTCTCCGCCATGGCCTGCTCAGCTTCCTTCACCAGGTGCTTGGGGATGTCGAACTCTGACCAGTAGTAGGCAATGACGCTGCCCTCGCTGGGGAGAGAGGGCTGAGCCTGAGACGCCCGGGTCCACACCTTCCCAGGTGCCCGGTGAAGACGGGGCAGGATTAAGAGCCTCCTGGCTGGAGGAGATGCTCACCAAGAGACCTTCTCCAGGCCGGTCCCCCCACGCCGCCCTAGGCTCCTGTGTGCCCACCCACCTGCTGACCCCTGAGCCAGAGGCCTGGCCCTTGACTCTCATAGGCTCACACCCAACCGGACTCGCTGGGGTTGCGGCTCAGGCTCAGGTGGGAGAGAAAGCCTGGAGTGGAGTGTGGGCTCTCCCTCTAGCCTGGGCACACTGAGTGACCGTTCGAGTCTGTTTCCTGAAAGTGAAAGGGGCCGACGGCGCCGCCTGCCACGCTGCCTCCGTAAAAGATTCAATGAGATCAGCAAACTCTAAGGTACTTTCCGGATAAAGTCAGAAGAAGGACTGGCGGGCATCCTGGCTCTTCAAGCAGGACCTCGTGGCCTCATCACCCCGGCGGGCCCCACACCCTGCCCGCCCCCCAGCAGCCCACCTCCTGCCAGCCCTCCCAGCACCCACCTGAAGGCGGTCACAGTCGATGTCTTGTAGTAGGGGCCCAGGACCGGGATCCCGCTGTATAAGAACTTCAGCTGAGGGAAGGAGAGGAGGCTGACGGCGGGCCAGAGAGCGCCAAGGACCCCGGCCCCCAACCCAGGCCACTCCCTCCCTCCTGGGACCTGGGCCCCCTAAACAAGCCAGGTGCTGGAGAGCCCCCCGTCACACGTCTGGGGGTGCCAGAGCCGACAGCAGCGCCTGGGGGCCGGGACTCACCGCCTCCTTCACCTTCTTGGCCAGGTTTGCAAACTCAGTGGAGTTGGAGTTCTCGTAGGCATCCAGGAAGTTCTCGTTCCGGACACTCAGGTAGCCGTTGAAGATCTTCTGGACTCGCACATTCCGGTCTGCGAGAGACCCAGGGAGGATGGTGGTCAGAGGGAGGGACGTACGCCCTCCAGTGCCCGCATGGGCCCAGCTGCCCTCAGCCACCCCAGGGAGCGGACCCTGCCATCTCCTCTCCCTCCCCCGAACCGTATCCTCCCTTCACCCCGAGGAGGGTCACTCACCCTGGAAGCGCCATGCCAGGAGCCCCGCCAGGAGGGACAGCGCCAGGAAGGCAGCCAGCACGGCCACCAGCACCACCCACCGCCGCGGGCCGCCCTTCTCCACCTTCCTGCTGTTGTTGGCCGGCAAGAACTCCACGCCTTCCTCACAGCCATTCATATTCTGCACAGAGAAGCCAGCGCACTGCCCATCAGAACCCCCGGCTCTGCAGCCTGCCAGCCCCGCTGGGGAAGGACATGTCCAAGCTCTCACGTTCAGCTGCACGAGAAAAGCCGGGAGGACCGAGCAGTGGCCTCCCCTCCGGGTATCTGCAGGCATGCACTGCCTGAGAACTGTGAGTGTAAATAAAAATGAAACAAGCAGCCCGTCTGAGCTCAGTCAGCTGAGACTGTCACCTCCGTGAGTCACCTCGGACGTAGGAGGGCCAGGTGTGGGGAGAGGTGGCCCAGCCCAGGGATCACCTCCTCAGCACCTCCGGGCAAGCTGCACTGTACACCCTGACCCCAATCCTTGCTCTGCCAGTGTGTAAGCAGCCAGAAGTAAAAGGGCAGTAACGTGGGCAGCTCTGCAGTGCCACGGCAGGGCAAGTCTCTGCCTTGAGCCTGAAGTCTCCCAGCCCAGGACACCATGGCGAGCTGAGAAGGCCAGGTCTCTACTGGAATCCGTGCGTGTCCATGCTCAGACCCAAGAGCATGAAAAACGAACGAAACTTCCAACAAACAGGATGGCGGGGGTGAGGGGGCTCCAGGAATAGGGGGCACAAGTATGGACAGGGAGGTGGGGTGTCTGCAGCGTGCAATGGCAGGTAGGCAAACTCATCCGCCTACAGGACACACTCTTATCTGCAGCCCTAAACAAGCAAAAGCCCCACCCCAAATTCCACAGAGGTGCCCGTTCAGTCTTCAGACGTGGCTGTCTTGGTGTGAACCTCAGACCTGTGCTTGAGCTGACATTTCCTGCTTTGCCACATTCAGACACTCTCACATAGCTTACTCACTGCTGTGAGAGCTTGTCCCCACGCCTGCCCCATTTGGGTGTCTGTATCTCGAATTTCAGTTTCCTAATGGGTTATATTTGGGACTTCATCTAATATCAAACCCAGACATACACCCTCTAGCTAACCCCACCACGATCACCGTACTACAATATATAAACGGATCAAACCAACACGTTGTACACCTCAAAATTACATCTCAAAATGAAATAAAATTTTAAAAACAAAAAAGAAGCACACCCCAGAGTCAACCACTTAAGATGTTTTCAACCTGCTTGTTCTGGAATTTGTCTCCATGTCTCCGAATAATATGCCAATACCACCAACTCGATTCATCTATAAAATATAATCAGCTGACTTATATTACGGAAATGTGTATTTCAAAGTCCTTCCTTCTGTCTTTCACCCATCTTCCCAAAAGATACAGGGCTAAAGTTAAAAAAAAAATTATATCCATACTCTATGTTTTCATTATTAGTCTCGAGAATATTGTTCACTATAATTTCCTTCTCACTACAATTGATTTGTTTTTCCGGCTGTGAATATTCATTTACTCGGGTTTCCCCACCCCCCCCACATATATCTAAGTCTTTCCATACAATCTAAGTGCTCTGTAATGTTCTTCTCACCTTCCACATATAAAGTCTGTCAAAGAACCTTTCATTTTCTTCCTGGAGGCACTCTGCCCTTTCCCGTAGCTGCTGTCTGGAAATTCCCCCCACCACCATGACCCTGGGAAGTTCCTGAATTCAACTTCCTCTTGGGAGGATAATATCTGTGCCTTTCAGGATTATAGTTCCCCGACCAGGAATCGAACCCAGGGTCATGGCAGTGAAAGCATTGAGTCCTAACCACTGGACTACCAGGGAACTTCCAATTCCCTCTTGCATTAAAACCCCCATTTCCTGGATTCCATGTCTTCATCTCTGTTGGCTTACTTCATTTTGGTGGACACATACTTCAGTAGTTTCTAGAGAGAGACATTTCTTGCAACTTTGCATGTTTCAGAAGGACCTTAACTCTGTACTCATGTTTGTTGATATCTGGGCTGGGTATAATTCAAATAATTTTCAAACTTAGAATTTTGAAGTCCCCAATGTTCTACAGCTTTTAATTTTGCTTTGCAGAAATAAGATAATAGTACAAATCCATCATTTTTTATCCATAATTTGTTGTCTTTCTCTGAAAATCTTGAGGAACTGTTTGGAACTGGATCTTTCAACTTCACAACACTGAGCTCTCAGTCCACCCTTTGAGCTTGGAAAGTTATATCTTTCAGTCTGGGAAAGTTTCCTATATTATTTTAAGTTATGCCCTCTCCTTTATCTTCTCTTTTCTCTTTCTAGAAGTCCTACTATATGGATCCTTTATTTATCCTTTCTCTGCTACTATTATCCATCTTGATTTTTAATCTTTCTATTTTTTCATTTCTGCTATCAAAACTTTCATCTCCAAAAGTTCTGTCTTGTTCTCTGATTTTTTGATGCAAAAATGTTCTCATCCTGATATTTCTATTGAGTAACTTTTTTCAATAGAGAAACTGCTGTTGATTTTCTCTTTTGTGTTGAAGGTTTTCCTTAAATGCCTGAGAATACGAGGCTGTTCACTCAAAATCAGGAATGAATTCCTAAAGGTTGTTTGAAAGTTCTGTGGACATGGCTGGCCACAGGTGGCTTCACTTTGGGCCACAATTCAGTGACTAGACAGATACTTTACTGGACAGTCCCAACTGCTAGGCTGTGTAGATCTTTTCTATGGGATGGCTTAGTTACTGCAGAGAATGATTTTCTAGTCTCCAGGATGGGATAATTTAAACCTGCTGCTGCTGCTGCTAAGTTGCTTTAGTTGTGTCCAACTCTGTGCGACCCCAGAGATGGCAGCCCACCAGGCTCCCCCGTCCCTGGGATTCTCCAGGCAAGAACACTGGAGTGGGGTGCCATTTCCTTCTCCAATGCATGAAAGTGAAAAGGGAACGACCCCATGGACTGCAGCCTACCAGGTTCTTCCACCCATGATATTTTCCAGGCAAGAGTACTCAAGTGGGGTGCCATCGCCTTCTCCAATTTAAATCTAGCCACTAGCATTCAGAACACGGGAGAGAAGAGACCTATGACTGTTTTCGCCTTCACTGCAGCCCTCTAGCTCCCGGTGTCCTCGAGTCTGGAGAAATCAATTTCCCATCCCTTCTATGAGATGTGTGGGTAGGAGCATTTTTGTTTGGAGTGGAGGTGGGGCTCTGGAGATTTCTAATAATGCCCTTCCCTGTCTCACCTCTATCTTGTATAAATACCTGAGCCCCATTCCTGAGTCTGGCAGAGGACGTTATCAGAGAAATACTAGGAGAATATTTCCAAGCATTAAAAAGTCATATGTCTTCAAAGGGCTCGCTGAATAATGAGAAAGATAAATGAAAAAGCACACATAACAAAATATATCATGACGAGGTTTCAGAACACCGAGGTTTAAAAGCACATCCTCTACTGCATGATGTGACCGACAAGGGCTTCATTTCCAAAATATACGAGCAGCTCATACAACCCAGTAACAAAAAACAAATACCTCAGTCGACAAATGGGTAGAGGACCTAACCAGCCATTTCAAAGAAGACATACAGATGGCCAACAGGCACATGAGACGATGCTCAACCTAGATAATTATTAGAGAAATGCAAATCAAAACTACAATGAGGTACCACAGGTATTCACTGGTCAGAATGGCCATCATCAAAAATTCTACAAATAATAAACGCTGAACAAAGTGTGGAGAAAGGGGAATCCTCATACTATTGGCGGAAATGTAAACTGGTTCAGTCACTATTGAAAACAGTATGGACGTTCTTCAAAACACTGAAAACAGAGTTATACGATCTAGCAATCCCAGGCCTGGGCCTATACCAGAACAAAATTGTAACTCAAGAAGATACATGTTCCCCTATGTTCCGGGCAGCACTATTCACAATAGCCAAGATATTCAGTTCAGTTCAGTTCAGTCGCTCAGTCGTGTCCGACTCTTTGCATGCCAGGCCTCCCTGTCCATCACCAACTCCCGGAGTTCACTCAAACTCACATCCATCGAGTCGGTGATGCCATCCAGCCATCTCATCCTCTGTCGTCCCCTTCTCCTCCTGCCCCCAATCCCTCCCAGCATCAGAGTCTTTTCCAATGAGTCAACTCTTTGCATGAGGTGGCCAAAGTACTGGAGCTTCAGCTTTAGCATCATTCCTTCCAAAGAACACCCAGGGCTGATCTCCTTTAGAATGGACTAGTTGGATCTCCTTGCAGTCCAAGGGACTCTCAAGAGTCTTCTCCAACACCACAGCTCAAAAGCATCAATTCTTCGGCACTCAGCCTTCTTCACAGTCCAACTCTCGCATCCATACATGACCACTGGAAAAACCATAGCTTTGATTAGATGGACCTTTGTTGGCAAAGTAATGTCTCTGCTTTTCAATTGAAACAACCTAAATGTTGACCAGAGATGAATGGATAAAGAAGATATGGTATATTTATACAATGGAATATTTCTCAGCCATACAAAAGAATGAAATATTGTCATTTGCAGCAACATGGATGAACCTAGGGATTATCATACCTAGGGAAGAAAGTCAGACAGAGACAAATACCATACGACATCACTTATATGTGGAATCTAAAAATTGACACAAATGAATCAAGCAAAATTTCATGGTCATGGGTTGGAAGACTCAAGATAGTTAAGATGTCTTATTTTCCTCAGATGCCTATAGCGTCAGCACTATCTTGATCAAATCCTCAGCAGGCTGTTCACAGAAATTGATGAGCTGCTTCTGAAATTCGTACGCACCAAGCTCTGAAAAGGAACAAAACTGAAGGACTTACATCACCTTATCTTGAGATTTACTGCAAAGACAACACATTTTTTTTTTAAGTCATGCATTTCATTTCCAAGAGTGACTTTGATTCTTAGATGGTTCTTTTTTTAAACCATAGCCTTTTCGATTCTATGAATTCACCACCTTCTTGTTCTTTCTTAGGATACCAACTTGATTGTTTTTATATGATCTTCAGAATCATGTCTTTGCCCATCTAGGTTGCAGGATTGCTGTAAATGTCCAATGGTCTTTGGTTGTCTAAACATACTGGAAAATGAAAAAACAGTAAGGCTTTAGCTAGACTCTGAGCAAACTGTGTGTCTATGTTTATATGTGCTGGAAGAAATGTAACAGAATAATAGTTTATTCAGTTTATTTTCAGTGTAAAGGGTAACTTCACAACTGTTTTCTTACTCAAGCCCCACAACAACCCTGAAAGCATTCATGACAGGTATCCTCACTACCATTCTACAGAAGGGCAGGGAGAAATGATGAGTTTGTGGGATCACACAGCCACGAGGTGGCGCTTCAGATTTGACCTTCATCTTCGGCCTCCCTCAGTCAGCATCCAGAACTCAGGGAGCAAGTATTCTGGGAAACGGGAAAGCAAACTCCTTGGGAAGGAAAGGTGGCTGACAGCATGGACAGTGGACCCCAGGGGCGACCCCAGGCTGGCTGCGGAGCACAGTGTCGGCGGTGGGGCTGGCTCCAGGGTCTGTTCATCCCTGCGGTGTGAATCCTGGGCTCCGATCAGCCCAGAAATACTGTTTAATCAGTAACTAGATGACTTATTTTATTACCCTACTCTTGGCTCCATTTTCAGGTATATGAGAGATCATCTTGCCTAACCCAGTCATTTTACTGATAAGGAGACTGAGTCTGAGAGACAGGGAGTGACCTGTCCAAAGTCACAAGGGAGGTGTTGCTGCTGTTGTTCATCACCAAGTCGTGTCCGACTCTTTGTGACCCCATGGACTGCAGCACTCCAGGCTTCCCAGTCCTTTACCATCTCCCGGAGTTGACTCAAACTCATCTCCATCGAGTCGCTGATGTCATCAAACCATCTCAACCTACGTCACCCTTTTCTCCTTTTGCCTTCAATCTTTCCCAGCATCAGGGTCTTTTCTAATGAGTCAGCTCTTCCCATCAGGTGGCCAAAGTATTGGAGCTTCAGCTTCAGTCTTTCCAATGAATATTCAGGACTGATTTCCTTTAGGATTGACTAGTTGGATCTCCTTGTTGCCCAAGGGACTCTCAAGAATCTTCTCCAACACAATTAGAAAGCATCTTCAGCACTTAGCCTTCTTTATGGTCCAACTCTTACATCCGTACTTTGGTTACTGGAAAAACCATAGCTTTGAATCTATGGACCTTTGTTGGCAAAGTGATGTCTCCCCTTCACAAAGGGAGTGAAGCCAGTAAAACAACAAAGAGGGACGAGCCACACCAACCCTTGTGGCTGGGGTTTTATGGATGCATGGGACCAGGAGGCCCCCAGGGAAATAGGAGGCAGGCAGTTCCCACTGGCTCAGGGTCAACGGCAAACACAGCCTTCTCCCTACATGCGACCACCTCTACAGGCCAGAGAGCTGATGGAAGTGGGAGGATCTGCATGCCCACCTGGGCCTCTCCTTTCTCTTTCATAAAGTAAACATATTTGCAGGTGCACACATAAAACCCGTGCTGTGCTGTGAAGCAGGTGCTGGCCTACCACAAACAGAGGCCACACAACTCTCGTGGCCTCTTCTCACCAGCCGGCTTGAGTCAGATCCTGGAGGCTCAAGGCCAGCTCAGACAAGAGTGTGAGGAATGACTTCCTGGAGAACAGACGGACATCACAGGTGCACAAGGAGGGACTCACAGGTGCACACAAAGCTCCTGGAGGGATGACCCAGGGAGCGGGACACCAGGGCAAATCCGATCACCACGCAGTCCACCTGACTTCCTGGAGGGATGGGGGGTACCACCCCAAGACCCAGGAGTAGAGACATGTAAACCGTAGACAATATCATATTTTCTGTCAGTTTAAAGCACGCCAGTGCAAATGATGCCTATCCTCCCCAAAGTCAGGGGTTGTCCAAAAAACAAATTTATAGAAGGTAAAAAGGAAAAGGCATATCTTATTTGATGCTATAGGAAAGATCCTTGTGGGCTTCCGCAGTGGCTCGGTGGTAAAGAATCCTCCTGCCAATGCAGGAGACATGGGTTCGATTCCTGGATCAGGGATGATCCGCTGGAGAAGGGAATAGCAACCCACTCCAGTATTCTTGGCTGGAGAATCCCATGGACAGAGGAGCCTGGAGGGCTACAGTCCATGGGGTTGCAAAGAGTTGGACACGACTGAGTGAGTAAACAACAGACCCTTGTAGCCACTCTACTCCTGTTAAGTACCAAACTCACCAGAGCTAAAAGCTACATGCTTAGCAAGCAAAACTGTGTCCAAGTCAGCCTCAGAAGCCTCCTCTGGGCAGCACCCTTCGCCCAGTTCCCCGAGTGCCCCCGGATGGGCTGGCACCACTGCTCGCCGCCCAGGCCGGCTCTCCCACGGGCTCCAGGGACCAGCAGATCCAGAGCCAGCAGCTGCAGCTGGCAGCCCATTACGGTCCTTGCGGGAGAACAGCTACTGGTGAGTGCTTGTGTTTACAAACAGCAGAAAGGACAGGAACGACCCAAAAATCCACGCGAGATTCCAGTCAAAGCAGACAGGGAAAAAATAAATAGTCACACCAGGCTCTCCTTTTTAAGACTGTTCCTCGTTTGGCCAAGGTTGGGTGTGATCTGTTGGGAAGGCAGGGGATGAAGCTGAGGCTAAAGAGGTCACGGAGAGTCCTGGGAGGGGCCATGAAACGCCCTCACGTGAGGCCTGATGACGTGCTTCTGCAGCTGAGGATCAGGATCAAGGGGCAGAAGTGATGTCGCTGGCTGCAGACACTGACCTGAGGCTAGACAGGGTGGCTGGCTTCATGCACCACTCCCAGCTCCACTGTGACTGCTGGTCACAGTCTCCGTGACTCAGTATACCCACCAGGTGGGACAGATTTCAATTCTTTTGTAAGAGTTATTTGTTTCTTTATTTTTGACTGATCTGGGTTTTAACTGCACACAGGCTTTCTCAAGCTGAGGAGGGTGGTGGCTACTCTCTAGTGGCGGGACACGGCTCTAGAGCATGGGCTCAGTAGTTGCAGCACACAGGTTAGCTGCTCTGCAACACGTAGGATCTTCCCAGCCCGGGGATCGAACCTGTGTCCCCAGCATTGGCACGTGGATTCTTAACAACTGGACCACCAGGGAAGCCCAGGATGGATGTCAATTCCATGATGAGAACCAGAAAATATCCGTGAGATGGTTCAAACAAGAAAGCATGGTGTGCATGCCTGCAATCATTTCCCAAGGTGAGGGTCCATCTCGTGCGACTTCGAAGATGCCTTTATTTTCAAGAGGAAAAGACAAAGCCAGCATAACTCCCTTGGCCACTTCCCAATGCCAGGTCAAGTTAGATCCTGGCAAGAGTCCCTAGAAACTCAGCGTGGCTCAAGGCCACCAGAGATGACAGAGCAAAGAGTTAATTCCAAAACCTAACACTGTCTTTGTCACCCTGGGAGATACTGAGTGTAATACAATGTATAGCACTGAGATACCAGGGGTGAACCTGGAGAAAGGCCCCTTCTTCAAGTTGCTAGTTATAAAGGGACCCTGTCTCTAGGCAGGAGGGGCCCTACTTAGATGGGCTCTCTCCAGTTTAATCAGCAGCATAGGCTTACCTGGTGGGCCAGTGGATAAGAATCCACGTTGCAATGGTTTGATCCCTGGTCTGAGAAGACCCCATATCGGGTAGCTAAGCCTGAATGCCACAACTATTGAGCCCAAGCTCTAGAGTCCACGAGCCCACAACTACTGAAGCCCACATGCCCTAGAGCCTGTGCTCCGTAACAGAGAAGCCACTGCAATGAGAAGCCCGTGCACCTCAGCTAGAGCAGTCCCCGCTCTCTGCAAGTAGAAAAAACCCAGGCACAGCAACGAAGACCCAGCACAGCCAAAAAGTAAATACATAAATCTTAAAAAACCAGCACCCATCAAAAAACACTCAAGCGGCTGTAGGCAGGAAGCAGCCGACATGCAGGCTCTCAAGGGCAGGGACTTCACTCACTCTGCGGTCACTGCAGTCCCAGCCCTGCACAATGACCGGCACAGAGAGGACACTTGATCTGCTCATCACAGGATGACTGAAGCAACAAAGGAGAAGGGAAAAGGCACCCACTTCAGAATCCACTCACTCACCAGCCCTGGGGCGACTGATTCCCCAAAGAAGCCAGATTCTCAAGAAACAAGAGGCTCTCCTCAATCGCACCACCCCAGCATTTCCCAGACTTGCCTGGTGCGAAAAATAATGATTAAAATACACCAGCGAAAGGAGCATAGGGCTTGCCCAGTGTCCAGAACCCCTGGCCCCTTTCCTAGGAGGTTCAGATGCTGCGGGGCAGGGGCACCACCCCAGGGTCTGCAAGCTTAACCCACATCCCAGGTCATTCTCGGGAAATGGATCTGAAGAGTACCAGCCAGGCCGCCTACCCTTTCCTGGAGGCTGCTGACCCGGCCCACCCACCTCCCCTCTCAGTGAGAGGAGCCTGCCAGCTGGGTCATGTCAGTTTCAGTTGGCCTATTTTAAGCAACCGCCTGGGATGCAAGGTACCTGCAAGAGGGGCTGGACTTGGCGTCCAAGCTCAGGGCCCCCCCACAACAGCTTATGAGCAGCACCCAGAAGTCCCGGAGGCTGCCAGCAGACACACACTGCCAGCCGAGGCTCGTCAGCGGCTGATAGCCTCCCTGAGCTCTCTGCCTTCTTGTTGCTCGACCCTCTGACCCTTCCCTTTCAACCTGGTCTCTTCTCTCAGCTGCTGACCTGCCAGGAAATGGGTGAGGTGCCGGGGCCCTACAGAGAATCCAGAATTACCTGCAGATCTGTGACCCCAAGGCATCCAGGAGAATAGAAAGCTGAATCAGAGCCAACGGCTCCCACTGGAGGAAATAAACCCAAACTCTGTACACCTGGTCAGAGCTGGACGGAAAGTTCCCAGGGTCTGACTCAGTCAACTGTGGGCACAGGACCTGGTGATTCTCTGCCAGTCAGCGTCCGGCTCCTGCAGGTTTCACACCTGTATCCCCTCCCCATTCTTGGCACTGCCCAGGGTCCCGCCTGGCCACACCACTGTGGCACCAGGACCACACACACCTGCAACCAGCTTCGGCAGATACAAGCCTCTTTCTTTTACGAGGGGTCAGGCTGGGTGGATTTCTACCCCTCCAACACTGGTCTGGGCGTGCTAACCTTGTCCTCAGCCAGGTGGCCCCCAGACCTGTGAGGAAGTAGGTTGGTGCCCATCCCGCCACCCTGAAAGGCTCGGCGCCCATCACCACCTCCGAAGCCCAGTGTGTCCCCGAGGACAAAGCCGGGGCCCAGCCCCTCCAGGAAGTGTCTGTGGACCACCTCAGTCCACAGTCTTTGTCCCTGGGACCTCTCCTCCCTTAGACCCTTGGCATCCATGATATCCCCAGGGCACAGCGGGCAGACAGGCAGTCCTGGGAGGTCAGGCGCCCCAGTTTCCTCTTTCTACTGCTTCTCTCCCCCACACCCTCTACCCTTGACTTTGCCCAGGGTTAAAACCTGATTGACAGACTGACTGAAGGACTTCGCTCTTCACAGCCAGAACTAAGTAGCCTACCCAAGACAGGTTCCAAGGCCCAGGGAACTTTCCAGACCTGCCTCCACTCCCCTGGAAGCGGAGAGAAAGCTCAGTCTACCCAGGGATCAGCTGACAGCTCGCCAAGCTCTCTGGTGTCAGCCACCCCGCCACGTGCTATACCTTCAGCATCTAACTTTAGACCTTCCTGGTCTCTTCCTCTCCCAGTCCTCAGTTACACGCTCCCCCTCTTTTGTAATTCCAAGCAGAGAATTCTATCTCAGATGGGCTCCAAGATTCTATAACAGAGCAGCACCCCTCAATACAGCCAGTCTCTTTGATCCCACAAACTTTGCCCCCACTGTGTCCTTTTTGGTCAGAAACCCTCTTCCGGGCCCAGCCACACCCACCTTCCTCCTGTCACCTGACCGGGAGCAGACGTATCTGCCTGCAGGGGCAAAACCAGGCACATTCCCCCAGAAGCTGAACCAGAAAGAAACTGAACAAGAAACTTAGAAACTAACAAGACTAAGAAGCTAACAAAGGAGAAAGGAGCACCATGCAATTTCTTTTCATCTTTCTTCTTGACTTTATTCTCACTGAGCCCAAGGGCCAGTTTCATGGGATAGTGCTTTTTTTAGTCATTAACACTTTTGTTGAGATCACTGTAAATTCAAATGCAGTCGTAAGAAATAATACCAAGATCTCTTGTACGCTTCACCCGTCTCCCTCAATAGTAACATCTCATAAGACTATAACACCACGACACTGCTATAACCCACAGATCTGATTCAGCTTTCCCATTTTACTTGTACTGATTATTAAGTTCCATAAGGTTTTATCACTGGTGTATGTCTGTGTATGTATATGTCTGTGTATCTATCAACAGTCAGGATTCTGAACCAAGACTTCCCTGGCAGTCCAGTGGTTAAAACTCCTTGCTTTCAGTGCAGCAGGCATGGATTCGACCCCATGGACTGTAACCCGCCAGACTCCTCTGTCCACGGGATTCTCCAGACAAGAATACTGGAGTGGGCTGCCATTTCCTTCTCCAGGTTATCTTCCTGATGCAGGGATCGAACCCGAGTCTCCTGCATTACAGGCAAATTCTTTACCATCTGAGCCACCAGAAAGGCCCCAGGAATGTTAGAAGAGTGAAAGTGTGAAAGTGTTAGTTGCTCAGTCGTGTCCGACTCTTTGCGACCCTGGACTGCAGCCTGCCAGGCTCCTCTGTCCATGGGATTCTCCAGGCACGAATGCCGGAGTGGGTTGCCATTTCCTCCTCCAGGGCCAGGAACATTAGCTCAACTGCAAATCTAGCAGTTTGGGAGAAAGCACTGAATATGCAAACAAGAAAGCCCCATCCCCAGGGAGAGGCCTGGAGGCCCCAGTCCACGATTACAACCCGTGCAAGGACAGAGCGAGCAGAGAACTGTGGAACTGGGTCTGGTCCCATCCCCTGGGGGCCACCCGTTCTGGGGAAAACAGCTTTTAGGGCTACAGCCAGCGTTACAAAACTTTCCCTTCCCCCAGGGCACTCGGCATCACAATAGCCCAGCATATTAGCGTTGCAATAGAACCAGCCCCGTTCCTCCCAGCTCCTCCAGCTCCAAGCAGCTACAAAAACACTCCTCTGGGTCTGCTCTTTGTCCAGCTCAAATGCTCAACTCAACCAACCGTTCAAACTGTTTCCTGAACCTCTGGTCGTCTGGTGCCACTTCACAGGAGCAACGTTCCCGTTAAGACTTGGAACCCAGAATTCAGCAGCAGAATTCAAGCAGGTCGGGGCTGTTTGTCAATTTCTTCCCCTAGCCCTTTGGCTCTGTTTCCATTCACTGTTCCATAACACAGGCAATTAGCACACACAAATACCACAAATAAAATAACAATACAGAATGACACATCCACTTGATGAAACTTGACACAGCAATCAAGAATAGCTTTTCAAAGAGTAGGAAAAAACTCTCTAAAACACAATGTTAACTGAAGAAAAACAAAGTCAGTGTTGGGCCCTTCCCACCCTTCCAAACTCCCGCTTAGGTGCCTCCTCTGAGAAGCTCCGCAGGAAAGCCCTGCCCCTTCCAGTCTCCCCAGCGTCCCAAGCACAGCTCCAGCGGCAGTTGGTCAGTGCTCAAGGTCAACCACCTGCTCCTTAAGGATGGAGGTGGGGAACGGGAGGGAGCCATGTCTTGTTCCACAATCCTAGCATGCATAAAGATCTGTAATAAATGTGTGATGAATTAGTTCATTACAACCATGCCTTTAGCTGCAGAACAGGAAGAACATTATGATTCCATTTGGGAAAGAATATATGTACACATAATATTAATATGCATACAAGTATTGGTTCATGCCTAAAAGACTGGGGGAATAGAAATCAAACTACTTATAGGGATTCTGAAACCTGGGGGAGAAAATTTCAGAGGAATTTTACTGTGTATATTTCTACATTGCTCAACTTTTAAAAAACAGTCCTGAGGCACCCCTGGTGGTCCAGTGGTTAGGAAACTGCCTGCCAATGAAGGAGACACAGGTTTCATCCACGGGTTCGATCCCTGGTCCGGAAAGATCCCACATGCAGTGGAGCAACTAAACCCGTGGGTCACAACTACTGAGCCTACGTGTGCTACTGAATCCCACTCGCCCTAGAGCCCGTGCTCTGCAACAAGGAAGCCACCGCAATGAGAAGTCTGCACACCATAAGAAGAGTAGCCCCTGCTCACCACAACTAGAGAAAACCCACACAGCCAAAGATAAATAAGAGTCTTTTCCTAACTTCAACAATCAGAAAAAAGAAAGCAACTTTTTAATAGAAAATATACACAGGCAATACCAAGATGTTAAAAAGCCTCTCTAGGGAATTCCCTGACGGTCCAGCAGTTAGGATTGCACGCTTTCACTGCTGAGGGCCTGGGTTCAACCCCTGGTCAGGGAACTAAGATCCCAGAAGCCGTGAGATGTGGCCAAAAATAAATAAAATAAAATATGAAAATAATTGTTTAAAGTATGACCAAGTAAAAACGCTGGGGAGCGGGGAGATTTACTTGACATTTTAGGGAGACACATTACAGGCCTGGCTTCGTCAACTCAAAACTCTGGGTCTGCCGTGGCGTCCTGAGGGCTCCTTGGACTCCTTCGGTCCCAGCCGTGGGGGGCTGAAGGCTTGGCATCTGCAGTCAGGGTGGTGCGCTCACTCTCAGTGAAGCCGGAAAGAGTGCTATTCTGCACGGCCTCTCCGGAGGCAGCCCAGGGCCTTCTGACTCATGATTAAGTCATCCCAGGTGTCAGCCTTTCCCTCCCGGTAGGATGCCAACGACAGAGACGATTTCTCCAAGACCACATCAGAGCTATTTCGATATAAGAAACGACACAGGAAGGATGCAGGGACAGCCCCAAGGCCACCGCCCTGAGCGACTTGGGTGAGCAAGGGCACCCTCTTGGGCACAGCTGTGCAGCGAGACACCCGTTCCTCCAGCCTGCAGCCCTCCACTGTGCCCAGCAGACAGGAGGCTGAGACGCCTTCCGGAACATACACTGCACATGTACAACCACACACTAGGCAAAACCCCTGTAACATGGCACAGACTGCACAGAACACGAAAAACTATAGCTGATTCGTTTCCTCTGGCAGGTGAAGTTCTTCTATGTTAAAATTCCCACTATGGGCTTCCCTGGCGGCTCAGTGGTATAGAGTTAGCCTGCCAACGCAGGGTTGATCCCTGGTCAGGGAAGATCCCACTGCAGCAGAGCAACTAAGACCTTGTGCCACAACTGCTGAGCCTGTGCTCCAGAGCCGGGGAGTCGAAACCCCGGAAGCCCACGCGCCCTTGAGCTGGTGCTCCACAACAAGAGAAGCCACCGCAAGGAGAAACCAGGGCACTGCAACGAAGAGTAGCCCCCCTCTCGCCACAACTAGAGAAAAGCCCGCACAGAAACGAAGGCCCAGCACAGCCAAAAATAAATAAATTTAAAAAAAATTTTTTTAATTCTAATAAAATAATTTTTAACCATGCGTATCCTAAACAAAAGCTACATTTTTCAGCGTCCTCTCCAGTCGGTCTCCTGGTTTACCAGGTGAGGTTTACCAACCTCATCAAAGGAGAAACCAGTCGGGTGTGGTGTGAGAGGTCGGCAGTGGACCCATGTTGGTGCCTGGTGCTCAGGACTCTCTGTCCAACCATGTGTTCCAGGGCTTTCCTGGGGATGTGCGTCAATCACCCACCCTTCGGAATACAACTGTACAACGGCTTTGCGGTTAAGGCCGCAGACTTTGAAGTCGCACAGATCTAGGTTTGAACTCTCACTCTGCCTCTAACTGCCTTTCGGCCATTCCGTCGGTTCAGTCCTGTCACTCAGACACGTCCAACTCTTGGCGACCCCATGGACTGCAGCACACCAGGCTTCCCTGTCCATCACCAACTCCTGGAGCTTGCTCAAACTCATGTCCATTGAGTCGGGGGTGCCATCCAACCATCTCATCCTCTGTCGTCCCCTTCTCCTCCTGCCTTCAATCTTGTCCAGCATCAAGATCTTTTCAAATGAGTCAGTTCTCTGCATCAGGTAGCCAAAGTATTGGAGTTTCAGCTTCAGCATCAGTCCTTCCAATGAATATTCAGGACTGACTGATTTCCTGAATATTAGGATGGACTGGTTGGATCTTCTTGCTGTCCAAGGGACTCTCAAGAGTCTTCTCCAACACCACAGTTCAAAGGTATCAATTCTTCAGCGCTCAGCTTTCTTTACAGTCCAACTCTCACATCCATACATGACTACTGGAAAAACCAGAGCTTTGACTAGACAGACCTTTGTCGGCAAAGTAATATCTCTGCTTTTTAATATGCTTTCTAGGTTGGTCATAGCTTTTCTTCCAAGGAGAAAGTGTTTTTTAAATTCATGGCTGCAGTCACCACGGCTGCAGTGATTCTGGAGCCCCCCAAAATAAAGTCTTTCACTGTTTCCATTGTTTCCCCATCTGTTTGCAATCAACTGATGGGACTGGATGCCATGATCTTCAGTTTTTAAATGTCGAGTTTTAAGTCAGCTTTTTCACTCTCCTCTTTCACCTTCAAGAGGTTCTTTAGTTCCTCTTCACTTTCTGCCATTAGAGTGGTATCATCTGCATATCTGAGGTTGTTGATATTTCTCCTGGCAATCTTGATTCGAACTGTGCGTCATCTAGCCCAGCATTTCACATGACGTACTCTGTATATAAGTTAAATATGCAGGGTGACAATATACAGCCTTGACTTACTCCTTTCCTAATTGGGAACCAGTCTGTTCCATGTCCTGTTCTAACTGTTGCTTTGTGAGGTGCATACAAATTTCTCAGGAGGCAGGTAAGGTGGTCTGGTATTCCCATCTCTTGAAGAATTTTTCAGTGTGCTGTGATCTACACAATCAAAGGCTTTGGTGTAATCAATAAAGCAGAAGTAGATGTTTTTCTGGAACTCTCTTGCTTTTTCAATGATTCAACGGATGTTGGCAATTTGATCTCTGGTTCCTCTGCCTTTTCTAAATCCAGCTTGAACATTCAGAATTTCACAGTTCATGTACTGTTGAAGCTTGGCTTGGAGAATTTTGAGCATTACTTTGCTAGCATGTGAGATGACTGCAATTGTGCAGTAGTTTGAACATTCTTTGGCATTGCCTTTCTTTGGGATTGGGCCATTATGCAAACCTTTTGAATCTCAGTACTGTCATCTGTTGGTGCTTCCCAGGTGGCGCAGTGGTAAACAATTTACCTCCCAAGGCAGGAGACGCAAGAGACATAGATTTGATCCCTGGTGGGGAAGATCCCCTGGAGGAGGAAATGGCAATCCACTCCAGTATTCTTCCTTGGAGACTCCCATGGACAGGGGAGCCAGGTGGGCTACCGTCCACAGAGTCACAAAGAATCAGACACGACTGAGCAACTGAATGCACATGGTCATCTATAAACTAGGCATTTTTCTCCTATAGTTTCTGTGAGGATAAGAAAGAATAAACCAAAGTGCTCATATTTAGTGATGGGTAGTAATGACTGTCATCCTATTCTTCTTCACATTTCGCCACCATCACCACCAATCCAAGAGAACAAAGGATCCAAGATTCTGAGCTGCTAGTCAACCATCACAAGGATTCTAAAGATTCTGTTGCTAAGCCTAGAGGAACAAGCAAATTCTGAAAACGTGAGCTTCCAAGATGGAATTCTTAGTAGGAATCTGCTTCTAGAAAAGTTCTTAGCAAAGAAAAAAGGGCAAATACTACCCACAAACATTGAGCAAACCCCAAACACTCTTCTCACCACTGCCAGCCCGGGTGAGAGTTCCACGAGCCTCTCAGAAGTTCCCAGTGACCCTTCCTATACTACCAAATGGTTATTATAAATATGTTAAGTCCCAGAAAGTCCCAAGAAGAAAAATCCATTTTCTTACCAAATCAAATCAGCTCTTACCCTTAGTGCTTCATCCCTTTCTGAGCCCACTGGGCTACTAGCCCTGTATTTCACTAAGGCAGTCCAAGTGGAATATAGCAAAGCCAGACTGCTTGGGTTCAAATCCTGATCTCACCACTGTTTCGCTCTGTGACCTTAGGCAAGTTACTTAGCCTCTCTGTGCTCCACTTCCTTCACTTATAAAAGGATAATAACAGTACTGATGCTAAGAGGTATAATACATGGTCCATGCTCAATAAACTCAGCAATGATTAGCATTCTAAACACTCCAGCAGCATGCATGTGGCCAGAAGCCACATGTTTGGGACCTGGGCTCCTTGGGGGTTTGTCACACAGTCGCTACTTTTCTAAGAATAGACTTTCTCTTTTAGGAGACATGAGCCAATAGCCTGGGCAGAACCACAGACCAGAGAAGGGGATGACACCAGGGGAACTCCAGAACCACAGCAGCCACAGACCACAGCTGGCCGTCAGGTGTGGGCAGAGGAAGGGGGGCTGTGATGAGATGCATCCCCCACCAAGGAGCCAGCTCATGGAGACTCCCAGGGGTTTGCAGGCGACACAGCCTTCTTCCTTGGGCAGCTGTCAAGCTAGTGCCATCTTCTCTTACCCTCAGTTTTCCCGTGTCCTAAATGAAGGCCATGGATTTCCAGGTGTTCCCAGGACCAAGGTGGAGGGAAGGCTGGGTAAGAGCTGAGGAACACAGGCTTCCTGTCCAATCACAGCACCCAGGTCTCAGTAACGCCCCCCAACCCCCAACCGCACACACCTCCCAGCACAGGGCCTTCCCCTTCCGGAGGGGCCAGCACAGAACCGAGAAAGAAGGAAGTACTTAAAGTTCTGTTTTATGTGGTGGGAGGGAGAAAGGGTTGAGTAGCCAGTCTCAGCACCGTTTCCCTTTCCCAGGAGGACCTTGTTCATAGAAGCTGAGTAAAGGGAGGAGAAATAAAGAGGGTCTCCATCACTGGGGAGACATCCCCTGTGTTCTGGAGACAGGCCACACACCTGTACACCAGGCTGAACCTTATAAAGGGCTTGCATGTAAATTATCCCTTTTAATCTTTGCAACAAGCCTGTAACATACATACCATTTTTATAACACAGAAACTGAAGCATAGAAAGATTAGGTAACATCTCTGAGATCACCTTGAGGGAAAGCAGTGGCACCAGGTCTTGGCTCCACATTAAATATTCCTGTCACCACGTCACAGGTGGCTCTGGCTATAATTCACCTACCCTGGTCCTTCAAGCCTGAGTCAGACATCCCTCCTAAGTGGCCCCCCAGCTTCTCCAGAACCCAGTTCTTACCATGAAAAATCAAATATCTCTATGCTACACTATGGCATCACTGACTCAATAGACATGAGTTTGAGCAAACTCTGGCAGATAGTGAACGACAGAGGAGCCTGGTGTGCTGCAGTCCGTGGAATCGCAGAATCAGACACAAATGAGCAACTGAACAATAATAACATTGCTACACTATACTGGGCGGTCCCTGAAGGCAGAGATTGTGTGGCTGGGCTCTCCCTCAAGACTACTGCCCAGGGCCTGGCACTTGCTCTGTCGATGAGCACCTAATAACTATCTGTCATGTGGATGACCAACTACCTAAGAGAGGAGACCCTGAGAATAGCCAGAGCTGCAAAGCCTGGCCCCCAAGACATCTGATTTTGACCCCACCAAATCTGCTCTCCTAATCCTGGTCTCTGCATGCCGAGGGGACACTGAGTCTTACCAGGCAACACCGACTTTAGAAAGAACCAAGGACTCCTTCTAAACAGCTGCCTGACCACCATCTAAGGCTCGACTGGGGCCAAGACACCCAGTGAGGCAGGCTTCCCAGTTATCGTCAGTGTCCATGATAACTGACATCCGTGTCCCTACTTGCATGCAGGCTGGGCTCATGGTCGCCAGACAGGACATGCACATCAGGTCTCTACAAACACCAGGGAACACAGAGATGGCCACCTCCCACTTAATAGTAATAGGATCAGGTGGAGGGCGCTGGGGCCAGAGTCATCAGTCTTGGGAAGGAGGCAGCCAGATCCAAGCATCACCAAACAGAACCTTTCTCCCTCCACAAAGGGATGGAAGTGGCCAAGAGAAAGGAACTCAAAAGCAACAGCGCTTCTGAGGGACTCAGCGTGACCCAGACTGGCTCTGCTAACACAGAGGACAAACCCAGGGGCAGCGGCTGCACTCCTGGTCAGAAGACAGCTGAGGCAGAGTCCGCAGACCCTGGCTGCAAACATGGCAGGGTGATCCAGAGTGTGAGAGAGCTGGGGAAGCAGGAAGCAGGAAGGCACAAGGGGAGACTTCCTGGAGAAACTGAAATGAGTTTTGGGCACAGCAAGCTACTTTCTTCAGGACAGTGGTAAACAACCGCTCAGTCATGTCTGATTCTTTGCGACCCCATGGACTATAGTCCACCAGGCTCCACTGTCCATGGGATTCGCTGGGCAAGAGTACTGGAGTGGGTAGTCATTTCCTTCTCCAAAGGATCTTCCCATCCCAGAGGTTGAACCTGAGTTTCCTGCATTGTAGGCAGATTCTTTGCTGTCTGGGCGGCCAGGGGAGCCCAGTCAAAGTGAAAGTGAAAGTGAAGTCGCTCAGTTATGTCCAACTGTTTGCGACCCATGGACTGTAGGCCACCAAGCCTCTCCTTCCCTGGGATTCTCTAGGCAAGAATACTGGAGTGGGTTGCCATTTCCTTCTCCAAAGGATCTTCCCATCCCAGGGATTGAACCTGGGTTTCCTGCATTGTAGGCGGATTCTTTGCTGTGTGAGCCGCCAGGGGAGCCCAGAGTCACGTCTAATTTTCATGCACATCTCTTACCATGGCTCTCAAGAGCGTAAGGGCCTCCAGGGAAATAGCCAGATCTTATTCGTCTTTGAGAGCCCGGCCCAAGACCGGGACACGGTACTGCCGGTTACAAGGAGGAGCTTGGCGGGAGGAAAGATGGAGTGATCCACGTGGGAGAAAACGGCAGAATTGGCGTGGAGAATGGATGAGCTTCACGGAAGCTGAGAAATGAGGAGGGACCAAAGGGGAAGGAAGTGAGGGCTGACGGGTGGCCGTGGGAGTTCAAAGGCCAGTGTGGCATGTGGGCAGTGTCAGCTGGAGAGGGTCCCTGAAAGGGAAGTGAGGAAGAGGGAGGGAAGAAAAACAGTCCTGAAATAACACCACCAGACAGCAGGCTTTCTGCTGAGAAGGCAGGGCTCTAGAGCTCCTATTAACAGGCAATTATCAGGGATTCGCAAACACAGAAATTATGGAAAGGAAACATCAGCCGCCAGCAGGGCAGACAACTGGCCACAGACCCCAGCCTCCAGACTGGGTGCTGAGTCCTGCTTCCTCCCACACAGGGTGGCCAAGTGGAGAAAAGAATGCCCACCTCAGTTGTGATTGGTGGCTCAGGGCACCAGGGCAGACCCTAAATCTAGTCTTTGGCAAGCTCCCTCAGTCTGCACACCACTGGAGAAATGGACTGATCGGTGAGACCTCCCAAATCAGGCCCAATGTGGGCCCAACCACCTAGTGTGGGCCAGTAGAGGAGCTCATTGGCCCCAGGGTCTCAGGAGAGAGGGGGACAGGCCCATGTTTGCAGAGCCCCAAACACCTCCTGCGTCTCAGCAGCCCTCAGTGCCCATGACCTGGCGTGCAGGGGACACTGGGGGCCCCACTACAGGGAGGTGGAGGCCTGGCTGCCAGTCCTGCCTGGGCACTGCCACCTAGGGTGCCCTTTTACTGCCATCAGTAAAGAAACTAACAACCCATTTCCACTCTCTATGGTAAGATTCAATGTTTTCAAGTTCCCAACTCATTAGAAAAAACCCTGAGGCTGGGAAAGATCGAACGCAGAAGGAGAAGAGGGGGCGACAGAGGATGAGATGGTTGGATGACGTCACCAATCCAATCGACATGAGTTTGAGCAAACTCCAGGAGATGGTGAAGGACAGGGAAGCCTGGCGTCCTGCAGTGCATGGGGTCGCAAAGAGTCAAACACGACTGAGCGGAACAGGGCTGACCGACTAAACAACAGCAACAAAGATTCTTTCCGCCAAACGAGAGCTCCCTGCTTCAGAGTCTCCAACAGGTTCAAGACACAGGTTCCCACTTCCTTCCCAAAGGGCTCCATCCGCCTTCCCAGAAGACCAAGCAAGCCCCACCCTGGAGTCCTAAGCTTCACGTTGTATGGCAACCGAAGTTCTGGGCTCCCGGTTGCCCTCTGCCCGGGGGGCTCAGATGCCTTCTGACCAGTAAGACAAGAGTAAATTCCCGCAGAGGCCAAGGATTCCAGAACGCTAGAGCCGCCTGGAAACTTCCCTCCCCGGCCCAAACCCCCGCTCACAGCCTGCGCCGCGGCTTCCTTCCCGAGGGGCACGGACCGCGTGGAGATAACCAGGTGCCGAGACGAGCCCACTTCCAGGCCCGGGGTTGGGGTTAGGGAGAGGGCCGGGGGAGGGGACCGCGGGGCTGAGCCGAAGGTCCGGCCAGGCACCCGCCAAGCAGGAAATTCCACCTGTCGGGCCGGCGCCGCGGCCACAAACCGGCAGCGCAGCGGCTCCCTCGGCCGAGACAAGCGAGGCGCTGCCGGTTCCCCGGTCCCCCTGGTACCCCCGGCGCCAAACACCCCCCCGGTTCCCTGTCCCCCCCGGGCCCCCCTCGGAGCCCCCCGACCCCGGAGCCCCCGCGCGTCCCGCCTCGACGGCGCTCGCGCCTCCCACCTCCGGCCGCGAGGTGTACTTGAGTCCAGCGCCGAGGGCACCGGAGCCGCCTGCGCCCCCGCGCGCCCGCTCGCTCTTCATGGTCCCGGAGGCCGTGGGGCTCTAGCCATCGCCGGGGGGCCGGGGCCGGGGCGCGGGACGGGCCTCGTTCAGATCGCAGGCCCAGCGCTCCGGCCGCCCAGGCTCTGCCCGGCCCTTCCTGTCGAGCGCAGGTAGTTTCAGGGTGTGGCTCCCGGGTGGCCCCGCCCCGACCGCCGCGCCGCCGCACCTTCCCGGCCCGTGCCCTCCCCGCCCTCGCCCCCACCCCTGCCCACTCCTCCCCCATCTCAGTCCCCTCCCCTTCCCCATTCCCACCCCCATCTGCCCCCACCCACAGGGCTCGCGGCTGCCTCCTCCCCTGGGGAGCCGGGAAGCTCGGCCACCTCCTGAAGGTGGTGGAGCCGCCAGGCTGACTACCTGCCTCGAGGTGGCCCTCGGCTCGCACTGTGCCCGGCACCGAAGAGGCCAGCGGGAAGGACCGAGCGATGGCGAAACTTAACCCTTCTGCCCTCCTCCTCGCCTAGAAGTGGCCCTTTCCCCTGGAAGACAGCCTCCCAGCCGCCTCTCGGAGGCCTGCCACGATTTCCTTCCGTCCCTGCCTCCCTCCATCTTCAAGCTCTCTTCACCTAGCTCCACATCCAGGTCCCACGTAGAACCCCTCCAAACCCAAACAAAACCCAGGAACGCCCCTGGGCCAGCCTGCCCCTCCAGCCACTGCTCGCCATCCCTCCTGCCAGCAGCTGCCCGCCCAGCCCTCCCCAAGTTCCTCAACCCCGTGCCGTCTTCTCTGTCCTGGGCTCCATCACCCATCTGCAGCATCTGATACCCATAGATCCAAGCCTCCAATGCCCACCTTCCCTGGATTGTAGTCCTACCTTCTTGCCCCTAAACATCAAGGTTCCTAAAGCTCTCTCTTTCAGCCTGTTTTTCCTCTACACTTTCTCAGCAACTCATCTTATGGTTTCAAGGAGGTAAATCTGGGATTTCCCTGGTGGTCCAGTGGCTAAGATTCAGGGGGCTGGGGTCGATCCCTGGTCAGGGAACTAGATCACCCCATGTTGCAATTAAGACCTGGAGAAGCCAAATAAATATTTTTTAAAACCCACAAAGCCAACATGCCCTGCATTGTTAAAATAACTTAAAAAGGAGGTAAGTCAATGGCAACCCACTCCAGTACTCTTGGCTGGAAAATCCCATGGATGGAGGAGCCTGGTAGGCTGCAGTCCATGGGGTCACTAAGAGTTGGACACAACTGAGTGACTTCACTTTCACTTTTCACTTTCATGCACTGGAGAGGGACATGGCAGCCCACCCCAGTATTCTTGCCTGGAGAATCCCAGGGATGGGGGAGCTTGGAGGGCTGCAGTCCATGGGGTCACTAAAAGTCGGACACAACTGAAGCGACTTAGTAGCAGCAGTCTGCCTTCCTAGCATTGACATTACAAAAGAGTGGCAATCTGGCATTAACAGTTCTTTGGGAACTTCTCCATGCTCTACTGGTATTACACAGTCAACAAGTAATACTGAGCACAGACTGTGTGCTGAGCCTTGCTCTAGGTACTTGGAGACAAGAATAAACAAAATAAAAGCCCCCCTTTGCAGCCAGCAAAGGTACATCTAGTCAAAGCTATGGTTTTTCCAGTAGTCATCTATGAATGTGAGAGTTGGACTATAAAGAAAGCTAAGCGCCGAAGAATTGATGCGTTTGCACTGTGGTGTTGGAGAAGACTCTTGAGAGTCCCTTGGACTGCAAGGAGATCCAACCAGTCAATCCTAAAGGAAATCAGTCCTGAATATTCATTGGAAGGACTGATGCTGAAGCTGAAACTCCAATACTTTTGCTACCTGATGCAGAGAACTGACTCATTTAAAGAGATCTTGATGCTGGACAAGATTGAAGGCAGGAGGAGAAGGGGACGACAGAGGATAAGATGGTTGGATGGCATCACCGATTCGATGGACATGAGTTTGAGTAGGCTCAGGAGTTGATGATGGACAGAGAAGCCTGGCGTGCTCCAGTCCATGGGGTCTCAAAGAGTTGGACACGACTCAGCGACTGAACTGATTGAACTGAACTTGCAGTCAGCAAGCTCCGAATGTCCTTCCCAGACTGGTCCATCTTGCACTGTTTCCTCCAGTTATAATATGATCATTCTCCTAGGCTCCAAACCTGACTCTCCACCCTCCTTTGCATCTTGTATGTAATTTGTTCCAGACCTCACCAAGTCTCTCTTAAGTGGGTGATGTGTAGCATCCTCTCTTTCCTCTCCAATCAGAGGATCCCACTCCAAGCTCTTACCCTCCTTTGCCTGGATTAGAAAGTGAAAGTCACTCAGTCGTGTCCAACTCTGTGCGACCCCCGTGGACTATACAGTTCATGGAATTCGCCAGGTCAGAATACTGAAGTGGGTAGCCTTTCCCTCCTCCAGGGGATCTTCCCAAGCCACAGATCAAACCCAGGTCTCCCGCATTGATTGCGGGTGGATTCTTTTTGCCTGTATTAGTGTAAGAATCAAATGGAGAATGTGCCCACTGTGTCCATGGAGAGAAGCTGTGGTGCCGCACTCTGGCCTGAGGCACTGGGGCACCTAGACAGGAAGGATGTCAGCTCCATTAGTCCGGGCCACTGTCCGGACAGTGGCTAAGACTACAGTGGCTTTCCTGCTGGTCCAGTGGCTAAGACTTCACACTGACAGTACAGAGGATCCAGGTTCAAGCCCTCGTTAGGGAACTAGATTCCAAAAGCCACAATGGAAAAAGATCCTGCATGCCGCAACTAAGACCTGGTACAGTCAAATAAATATATATATATATTTTAAAAAGATAAGCCTGAACACATAGGTTTGCAAGTTGGTGTCCCAGCCAGGGATTGTAGTGGCCTTTCCTACATGCTAGAATATACAAAGACAAAAGGAAACTGTGATGAAGAGATTGTCAAGATGGAGTCAGACTGTTCATCAAGAAGAAAGCACAGCCAGCACTCTTAGAAACAGAAACGGATGATGCTGAAGACACATTGTTTATGTTCAATAACCCAAACATCAAAGGAAGGTGTGGCTGCCACGAAAGCTTAATATTTGACTCTTCAGGACTATGCAGTCTGTGGGCCCCAGGAGAACTGCAGAAGCTCCAAGGTTTATTGGAGAAACCACGTGACTGTCACATGCTCAGGGTCTGTAGTATCTGGCCACCCTACAAAGAGAACAAAGTGATGCATTTTAAAATAATAATAATAAGCAAATGGATCTCCTGCCTCCAGTTTGGCCACCCTTTTATCTCTCCTACACACGGCAGTCAGGTCCCTCATGCTACACCACAGCTCCTTTAAAACCCTCAGTGTTGGATTTCCTTGGTGGTCCAGTGGTTGGGAATCTGCCTGCCAAGGCAGGGGACATGGGTTCAATCCCTGATCCAGGAAGATTCCGCATGTCAAAGATTCCACAACTAAGTGAGCCCGCAGAGAGCCCGAGAGCTACAACAAAGACCAGCGCAGCCAGTAAATGAATAAATGAAGCCCACAGTGTCTCCTGGATCAAATCCTGGACCTCCTTGCCTGGCTCTCACAGTGTGACCCGTCTTCCTTTGCTAACTCATCTCCCAGCACTCCTACTGGGATCCCTTCTCTGCAGCCAGAATTCCCCACTATTGCACTCTTCCTAGTGCTTCTCACCCACTGGAAGCCTTTCCCCTTCACAGACATCTCTGCACATCAGGAGAAAGTCACCTGCCACAACAATAGTCATTCGTGTTCTTCACAGAATATTTCTAGGTCTCTGCCTTCTAGGCACAGGCAAGGATTTGCAGTTAGATGTGGCCATATGGCTAGCTGTGGGCAGGGAAAGGACAAATGGCAGATGATAAACATCTCTTCCAGGTAGGAGCATGAGGAGGCAATGCACAGCCCCAGCGTCGTCTAGCAAGAACCCCATCACCCCCCAGCCCGGCTGCAGTGAGCAGAGATAAATTGTGGTATTAATCACCTTTTCTTTGCATTTCTGTCAATATCTTATGTACCTTTGAGTCCTCAGGGCCTAGCACACTGATTGGTGCTAGTAAATCATGTCCACTGAATAAGTAGCAAAAAAAAAAAAAAAATCTGCCACCTTCTGCCGTATGAAGCACTCTAAAGCTAAATAGAAGATGTCAGAATGTACTTTTCTGCATAATGGGACAAAATCACCTAGGGAATTTGTAGGTGTACAAAGTAGGTGCTCTGCAGTCACCAGTGATGCAGTATTCTTCAGATAGGGTAGATGATTGAAAGCAACCCATCCCAAGTAATGACAAGGAGAGACACTCATGGCACTGAAAATGCTACTCCACCCCTGCCCCACACACAAAAGAAGCATCTCATATTGTCTCCCAGGTTCCTTCAGCACCCCCTCTTACCTCATGGAGCTGTGAATGCCTTGCACGTAGAAGGCACCCAGTGCTGTCATCTGAATTCAATTTACATGTATTGCAATCCCAGATCAAAAGAAGGTGATGCAGGCCAAGATCCTTCCCGTGACACTGTGTCCTGTCAGCTTACTGAGTGCACACCATGCGTGTGACAGAGGAGAAGTGTAACCACATATCCTGACACTAAACTCATGACATGTGAGGTCACTGCTTCTGTTCCTAAACGGTACGTGAAAAAAGCCAAGAGCAGAAGCCTGATCTTCGTAATACGCTCACATGCTCATCAGTTTCATGGCCTCGTGCTTCCCTGCAGCCACATTTAGAGAGCTCTTACGTGGACCAGGAAAATCAAAACGCCCTGGTGTGCAAGCTCTAGTTGAGAAGAGTTCAGGATTCTGGGGGAACTGAGGGGGACAGATGAACTCTGCCTGTGACACCTTCATAGGAGTGACATTTGGGCTGAATTTGGATTTCACCGGGCCAAGGAGAGAAGGCAGGGTGGGGTGATATGGGGAAGATGCCAGGAGGATGCAGTGTTGCTGTCAAGGCCCAGGGTGTGGGTGGGCATCCTGCAGGGAGAAGGCTGTGCCCACCAGACAATGGGTATTTAGAATCTAGTTCATGTTTACCCTACACAGGGAAGTAGGTGTCAAATACAGTCCTTGTTCTAGAAGGTTAAGATACATTCATGGACGAGGGCTCCCTAACAGGTTGACTCTGCTCTGCCCTGCTCTTTCCAGACCTTCCCCACACCAGACTCGAGTGCAAACTGGTCCTCGCAGGAGTGGCCACTGCAGGCCGGCCTGGCATGATCTGCCTCACCTGGGTCTGCGCCCGATCTCATCACCTTGAGCAGCAGAGCTCGATGATTTTAAACTTGAGCTGGAGCTGCCTGACATGGCCCCTACTCCCTTCCATGTCATCACCCATTGAAGCCAGTGTCTTTCAGCCTGCAGCCAGGTCCACCCGTGGACACCCTGTAAGGTGCTCTGGCCCCAGGGTCGTTTGGGTGGTTGGAGCAGCCTTCTGAGGAGGCCCCCATGGACAGAGTCCTAGGGTCAGGAAGAGCAGGACTTACGGGGAGGGGATGGCAGCTTTGGACACGGAGTGTTTGTAGGGGAAGAGAAAGGTGATGGTGGAGGCTGTGTGACACGGGCTGAGGCTGACACGGGTTAGAGTCTGGACACACCCCTTAGGAGCGTGAGAACCTGGCTATATCCGACAGGCCGTCTGCTCTCAAGTTTCCTTAGTTACCATTTAGGAACGGAAGTACTTACCCATGTGCATAGTTTATGAGGATTAAAGCGAGCGGGTTTGACGTCAGGACATGTGCTTACGCTTCATCTGTCACACGCATGGTGCGCACCCAGCTGATGCGCCTCAGCGTGGGGGAAGGGTCTTGGCCTGCACCGTCCTCTCCCAGCCTGGAATCGCAGTACATGCATGGCATGCACGCTGCATTCAAATGACAGCACTGCCTGCCTTCTACACGCAAGGCAGTCACAGCTCCGTGAGGTAGGAGGGGAGCCTGAAGGAGCCTGGGAGGTGGTATGCGACTCCTTTTGTGGGCGGAGTGGGGAGGGCAGCTTTCAGTGTCGTGAGCATCTCTCTTTTATGTAACTTCAGGTCTGCCCACCTTAGTAATATTGGCTTCATCCACTTAATGAAAAAATTGTAAAGACATCTCTGGGGACTTCCCTGGGGATCCAGTGGTTAAGATTCTGAAGGCACCGGTTTGATCTCTGACTGGGAAATGAAGACCCCAGCATGCTGTGGGGGTCTTCAAAATAAAATAAAAATTGATGCAAAAAAAAAAAAAAATCCATGATGTTGGCACATACACACACACAAGACATCACTGATTTCTTTTTCTTTGTCCCACTCAGCCCCAAGAAACAAATCTCTCAGTTTTACCCCCCAAAATATTTGGAATCTGTCTACTCCTCGACCTTTCTACTATGTCTCTCTATTCCGAGCCACCATATTCTCCTTCCTGGATGACACATGACCTCCTGAAGCACTGCCTTCTTCCACTTGGTTCCACTCCAGCCCGTTGTGATGACAGATACATGGCACTCCATCAGCCACCTCTCGAAACACAAAGCACCTGGCTTCCCTGGTGGTGAAGTAGTAAAGAATCCATCTGCCAATGCAGGGGACATAGGTTTGACCCCTGGTCCGGGAATATCCCACATGCCGCAGGGCAACTAATCCCACACACCCCCACTACTGAAGCCCGTGTGCCCTAGAGACTGTTCCGCAATAAGAGAAGCCACCGCAATGAGAAGTCCACTCACCACAACTAGAGAGCAGCCCCTGCTCCACAACTAGAGAAAAGCTGGAGCAGCAACAAAGACCCAGCACTGCCAAAAATAAATAAATAAAGAGTTAAAAAAAATTAATAAATTTTTTAAAAACCCCACAAAGCTCCTGAGGGCCAGGATTGCTATCGGCTTGTTCCCCAGCTCATACTCAATAAATGTTTGTTAGATTATTGATTTACTTACTTTTATTCAGCATTCATTCAACACGTTTATTGTATATTTACAGCATGTTAGGTACTGCTCTAACATGGAGGATACAAGGCCCTATAGGATAGAAAATGTTCCTTTTCAGAAATTGTTCCTACTGTCAGGGGACATTGTAGTTGTGGGGGTCAGGGGGAGTAAACACTTAAAGAACAAGATAATTTGATAGAGATACATACTATGAAGTGTTAAATTATTTTAAAACTAAATGAATAAGTGAAAACGTTTTCTGGTTTTCTGTTATCACTTAAAACTTTTTATTGTTAAATGCAACACAAATATAAAAAAACAGCATAAAATAAATATACAGTGTTCTGGATTACTCTCAGACAACAGCATCTTGTCAACACAGCCAACCCTGAGCCCTCCATGCGCTAGTCCCCAAACAACCCCACTTCCTCCCTGACTAGCTGTGTACCCACCTCTCTGGGGATTACTTGCGTGTTTTTTTGGTATGGTTTTTATCATGCAGGCCTGAATCTCTGCACATCAGGGTTTAGCTTCAACCCACTTTTGGTTTGTCTGTTCTGTTTTAAATATGTTTTTTAGGTCTCTTTTAATCTAGAGATTCCCTTTTTCCTTCCTTTATATCTTATTTACTAAAGAAATCAAACCATTTGTCCTGAAGGCTTTCCACAGGATTTCTGTGGATTATCTTCTCCAATTGTTGTCTCTTTAGTGAATTTCCTCTCCATCTGTATTTTCTACAAATTGTAATATCTAAAGGCCTGGGCTTCCCAGGTGGCTCAGTGGTAAAGAATCCTGCCAATGCTGGAGATGCAAGAGACATGGGTTCAATTCCTGGGTCTGGAAGATCCCCTGGCGGAGGAAATGGCCGAAGTGACTGCTGCTGCTAAGCCGCTTCAATCGTGTCCGACTCTGTGCGACCCCATAGACGGCAGCCCACCAGGCTCCCCCGTCCCTAGGATTCTCCAGGCAAGAATACTGGAGTGGGTTGCCATTTCCTCCTCCAATGCATAAAAGTGAAAAGTGAAAGTGAAGTCGCTCAGTTGTGTCTGACTCTTAGCGACCCCATGGACTGCAGCCCATCAGGCTCCTCTGTCCATGGGATTTTCCAGGCAAGAGTACTGGAGTGGGGTGCCATTGCCTTTTCCGACTGAAGTGACTGAGCAGAGGCTTAATCAGATAAAGGTTTGATTGTTTTTTGTTTTTAATTAATTTTCTGGCTGCACTGCATGGCACGTGGGATCTTAGCTCCCCAACCAGGGATGGAACCTGCACCCTCTGCAGTGAAATTGCAGTCTCAACCACTGGACCTCCAGGGAAGTCCCAGTTTGATTGTTTTTTGGAGGGAAGATGCTCAATAGGTGGTGATGTGTCTTTCAAGTGAGGTCCGTGTCTGATTATCTCATTCTGTTTTGTTAATCCCATGCTTAGACCCTAAATTCAGGAAGTATAACCAATAGTGTTTTAACTTATCACCCCTTGTTTATTTACATGCTGAAATACTTCTAAATAGAGAAATCTATCATCTATGTGGTTACCTGGTGGTAATGTTTCTACAGGAAGGGGAGAGTAAAGGCCTGTGTTGTTGTTGGTCGGTCACTAAGTCACGTTCAACTGTTTGTGACCCGATGGACTGCACGCCAGTCTTCCTTATCCTTCACTATCTCCCAGAGTTTGCTCAGACTCACGTCCATTGTGTTGGTGATGCCATCCAATCATCTCACCCTCTGTCAGCCTCTTCTCCTGTCCTAAAGGCCTGACTCTCCCTCTATAAGCAGTTTTCAAAATAGCTCCCTAGCATCTTCCAAAGGAACCAATTGGTGTTTGCTTTGTTTGTGTGTTATTATGGCTTCTTGGATTTAAATGTATTTGATATGTTTTGGTTTGTTGCCATTTTTATGCTATCGATGTTCAAACTCTCCCCTCTGTAACCAGCAGGAATGTCTTTAAGTGAGTTCTGAGTCATGTTTGATCTGTTCCTCCTCATCTTGGATCATTCTTTGCTTTCTGGCCAGATGTTTCAGGGGCACCTTGTACATTCTCTGCCTACACTTGCAATCAGACATTTTCCAAGACATCCTGTTGTCTTTCCATTGAGTTAGACAAGGCTGTGGTCCATGTGATCAGTTTGATTAGTTTTCTGTAGTTGTGGTTTTCATTCTCTCCACCCTCTGAGGAATAAGGATAAGAAGCTTATGGAAGCTTCCTGATAACAGTCTTGTTCTGGTGGGTGGGGCCATGCTCAGTAAATCTTTAATCCAGTTTTCTGTTGATGGGCGGGGCTGCATTCCCTCCCTGTTGTTTGACCTGAGCCCAATTATGGTGGAGGTGATGAAGATAATGCAACCTCCTTCAAAAGGTCCCCTGCACGAACTGCCACACTCAGTGCCCCCAACCCTGCAGCAAGCCACCGCCAAGCCACGCCTCTGCTGGAGACTCCTGGACACTCACAGGCAAGTCTGGGTCAGTCTCTTGTGGGATCACTGCTCCTTTCTCCTTTCTCACTATGACCAAAGCTAGTGGAGGTGATGGAATTCCAGTGGAGCTATTTCAAATCCTAAAAGATGATGCTGTTAAAGTGCTACACTCAATATGCCAGCAAATTTGGAAAACTAAGCAGTGGCCACAGGACTGGAAAAGGTCAGTTTTCATTCTAATCCCAAAGAAAGGCAATGCCAAAGAATGTTCAAACTACCACATAACTGAACCCAGCTCATACTCTAGCAAAGAAAGAAAGGGAAGTCGCTCAGTTGTGACCGACTCTTTGCGACCCCATAGACTGTAGCCTACCAGGCTCCTCCGTCCATGGGATTTTCCAGGCAAGAGTAATTCTCCAAGCCAGCCTTCAACAGTACCTGAACCATGAACGTGTAGATGTTCAAGCTGGATTTAGAAAAACCAGAGGAACCAGAGATCAAATTGCCAATATCCGTTGGATCATCAAAAAAGCAAGAGAGTTCCAGAAAAACATCTACTTCTGCTTTATTGACTATGCCAAAGCTTTTGACTGTGTGGATCACAATAAACTGTGGAAAATTGTTCAAGAGATGGGGAATACCAGACCACATTACCTGCCTCCTGAGAAACCTGTATGCAGGTCAAGAAGCAACAGTTAGAACCGGACATGGAACAACATACTTGTTCCAGATCAGGAAAGGAGTACGTCAAGGCTATATATTGTCACCCTGCTGCTTATTTAACTTATATGCAGAGTACATCATGCAAAATGCCAGGCTGGAAGAAGCACAAGCTGGAATCAAGATTGCCAGGAGAAATGTCAATAACCCCAGAAGTGCAGATGACACCACCCTTATGGCAGAAAGAAAAGAAGAACTAAAGAGCCTCTTGATGAAAGTGAAACAGGAGAGTGAAAAAGTTGGCTTAAAACTCAATATTCAGAAAACTAAGATCATGGCATCTAGTCCCATCACTTCATGGCAAATAGATAGGGAAACAATGAAAACAGTGAGAGACTATTTTTTGGGCTCCAAAATCACTGAAGATGATGACTGCAGCCATGAAATTAAAAGACACTTGCTCTTTGGAAGAAAAGTTATTATCTACCTAGACAGCATATTAAAAGGCAGAGATATTACTTTGCTGACAACGGTCCATCTAGTCAAAGCTCTGGTTTTTCCAGTAGTCATGTATGGATGTGAGAGTTGGACTATAAAGAAAGCTGAGCACCGAAGAACTGATGCTTTTGAACTGTGGTGTTGGAGAAGACTCTTGAGAGTCCCTTGGACTGCAAGGAGATCCAACCAGTCAATCCTAAAGGAAATCAGTCCTGAATATTCATTGGAAGGACTGATGCTGAAGCTGAAACTCCAATACTTTGGCCACCTGATGTGAAGAATTGACTCATTGGAAAAGACAGTGATGCTGGACAAGATTGAAGGCAGGAGGAGAAGGGGACAACAGAGGATGAGATGGTTGGATGGCATCACCGACTCGATGGACATGAGTTTGAGTAAGCTCCAGGAGTTGGTGATGGACAGGAAAGCCTGGTGTGCTACAGTTCATGGGGTCGCAGAGTCGGACACGACTGAGCGACTCAACTGAACTGTTATCTTTTAGGGAAAAACAGCATTTCAAGACAATCATCGGGCCACCAGCAATGTTTATCACTACTGAGGTAGTAACTGTTTCTGGGGCTTTTGGAGGACAAAGCTAGGAAATTTTTAAAAGAGAGAAAACACCCAACAAATTCACATTGATATTTCTGATTCAAATTTAGGACCAGTGCAGTATCGACTATAGCATCTTATGTCTGTATTTTCCTTTTTCCTACACTCAGAGTCCTTCTCATGTTACTTTTTGCTTTTGTTTTTTGTGATGTCTCCTTTATTTTCTTTTTGAAAAAGATTTATTTATGTATCAATGGCTGTACTGGGTCTTCACTGCTGTGGGCAGACTTTCTCTAGCTGCAGAGAGCGGGGGCTACTCTCTCATCGTGGTCCAGGGGCTTCTCATTGCAGTGGCTTCTCTTGTCGCAGAGCATGGGCTCTCGATGCTCGGGCTTCGGTAGTTGTGGAGCACAGGCTTAGTCGCTCTGTGGCATGTGGGATCTTCCCAGACTAGGAATCGACCCCTGTCCCTGCATTAGCAGGCAGATTCTTTACTGCTGGGCCACCAGGGAAGTCCTGCACTATCTGCTTTGTTTAGGGAAGGCAACAAGGTACCATTTTCTCACTAGAGTTCAGTGAGTTTGCCCTTAATGCAGTTTTTGTCAACTTGCCAGCTCACGAACAACAGAATGCTCTCGTTAATTTGAGCGAAAAAGAAGAGAGAATTATTTGAAAGATTCTTAGGAGGCTCTTAGAATCTCTGGGCAGGTAAGAGAGGCAAGAAGGGAGGAGACACAGCCAGAAACGTGGCTGGACACACCACAGGGCTGCCTGGGGAGCCCCACTGCCCCCAACCTCGGGAGACGGCTCGCCCCACTAACCATGGAGGCCCGTCATGCCGCCCTGCTGCCCGGAAGCTGCGTGTTCTGCGGTCAGTGTAACCAGAGAGTGGTCTCCGGGCTCTCCTTCTTCCCTCTTGAGTAAGCCTCCTGTAAGTGCCTCTCTGGTAAGTGACACCTATGCCCTCCCCAAGCTAGCTGATAAGTCGAGTTCTGTTCCTGCTTTGGGTAGACAGGATGTGCAATATAGAAATTCTGCCAACATAGAAGAGCTGCTCCAAAAACACCCTGTGGTGTCCCCGGATGGGGCGGATGCAGGCACTCTGAGCTGGCAGTCTCGGAGCCTCCCTAGACGCATGTTTAATTACCTACTACTCTGGTGAGCGCCACTGTGAATTTCTGCCTTGTCCACATGGTCAACATGTCAAGGTTCATCCTTTCCTTCACCTGAGATTTGTGGCTGCCCCCTGACCCGTGGTGCTGCATGGGGCCTACATTGGTTTGGTTGTTTTTTTTTTTTTAATCAAAGTACCCAATGCATTTGCTTGCATTCTGAGTCCAGGGCTCATTCACCAGGTTAAAGGAACTTTATGTTTTAAGCAAATAATGTAAATAAATATAAATAAATGTGCATGTGGCTTTATAAGATCCTTGCAGCATATTATCTTCACTGCAAAGAAAAAAAAGATGATAAGATTGATGTTTCTACTCCTAGTATAAACCCTTCACTGGCCACATTATCAGGTTACAAATATTATCATCTGATAAGAAGTTGTCAAAATTTTTATTTTTATTTTTGGTCAGGTGGCATTCAGAATCCTTGTTCCCCAACCAGGGATTGAACCCAGGCCATCAGCAGTGAAAGCGAGGAGTCCTAACCACTGGGAAGTGCCAAAAAGTTCTAAATTATCGAGATTGTGGATTTACTTTGCACATTAATAATGTCCACTTACAACATACATTTAACAATGACATTCCTCATTCTAAGTGTATGTTGAGTCAGGTGGCACTGACGAATATTTCAAGACCAGCATGATTAATGTCATTTAAAAATTTAATATCCAGAACATGAAGACAAGCCACTACAATTTTTTCAACGCTTAAAGTCATGCAATATTCAATTACATAATTTATAAAATTTCATTAAGGAATGATAAATACACACCTTGAGTTCTTAATTAAATGGCAAAGACAGGAAGCCATAAACCAGTATAGAATCATTTTGTCCTGCTGCAGTAATAAAAAGGCTGAAATAAAACACGGAAGTGACATGGTGGCAGTATAATCCACTGTCCTGTCAGCAAGTGCTGTTGGAGGAAGGTGGATTTGAAGAAACAAGCAGAAAGCCATGTTAGACTATGTTTGGAAGAAGTACAACCCAATTTATGGTATGTTGTTGTTTAGGCACTTAAGTCATGTCCAACTCTTGTGTGACCCCATGGACTATAGGTCACCAGGCTCCTCTGTCCATGGGATTTCTCAGACCAAAATACTGGAGTTGGTTGTCATTTCCTTCTCCAGAGGCTCTTCCTGACCCAGGGATTGAACCTGTGACTCCTGTATTGCTCAGACGGCAGGAGACCTGGGTTTGATCCCTGGGTTGGGAAGGTTTCCTGGAGGAAGGCACAGCAACCCACTTGAGTGTTCTTGTCTGAAGAATCTCATGGACAAAGGAGGCTGCAGGGCTACAGTCCATGGGGTTGCAAAGAGTCGGACACGGCTGAACGACTAACACTCCTAAGTTGCAGGCAGATTCTTTACCACTAAGCCATATTCAGTTCAGTTCAGTCGCTCAGTCATGTCTGACTCTTTGCAACCTGAGCCATATAGTATTTGCCAATTGTTTTAATCAGGAAGTACGCAACTACTTTTTTTTTTTCAATCAATCCCTGTGTTCTGGGAAAAGATGTTTTCAACAAATAACACTAACTCACATTCACTGAGCTCATCTGTACTGGGCATTGGTGTAGCTTTAGCATCTTTCCCTGTGGTCACTCACTCCTAACCCAACAGGCTAGTGCTGCCTCCACCCCATTTCTTCAGATGGAGAAACTAAGACACAGACCAGTTATGCAGCATCCTCAAGGTCACCAGTCAGTACGTGGCCAAATTAGAAAAAGCATCACGAGGTTTGGCTTCAGAATTCCCACTTGTAACATGATAGCTACCTCTTCAATTTTATTTGTATTTTATGGGAAAGAATGTAGTATGCAAAATCTGGGAAATGTAATGCTTTGACTGGGGAAATGAAGTCAGTCTGTTCAGTCGCTCAGTTGTGTCCGACTCCTTGCGACCCCATGGACTGAAGCACACCAGGTTTCCCTGTCCGTCACCAACTCCCGGAGCTTACTCAAACTCATGTCCATCGAGTCCGTGATGCCATCCAACCCTCTCATCCTCTGTTGTCCCCTTCTCCTCCTGCCTTCAATCTTTCAAAGTATCAGGGTCTTTCCCAGTGAGTCAGTTCCTCGCATCACGTGGCCAAAGTATTGGAATTTCAGCTTCAGTATCAGTCCTTCCAGTGAATATTCAGGACTGATTTCCTTTAGGACTGATTTCCTTTAGGGAAATGAAGTATCCCCAGATAAAGTTTGGTGCTAGAAATCATTAAGTGCAATGCTACCAAATGTCTCCAACCAACAGAGTTATTCTGGTTAGAATCAAGAACATTTAAATATAAATCTTCACCATAGTTTTTAATAAGGCAGGAAGTATCCAAGAAAACATTCTGTACCTCAGAGATTCATCCTGTGACAAAGTATTTAGAGTTGTTCTTAATGATGCTAAACTGTTTTCTGGTTTTCATTTTATTTAATTGATCTGTTTTTGGCTGTGTCGGGTGCTCCTGGCTGTGCTGGCTTTCCTCCGGTTGCGGCTAGCGGGGGATGCTCTCTAGTTGAGGTGTGCGGGCTGCTCACTGCAGCGGCCTCTCTTGTCGCTGAGCACAGCCCTGCGCGCATGGGCTTCAGTGGGTGGTGGCTCCCGGGCTCTAGAGCGCAGGCTCATTGGTTGCGGTGCGTGGGCTCTGCTGCTCGCTGCATGTGAGATCTTCCCAGACCATGGATCAAACTGGCGTCTCCCGCATTGGAAAGCAGATTCTTTACCACTGAGCCACCAGCAAAGCCTTTTTGTTTGCGTTTTAAGCTAAAAAACACCTGTTCCAATTTGCTTTCTCTAAAGAGAACTATGCTGTGGAGAAATTCGAAAACCAGCATCTGGAAAGTTTTCCCCTAGTATATAATTCTGCTATCAAAAGTGGTGTCTCACCTGAAAGACCCATTTGTATACTTAAACTCAGGAGTGGAATCGGTAGATAGGATTGGAAATTAAGTATTGTGCTGTTAACAGGCATGGCCAAAGATAATTTCTCCCATCCCAGCCTGTTTCGGCAAGGTCTCTCTTTCAGCTTAAAACAAAACAAAACAAAACACTTTATTGAGGTATAATTGACATAATAAACTGAACATATTAGAAATGTACACTCTGATACGTCTGATACATGTCAGGCTTACACAACCCTGAAACCATCACCACACTCAAGAACTCTTTCAGCTTTGATAGCCATGAGATACAATAATGAAACAAGCAGACTTTAGAACTAGACTTTCTAATTGCTCTGTTGCAAAGTGTTAGGACATGACTTGAAAATAAGAAGGTGTGGCCCAGCATAACGCCCTACTTCTTAAGCACATAACTATGTCCTTCCAGGGAGGGGAGAGGAGAGCGACTCCACCGGACAAACCAACAAGTGTACCTACAGGAGAGTTATTAAGGCCAAGACAGACAGTGGCGATTATGGGGATAGCTCATACCCTTGACGAGCATGGCATTTGGCTGTGGTCTTCCTCCCCAGTAACACACAACCCTAGGGTCTTATCATGATAAAAAAAAGGTGTAACCAATCCTGGTAGAACAGCATCCGACAGTATGCTGACCTGTACTCCTCAAAGCCATCAAAAAAGAGGAAAGTGTGAGAAAGTCTCTACAGTCAAGAGAAGCTTAAAGAGACATGTTTTCCTGAAGGTTTTACTTTTGTTTTAGGTTCGAAGGATTCATTAACAAATCAAACCACTTGTGGCACAGATAAACAATTTTTTATGGAAGATTATTGGACCTAATTTCAATATAGTCATTAAAAGAAAAGAAACAATAGAGAAAAGTAACAGCATACACATCACCAAATTGGGCTGACCAAAATCCAGAATTAAGCAGCAATGGGAAGTACCTTGTTAACAGCAATCTGGAGTCCCATTTGGGAAAGCCCCCTGGGCAGTGCATTCACCCTTCGGCAAGACTTCAAATTGCAGTTTTGGGGGCTCCTGTTTATAATCCCAGGCTGAAAACTGGTATCAGCATCAGATGGTGTACAAAAAAATACAGCTTTACAAAGCTGTTTCACAATTTTTGTTGAGTCACAAGAATTCTTAGACCTTGGGGGATTGGCGAGAACTCCAGGGGCTCAAGAATCCCAAGACCCACCCCCTTTCTTATCTAAAGGGCTGCCTGATTGCTGCGCTTGCAAGTGAGCAGGTAGGTACAGAATCTGAGCAGAGTCGGAAGCAAAGTTGGAGGCCTGCTCTCCTGCCTCTGAAGCCTGAACAAGACTTCCTCCAGTTTGATTTCCCTAACAGGACACATCTAAAAATGTGATATCTTGGGACAGAGAAAGGACATGGGGTAAAAACTAAAGAAATGTGAATCATCTATGGACGTTAGGTGGGAAAAGAATGAAAACAATCACTTTGCTTCCACTGAAACTAGAAACATTTCACTAGACCCGAAAGGCTTTATTCCTTTAGTAAATAAAATTTTGTGGGGAAATTTCATCTTTTTTATGCTTTCCAAATTTCCATTTATAAGTGCATATATATACTTTTAAAATGACTATCTAAGACACAAATTTTAAAGGTTTTGGAGTGCTGGTAAGGAACAAGGAACCTTTGTGCACTGTTGGTGGGAATGTAAATAGTGGTGGTGCAACCACTATGGAATACTGTATGGACATTCCTCAAAATAGTAAAAATAGAAATACCATTACAAAAAGGTTTTATTGATGGAGATTGCTGCTGTAAAGAAAGAGCCACTGCCTTCAGTTCAGTCAGACCTAGGTTAAGTCGGCCGAGAACTTCTGGAGATTGATCAAGAAGCCATGCTTCATCCATTTCAAGGATGCTAGAAAAATGCGTTCTGTTTGGTCAAGTCCTGTCCCCTCCTCTGGATACCTGGACCACGCCCCTCAGGAAGGCACAGCTGTGCTGGTTGTAAAGGTCTGCTGGACCCAGTGCCCAGAGGTCAGGAGAGACACCATTTCCCCTTGTTCACTGCAGCTAAGAGGGCATGGTGCCAGCGGGCCCTCTTTTACAAGGACCACTTCACCCTTTGTCCCAGAAAATTACTGCATACCCCACAGACTTTGGCTCTGTGCAGGAGCGTGTGAGCTGGTGGCCATGTGTCAGCTGTGAAACGAGGGTGGGACGGGGAAGCCACGGGGCCTTCCGGTTCCTTCTCTCAAGAGTCCACTTCTAACAGTCATGTAAGGCCGTATGTTCCTTTGGAGGGGACCCCGGGGCCTCCCCAAATTTGAGCAACTCATCACGTCCCAACCTCTCTCTCATGTCAGAGAAATCAGCGTCACGGCAACTGATACCAGAGTTACTGGGACACCTGGGCTGGCTCAGACCTGACTGCCAGGTTCTGATTGTCACTGAGAGCAGACACGGGAGGTAGGAGGACCTCGAGCCAAAGTCCACAGGAGCTTCGGGCGCCGGAGGCCACCAGGAGGAGGTGGGGCCCCATTCCCCAGAGGCAAGGCTGAGTCACCTGCAGAAACCGGGAGAAGAGCGAGTTTCTCCCAGGACGGCATCGGGGAAGGTGCTGCTGCCAGGGAGCGGAGTGGAGTTGGCTTAGATACGGCTGCCTTACATGTGCTTCCTTTTTTTTTTTTAAATTTACTTACTTATTCCACTGCACCAGGTCTTAGTTACACTAGGTGGGATCTGGTTTCCTGACCAGGGATTGAACCCAGGCCCCAGCTTTGGGAGCACTGGACCACCAGGGACGTCCAAATTTCCTTTCAAAATTAAAAAACTTTAATCTCCACAGAGCTTCTACACATCTAGAGTTCTCCATCATTCCAGGGTGAGGAGGACACCGGAGCCTCGTTGCCAGGACATTCAGATCCACCCTCGGCTCCCTCTGTACCGACGCCCTCGGGGGGGTCAGAACCCAATGCTGTTTCACCAGCGCCCCCTGCCGCGTGTCTGAGTCACACTGTCAACAGGGGCGTGGGTGATGGACCCTGGGGCTAAGAACTGGTGAGCTGGACGAGCCCTGGCTGACAAGCGCTGTGTGTGGGGTGACTCCAGCCCCCGTTTCCCAGGACCGACATCCCCTGGGCAGGGGGTGTCATTCCTCACCTCTCTGTGTAAGACAATAGCCCCCTGTGAAGCCCAGACAATAAAATGAGGCAACGCATTCAAAGCAGCTGGCAGATGGCAGGCGCTGACCCAAGCGAAGCTGGTCTGTTAGATTTGGGAGGGAATCCTAATGAATGCAGACCCACACATCCCCGCTGGTATTGCAGAGGGCCAACTGAAGACACCCTTCAGAACTTGGAGACACTGGCTTCAAAGAAATGAAGTTTCTATTTTCCCAACTTCCTGGCAGCGAGTTGTGAGGTCGGTGCAGGAGGGAGGGGCAGATGGGGAGCTGCTGATGGCAACAAAGAACCAGCCGGTTCAACTGGTTTGCCCCAAGGCATTTCCTGGCCAGAGGCTCATAAAACGCACGCCCCCAATTCCAGTATCTAAAGAACATGCATACACCATGTCTGTGCACACATGGACACGCAGTGGGATCACGACAGCACCATATATGTAAGCTGCATCACACTCCACTAGGGTGAGGACTGCTGAGATCAGCCCCTTAAGTTACTCACAAGCAGAAAGACTTCCATCACAGTGAAAATTACCCCAGGGCACAACGCACTGAAAGCAGGTGTTGAGTAAACAAATCTCCTTCAATGAGAAAACAGTGCCTGCTAGTGGCAGGTTATTTAAGAAACTCAGAAAAGAAGGCTGCAAACCTTTCTTAAAAATTCAGCCCCAAGCTCTACTCACTGTCGCCAGGATCGAGAAAAGTCTCATGTTAATAAACAATTCTATTTTGTTGCACCAAACCCTTCACTTTCTTATTTATTTCTTTTAGCTAATCATGTAGTTCTCACGTTTGATCAAATGAATGATCACTACACATTTATGGGAATTCAGATGGTAAAGAATCTACCTGCAATACGGGAGACCTGGGTTCCACGCTGGGATTAGGGAAGATCCCCTGAAAGGATCGGCAACCCACCCCAGTATTCTTGCCTGGAGAATTCTATGGACAGAGAAGTCTGGTGGGCTACAGTCCATGGGGCCACAAAGAGTTGGACATGACTGAGTGACTAACACTTTCACTTTCAAAGGCAGTCAAGAGGAAATAGGCATATGGAGGACAGTATGAGATCCCTTAAAACACTGGGAATAAATCTACCATATGACCCAGAAACCCCACTACTGGGTACACACCCTGAGAACACCACAATTTTAAAAGACACATATCCCCACACTCATTGCAGCACCATTTACAATAGCCAGAGGGAAGCAAGCTAGATGTTCACTGACGAATTGATAAAGAAATTGGGGTACATATATACAACGGAGTATTACTCTGACATAAAACACAGAATGAATTTGAGTCTTGGTTCTAGTGAGGCGGATGAACCTCGAGCCTGTTACAGAGCGAAGTAAGTCAGATAAATACAATATATTAACGCATATGTATGGAATCTAGATAAGTGGTACTGATGAACCTTTTGCAGGCAAGGAATGGAGACACAGATGCAGAGGATGGACTTGAGGACGCAGTGCGGGAGTGAGTCAGTGGACGAATGAAGAAAGTACCATCAACATACACTATCACGTGTCAGACAAACAGCTGGGGGTAAGTTGCTATGTAACACTGGAGCCTAGCCTGCCACTCTGTGATGATCTACAGGGATGGGATGGGGGGAAGGCAGGAAGGCTCAAAAGGGAGGGAGTATGTGTGTAATTAACGGCTGATTCGCATCGCAGTATGGCCAAAACCGAAACAACATTGTAAAAATTAAAAAACAAACAAAAAATAATAAAAGGAAACAGGCAAGTTAGAGAAGGAAGAATACTTTATAAAAATCCTACTGCACAAACTCAGATGGATTTGTCCTCATAAAAAGAAGATATGTTATAAGAACTATTAAGATCAAGCCAGCAGGGAATTCGCAGGCGGTCTGGTGGTTGAGACACTGCAAGGGGCACAGGTTCTGACCCCTGACAGGGGGACTAAGATCCCACATGACACCAGGGATCAAACATTCCTCATGTAGCGCAAGGAAGAAAGGGAGACAGAGCAATGATGCAAGTTCTTATGAATTTAAAAACATAATTACAAAACTCACTAGAAAGGTGAAGATACGCAAAGGAATCACCCAGATTACAGACTATAAAGAAAAAGGAGCAATTCGAGGTTTAACCAGTTAACAGTTTTAGAAAACATAAAATACTGTGGAGGAAATCATTACAGAAATAATGAAAGACTATTTCTCTGAGATCAAAAATGTCGTAAGCTTTGAGGTTGAAGGAACTTTTCCTCTTTTTAAAATGAAAAATGCAATTCAAGCTCATGAGTCCAGCCTGCTGGACCAATTCCTGCCTCCGCCAAGTGGTCAGTGACCCTCCAGAAAAGGAAGCCACCCACTCTCCGGGGTGGAGGGTTGAAGCCGTCACCACAAGTAACGCCAGGCCAATGACACACGGAGTCCTGGTGGAAGTTAAAGTATTTATTGATGTGTTTAAACTCTGTACATTCTCCACAGATCAGATTAAGGAGTTTTTAGGTGAAGCTTATCTGTGCATAGTGGGAAGAAACATGGATGGGTAAAGGGGAGGAAGAAGAAAAAAAACATCACAGGGAAATAGAAAAAAAGATACACCACAGGTTACCAGAACCTTCTGAATTTAAAAAAAAGGAAAAGAAGCAGCTGTGAGCAGCAACATCAACTACACAAGCATCACAGAGACTCATGTGAACGAAACAAAACTTTCAGAGCTTCCATGGGGTCTACAGGTCATTTCGTGTACAGCTTGGAACATCCACCTTCCACAGAAAAGCACACCTCCCTGGTTCTCCCCAAGCTGCTGGCTGTCTCCTCCTGCCGTCTTCTCCCAGTGGATGGTGCGGACCAGTGCCTTGGCCAGGGAGGGCCAGGAATTACCCAAAGAGGAAAACTGCACATCTAGACATCACTTGGGAAGGACGTGCGTGGTTAGAAGCTACGGTGAGTCAACAGCAGACAGAGGAAGGTCACCGGGTACCAACGACAGGCTAATTTCTGTGGAAGAACTGGATTGAGAAGGAGCGCAGCAGTGGGCCTGCTCTGCACACACAGGCTCGCTGAGAGATGCTGAAGTGCAAATGCTTGCTCTGAGCACCTCTCTGGTGACAGGACTCGTGTGAAGACACCCTGGTACCCAGCGGCGGGAGCACCAGATCTCCGAGAAAGGGTCCTTCAAAGGCATTTTCAGAGGGGATGGTGATGTACTTTAAGGACCAATAATTACAGCTCCTGATTCGGCTTTCTCAGCAATTTTCTGAAAGCCCATTTAAAGGTAATACTGCCTCCTCTTCTTCCTTTTTTTTTTTTTTTAAATAAAAACCAGGACAGTGAGCCTTAAAGAGTTGGTTTACACAGTGCAGCTGGAACAAACAGCCCGCATGTAGCATGTTCAGTCTATCGTTGACAATCAAAATTTTCCGTTTCAATAGAGAACATGTGTGAGACGATACAATAGAAGTGAGATTCCTGATTAATTTAAAAAAAGAAAACTACATCCGTCAAATATCTGCAATAGATCATTTGTTCATTTAAGGTTTATATATCATATATTGTTATATTAACATTTTTTTGCCCATTTAAAAGAATGGAAATTGCGACTCTACAGTAGTACTTTATAGTCTTAATGCTCCAGGAGATCTGAGTGTCGAGGAACTCCTCTGGAAGTCACTGTCGGTCCATCGCCCATCCAGACCTCTGGACGTCTGCTGCCCGCCCAACCTCCCTCCACCGGCGCTGCGCTTCCCCCGCTTAAATCTGCATCTGCTCCAGGTATTTGTAGGTTGGGTTTTCGTAGCCATGGTTCTGCATCTTGCTCAGGTGACGCTCTTCTGGGGTGAGCATCGGGTCAACCTGGAGGAACAAAGACAGCAGTCACTGTGTGAACGTAGGAGAATGTGCCAGAAGACATGAACTGTGCGATCCCCGGGGACCACGGGGGCGGACCAGCCAAGAGCAGGCGGTGAGGACCCAGGAGGAGAAGAAAGAAAAGAAGAGGGTCTGGGGGCCTCCCTGGTGGTCCAGCGGTTAAGAATCTGCCTTGCAACACGGGGATACAGGTTTGATCCCTGGTTGGGAAATTAAGATCCCACATGCCGTGTAGCAATGACACACACATGATGCAACTAATGAGCCCTCACGCCCCAGTGAGAGCCCTTGTGTTGCAACGACAGATCCCGCATGCCCCAGTGAAGACCCCAGGTTTGGCAACTAAGATCCGATGAAGCTAAAGAAATGAGAAAAGAAAACCAGGGGAGGTATCGGCGCAGGAGCTGGGACGGAGAGTTCCGCTTCCAGTGGCAGGGTCTGGGGAAGGGGCGGCAGGCGCCACGTCGGGCTGCGAAGGTGGCAAGAAGCCCCTGAAGCCGCCCAAGAAGCAAGCCAAGGAGATGGACGAGGAGGGTAAGGCGTTCAAGTATAAATAGGAGGAGCAGAAGAGATTCGAAGGGCTAAAAGGGAAGGGCATGGGGAAAGGACCCCTGACCACAGGTGGAATTAAGGAATCTGGCAAACAGTAAGCTGCTCCTTGTGTCCAAGGTGGTGATGACCTTTAGTTCCATTCCTGTGCAGACATCCACGTTCCCTGCCGTAGCGGCTGCTACACCTCTAGGTAGGATGAAGTACTGTCCTGGAACTTTTTGTACATTTAAAAGGTTTTTTTTCTATTTATTTATTTATTTGTTTTTTTTTATATTTTACTTTACAATACTGTATTGGTTTTGCCATACATCAACATGAATCCACCACGGGTGTACATGAGTTCCCAATCCTGAAACCCCCCTCCCACCTCCCTCCCCAAAAACTTTTTTATAAAAAAAATAATAATAATAAAATAAAAGAGGGTCAGAGAGGCCAGCCTCCTGAAACCTAGAGTCCATGTTGGAGGGAACGGTGAGCTGAATCTATAGCAAGTCTCTGCTCTGTCGTGTCTACAAGGGGCGGCCTGGGCCAGGGCGAGCCAGGCCAGCAGCAAGACCGGATGGCCTCAGGTCTCCTCCAGCTCCGGAATCCTACCACCTGTTCAGTGTCCAGGAGGAGGTGAAACCAGATAACTAAGTACATTTGGACTAATTTTCCTAAGCACATTCTATTCCTTACCATATTCATTTTCTGGAATCAAGACACCGTGGGCATTCCCACCGCCCACTAAAAACTAGTGCTAAGTAAACATTTCTGAATACAAATGAGCAAAAGATGGGTCAGAAAACAATCTGGTCTGGCTCTTTCTGAATTTTCTGCTGCTTTTTTTCCCCTATTGAAAAATAAGAGTGCTATTCCTCTTTCATATTTTTAAGATTCAGTTCACTCACATAGCCATTGTTACCTGATCTGTTGTATACCTACCTGGTTTGCTCCTTAGAAAACAAGTCAAAAGAACCCAACTATTAATAGATATTAAAAAGTTAAAAAAAAAAACAGTATTAGCAGTCCTTCATTCTCAAACATCTAACACACCTGAAAAAAAAAAGGGAAACACTAAGGAAACAATATGAGAAAACCATTTTCTCAGCATAAAATGCTCTTACGACTTCCTCACATTCACAGTCAAAGCCCAAATTAATGTTAAATGTTGGTGGCAGCCCTTGTGACTGGATCAGCTTAATTCAGCAGGGGCTGACTTCCAAGATGGGAGCCAATAACACAGCGATTAAGCTGATGCTCGGGTCCTGTCCAGCTCATTGACGGCTCACCTCCACGATGCCATGGCTGATGCTGCCGTACTGCCTCCTCCTCAGCATCACTAGGCTGATGACGATGATGGTGGCGATGGCCACTGCGACGACCAGCAGGCCGATGAGGGCACTGCTGCTCAGGCTGAAGTCTTCCCGCAGAGGCCCTACAGACTCCTGAAGCAACAGAACAGACAGGCCACAGGGTGTGAGAGACAACAAGCCCGTAGGGGCGCCAGGACCCTGCTGTCCAAGTGGTTATCCAGGTGGGGAGGGCCCCCATCCTTTCCCTCCAGGGACAAACCCAGGTCTCCCGCTTTGCAGGCTGATTCTTTACCAGCTGAGCAACAAGAGAAGCTCAAGAATATTGGAGTGGGTAGCCTATCCCTTCTCCAGCAGATCTTCCTGACCCAGGAACTGAACTGGGGTCTCCTGCATTGCAGGTGGATTCTTTACCAACTGAGCTATCAGGGAAACCCTTCCTTTCCCTTTATGGGGATGCTAATCTTTCTTATCTGAAAGTACAGGAAAATAGGGGACGAGGGACCTTGATAACTAGACAGCAGGTGCTGCTCCATCTTCCCCCTGAACTGAGAGGGCGGGAGAGAAAACAGCCAAGGCTGACCTGAGACCTGCCATCAGGCTTTGGAGCAAAACACATACCGGTTCTTCCTCAAGGCCTCCAACTCTCTCAGAGTTGAAAATCATTTCCTTCACGTCCAGGGTCTCATCAATGACCTGGAACAGTGGGAAAATGTCACCAAATGAGTGGGAGGCAAAGTTTAGCACATAGACAACTACTTTGCTGCTCCACATACCATTTGGTGGAGGGAAACAGACACTGGACAGACACCCAGTAACCCATCAGTTTGGCCACGTTCGCCTAGGTCCACTCACCAAACCCCTTAACAAAGGGCCAGGTGTGCGTGCAGAATTCCTGTACAGCAGTTGCCTTTTAAGGGCTGTCACCTGCCTTTTCCTATAAGTGACCATCACGGAGATATTTCAGGACAGATTATCCAGCAGCCATGTTTAAATACCAAACTCAGTTAAGGATAATCTAGAAACATTAAGTGATAAACATGCTAGAAAAATAATTAGCAGGAGGTATAAACCTCAGGCAGCTTAAGAACCAAATGTGACTCTATTCCACTTCAAGTTACTATATCTACTCATTAGAAACAGCCTCTCACATTTGTTCATACCCTTAGTTGCATACCTGGTGGCTCAAAGGTTAAAGCGTCTGCCTGCAATGCAGGAGACCTGGGTTCGATCCCTGGGTTGGGAAGATCCCCTGGAGAAGGAAATGGCAACCCACTCCAGTATCCTTGCCTGGAGAATCCCATGGACAGAGGAGCCTGGTGGGCTATAGTCCACGGGGTCGCAAAGAGTCGGACACGACTGAGCGACTTCACTCACTCACTTAGTTGCAAATATTACTTTCCACTATATAGCAAGAGATGAGCTACTGCTGAAAGAGTTGCTCCGTCTCATACTCAGATGCCGAAGAACAGAGCCCGACTGCAGGGGCAGTGGGAGCCCAGCCTGTGCTCCCCTGTGGGCACGGACATGTCGGGGTCCAGTGAGGGAGCGTCCAATCGTTCTCAAAGTTAACTCGGAGACGGAGGAGGGAGAAGCGGCTCACCATGTTTTCATCCACTTTCTTCTTGCTGTTGATCACCTTCTCCTCGGCCCCGATCAGTCCTCCATCCTGCTCTCCCAATGCAGATCCTGAGTGCAGAGAGCGCAGCTGTCTCCCAAGGTGGGCTGAGCTCATGCCCGCCTCACAGAAGTGGCAGACTCCCTCCTGAGGGTCAGGAGCCCCCAGGGCATGCCCCCACCCCCGGCTCTCGATGTGCTACTTCCTCCCATCCTGGAGGATGCGCCATACTCCACAGGGATGAGGGACACAGGACCAATGGGTGTCATGGGACAGGAAGAGGATGCGGTGCTCACTGTGTAAGCCTTCAGGAGAGAACGCGGCTTGAACTACAAATACAAACTGGGTCTAAAGGCCTTCCAGCACCGAAAAACCGTCGACCCCTCTGTGATATCACCAAGCACCTACTACCCCCACTTGCTCCTTTGCCATCGGGGCTCCGAATGGAAGAACTGTCACCCCTGCACGCCCACCTCGAGCACCATCTTTCTGCTGAAATGCCCTCCCTTCCCTTGTACCTGCCCATCTGTCCTTCAAGCTGCAGATCTTTTGGGGAGACATTCCCAGGTCATGGTACTTAAAAGTCACTGTGTGTGATGACTGGCCTTGTTCTGTCTCTCACTACGTTGTAACCCTCCCAGGCCTGGATCAGACCATCACACCCTGAACAGGAAGGAGGCATTCCCTACACAGGGATAATTCTAACACCAGGCTGGACAGCACCTCTCCAAAAACAGAGCAAGAATGTCAACTGTCCTCTTGTCAAGGTCAGACATCGCCTGAGCCAGCGTCGCCTGTGCGTGGCACTCCGAACGACAACGAGAGGAAGAGTGAGATGCAATCTTCTAGTTTTCGCTCCGAAGCATGTGACTTCCAGCACTGAGGGTCTTGTTAATAATAACAAACACAGTGCTATATAGATGCCTGTGACCTGAACCTTTTACAAATAGGTCAACCTGGCAACACACTTGGCATTCTAAGGCCACCATGGCAGGCGAGTCAGATGCCAATATGGGTATCCACCAAGGTCTGCTGTCCATGGGCTGCTAGAGGCCTGGCCGCAGCAAAGCTCTCCAGCTCACAGCCAGACTTGGGCTGGACTCAGAGCCTCCAGTCACTACACTGCAGCTTTTGAACCCCCAGCCAGCTGACACTTCACTCATTACAGTGCAGCCAGAAACCAGGCAGCTTTTTCCCCCAAAGCTTTCATTTTAAAAGAGCCTCACAACGTGATTCAAGGGTGAGTTAAAGCAGGGCTGGCTTCTGTAGCCTCAGAACGTCAATGGAATAGTAAGGCTGTATTTCAGCGTACAGATGCTCATGACCAAGCCCAATCAATTCAAACTGCTCCTCCCATCCCTCTCTCTCTCGTCAGAATTTCAAAGGTCCTAAGGGCAGGATCCTATTTGAAAAGCGTGGCACTGAACCAACGGACTCAAAGCCCTACTGCCAGTGTGCAGACCGTCCTAACACTTTTTTTGGTGGTATAACCCATGCGTTTCTTAAATGCCGACCAAAACCACTTTGGTTAGTTAGAATGAATAATCAGGAGACGTTAAGAGACCAAAAGTTAACGTTTAAACTATTCCAATGAATAACAGCTGAAGCATAAAGGTGAAAGCCAGTTAGACTTTTAGAAAATTCGTCATCTAAACATGCGCTGCTCAGAAGAATGTCCTCCAGTGACGGAGAGGAATATCCAAGGGAATAAAACCAAGCTCACACACCCTTGTATTCTGAAAAACAACACATACACCACACCTCCAATCCTTCAGCCAGGGCACAGCACACAGCAGTCAGTTTGTGTGTCCTTGTTCACAGAGACTCTGGAGGCTGTGCCACCCACCCACCCAGAAATGCCGCAGCCACACTGCATTTCAGGAAATAGAAGCACCGTGGGCTTGGAAGACTGAGGAAGCCAGGTTCAAATTCTGGCGGCTCTACTTCTTAAGCTCATGACTTAACTCATGGAAGTTGACGCTTCTTCAACTGCCTTATCTAGAAAAGAAAGTTAAGACCGCTGCCTCCAGTGTATGCAGTGGGTTACACAGGGTTAAGGTTGCAAGCACGCAACGAGTCAACTTTGAAAACTGGACACTTATTACATCAGGAGTTCACTTGTCTCCACCTGTTTCATCCATCAGCTTCTACTATGTCCTAAGGGACGCTACCTCTCAGGGGACATGAGACAGCTGCAAACAGACACACCTGGGCATGGACAAAAAGCAAGGGACAGCTAAGAAGAAAGGAAACAGATGTAAGCGGGAGCGGCAGAGAAAGAGAGGGAAAATAAAATGACTCTCCACCTGGCCACAAGTGTGGTTTTACTTATGCCAGCAACTGGCAACCAACCCGTTTAAACTGGATATACTTTCAAAGTCCACCCAGATTAAAAGGGTTTATGAAGAGTCTGCTTTGGTTGCTCAGTACTCAGGTGCCGGAGGTATGGCGGCACTGGCTCCCCTCACAGCCACATCTGAAGGGATGAGGTGGAAGAAGTTAATGATGGGATGAAGCAGAGCATGAAACTTCTGGGCAAATGAAGGGAATGTTCCTTAGAGGGAACATCTATGACAAACCAACCTTTCTTCACTGGGTGGTACAACTCCGGCTGAGAGTCTAGCAGAAAGGAAAGCAACAAAAACAAAACAGCACAAGAGGAGATTAAGGAAAAAAAAATGCCTTCTTTCAAAATTCCTACCTTAGACCTTCTCTGTAACACAAACGAAAATCATGCTTCCTTACAAAAGGGGCCTGCACTTCCCCATAAGCAAACAGCATCGTGAGAGCTACAGCAAGACTGGAGGGGAGGGGAAAAAGGCAGGTGGTCTTGGGTCTCTCGGGAGGGCTTCTGTGAGATTTCTAAATCATTTAGCTTAGCCCCAAGTTACCTTCCTGAGAAAGTAACAGAAACACAAGTTATTCCTCGTCGTGGTTTTCCAAGGAGACAAGGTCCTAGTTCACAAACATCTAAGATGCTCCCGCCAGTAACAAGCTATGAAGCAGGGACCCTCACAGCCCTGCAAGGGTGCAAGGGTGGGGGTCTGTGAGGGAACGGCTGGGGAGGGAGGCGGCACCTCTTTGTCCAGCTCCTTCCTTGGATTCTCTTGTACTATCAGACCCTGAGCGGTTCTGAGTCGGCACCTCTCAGACAGTTGGTTTAGAAGGAAGACACCTGTGTTGGGGTCTGGAGGCCTCTTTCTTGGGCCTCTGTGGCAGCATCATGGGATCTGGGCCCAGGACTCAGGACTGCCTCGACTCAGGCTCCAGTCCTTCCTTCCCACCTATAAGCTGTGTGACCCCAGGCAGACACTGACCCTCTTACACCCTGGATACCCAAACAGGAACACTCCCAGGCCCTTCCTGAGAGCGTTATGTTGGGGAAGACAATATATAGGAAAGCATCCACATACAGAGGCTGGAGTGTGTGGAGGCCTGGACAGCGGTGGCCACTGTTTTTATCATCACCGCCATCAGCCGCGACAGGGGCAGACAAATAAATGGAAGCTGACTGCACACCCTGGCCTCGGGGCCTGGGACCAGCAGCCTGTTTATTTCTGGTACAGACTCGTGGCTCTGAGAGCACAGTACAGACCCGGGAAGCAGCAGGGAGCCTCCCATCGCCTACTTCCCAAGACCGTGAGGAAAAGGCAAGGACAGCCTAGGACACCGGAGCGCTATTTAAGCTGCAAAGGGGCCTCCACATCTAGGCCTCACACGCTGGACGCAGCTGGTAGCCAAGGACAAACAGAGGGCTTTAGGCTTTGGTCTACACAAGGGAGAAACACCACAAACTTCCGAGGTTCTGAAGGCGCCCCACTTGGAAGGTGCCTAGCGGACCCCATCCCCTGGCCTGCCCGAGCCGCACAGGGAACACAGCCCCCCGACACCCCCACCCCTCCCATCATCTAACTTCCATTTGCTAACCGTGTCCCTCCCTGCCCTTGGTCCCGCTGCCGGGCTGGCCTGTTGCGCATACGCACCTTCGTTCTCAGGCACGGATGGGAAGGGATGGAGGGAGTGGAATGGCGGGATCTCGTCGCTCTCTTCCGAGCTCACCCGCACGTCCACGGGGGTTTCTGAGAAGGAGGAGCTGAACTGGTCCATGTCGGCTCGCTGTTCTTGAAGCAGTTCATCTGACAAAGACAGACGCCCAGGAGCCATGTTTTCAGAAGGATCTGTTTCCTGGCACAGGACAGCCCGAACGGGACTAATCTGGTTGGATGGGAGCTCTGCTTAACGGAGTCTCAGCAGTTCACAATTCAGGCCTCTCACCTGAGGGTACACCTCTGTAGACTGCAGAACCCCAACACTGGGGACCCCAGGGCTTGTTCCTAAGCACCCCTCTCTCCTCTAGCAATTCACTCTGGTTTCCTCCAATGTCACGATGTAAATACCATCCACGGATCATGACCCCCATATCTGTGTCTTGCACCTATAGCCCGGAGACCTGGCTCATCTACCTGATAGCCGACCACTTCCTGTCCAAGGGCAGTTTCCATTTGAACAAGTGAAGACTACGCTGTACCTCGGCACTATTTTGCCCCACCACCCACTTAGCTGCTCACAATGAGAACCAGGGCATATCCAGTGCTTTTCTTCCCCTCACCCCCTGCCCCACCCACCCCATCAGCACATCCTGTTCACCCTTCCTCTGAAAGGCACCCTTCAAGTCCACCCACCCCTCCAGCTCCTCCCATTCCTATCTCAGGGCACTCAGCCAGCCCCTCTCCTTTGGATTTTTACAACTACTTTCTGGTGACTTCCAATTTTCATCAATCCTCGACACAGCAACCTGTAATTTTTTAAAAATTCACATTGTTTTAAAAAAGCATAATCCAGATATAGTCACTCGCTTGTTTAAAACCCTTGAGCGACTTTCTGTTATCCCAGAATAAAATCCAAACTCCTTGATTTTGCTAAAATCTCTCAACTTCAGGCTCTGCGGTCGTCACTTCCTGTGCTTGCTGTGTTCCTGCTGGGGGTCTCTGCAGGGAGGGTTCCTCCTCATCACTCGACCGCCCCACCTCACTCCCCTGCCCCAAGGCAGCCTGACCACCAGGCACCTCCCCAGCCCACTCTTCCACCTCCAGCACAGGACACACCCCCCACGGACACTCATCTTCCTGTCCTCTCCTCCTACAATGTGAGTTCCCGGAGGTCTGTCTCTGTGACACACAGGAGACACAACAAACGTTTGTTGAATAAATGGAGGAAAAGACCCAAAGAGGGAGAGGAAGTGAGAATGGTGTGAACAGGTGCCTTGAAATATACCAGCAATTACAGAGGGGAGGGTTAAGAGGGTGCATGTCCAGTCCCTTGCAATTTCACACCCTAGATTTCTCTTCCGGTAACAAGAGTCAAGGTCAGTGAAACTCAAGGCTCTGTGGCTGCCAGCCCAGGACTTGACCATGTGAGCCTGTGCGCATCAACGCCCAGCCTCCTTTCTCTAATCCGGAACGGTCTGACTTTGATGCCCACAGCTGGCACCCACCGATTTCCTCTTGGATCTCTTGGGCCACATATGGGACTTTGTAGAGCAGGGAGAGGCTCTGGTTCCGCCGTTCTTCAATCACATGGAGATGTGTCATCACCTGGGAGAGAGTACGAGGTCGGGGAGAGGCTTTGTCACCAGAATAGCCGGGCCTGTCGGACACCCACACGCTCTACAAAGGCCTGTGTTCTCCAGCAAAGCAGCTGGTCAGAGGGGCAGTAGGACTTGCCCCCCCCCATATTCATTGACCACTGCGGTGCAAGAACGTGTGGTATTGACCCTCAGTGACTTAAGGATTCACCCACACAGAGTGCTCCAAGTTAAGGGAAACTTTTAAAGATGTCATTACCCGACAGTATTTAAAAAAAAAAAAAAAAAAGAACCCTAATTTGCACAATGTCAGACACTCAGGAAGGTTTTTCTGAGTGAAAGAGGAAACCAGTTGGTCAGTTTTTACCACTGGCCAGACTGAAAGAATGAAATCACTGCTTAAAAAGTAGATTCGCAGGGTGGGACCGTTCATGGATTGTGCTTAGTGAAGCAGCTGCTTGAAATGATTCTCACTGTAAGCAAGAGAACAGGTGATTCCTGTTTAACTAAACAGGGCTTCCCTGGTGGCTCAGGTGGTAAAGAATCCGCCTACCATGCAGGAGACAGGCTCGATCCCTGGGTCAGGAAAATCCCCCTGGAGGAGGAAACGGCAACCCACTCCAATATTCTTGCCTGGGAAATCCCATGGACAGAGGAGCCTGGTAGGTTTGAGTCCATGAGGTCACAAAGAGTCAGACATGACTGAGTGACTAAAACTTCACTTTAACTAAACAAGCTATGCCTCCAAACCTTCACACTGAGGTATAAACAAACCTGATTTAATGAGTGATGAGAAAGACATATCTACCATGTCTTCTATGCTCATTTCTTTTCTGAATGCAAAAGTTCCAAAGTAGTTCATCCAAAAAAAAGAGGGGAAAAAGGTCATTAAAGTGGTCCCTGAATTTCAGAGCTTTTTATGGTGGAAGTGGAGAAGGAAATGGCAGCCCACTCCAGTACTCTTGCCTGGAAAATCTCATGGACAGAGGGGCCTAGTAGGCTACAGTTCATGGGGTCGTGAAGAGTCGGACATGACTGAGCTACTTTACTATGGTGGAAATAAGATTTGGGCTACCTCCGCCCCTGTGACACAGTGAGTGTGAGGCAGGTGGCCACAGACCACACAAGGTCCTCAAGAAGGCTAATCCTACCAGTTACACCTGCAGCCACCAAGCTGCTCCTCAAGAGGGCGCTCTGGGCCAATGGATTAATTATGTGGGCTTGAAGCCATTAACGTGAAGGGTCAAAATGCAAACTGAAGTTAAATGGAAAGAGGCTTTTATTGTAGATTGATGTCTCTCTGACCTTTAAAAGCAAGGATGAAAGCAATTTAATTTTACACTTGCCATACTTTCAATCAAGTAAATTGATGGGAAAGCACCAGAGTTGAGTTGAGTGCCTTAGAGAAAAAATGCAAATGGAAGGGGAACCATCAGCTGCCTGGTCTGGTCTCAGCAGTGGTGACACTGTCGCAGTCAGAGGATGGTTTCCACGAGGACAAGACCATCCGCAGGCCGGGACACTGGGCGTCAGGGTTTATGGAGGACCCCCTGGAGCTGCAGAGTGAGGGGGCGGCAGCCCATCAGCTATGCCTCAAACCAACGTGCACATGATCTAAGAGGCTCAGCGTGTTCGGGGTTTTCTAGAGTTTACATAACATGACAGGGAACAGGCACAGGCTGGTGTAATCTGGGGGCTGAGCTGCCCTAGAATTAAGGGCTTTGAGCAGACAGTAAACAGCACGCAGCAGAGATGCTCTAAGAAGATGCTCCGCCTCCCGGGGCCCTCACTCGTGTGGCACCTGCCTCCTGGCTCGAAAGTTTACTGACCACACTGAGCGAGGTCTCATCTGTCCTGCTACTCTAACCACATGAAACAGGCTGTTTCTCTGTAAAATATTTCACAATAGTCTAGTTTTCGTAAAAAAAAAAAAAAATAAAGAAAGAAAGAAAGAAAAAATGTGATTAAACTAAAAAAAAAAAACAAACGAGTAGACCTGAAAAATTCTAACCTCTTGTCAGGATGCAAGTTCCCCCGCCTGAGCTTTCTGGAAGCCGCCCAAGGTCTGCTGGCCTTCCCTCCTCCTCTTCTACCCTGTCCAGCTTCAAACGCAGCCTCAGCTCCAGGCCCAGCAGAGGCCCCAGGCCCACCAGTCCTTCCCACTCTTTAGGAGCCCCATTTCTTTCACTGGCTGAACACTCAGCTGCCAGGGTGGGCTCATATGTTAAAGGACAATTCTTCTCCATCTTTACAGCTCACATAACTAACACCACACAACTGTGAGCTGCTCAAGGGCACACAAAGATTCAACTGTGCCGTCAGATACAGGAGCAGAACCAGGCAGCATGGGGCTGGGGGGGAACCACCCAGGGCCTCCAGAAGTTCCCCCATAGTTACACCACACAAGCAACAGGAGGCGGGAGGGGACAGGTCCCCAGCCTGTGCACGCCATGTCCCCACAGCCTGCAGAGCACTGGATTTCGAATACGTAAAGTAATAGAGGAAGACCACTTATATCATTTCAAGACCCTCTAGGAAAACTAACAGGCGAACTGTTTTAAAGGAAGCTAGTGGTCTTGTAGGCAACTTCATTTCTATGAACACAAGAGAGTAAAACTCAAGTTCATATACAGACAAACCCAGAACGAGAAAGCAGGTCCAGAAACAACCTGCTTTCAACCTACAGACAAGTGCACAGACTGGCGGGACACAGCAGGGGACAAGACAAGGGACCTAACGGCATCCAAACAACAGCGAAACTGTGCAAGACAGTGCCGTTTTTAAGACGTGCTTGGTATATAAAGTTGGCCAAAATATTCGTTCAGGTTTTTGTACCATCTTATGGAAAAACCCAAATGAACTTTCTGGACAACTCAATATTTGCCTAGAAAGAGATTTTAAATGTTAATTCTGGTGGTACCCTTAACCAGTAATAAACTGAAAGAAATTGATTTATCTTGTCAATACAATTATCCATTTCTGAACTTCCAGAAACAATTTAAATAGAACATACTTAATATTAAAAAGTATGGCATACATATGTTTAAATTTGTACCTGTGCAAAACCCAGCTTTTTGTACCTACTGTCTCTGGAAATAAAAGGTCATTCTCCAAGGACTATTTACAAGCAAAACTGGCCAGAGCAGTCTCCCCACTGTCTGCTGTACCTGGGACCTCATCTGGGCCGCCTTCTCGGGGTCGACAGCCAGCACGTGCTGGTAGTGACGGAGGGTGTGGAGGCGGTCTTTGTTCTCAGCGCGGACGTAGCGCCGCAAGGCCTGCAGGATGCGATGGGGCTGCAAGACAGAACGGGAGTTTTCACGTCCAGAGACTATAGAACTAAAAACAGGCAGGAAAATGAAGCTTTAAGAACACTCTGAGAACATCAACCTCAGCAAGGCACAGGAATGAAACCTGTACTTTTAAAAGCTTTCAGTTACCAGGCAGTAAGAAGCTACCTTTCTAAGTAAGGTACCAAAAGCTAAGTTGCACAGTTACAGAGGCTCCTCTACAGATAGTATTTCCCAGAACCTCTAGCCCACTTCCTCTTCTAGCCCAATCTATGCTGTTTCCTGAGCTCAGCATCTGATGCTGTAAATACTCAGGACTGACCTCACTTGCTTAAGGAGGATACAGACAAATACCCTGTCCTCCCAGAGCAAGGCAAGTCAGAGCTGACGGATCAAGTCTAACAACATTGGCAGAGAAGAGCTGTGATATAAACTTGATCATTGTCTGATTTAAAATAGAATTGGTTCAAAAGTCTTCATCCACGGCAGGCATGTTTTTATTCTTTGGAAGTAAGGCTACTATAAAAATGCAAAAGTTGGGGAACTGCCGACTAGCACCCCGAGGTTCTGCTTTTCCAGGGGAAGCTGTATCGGCACCGCCAGCGGCCCCGAGCCGGAAGTGGTCCCACACAGGCCACCCTGGGCTTCAGGGCTGGGCGCACTCACCCGCGGAGGGTCGGACTGCAGGGCTGCCAGGTAGTTCTCCAGCGCCACCCGGCGGCGGTCGTTGAGCATGGCCTCCACACGCGCCAGGTGCGTCTCCACCAGCTGCTGCTTCTCGCTGGCTGCCTCCTTCTCCAGCGCCTTCACCATGGCCTGGAAGTGCTGAAAGAAAGAAGGAACCAAATGGGATCCATGCCCCTGCGGGCGTGCACGCACACAGGGGCGGACCCCATTCTGCCTCTCTCTGCCCAGTGCCCCTGCAAGAGGCACAGACTCAGCGGGGAGCAGGGGTCAGGTCTGAGGGTTCTTAAGAGGTGACCTTGAACATCACAGGGGTTGAGGGCACCAATCCTCCTTGGTCAAAGATCCCATGTAACTAACTTACAGTCGGCCCTCCCTATGTGCAGTCCCGCATCCACAGATCAGCCAGTCATGGATGGAGCGTTACTGTGATGTCTACCACTGAAAACATCCACGTGTGGGGGGGATCCTCTGTTCAAGGGCTGACTGTACTTCTCCATCTAACCAGAGCACATAAATCTGGGTGTCATGCAGGCTCCTCGGCACCTCTAGGGATGGAAATCCCAGCACGCAGAGCCCAGGCCTGGCCTCTCCATGTGTGCTGTGAGAAACGGAAGGCTGTCTTTCCCACACCATAACAAGGCGCCCCAAACCACAGACCAATGGGGGACAGGCTGCGACACACAGTCCAGCCCCAGGGCGGGCGATGCTGACCATTCATACCATGTGGTGAAGGGCAAGCTCCCTGCAGGTGCCAGGCCTGGTCTGCAGACAGAATTTAAGGCTGGGGAGCTGAGAACCGCCCCCCCCTGCCCAAGAGTACATTAGCTATGCATAAAGGCATACTCGTGGGTTTTCTAGGTTACTGGTGAAAAAGCAAAGGTGATTCAACATCACGAGCAGAGAGATTCTGGCAAAACATAAACACAAGCTGACTTAAACAGCAACCAGTGTCATGAGTCCCAAATCGGTCCTGTCAATTCCTGTCGACGCCCTCCTCTAGTCAAGGGGAAGGCAGCTGCTGAGGTTCTAAGATTACATTCTTACATCCAAAGTTAGAGATGAACTGGTATCAGAGAGCTCTATTTTCTGCCTTGGACTTTAATTAAGTCTGCCAAAGGAAAAAAAAAAAAAAGCATTCACTACTGCAGAAAATAAGGCGCACCCTAAGGACGATGCCAGAGGACTTGCCAGGAGAGGAGAGTAAACACAGCTGAGCAGAGGTTACATCTGCGTGTGAAAGATGTGTGTGCTCTGCCCTGGGTTTGGGTTTCCCTCCATGGCAGGTGAGCAACTCCAGAGAACACCACTGGGAGGGAAAACGAAGCGGCGAAGACCTCCTTGTGACATGAGCTCTCAACTAAGAGGGGGTCTGCCTTGTGGGGAGTCTGGCTCTGACCATATCCTGAAGGGTCTGCCTGGGGCCCCTCCCTGGAGGACACATCTCACCTGAATGAGAGTCTGCCTCTCTGCTTTGGGGAGGTTCTTTGCTTGAAGCTCAGCCTCTTCCCATTCCTTCTTCACCTGGAACAAAGGTCAAAGCCACTATGACCAGATAATCTCTGGAACAATGGTCCCATTTTCTAAAAATACTGTGGGGCCCTGAACATGATGTGGGAACGCACACAAGGAGCGCACAGCCCACGTGCCCACGAGCTCAAGGTCTGTCCCAGGGCGGCTGCTTCAGGCTGGCGTCAGTGCCCCCCCACCAGGGGAGCCTCATCTCACGGCTGCCTCGTCCATAACCTTCGGTGTGTTATTTGCCAGACTCTGTGCCTCAGTCTCCTGACAAGAAAGGGGAGGAGGGCTAACGCCTGCTTCTCAGAACAGTCACAGGTTTCTCCCAGCACACAAGCCAGCACAGGAGACGTGAGGCTGCTGCCCAGATCTGGCAAAGAGTCCCTTTTCAGTTTTCTTTCAACCCTTCTGAGTAAGTCTAGGAGAAAGCTGCACTCGTGTGGTGCTCTTGGCACTCTGACCCTTCCAACGCCTTTAAGGAAAAGAAAGCCAGAGACTCAGACCCTCAGCAGGCAACAGTATCTAGCTGGAATGTTCTAACACTGCTTTCATTCAATGTATGTTAGTATCGTTACCCTCTTCTAATGGTAAAGGATACTAGCTTTCTACTTACAATATTGATATAGAGTTCCCTTCTTCAAAAATAAAAAACTTTAAAAAACAAGCAGAACGTAATGTTGACAGGAAGTGCCCCCTGGCAGAGTGGAGCAGTAAAGCCCTGGGAGGGGGGACACTCCACCATCATGGGGCTGGGGGAGGGGCGGGCACCGGTCCCATCCAGGGGACAGTCTCGCTCACACTCACACGCCTCACCTGAGGAGGTGGTGTCCCTTTGCTTCAACTACGAAGCCCTGACACCACAAAGATAAGGGGCTGAGGTTTACCCTGTCCATCCGGTTGCGGTGGCGGATTTCCAGCTGCTCCTTGGCCTTCTGGAAGCGTGCGTGCTCATTGTCGTCTGCGGACGTCTCGAAATACACGTCGACGTCATTGGTTGGCAGAGGAGTTGGGGGGACTGAAACAGAAGGACCGGACGGTTCTCTCCGGGGCCCAGCCCAATGCTGAAGCTGCACGGTACTTGGGGACAAAGCCCAGCTGGGCCTGCTGGAGGGACCAGTGTGAACGGCACCACCTCGGCAGGGGGTGCGCCCATCTGGCGGGACTCTGCCCTGTCTTCCTTACCCAAAATCCAGCCGCCAGGCCCATCTGCATCCCCTGTACCTTCAGAACCAGCGAGGTACCTACTTGGGACTTCAGGGGCAGAGAAGGGAACACTTCTTACCCTCCCTCAGTTCTTGAAACATTAAAACCTAAAACTAACTACCCAACCGACCCTTCTGGTCGCTGAGTGCATCCGACCAGAGACAGGGCTGACGGCAGGTGCGCAAAGGCACTGCAGGGCTCAGGTGCCTTTTCTCCAGGTATTTTCAGGTCACAACTCACGCTGGGCCACTGATTCGACTGTGTGTTCTCTGCACACAGACTGGGCAGAGAAAGTCCAAACGCCCCAGCTGCCTCTGCTTAGGTTTCAGTCCCACTGGAGGACCCTCAGCCCAGGCCCCTGGCAGGGAAAACACGTCTCACAAGGACTCGCCGTGGAAGTGAAGCCACTCAGGGCTTTTCCATCCATGACGCTCGAGGGCCTCACCCGGCCACCACCCAGAGAACAGCCCATTAGAACAAACACTCCGCACGCCTAATCCAAGTTCCTGGTGGCCCCGGGCAAGCGAGTGTCTGCATGAAGGAGCTTATCTGCATCCAGGAGGTGGAGGCGACAGGTTTACTTAGCCTCTTAAGAAATACCTATGGAGACGCTGAACACCCCGACTCACTGGGGATTTCCCAGGGCAGGGAGGAATGTCAGGCAGCCTGCTCACACAACTTGTTCTGTTGGTCACACTTGAGAGCCAGGTGGACAGCAAAAGCCAAATTCAATGAATTTCGATTCTGAGGCAAACTCACCCGATTTCCAGAACCACGTAACTTTAACACAATGTGAGAGCAGCTGGCAAACTGACGAGCGTGAGCACAAGCCAGCCTGCCCTCCACATCCTTTTGTCTGGGGGTCTCCCATTCACCCTCTTACTGAGTTTTAAACCTAAAAGCTACGGCTCCAAGTCTTGTCAAGAATACCTGGTTCCTACATTAAGTTTAAATCAGGTCTCAACAGCCAATTTGCAGACTCACTGAGTCAGAATCTATATAGATTGCTTCAGAAACCACGTTCCCCACGACACTCAGGAGAGTTTCAAAGTGCTGAAGTCCATCCGTGCCAGCAAGCACGTCGCTCCGTGATGTAGACCCGCAGCTTAAAGGCTTACATGTTGGAGACAGCCTTTGGTTCATATCATTGGGCCGGATAAAGATAATATAAGCACAAGCTGTGTCCGCCCCGGAATGAAAGGGCACAGGAGCAGCACACCTGGAGGTCTGCTTCTGAAGACAATGGACTCGGACCCAGAACCAGATGCCCTCTGCGTGCAAGCAAACGGCCCAGGAAGCTGGCACCCTCACAGGCGCTGGTCCCTTTCAAGGGACAATGACGCTACCAGGTTCCAAAGCGCTCAAGTCAGGGGCCCCGCAAGTGCACGGACACACTGCTTCTCCTTCCACAGTAACAGGAGACGCTGGTTCTGCAGACTTCAAAACCGTTTGTGCTCTGCCCACCTGCCGTCGCCTGGTGTCTCTTACTGCCCGTCAACACTTGACCCTTTGGGTAAAGACTGCGCCTCACGTTCAACATGATCTTCAATGACCCCGATTCCTCAGGCTTCTGCCACAAACAATGCTTTCTTGCCCCTTAGTTTAAGGAGTTTAACAAAGCAGGAAGAATCACTGTAATTTCTAGCTCTGTCTTTCCACCGATGTTCCCTAAGGGCTCTTTTTTTTTTTTTCATCTTTTCAATGATTTCAAATAAAAACTCCACAGAGCAGCAGCTGCAGCGGACGCACGAACAGTATAGCATATCATATTAAGAGGGAACAAAAGGGTCTGAAGGAAACCTTTGAATGAAAAGTCATCAGACGCTAGAGCCAAAAATCTTTAGAGCAAATGACCAGGACTGGCAATGAGTGTCAGAATCAGAAGGCAGAAGGGTCTGTCCAGCCAAAGGGTTTTCCTACACACGGGTCAGAACTGCTCCAGCTGAGAATCTTCAACAGGAAAAGGGCTAACTATGAAGAAAAGCAATCTATTGACGTCTGAGTGAACCAGACTCCACTGAACGTGCAATTTCCTTTGTGACCAAAGAAAATAAACCAAAACTTCCTTGCTTCCTAAAGCTCTGTGTGACCCAGGGCCCCCCAGAATACTGGGGAAACAGTCACCACCGCCTGTCTGCAGAGCAGGCTCCCTGGAGTGCATAAAGATGTTCCAGTGCTCTCAGAGTCCCAAAGCATCCTTACTGTCACCTCCTTGGAGAGCAGGCATCCCCCTTAGTGAGCGTGCATTGTGGGGGCTGGCGACAGGGCTGCTCAAGACCAGAATGAGGGACAAAGCCTGGACACAAGCATGTGCAGAACTCATGGCCTGTCCGAGTGCCCTGCATGCCCTTCGGCGTCTGACAGCAGAGGGCAGGGCCTCCTTCCCAACCAACAGAGGCGCTCCCGATGAGAAAGGGCAGGCCCCAGGCTCTCCCCTCGGGCAGGGAGGGAGCACCACCCCTCCACCATCACCATCACCTCCTCCTCCACCACCATCACCATCACCTCCTCCTCCACCACCACCACCACCACCTCCACCACCAGGCCCACAGCGAGCACAGGACACAGAAAACTGAGCTGACAACTGCCGACAGGGAAGCACAGCTAGGTCTAGAAAGCACAGAGAGGAGGGCAGACGGCCGACAGCGACACCGAGTGGGCGGGGAGCACCACGCAGACGCGGCCACGAGGACGCACGCCGGACGGGACTTACTCATCGCTTTACACACAGCCATACAGTAATCCTCAGACTCAAAATTGTTCCTGTTACCGCCGCAGCCGCCATATATAAAGCGCACGCACTTCCCCTTGGAGAGGTCGAAGTACCAGCGGGGCACCACGGCCCGGCACGGCCCCGTCAGCGCCTCCTGGGAGCAGACAGCTGTGTGGAAACGGTCAGAAGGTCAGCGGGGCAGGGCAGCGGCTTCGGGGGCTCACAAAGCTACAGACCAGCAAGGGGAAAAGGGCCGAGTGACACTGGACCTCAGCGAAGGCGAGGACAGGGTGGGACCCGGGGGCCCCGGCCAGCTGTCACTGACCATGCAGTCCTCTTCCTTCCCGAGGCAAGGGAGAGCTCTGGGGCTGGAACACTGAGCGGCGCTGTCTGCACTGTCTGGAGCTTAGAGTGGGAAAGGGCTGACGTGGAGGAACTCCACAGCGCACAGCTCGGGAGCCTCACATTTCTGGTCTGTGTAGTGGGGACAGCTGCCTGCCGTGGCGTCTCGGGGGCGCCCAGGGCAGAGGGAGGCAGCGCGGGTGCAGAGGCAGTTTCAGTGGCGGTCACCGTCGTAAACACTACTCAGGCCCCTTGAAAGGGCCAGTGTACATTTTCTGTTCTCCAAGGTTAATCACAAACTTCTAGACTCGGTAAGTCATCTGCTCCTGGCTGAACCCTAAACAATTCTTCAGCTCCTAAGTGGCTTCAAATACACAGTCAGCAGGGGGCTGCACAGAAGTGGTCTGGAACGTTCACTTTTTATTTAACGGTGAAATTGAAAGGGCCCTGATCCCTTACCAGCAGGTTATCAAATTCCAGATGCCCTGATGGCCAATCAGGGCAGCCTACAGATTGGAACACACTCAGGAAAAGAACTAAAGAAGTGAGGTCCACTCCAAAAGCTGGGACTTTGGCCTCACTGAGGAAGGGGCTCCCAGGCGGGAACATCTCCAGCTGGATGTGGAAGAATCCTGCTGGGGGGCAGACCACATGGTCTTTCTGATTCTCTAAGTCCTCACAATGCACATCACAGTTTCCTGACTCCATCTGTCTGTTGCCAGACCCGGTAGCACCCAGAGCTGACCTCACTTTTGGGGCATGAAGCTGCCCTCCTGGGAGGCAAGCAGCCTGTAAGTGAATGAAAGAATATTAACATATTGTAAGTAAATGACTGCCAGGTCTACCTCTGACATCATGAGTGATCTCCTCCTCCGCGGCGGCCCTGTAGCTGCTGGGCTCGGTGGGGCTCTCCTCATTGTAGTCATCTCCCTTGAAGGTGTCGTAGTAGTAGTCGCGGTCTTCCACCACCTCCTCCCCCTCCTCCTCCTCGTCGTCGTCCTCGTCTGCAGTTGCCTCTGTGAAGTCTTCCAGATCTGCTTCGGTAGGAAACTCACTAAAGGTCACAACAAGAAACGAAGGTCACCACCAACTGCTGCGCACAGAGAACCACTAACTCCCTTCCCTGCTCTGAGACTCAGAGCCCAGAGGCAGGGAGTAATAAGTTCAGCCCATCCCTGGTGGCTCAGACGGTGGGAAAGAATCCTGCAATGCAGGAGACCCAGGTTCGATCACTGGGTTGGGAAGATCCCCTGGAGGAGGGAATGACAACCCACTCCAGAATTCTTGCCTGGGAAATCCCACGGACACAGGAGCCAGGTGGGCTACAGTCCATGGGCTCGCAAGGAGTCAGACACGACTGAGTGACTAACACTTTCACTTTCTCACTTTCACAGTGAGCTATGCTGCTAAAAGCCCTGAGCCCAGCCACCTCATCAGAAGCTGACCGTCAGGGAGCAGGGGCCGCGTGACTGTGCAGGAAGGCGCGTCCCAGGAGGACAGGTGGATGAAGGCCACTGGTGCACCCAGGCTCAGCCACAGTCAACTGAGATGTGCTGGCAGGCTTCACCCAGAAGCCTGGGTGTAGCAGCCACAGCCGCCCAGAGGCTCAGGACAGAACTCACCTTTTATAAACATCATAGTCTTCCTCTTCATCCTCGGCATCGTCATCGTCGTCATCCTCCTCGTCCTCTTTGGACACCGCAGTTTGGACCACCTTTGTCTGCGGGCAGCACACGTACTCGGTGCCGTGGAACTGGTCCACCCCGCAGGGCAGCAGCATGCCGTAGCTGTACAGGGTCATCCCCTGAGTGAGGCAGGCCTGGGGGCCCGGGATCACGGTCAGGAGACAGCAGTGCACTCAGAGACCCCACCCCTAGCTCTCTCAGGACACAAGTGTGCTCAGAGACCCCACCCCTAGCTCTCTCAGGACTCAGCAGTGCGCTCAGAGACCCCTACCCCTAGCTCACTCCAGAAGAAGCCCTCACCAAATCATAGTGTTAAGCCTTTCTCACGGACACATTAATTTTTTGCCAAAAAGTTGTGATGCTACTACTTTACAGATTTACAAATTTCACTTAACCTGCAATGGGAAAATGTCATCTGGCCCAAAACAATGAAAGCCCAAAGGTGGAAAAAATTAAGGCTGGGGGGGTGGGGGTGGTGGCTGAGTAATTATCAACGCTGGTTAACAGTGGTCAGTAATAACACACATTCTTCAGCGGTGAGGAATTCAAATTACTTCACAATTAGACAAAATAAAGGCAACTGACTGGAAAAACCAACTAAACTTGGAGGACAAGCTAAGGAAGCTCATTCTCCTCCGAGGAAGAATGAAATGACTTCTAGTCTTGTCAGCACGCATGCCCACACAGATGGTCTATAACTGGGTAGTTCCACACAGGCCTTGGGGTCTGGGGCAGCCTTACTGGACGCCCTGCCGAGAGCTTCGTAACAATCCTTTTAACGTCTTTGACTCCAGGCGCTGGACTATTAATACTGTACTTCCTTACCAAAATATCTATTCTTCTTCCAAGTATTTTTAAGTTAGAAGATACAAGTAACTGTAAACTTTGATGAGATAAAGGGGAAAAAAACGGAGTTAAGAAGACTATTATTTTTCCGGAGAAACACGCTACTCTCTCTCCCGACAGGAGCCGCAGCCCCTGACCGCTGCCGTCCGGCCTTTACCTCTTTGACCACGGTGTGCCAGCGCTGGTGATTCTCGCACACCTCCATCCGCTCCTTGTGGAAAAACAGGCACTTCTCTGGAACTAGCAGAACATCACTGACAAATTCACCCACTAGAAAAGAGAAGCTTTGTCAGGAGCAAACCTGATCACAATTCAAGGTGAAAACGACCCGACTGCAGGTTACTGGGATGGTCACGCAGCCACGTGCAGACAGGAGCAGTCTCTGACGCGCGTGAGCTGAGCAGCAGCTCATCTGCAGGAGCCAACTGGACGTTTCAGCTCCAGGCCAGCAGACACAGCCGTGACGCCCGGGACTTCCTCCCTCCTCCCCGCTCTCCATCCCTTATTCCCGGCAGGCCTGCGGTATCCAGCAGGGAAAACAGGAAGAGGAGCCCATCAAGACCTCAAACACACATGATGACTCCCCACCACCTCCGACTTCACACCAACAACAGTCCCAGCCTCTCACTTCTCTATTTCTGCCCACATTGGGTTGAGTAACAAAATGTCCAGGAAACTGAGACTGCCTGTTCTCCCAAAGTACAGGCGAACTTTACTTTAGCCCTCTGTGTACCTATAGACACCTCGCTCTAAGACAAACCACCACTGTGATGACTGATCCGGGTACAGACCGTCAGCGGAGAGTGAATGACAAAGGGGGAGAGATGTCTTTGCAGAGGGAAGGTCTGGCAGACATGACTTTACCCGGGTGAGTGATAAGCTGAGGGAAGTCATGTTCTGAGAACACATCACCTAGACCGTCTTTCTGCTACAAATAGTCATCTGGCTCTAATTATACACAACAATGAGAGGATGAGATAGTTGGACGGGATCACCAACTCGATCGACGTGAGTCTGAGCAAGCGTCGAGAGTTGGTGATGGACAGGTAAGCCTGGTGTGCTGCAGTCCATGGGGTCGCAAAGAGTTGGACACGACTGAGGGACAGAACTGAACTGATACACAACAATGTGACAGCATCATATTCAGAGATACTGTGTTAAACAAAGGGCTTAGGCTGTCAAAAATATTGTCATAAAAGATTCAGGAACGTCCTTAGCGGTCCAGAGGTTAAGACTCTACTCTTCCACTGCAGGGGGCACAGGTTCGATACCTGGTTGGGGAACTAAGACCCCCACATGCTGCCAAAAGAATAAATAAAAGATTCAAAAGAAAAAGCTCAGGAACTGTCTAGATTAAATATAATACATCACCCTTTTTGCAAGGGAGCTGCAAAGGACATTATTTGAACACTAAGGACAGTTGTCCCAAGTGTGACTGCCATATCACTGTCATAACCCGAGAACGCCCTTGCTCTTAAGAAGCTGAAAGCTACTTGGAGGTGAACTATCATAAAGTCCCAACTCACTTTCAAATGGTTTAATGATGAAAAGTAAGTAAAGGACACAAAATAGACAGAGTAAGGTGGATAAGGCAAAACTGGAAGCCCAGGTAAGAGGTATAGAGTTCACGACTGCACTCACTACAGGTCTGAAACTTCTCAAAAATAAAAGCTGGGGGGAAATTACACATAGCTGCTTAGAAAATAGAGCCCTTGTCTTTTAGAAATACGTGCTGAAATATTAAAAAAAAAAAAAAGGTATCTGTGATTTGTTTCCAAATAATGAGGGGTTGGTGGGAGTGGGCCACAGACGGGGTAAGGTGGGTCCATGAACCGATGCCCGTTTGATTGGGTAATGGGCACATGGGGGGGTAAGGCGATGATTCTCTCTGTGTCTGGGTATGTTTGTAATGTCTGTAATAAAAGGCTAGACACTCTGGGTCAGTAGATCCAAGGTGGGCCTCAGTGATCCACACTCAACGAACATCCCAGGGGGCCCACAGGGCCCAAGTGCAGGACACTGAGGTGGTGCTGGGCTCAGGGGAGATGCGATAAGTAGGGAGGGGAAAGGAGGCGGGCAGGGTCAGCTCTGACATTTTACAACAGCAACAACAACAAAACAACAAAAAGGAAAACCTAATAAGGAAATTGTCTGGCAAGAAAGGTCTTGGGGGAATTCCCTGGTGGTCCAGGGGTTAGGACTTGGTGTGCTCACTTGCCAGGGTCCGGGTTCAAGCCCTAGCAGGGAAACTAAGATCCCAGAAGTCAAGTGGCAAGGTCAGAAAAAAAAAAAAAAGTTATAGGCCTGAACTGGTGTGAAGTCTACACGTAGACCAGCTTTCCAGCCTCACCACAGCCTCAGGCCTCAGTCTCTGGGAGGCCAGGGGCAGCCCCTGACCTGCTGTGAAGGGGAACACACACTCTTGTCGTCACAAGCAGCGTCACAAGCAGCTGCCCCGTATCAACAGCCCTCCACAGGGCAGTGAGGTTTCACTTGCTATTAGCACAGGGATGTTGGGGGCCCAATAGCTCAATTTGACACTAATGCAGGAATACAAAGGTGAATTACACACAGTGCTGCTCTCGAGGGCCTCAAAGGCCCCGGGGAGGTAGAAACAAAAGTTTACCATCAACCAGGCTTACAGTTGGAGCTTAGTACAGGCAAAGCCCAGTGGCAAACTAGGATTCAGCTCCACTGGAGAAGCAATCTGAGGCTCAATCTAAGTAGAAATCACTTGAATTCTGGCATCCAAGTACCAGCTCTCATTGTTGACACTAAGTGTATTTACTTGGCAATATATTTATTTTTGGTTTTTATTTTGGCCCCGCCTTGAGGCTTCTGAGAACAAGACATCAATGGCAACCATCCCCATCCAAAAATCCTTCCAGAAATAAACAAGGACAGAAACAGCCGCAGGCTCACAGAGCTCCCTTCTTTAGGTGCAGGAGTCCGTCTGTATATAAACGTCAGAGATTAGTAACTACCTCCCCAAAATACCAGCACCTTTACCTCTTCACACTACCAACTCTGTCCCACTCAGACCAACCTATTTAGATAAAACTTTATGGATAACGAGGCAACTAGTAGTAACGTAAGCTATAAGATTCAGTTTGAGGGGGAACATCAAAGTGTAACTTCTCACTGAATATACTAAGTACCAGTGAAAAAGAGCCACACTGGGAAAGATCGAGTTGCACAGGCTTATGGACAAGGATGCAAAAGGAAGAAATGATTGCTAGGTACCATCTATCTATTGTGTATTCAAGAATGCTCTTTCATTTCCTTAAGCTTGAGAGTTTTACAGAGAATGAATGAAACTTCATACCCACAGATTCCTTACAGCCAAATGCAACGAAAAAACATCTTCCAAACCAGGTCACACACAACTTTTCAAAAACCTCTCACCACTGCAGGGTGCTCAATTTTAAATAAACCCTGTTAAACACACACAGTGTCCTTTCCCCCAGTCAACATGTTTAAAACAAAGTAATTACTATGTATTTTAAATACTGTTACTCAGGTGCTGCCTCTGTTAGTTTGCTATATGTGAGAATGAGAAAAGCAATGAATCCTATGTTAGGAAAGGTTTTAATGAAGGGAGGGAGGGGAACAGGTTAAGTTAATGGTTAACAGAAATAGCCACACACAGAGAACAAAGCAATGGATACTGAGAGGGAAGGGGGGGTGGGAGGAATTGGGAGGCTGGGACTGACATACTATTATGTATAAAACAGGTGACCAGTGAGAGTGGACTGTACCGCACAGGGAGCTCTACTCAGTGCTCTACGGGGACCTGAACGGGGAGGAAATTCAAAAAAGATTTGGAAACACGGCTGATTCACTTTGCTGTACAACAGAAACTAACACAACATTATAAAGCAACTATACTCTAATAAATATTATTTTAAAAATAAACACATCCACAGAACTCCAGAGGCTATCTACTTTTTGCTAAACTTTTTGTTTTATATTGGGATATAGCTGATTAACAATGTTGTGATAGTTTCAGGTGGACAGCAAAAGGGACTCAGCCATACATACCTGTATCCATTCTCCCCCAACCTCCTCTCCCATCCAGGCTGCCACAGAACACTGCAGGCTATCTACGCTTAATACTCTGTGTTAGTCCTATTATAGATCATCAAAAATTGATCATTTTGCCCCATTAAGCTTTTATGACCAAATCTGCCCAAGTCACCCAGGTTACAGATGTGTGAACATAATTCAGGTGTGTTGATGATGAGTGGTCAGCATGAACACACTCACTACATAAACATTTGGAACAACCCTACTTCTGGGTGATAAAAGGTTACAGTGGTCCCCAAGTTTGCTCTGACTGTTCATACAAATGCATGGAGTCAGGAACACCCTTATCAGCTGAGCCTTCAGACGGCAGGTGGCACAGGGCCTGGCCGAGGCCGCCCTGATGTCTACAGCAGCTATGACTCACTCCTTCAGCTCCTGAACACTAATACAGAGTCTGATCTGGCTGGCGATACAGGACTTCAGCAAAATGTGTGGGCGAATTAAGGGGACCAGAAGACCACCCCTCAGAATGCTGCAGTCCTACGCACGCTAGGGCTGTTAACAGTCGTTTCAGACTCTCGACGTGAATGAAGCTGGGCCGCTCTGAGGGCAGCGCGCTCACTCAGGGCTGTAGAGAAGGCTCATCCTGTGAAGTCAGAGGATGCCCACAACGGGAGAGGCAGAGTGAGCGACCAGACGAGTCACCTATCAATGCCAGAAAGCTGCGAGTGTTCAAAGGTCCCCGATGAATTCCTACAGCCCTTGGCTTCTTAGCAGATGAAGCTATCTCACTGTGAGCCAAGAGAAAATGAAATGTAAGGGACTTCCAAGGCGGCCCAGTGGTTAAAACTTCACCTTCCAATGCAGGGGGACACGGGTTCAATCCCTGGTCAGGGAAATAAGGTCCCATTATGCTATGCAACATGGCCAAAAAATAAAAATTAAAAATATTTTTATAGTTTAAAAAAATTTTTTTTCAAAAAGAAAAGAAAACGTGAGACCGGGGACCCTGACTCGCTGAGCGGCACCCAGAGGCCCCAGGAGGCTCACCGAGACACTTGAAGGGGATCACGACGTGGCTCTTGCACTGCTTCTCGCCCCTCCGGCACCAGTTGTCCACACTGACCGGCTGGTTTGCCTCCATCACATTTGTGATCTGTAGCTCTGGATACATCTGCAAGGAACAGGGAACACGCACGGTAAACGGACTTTGTCCATCACAGGCGGGCACTGGCCGGGCAAGTGAGGGCGAGGGTCTGTGTGCTCAGCTTCGCCATCGTCCTCTGTAAAGGTGAAGACCCCTCGCTGCCCGGTTCCAGCTGAACTCCTCCTCAAGTACAGACATTCTGTGACCATTAGCTTTCTTTCGACAGGCAGACTTCGGAGCATTTCTAACACATCTTCTCTTTAAAAGGACCTACAGAAGCAACAAGCGTTCACCCCAAAACGAGTCTTATTAGGTACTGAGTCCACTTACAGGACACGTAAATAGCCAAGTTCATGAACTAAAACATTTGAAAGGCAAGTCTATGGAAGTGTCTGTTAATGAAACTATACAATAATATTCTAGCCCTGACCCCAAAGGCTAGTTTTGGTAAGAAGTTAAAACATCTCCTATCCTTTTCTACATCAAGTGTTGACCTGAAAGGTCTGTTCAATCAGACCTGAGAGAATCCCTTGCGATACTGGTGGCTCCTGGCTACAGCCTACAAGTGCAAAACACAAGTGCACACCTGAGACGGGGCCTGCTTCACGTCTTCCTGCGACACGTGGGAAGCCAAGGCTGCATCTCTATGGCCCTGGTCAAGCTCCTGCAGTATTCCTTCTGGAAAGGCCAAGAGCTTGCAGCACGCCTGGGCCAGGCACACACTCAGAACAAAAGCTTGCTGCCTGGTCATTACAAGCTTGGTCTTAGGTCAAAAGAGGAGAACGACAGAGCATCTGTTTTTAAGGTTAATAGGCTCACACATGACCCAGAAAGAAAAGCATCTTTAAGCTTCAGGCAGCACGCTCACCTCCTGACAGTACTGGAGAACTTCTTCTTTTGTGCCGAAGCAGCTCTGGGTGCCCGCTGGGTCAGGCTCCCACCTCCCAGTCTGGATGTTCACATGCATGTTTAACTTCCCACAGAACATTGCGATCTGAGGCTCGGCGACAGCGAATCCTGTTCCAGCGCTGGCTGCAAGGGCCTACGGAGGGAAAACAATTCCAGGGTCACTCCCAGGAGGCAGGCGCGGAGGCGGCAGTGACAACTGACCTTTAAAACTCTTCATTAGTTACTATTCCTTCTTCATAAACAAATCTTTTTCCCAGGAACAAAGCCAGAATAAAAAAAAGACCTTTGGACATCTACGGTGGAGAGAAAGGTGGGTGAGTAACATAACCCCCTCTCCACATCTGCATAGTTCTGACCTGGGAACAGATCATCCGCCTGCAGTCCCCTCCAACACAAGCAAATCCACTTCCCAGCCCGGAACACACCAAGCCACAGAGTACAGAATGGCAGAAGGTCCAGGGATTCTATTCAATTCACTCACACAACAAAACTTTATTGAGCAGCTACTATCTTTGCACAGCAGCATGCTAAATGCTTAACACACAAAGTGAAGTCGCTCAGCCGTGTCCAACTCTTTGTGACCCCATGGACTGTAGCCTACCAGGTTCCTCCGTCCATGGGATTTTCCAGGCAAGAGTACTGGAGTGGGTTGCCACTGACTTCTCCAGGGGATCCTCCTGACCCAGGGATAGAACCCAGGTCTCCCGCATTGTAGGCAAACGCTTTACCGTCTGAGCCACCAGGGAAGTCAACACACAAGGATGAGCCAAAGATTACGCTCCCTGCCTGCAAGGGCTTACGGTCTAGTCCACAGTCGACTCTCACACAGGAAGTGTGATCCCACCCCAGACATCCTGAGGAGGAAGAGAATGCAGAGCTGGAGGAGCCTACGGTACAAAACAGGGATGTGACATAGGCCTGGGTAGGAGGTTGACTGGGGAAACGTCCCAAAGACTGACGCTGGAACAGCTCTGGGCATCTGTGTGGGGACTGTCGACAGAGAGTCTGCTGAGGCCCTAAGGGAGGGGGGTAGCATGCAGGGTCCAGACTGGACAATCCTTAGACCAAGGAAGGATGGAATGCTGAGCATTTTAAGTACAGCCTTAATATTTCCAAATGCAGCTCTGATGCTCTCTGTATGCAAGGGAATGGCTCAGGAGCTGGAGAAATAACAGTAGCTCAGGTAAGACACTCCTGGGAGACAGGAAAGGCCTGGTGACGATGGTGAGGGGTGCGATACGTGAAAAGGGATCAGTAAAAGGGACTTCAAGAACAATTTCATCTCGTGTTAGGCAAAAACCCTAGCTGTTTGTAGCCGTTAATCACTCACAAATTACAGGTGACAAAAAACATCTAGGTATGATGAAGCTCCTGCAGTCTCGTGCACCAGGAAAAAAACACAGGCATCTCTGCATCTGCAGATATACCAATATTCACAGTGACATCCACAATAAAGTTTTGTTGTCTCTCCTAATATAAAGGTTCTTTAAAACAGGAATTAAACATCTTTTAAAAAAACGTGAAAACTTGAGGGTCGGGTTAGATTGTATGGTCTTTTACGATCTTTTCAAAAAGAGCAAAGAGCATTAATATTAAATGGGTCTTCCTATTAACAAGAGAAAGCAGATTTGGCTTTTAAAATATACAGAAAGTCGTGTTTTCCAGGCAAGTCTCATTGATCTGTGCTGATGGACTGATTACAGACATGAATGGTCCTTCTAATCAGAAGCCTACGTTAGATTCTGAAATACCACATTTTCCAGGACCAACTTACCACCTGTGCAAGTTTCGCTTTGCAGCTTATTAAGATTAGCCTGCTTTCCACTAGCATGAGACAAGCAAGCACGAACACTTGCTCGATAGTGGGGGTAAAGCTAATGTGGATCTAAAATGTTGCCAAGATCAATCAGGGTTGAGAAACACCTCAGTGAAATCCAATGAGGAGAACAGTCAGCAACTTTATTAAGTAGAATAGATCGTTGCCCTACTGTGAGGAATAATCATTTATTAAAGTAGAAGACAGATACTACACCTTCAGAATAATTGATGGTGAAGCTACATACTGGAGTTAAGTCTTGTCTACTCAAAAGAAAGAAAAAAAAACTTAAGGTACCTGTGGAAAGAATGCACAGGTAGGACCCTAACGCAGGGGTCCCCAACCTTAGGGATCTAATGCCTGCTTACCTGAGGTGAAGCTGATGTCATTACAGAAATAAAGTGCACAATAAATGTGCTCGGATCATCTCAGAAGCAGCCCCTCACCCCAGTTTCTGGTGTCAAAAAGGCTGGGGACCACTGCCCTAGTGGCATTCAATTCAAATAGATCATTAAAAGGTATAAAGAGGCATAAGATAAAGATGCTTAATTCTCACACTGAGCTGGAGATATGCACAAAAAATGCCTCTTGTACTGGTCATTCTTCTGGGAGCCATACTAAGGATCAGGGCTAGTAACCTGGGTTAAGATGCTCAGGGAAATGAGCATACAGCACACAAGGGGGCACATACAGAGACAGAGGGGAGCGAACCCCAGGACACACTCTGCACTGAAACCAGTATTCTCAGCAAATTCCTTCCTTCCAACTCGTCAAAAGCTTAGACAGATATAAACAATCAACGGGTCAGGAAATAGTATTTCCCAGTAGCTTAGATGCTCAGCCGTGTCTAACTCTTTGTGACCTCATGGACAGTAGCCCGCTAGGCTCCTCTGTCCATGGAATTCTCCAGGCAAGAATACTATAGTGGGTTGCCCTGGCCTCCTCCAGGGGATCTTTCCAACCCAGTGATCAAACTTGCATCTCTTACGTCTCCTGCACTGTAGGCGGATTCTTTACTACTGTGCCACCTGGGAAGCCCAGTGTTTCCCAAACCTGCTACAGATGAACTGCCATGATTAAACGTGAAAGATGCTGAGCCACAGTTTCTAAATTCTGGGCTAGACTTATGGATATATACAACAACAGGGCTAAATCTGAAATCAGATTCGTGGTTATCCATAAAAGAGTTAACGACTGGGAAAGAGGACAAGAATATTTTTGAACAATAAAAATTTTTTTACAAGTTTTAGTCTGGTAATAATTGCATGCATATAAACATTTTTCACAACTCAAACAATGGTATATTCTAATATTAAACAAGTGGAATGCCAGGGTGGGATCTCAGGGGTGGGATCTTATCTTTCAGAAGTACAGGGGCAAGGGAGGGAAGCCATTTGCCTCTTATATTCCAAAAATGAATGTAGGTAAGAAGCAGTGTCAGCTACGTGAGCTCGCCCAGGCCACAGAGTGGGCGTGGTCAAGATCATGCAGGCAAATGCCCATCTCACAGCAGATGATGGCCCATGCGTGGCTGCTGGCTGAAAGACCACAAAGGCTCTGACTGTAAGAATGCTCAGTTTACGGGTCAGCCACGGAGGTCAGCACACTGGTGCTAAGTGCACTTGATCTTTGTGTAGAGATAGTCGACATCATCTTCCCCAAAGAGGATCCCAAACACCCAAGGGTAAAGCAGCAGGAAGCAGCAGCTTGCAGACACAGCTCCTCACATCAGTTACCACGAAGGGAAAGGAGGGCAACTGGAATCGGTCCAGACAGCTCATATGCTGCCGTGATTCACTTCTGAGTTCAGAAAGATTAATCCTTGTGGTCATCAGAGACTCTCAAGAAGGTATCATTTGGAATATAAAAAGCCTCTGCGGACCGCGTCCAGGAATCAACTAATCAAACATACCCTAACCTTACCTAGAGTACAACAGGATTTTTTGTTGTTTTTTGTTTTTCCTGTAATGCTTGTGCTTCTTTCCTTTGAAAATGCTCTTATTTAATGTGCTCTCCATTTTCTGAAGCACACACTGTGCTTTGATCCATTACATCAACATATAAATCAATCTGCTTCTTAAATCTAACATGTTACAAATGGGATTTTGCTGCCAAGTCAGCACTTCTGACATCCTGTGAACCTGGAATCCTCCACCAGAGAAAATGAATGCCCCGTGCCAGGGCGCTGTGGCCAGCCCTTGATCTGTGCGTGCTGCAGCACTTTCAAGGCTTTGAGTACAAACTGCATCAACTGCTTTCCTAGCCCAGTACTTCCACTTTACTTAATAATTCATTCTTAATAAGAAATCCCATTCTATTAATTTGACTTAGGAAAAGAGTTTAGCTACCTGAGGATGGAAATTCAACTTGGTTAAAAGTGCTTCTAGTCACTTGGTTGAAAACCTGAAATGGCTTAAAGCAACAAATAAACAGGAACAAACAGAAATCTCATCCTAACACTGATCAAGGGTCTTTAGTCATCACCCCAGGAGAAGCATCTCCTGGGCCCACCTCAGCCCCATCTCCCTTCACAAAACTGCTCCCCCATCCAAAGCAAACAGGTAACCCATTACTTCCCCACTAAAGCTACTACCCCAGGATCTGATTTGGCTCCAGGCTCTGTTGAGAGTGCCTGCCATGGAGGGAGCATCCTTCAGAGAGGAGAGCTTTATCTCGTTCCTGAGGGAGTCTGCTTCCTGGCACAGGAAGTGCCCCCGTGGTCTGGTCCAGAGCCTCACAGCTTCAGCTCCCATCATAGCACTGAGCAAGCAGCGCCTACTTACCATGGCACAGGAGTGACATCGAGACAGACTCTTACTCAAAGACGCTTTTAAAAACATGAAGTCAGTAAATGACAATCTACTCATGGATGTGAAGATCCTGTATTCATTTCTGTCTGCTCAAGTTCTGAATGGCACCTCCTAAATTAAAATGACTTGTCTGTGTCCACACACCTGCGGCTAAGATTTACTTAATTGAGCAAAGTTTAACAAAATCCATAGTCTCAAGGTTATTGCCCCAATATATTAACTACAAAAAGGAAGACAAATGACTTCACAAGTGGAGACACTGCCGTGTCTCCAGTAATAATTCACGTTAAGAGGACAGATGAGCAAAGACGCACCGATCGCTGTCCCTGACTGGAGGCTATGGACCAAAAATAACAGATGCAACGTGGGAGCCCAGACAGCATCCTAGAACAGGAAAAGGACGCTGGAGGAAACCTGGAGCTGGATGTGAACAAGGCCTGTGAGTCAGTTAACAGCACGGTACCAGTGTCCGCCTCCCATCTTTGATAACCGCACGAGGGTTGTGTCAGATGTCAACATGAAGAGAAGCACCGTGTTAACGTATGGGGGAACTCCCTCTAGTATTTCTGCAACTTTTAAAATATTCTAAAATTAGTTCAAAATAAAACAGCTTTGGTGTTTTAAATCCTGTTCCTCACTTGCCTGAATCTGACTGTGATTGCAAGGTTTCAATCTATCAAAAGCAAATGAAACATTTTGGCAGGACAACTAGCGAGTAAATCAAGCAGGCCCAATACCTGAACAACTGTTTATTCTGAACACACCATAATGTAGTAGAACCCCCATGTGTGTATAGATTATATCTGATTTCTCTCCAGTGGGGGGACTACTACAATCCTGCCCAGAACCTAACGTGTAAGAGACCCCACTTCTATTACTGTCCGAAGGGTGACCATAGTCTGATGCCCCAATTATGTCTTCCCTAGCAAGAGTGAAGCTTTCAACTGAAAAAAGCTCCAGGGACTTCCCTGGGGGTCCAGTGGTTAAGAACCTGCCTTGCAATGGCAGGGGACACAGATTCAATCCCTGGTCTGGGAACTGGGATCCTATATGAAATGGGACAACTAAGCCCATCATGGATGACTGTCGAGCCTGCACTCTGGAGCCTGCCAGCTGCAACTGGAGAGTAGCCTCTGCTCGCTGCAACCAGAGAAAGCCTGAGCGCAGCAACCGATAGCCTGTGTGCCGTGACAAAAAGCCAGTGGGGCCAAAATGAAATAAAAACAAAAAAGCTCCGGGCTTCAAACATTTTAACCTACTATTTAATAAAACAGCAGAATTCTTGTTGAGCATTTTCCAGCTTTGGAAACAAACAGAGAAGCCTGAGCTTAAAAGGGAGTTTACATCACACCAGCTAAAAATCCTCGGTCTCCCGTTTCTTTTTTCTTAACATTTGGACTTAATTCTAATCAGAAACTGGTGAATTAGGTTAGGCGGAAGAACTCTAAATGTAAAAGGCCATTTTTCTTCCACCGACATATGCCAGCTGTCAGGTATCATTTTCGTAGGCAGTAATTTATACAAATGATCCTGCTTTTATTAGAGCTCTAAATATTCAAGTATGGATGAGGTATCAATTCCAAGACTGAAAGCAGTTTAGAGTGTCTCCAAGGCTTTTGACAGGAACATGGTGGTCTGTCCATCTGGGCTATACTAGGAAGGCTGCAAGCATTAAGGTTTAAGAGCGGTCTGTCTTTAAGTGTTTCAGAGATGAGAGCTAATAGTCTTTTATAAAGTTACTGAAATACAGAAAACACTTTCATATATTAAAAAAAAAAAAGGAGAACAATGTTTATGGATCTAGAATTCTCAAATGAAGAAATTCTCTACAGGTTCCTGTGTTTCTTTTCAATTGCCCATAATAAAATAAGATTTCTACAAAACTGACGTCCTTGGGTACAGAGGTCCTAGGGACGATGGCTTTTCCAACCATCATCTCCTGACCCCAGAGCAAGTGTATGACATGACGGCTAAGAGCACCAGCTGTACGGGGCGGACGAAGTGTGGCTGAGTTCTGGCCCTACCACTGACGAGCTGTGCCACATTTGGGAGGTTACCTAAGTAACCTCCTGGACCCCAGTCTCCTGCCTATAAAATGAGGACAATAATAACTAGACACCATAGTGATGTTCGGAGGTTTAATGAGTTTCACACACATAAAGTGCTTGAAATAGTGCTTGTTACATAGGAGTTCTTCAAGTGTTGGTGGCTAATATCATCAGGCTTTAAACTTGATCCGTAAAATAGGGCTACTGACACACTACTCCTCTCAGGCCTGTTGTGGGATTAAATTAAGAGAATGCAAGTAAGCACTAAGCAAAACTCCCGACTCAAACATCAGCATTGTTATCATCGGCTGGCTCTTGAAGGCATCATTCTCTCAGGCTACCAGAACAGGGGCTTAAGTCATGGGTGTACCACATGAGCAGTCACGTCCCCACAAATCCATGAAACGGAGTGAAGATGGCACCTTCCTTCTCTAGATTTGAAATCTGGATGCACCAGAGTGGGCTGCATCCACACTCCATGCTTTATTTTGAGGGAATTCAGTCATCAAAAGTTCACACGACGATTCAGTACCAGGATACCATATAAAAAGAGAAGCACCGGGGTTGCTGGCTTCCCGGTTCTGGTTTGGCTTCCTGCTGAAAGTGAGGTCAAGATTAATCTGTGTTTCCTATCAAAAGGACACTATGTTATTTCCCTAAATCTTGAGGGCTGTTCTCTTTGACCTAACTGGGTAAGTAGTCTTGTGGAGGTTATTCTCTCTTGACCCCAGTCATCCCTTTCAGGGGATGTAAATATAGCGTTACCCAAATGTTAGGTGTTTCAATAAATGACACCCATGGTATCAGCTCTGGCTCCCATTACAGCAGACAGAAGTCCACGCTCCTATAACTCTTGACACATGAGACACACAGCTTGCAAAAGACAGCCTCCTTACTACATAAAAATCTGCCCAATTCCCAAGCAAAGCAGTGACCTGTCATTTTTGAAGGCTGTGACCTGCAGAGGTCAGAAAGCTGGAACGGTGGAGTGTGAATAGTAACATTAGACAATCTCCATGGTGTGAACTTGGCCTTCCCCTTGGCAATCACTGGCCAGTATTACCCAGGCAGCAACCAAGGGCCTGAGAAACAAACAGCTCAGGCAGGCTTGGCGGAGGTGGGGGAATAGGCATGTTTCCTAAACCTTAAAAGACTGAAATGATTTCAAGTTACTAATACCAAGAAGTACAAAGATTAAATATTATTCATTAAATATGTTCACTCCAAACCATTCTTATGGACTCACAGATGACAGAAACAACACAAACAATGGAGCATTTTCTGCAGCATAGGTGAGCACAAACCTGGCAATATTCTCAGAAATTAGAAGCATACTTCTAACTGATCTGATGCTCTCTAGTATTTAGTGTATTTCAAATGCATTAGGTCAATCGTTAAAAATTAGGTAATTTGGAGGCATATTTCGAGTATTTTATATACTTGAAACACAATAAATCATACCTCTTTTAGTCAATTCTATTCTTCAGATAGACTTAATGCACTAAAATAAATACTTAGTGATTTTACCAAGGTTAAAATGGGTAACTATCCAACATGTCAGCTCTGGCTGCAGGGTAACTATCCAACATGTCAGCTCTGACTTCAAGATGTTCTAACCACAAACGTGATCGGTCGGTGTCAGATACTGGAATTGATTTCACTGGATCTTTTTTCCTTTAAGTATCTGGGAAAAGATAACAAACAAATCCATGCAGCAACAAACATCCCCATGTAAATATTCAGGACAGTTTTTCCTGGTGTTTGAAAGCAGGGGGTTCAAAAACACATGCTAGGGTCTGCTGCAGTCTGTAACACAGTCCTCATGGAAGTAAGAGACGCCTGGCGAGCAGGTGCACACGTGGATGCGGACGGTGCTAGCTGCTCACTGCCCTACTTGAGAAGTGACTGTCCTGAGCTCTAGGGCACTCTTCTTTCTACCTTCTGTTTTAAAACATTTTTCATAGGATGACAGCAGTAGGAAATGGGTAGTCTGTTTTTAAAAACATATTCCTTCTTTAATATTAAGAACTGATAACCTTACCAAAATTTTTTTTCTTAGCTTTACTATCCCATGAAAAACAAAGCATTAGCTCTTTATTTCTAAGGTTCTGTGATGCTGAATGGGAAGGGCAGAAATTCTTTACAAATAGAAAATAAGACAATTTGCCAGGATGACTTGCACAAGGCAGGGAGAGGAAACGCACATTTGAAAAGACAAAAAATGCCAATTTCCACGTGCGATTCTGTGAAACATGTTAGTGTTTATAGGTTAAGCAACAACCACACACTAATCTTCATGTAACAAATCACTGTAACTTCTAAAGTCCATTAAAACAGATGAGAAAATAACACAAATATGAGAGTGATCCGTCCTCTCCAAGTTCAAAGCAAGTCAGAAAACCATCTCCTCCCATGATTTATGTAGCATTATCAGCTCACACCAGGTCTGCCTGCAGACAGTAATTCTTCCTGTCTGGGACCCATGCCCATGAGCACTATTGTAATTATCAGCAATTTAAAAAAATAAAGTAATAAAGTGAGTAGGAGCGGCTAGTCAGTATGTTCACTGCTTGCTGTCTCTGCCATTAATTAGCCTTCCTGGGTGCCAGCCACCTAACCACTAAATAAATGCAGGAAGGAGAGCAGGAAAAGCTACACATGAGTAAAAAGAATAAATAAAAAGGGCATCAACATCTGTGTGAATGCTCCCCACCAGGAAAAGCACAAAAGCACTCGTCTTCCAGTGGTCAGGTGGGCCCTGGGGACACTGTGTCCATGCTGCCATCTGCAATCCACTCCACCCACAGCATCTGAACCAGCTCCAGGCAGAACACAGCACACACTCTCACATTCCCAGAGATTCCATCTCTTGATGACCCCGGCTATCTGCCCCCTCCTCCCTCCATCACCCCACCAGGCACTGGGTGCCACCCTTCTGGGCACAGGCCAGGGTCTCTCCTGCCTCAAGGCACCTAGAACTCACATCTCACCTCTCAGGACCCAGTTCAAATGTGCCTCCTTCTGGGGACCCTTCCCAAGGACAGGCCCCAACATGTTGGTTGTTTTATTTTCCCATCAAGCCTCCAATAGAATGCAGGTTTCTGGGGGCAAGAAGCAGGGCTCTCTGGGTGCTCTAACTGCATCTGCAAACAGCACCTAGAACCTAGTAGGTAATCAGTGACATCCACGGAGGTGACTGACTGATTCTAAAACCTGTGCTCTTGTTTTTTTCCCCAAGACATTTAGTTAAACTAATAAGAATTAGCAGATACTGCTCAGTGGCAATTTCTGAATGATGAACACTGTGCTGGCCTTCACATCAGTACATATATAATGAATGAACAAGTTAAATGAAAAACAAAAAACCCAGGCAGTGTAACAAGGCTTCATTTTTAAAATTTTATTGTCACGTGAGTCCAGCTGCCTAGCCCAAAAGCCACCACCACCCAGCTCCTAGTGGAGTCCTCCACCCCAAGGCGGGTCCTCCTCGGGGGCGCCCCTCACAGCTCTTTCTCTATTTGCCGCCTTGATCCTAAATGACAAGTGTCCCTCTGCACCTTTTCAATCCAGACATTCTCCATCAACTCTGTATTAAAAAGGACTGAATTCAAACGACCAGACTCTGTTCAGCCACCCTCTTCCCCGTACCCTGTTGGTTAAATCACTCTCCTGTTTATATGATTATAACATAAGCAGGTACTATGGTTACAGCTCCCTCCGTAGGCATCTACCCCCCTCAGTCTCAGCAAGGCCACCTCTTCCTTTACTTCCCTGCACCAATGGCTGGTGGGCTTCCCTGGTGACTCAGCAATAAAGAACCCGCCTGCCAATACAGGAGGCACAGTTCAATGCCTGGGTCAGGAAGATCCCCTGGAGGAGGGCATGACTACCCACTCCAGTCTTCTTGCCTGGAGAATCCCATGGATAGAGGAGCCTGATGGGCTACAGTCCACAGGGTCGCAAAGAGTCAAACATCACAGTGTGTACACAGTGATGGCTGGCACTCCGTCTGTCAGGAAGATCGGAGGAAGACAGCACACCATCCTCCCGCGTCACCCGTGCGGATGCCTCTCCAGGAGACCCAGCACAGCCACCACTCCTGGAGCTCCGATCAAAACCGTCCTGAAGACTCCTCCCTTCCCTCCTGTTCCCCGCTCAGTCCTCTCTCCTTCCTGACTAACCCCCTGTGTCAGTGGCTCACAGCTTCCCAGGGGCTCCTGGGAAAAGGTGTGTGGTTGCTGAGTTTCAAACGTGATGGGTCTCAAAATAAGCTTTTATTTTACGCACACACTTTGTTGGCCATTTGGACAAGCTCTAAATTGTAATGACACAACTTTCCCTCAGAATTTAACGGGTAGGACTACTTTCTTCTAGATTCCAGCATTGCTGCTCGTACATCTAGCCAGTTTGATCCCTAGTTTGCTGTGCAGGTTTGGTTTTCCCTACATGGAAGTAAAATTTTACCAATCTCTGGTATCCTGAAATTTGACTATAAGGAGCTTTGGTCTGGTTTTTGTCACTCACTTGTCTGACCTTTCACTGGGGTCACATCAGTGTGAAACACTCAATCCTGGGTTTCTTCTCTCTTTCTGAAATTCTCATCAGGTGCATCTTACCTTTATCTTTTCTAGTTTTTGTTCCTTCTTTCATAAAGATTTCTAACCAGATTTTTAAATGTCTGATATCACATTTCTAATAACCAACAACTCTTCCTTTTTCTCTGAAAGTCTTATTTTTGGTGCAAAACTATTTCACAGAGCCAATACCCTCTCCTTTCTGAGATAAGCATCAAGAGCCTACTAAAGTTATCTGTCTGCTCCCTGCACAGTCTTCAAGTTGCTTTCTCCCCATCATTTTGGCTCTGGTTCATGGTGTCCCTGAAGTAGCTGTGACCCTAAGTCATCTAACTCAGTATTAAAGAAGGGGACGCTGCAAAGCTGGCTGGATGTCTTCAGCACATGGAAAGAACTTGTCCAGAGAGGAATTCTACAGCTCCCCAACTTGGGCCCCGAGCCTGGCTGTCATGGGTCTGGGGGGCTTGACTTTCCCCTCTCAGTGCCTCGTGCTCTGCTGGGCCTGGGGTCCCAGAGTAACCTGTGGTCCCAGAGTAACCTGTGGTCTTCTCCTGGGGTGCAGAGTGGGGGTGGTATTCAGGGACTAATTACTCATAATGGCAACCCACTCCACTATTCTTGCCTGGAGAATCCCATGGACAGAGGAGCCTGTTGGGCTACAGTCCACGGGGTTGCAAAGAGTCGGACACAACTGAGTAAGTGAGTACACACACACACAGATATACTGAATTAAACAAAATGTATTGTCAAAGCTCTTTTCATTTATTTTTGCTTTTTAAAAAATGTCAACTGGAAAAAATTACATTTCATATGAGGCTTGCCTTTCTTTCTAGCGACAGGGCTGTGTTAAGTGTTCAGCTAACACTGTGCTAGGAATGACTTTTTTTCATTCACCTGTAGACTCTGTTTAACTTTATTTTCCTTTCTTTCATTATGAAGAAGTTTCTGGCCATTACAAGAATGGGGTGCTTGGACAACTAAGTAGGTGAGAGCCGCAAAGCTTCTCTGAAGAGGCCAGGCTAGACAAGTGGTTACAAGTAAAATAACGAACAGGAATTAAGACAGGAAAAAGGACCTTGAGACATTTCTTCCTAAAAGGGGAATTTGGTGTAAGTTATATAAGTGGGTGAATCAAGGCCAGGAGCCAGTGCTCTTATTTTATCCAAATGCTGGAGGGTGGGGGAGGGGAGGATGATTCACCTTCATCTCCCAGCTCTTTAGATCTACAAATAGTAAAAGAAGCCTGATTGAGACATTAACAAAACTAGAGTAGACAAAACAGAAACAAACAAAAACCCCACTCTCCTAGGCTTCGGACAACCACAGAATCAAATGCACGGTGCTGACATCACCCAGGAGTCGATTCAATTATTTCTGTTTTGAGTCAACAGACATTTCCAACAACCTTAGAAGAGCAGGCTCCAGAGGAATCAAAATGAAAGAGTCACAAGTTCTCACCCACAAGGACACCTGGCTGGTAAGGAAGACATCATGCAAATAGAATAATCCTAATAGAAAAGGAAAGAGTCGCAAACTCCATCACATAGGAGATGCCCAGGTTAGTGCCCAACTGGTTCCTAAGTGGCAGTTAAAAGTGAAGCCACAGTAAAAGGTACATGACAGGACCCCTATTTAATGTAGGTATAATACTATAAATTGGGAGTCTATTCCTGACCAAATAGGAAAAGAAAGAGAAATAAGGACAGACACAAGTGTTGTTATAAACCTAAGTTATCTTGATCGTAAAAGTTCTTTTGGAGTTCTTTATCTTTTATGGGATGGAGTGGCTGAGGCTTCTTAAAATATTTAAACCTAGTGAAGAACAGAGAAGATGGCATCTCTTTCCCTTCAAAACATCCCTGGGGCAGGCATGGCCATCCTCTGCTGCTCATACTACCTCCTTCCAGTGTATATGCCTGGATGGTGCTCACTGCTGGTTCACTGCACGTGAATGCCTCAACCACGTCCAGCAGGGATGCGGGCATCTACGCCAAGATGCATTCAGTGATCTTTTACTCCCAATCTCAACTAACTTTTCTAGAAACCTCTGTGATGTCTCCATGTCAGTGTTTATAACCTTCCCCTGAGCATTAACTTTCTTAAAAATCCATCCAATCATTTTTTTTTCTGGAGCAATTAAATCATCCTTTCCTTGTGCTAAAAGCTCCATCCGCTGATGATTTACAGACACTGCCCAATCAAGCTTAATCAATTACTCTGTATAATAACATGCCTTTTTAATTTAAATTCAGACACTCTACAAAAGTAATTCAATAAAAGGCAGATGAGAGCATGGCAACTATCAGCAAACTCCAACTACACTTTGAATGAAAAAAACGACAACCACCTTGCTAAATCATCTTATGCATTCCCAAACAATTAAAAAGTACCAAATAGGAAGCAACAGTCAGAACTGGACATGGAACAACAGACTGGTTCCAAATAGGAAAAGGAGTACGTCAGGGCTGTATATTGTTACCCTGCTTATTTAACTTATATGCAGAGTACATCATGAGAAATGCTGGGCTGGAAGAAATACAAGCTGAAATCAAGATTGCAGGGAGAAATATCAATAACCTCAGATATGCAGATGACACCACCCTTATGGCAGAAAGTGAAGAGGAACTAAAAAGCCTCTTGATGAAAGTGAAAATGGACAGTGAAAAAGTTGGCTTAAAGCTCAACATTCAGAAAATGAAGATCATGGCATCTGGTCCCATCATTTCATGGGAAATAGATGGGGAAACAGTGGAAACAGTGGCTGACTTTATTTTCGGGGGCCCCAAAATCACTGCAGATGATGACCACAGCCATGAAATTAAAAGATGCTTACTCCTTGGAAGGAAAGTTATGACCAATCTAGACAGCATATTGAAAAGCAGAGACATTACTTTGTCAACAAAGGTCCATCTAGTCAAGGCTATGGTTTTTCCTGTGGTCATGTATGGATGTGAGAGTTGGACTATAAAGAAAGCTGAGTGCTGAAGAATTGATGCTTTTGAACTGTGGTGTTGGAGAAGACTCTTGAGAGTCCCTTGGACTGCAAGGAGATCCAACCAGTCTATTCTAAAAAAGATCAGTCCTGGGTGTTCATTGGAAGGATCGATGTTAAAGCTGAAACTCTAATACTTTGGCCACCTGATGTGAAGGGCTGACTCATTTGAAAAGACCCTGATGCTGGGAAAGATTGAGGGCAGGAGGAGAAGGGGATGACAGAGGATGAGATGGTTGGATGGCATCACCAACTCAACGGACATGGGTTTGGGTAGACTCCGGGAGCTGGTGGTGGACAGGTAGGCCTGGCATCCTGCGGTTCATGGGGTCGCAAAGAGTCGGACACGAACAACTGAGCGACTGAACTAAACTGAAATAGTCTTTATTTTTTTATTTTAATATATCTTTAAAAGCCACAACCATATCTATATGTATCTATATGCCTATATACACATATGTGTATTTACACACATACAAATTCAACAATTCTTAAAAATTCACCCAATGAGAATTGATATAGCTTGGGTGCATCAACAACCAAACCACTTTATAAAAAACTAACTCTACTAAAAGTAAAGAGTATACATGTCCTTAGTTCAACCAGCCTCCAAATGACAGCAACTCAAGCAATGAAGGAAGAAAATTATTTCTTCCAGCAAACATAGTGTCCTTAACTAAAGAAAAGGTCTCTGACATATTCAAGCACTGGCGGAAAATAAAGTATTTAAGAACTGAAGTAATTTTCAACAGATAGGAAAATATGTACAGAACACACACTGTCTAAAAAAGTCCCTTATTTTTTCCTTCTAAGTAGGCCTACAGTCATCAGAACTAGTTCACCTCGAAACCTTCAAAAACTGGCAGGCCAGCAGCTATTTGGTAACTTAATGCGTGAGTGACCCAATGAGTGCCCGACTTTTTGCAACCCCAAGAACCATGGCCTGCCATGCTCCTCTGTCCATGGGATGCTCTAGGCAAGAATACTGGAGTGGGCTGCCATGCCCTCCTCCATGGGATCTTCCTGAGCCAGGGTTTGAACCAGTGTCTTTTATATTTCCTGCATTGGCTGGTGGTTCTTTACTACTAGCACCACCTGGGAAGCCTCTTTGCAACTTAGTACCCAAGTCCAATCTGGGCAATCCATGTTGGCTACCAGAATAGTAGCCTTCTTCGGGAACAGCTACTAAGTAGTTCAATGGAAGAATTTTCACAATGCATTTCTAAGGCTTTATGCTAGGATGAAAACAAGTGTTCCTGTTAGGTTAAAGTGAATTCTTTGGCCTTAGGAAAAAAAACTGGTTTCAAATGTTTCCAAACATAGGTAAGACTAATAGTAACCCACATAACATCACAAAGCCACACCTTAGTCTCAGTAATATTTAACATGATAATATTTTACTTGGCCAACAGCGAACTTTACCTACGCTGGTACAAAATGATGTAATCGAGGTCCTGTATTTCTTCCAAACATTTTGTCCCATAAAACTCTAAAATGTTCCAAACAGTGATGTGATATCCAAAAGAAATTTATCTTCACAAATTACCAAGGAAAAAGGATGCTAGAAGTGGTATAGCTATAACATTATCTTAATATTTACTGCAACAAACATTGCTACCACGAATCAACTTAAGAGTCTCAGAGTCTAGAGCTTTTCAGAGACAAACACAGAGGCTGCTCGCCTGATATCAGATCTCTGTGGGGATGTTTCAGTGAGGATCCATTTGTCCAGCAGGAACTGGCACTGGGCTTACAACTTGCCTGAACCCCCACCAGCCAGTGACAAGTTTGCTTCTTCACCAACACACACAAACACAGACACAAAACCACATGCAATGGCTCAGCCTGGTTGGGAGTTTATCAGCTTTGAGTCCGTGCTTTGCATTTAATCCTTTAAAATCAATACTTAAAACATTTCAATCCAATATTAATCTGTCCTGACTACTATTTCCACTGTTTAAAAACAGCACTAACAACACTCAGTCTCAATGACTTGCATCAATTCACAAGATTAATCTTTCAAAATACTAGCCCAGTAGTATATTTTATTAATGTAGTCCCAAGAATCTAATCAAGCCTCAAATAATCATTTTTCTTAAAGAGCTGCTATGAGAGAGAGAGGGAAAAAAGAGTTGCTGAAAAGAAAAACATTCATACAGCATTAAGTGGAAGTCCTCTTCAAAGGGGCGTGGGGCAGGGCATTGGCGAATTGGCTGGTTTGCCAGCCAATCAGGGGAGATTCTGCTATGAAATGTGGTTTGCAATTCACTTGAAAATGAGTAATACATAGTTATTGCAAGGGGCAGTTTCAAGCCAACTTTCTCTACTTTACAACAAGGGTTGAAAACTCTGGGCCTCTGAATGACAGAGAGCGGGGGTGTAAGACAAAATGATAACCCACACCCAGCCTATGGTGGGGAGACCAGAGGCTCTTACAAATAAAGGGGGCCTGCTCCTGCCAGATTTCCAATTTCTTCAAACACTGGAAAGGAATGTTTAAGACAAAAGTCCACAGTATTTGGAAATGGTGATGTTTAATTTGAACGTAAAATACAATGATGCCCAAGACAGTGAGAGCCAAATAAAACTTGGAGTTTGAGTAGGTCCTATTTTGTCTTCAAGCGTCAAGTGTTCAGTCCCTATGGGAAGGAATGTACTGGGAGGCTTCCTAAGCGGGGCCACAGTTAATCTGTAAAGCATACAATTCATCGAACAGCTAACACCCAGAAGTCATAGTATAAACTAAAATTAATTATATTCTGTCGATTATAATAAATTTGAGGGTAATCATCTACCTTAAAGACCCTTGGCACCTAAGGACTGGAAGACCTAATATTATTAACATGACAGTACTACTCAAAGCAATCTATTAAGCAATGCAATCCCCATAAACGTCTCAACAGCATATTTTGCAGAGGAAAAAAACTTCTAAAATTCATATGGAACCGCACAATCTTGAAAAAGGCTCTCATGTCCTGACTTCAGAACCAAGCAACAGTAAACAAAACTATGCGGTACTGGCATAAAACAATAGACGTACAGAATGGAGAGTTCAGAAATAAACTCTTGAATATACACTCAAATGACTTTTTACACGGGCGCCAAGACCATTCAACCGAGAAAGTCTTTTCAACAAACACTGCTGGGAAAACTGGATAGTCACCTGCAAAAGAATGAAGCTGGACTCTTATCTTAGGTCATATATAAAAATTAACTCAAAATGGATAAACGATCTAAACATAAGGGCAAAAAAGATAAAACTCTCAGAAGAAAATATAAGGAAAAGCTTTCACAACATTGATTTGGCAATGATTTCAATTACATATGATAACAAAAGTACAGTCAATACAAGAAAAAATAGCTAAACCACACTTCAAGGAAAAAAAAACCAAACCTTTAGTTTTAAAATCACAGATCTGGTAAGGGATTGAGAGCCAGAAAATATTGTGAGCTCCTACAACTCAACAACCACCATCACAAAAACCCAATTCAAAAATGAGTAAAAGAGTTGAATAGAAACTTTTCCAAAGAAGATGCAAACGGCCAACAAGAAAAGGCTTTCAACATCACTAATCATTAGGGAAATACAAATTAAAACCACAGTAATATACCACTTCACACCCACATTAAGATGGCTTAATATTAAAAAAAAAAAAAAGGCATGAAGTGTTGGCCAAGATATAGAGAAATTGGAACCCTTGGCACTGATGGTGGGAAAGTAAAATGGAGCAGCGTTTCTCAAGAAGTTAAAAAACACAGAAATTACTGTATGATCTAGCAAGTCTACTTCTTCCAGTACATATCCAGAAGAACTGAAGTCAGGAACTTACTGGAGGATAATGTAAAAATACCTGGAAGTAAACCCTAGAAATATTTCTTTAAAAAAGATAAGCTAAATTAAAATAATCTATTTTTTAAAGACTGGAGAAGTGCTATCATTTTTTTAACCACCTAAAAGGCTTCTTTCATTCATCATCACAGCAACTGTATGTGGCCCTCAGCTGTGTGTTATACGCCTGCACAGTGCTCTGCATACAGCATTTTAATAAATGTCTGCCAACAACAAGGACCATGAGGAACTTCAAATGAACCAGTTACCAGGGAAAGTCTTCAATTTTTGAACAAGTTACATACAATAGTTCTTTTAAGTGTCAATTTGAGATACAGCTAAAAGGATTTTTTTTAAGTTATTTATTGCATACTGTTTATATTAGCGAAAAATTAGAAATGTAAATTATAAAAAAATTATAGAGAAGACTCTTGCTTTTACATATAATCCTGAAAAGACAGGCAAAGTTCAGAGACATATATGTGATTTGGGGGGATTCTACCACTAGAAAGCTAATGATTTATACAAATCCCAATTACTTCCATTGTTTTAGGAAAAAAAAATATTCTCAAAAACTTAATTCCAGCATTTTATAAACATTCCTTAGCTCTTTCTACATAATTGAGCCCACTGTTTGTTCATCTCAATTCAAAGACTCTCAGCCTAAAAAGCACCAAATAAGCACCAACTGCATCAAACTGTATGCTATGCATCAATAAAATAAGGGCAAAAATGCAGGAAAATACTCAAATTATAGTTCCAATAGTGCTGCAAATATCCAACCACTGGCTGGTAAGCAGTATTCTCATGTAGTAACTCAGAATATCTGTGCATCAACTTTTACAGCCCAAATTCAGAATATGGAAGGCAACTAAAAGTAGTGGATAGTGCACATTTTCTTTTTTTGGAAGGAGTTCAAATGTCCCAAACCATGAAAGATGATTCAATTTAAAGCAATGCTATAAATATTTAATGGGTTGGAAAGTTATTCAATATGTCAAAAGGAAGGAAAACAGACTATAAACATATTAAGAGGGAATCCATTCTTTCAAAAAAACACAGACTGGGAAAATTTTAAAGGTTTTTATTCTGGCAAATTACAGTTAATTTATCTCCGTTTTTGTTTTAGCTTTACCTATATTTTCTAGAGTTTTCACAATGACCATATATTTTTTCTTTAACACGGGATACACAGAGTCACTATTACAAACAATCATTTGTAAAGAATCAATTTATAATCTCAGTCATTTTTAATGAAAGATATTAAGACGTAGCAAATAGGTTCCTGAGATGGTACATATTCAAGTCACAATGCACAATGACTGTAAGCCTAAATTCCATGATCTGATAGTGACTTGGTGGTAGAGAGAAAGTTCAAGAAATAACCTCAAAACGGCTTTCTTTACATTCTGATTACTAAGAATCACGTACTGCAAATTTCTGCCTGAATGGGACTGTTGTTAGGTAACCTCCACAAACCCGTGGTGGTCCCATGCTGACCTGAGATATCCCTTTCCCGGGCCTCTGCCCAGGCTACCTTTCTACCACTAAGCACAAACTTGAGAGCCAGTTCATCACTTACGGATTATAACCAAGATCAAGTCACTTTATCTGTGTGTGCTTTAGTTCCTGTATCTGTAAAACAGGAACAACCATAGTAAGGGTAGTTCAAAGGTTTCAATCAGTTCAGTTCAGTCGCTCAGTCGTGTCCGACTCTGTGCGACCCCATGAATTGCAGCACACCAGGCCTCCCTGTCCATCACCAACTCCCGGAGTTCACTCAAACCCACGTCCATCGAGTCAGTGATGCCATCCAGCCATCTCATCCTCTGTCGTCCCCTTTTCCTCCTGCCCCCAATGCCTCCCAGCATCAGAGTCTTTTCCAATGAGTCAGCTCTTCGCATGAGGTGGCCAAAGTACCGGAGCTTCAGCTTTAGCATCACTCCCTCCAAAGAACACCCAGGGCTGAGCTCCTTCAGAGTGTGTGTAAAACACCATACACAGTGACTGCACCATAAATGCAGCTGTCACTCTTCTGACCACTTCAACCACCACCAGAACCTGCCGCTCTACTCTCGCTTCTCTACCCTTTCCCCCTAACTACTTAAAATAACATAGGTTCTCTCTATAAACTCCCAGCAGACATCTAATTTCAACGGAATTAATTTCCAGTCATGGTCAACTATGTAATTCAGACCAATCCTCCTGATAAGGACAGCTAGGAAAGCAACATATTTTTTTTTAAAAAGCATTTAGTTAAAGGCAGTAGGAACCTGAAAAGACAGTGAAGATTTCCCAAGTCAGTAACCAGAGGAGGATGAAAGCCCAAGGAGATGAATAAAGCACAGAGGGCTTTGTTCCTCTGGGGATGCTGAAAAATCCTGAAAGATGCAGCTAAGCAGTACTTTTAACAGCCTGAAGGATCAAATAGAGAGGGCTGGAGTCCAGGGCAGGAGGCAGAGGGGAAACAACGCTAGCGGTTTGGACTGAGACCCCAACACATGCTTAATCTAGAAGGGTAATCCAGAAATTGACAGGACTTCATAGAGACTGCAGCTCAGCTTCTATTCCTCTCAATCTGTGAAACAAAAGTGAGATCCTAGATTACCAGTTCATCACACCCCAGGTAGAAACAAATCACTCACTGGAGTATAACAGCCCCAGCCTCAAACTCATCTATAAGCATTTGTATCAATAAAATATATGGCACATTATCAAAAGTAACCTGACAAATGAGGCAAAGGAACATGAATAAATAACCAGCAGAAACAGATAACAGAAAAGACACACAGGGATCCCAGACACAGACTTTAAGTATACTTTTCATTTTCAAAGACACAAATTAAGAATTTCAGCTGTGGTTAGGAAACAATTGAAAAAAAAAAACCAACAACCAACCAATTTTGAATTATAAAACTGAAAACTACAATAATTAAATTTAATTCAATGGATGGGACTTCATGGTAGATTAGCTACAGCTGAAGAAATCCTTAGTAAACAGAAAGATGGGTCAAAAGAAAAGCTATCAGTTGAGGCATGAAAAAACACATAGACTAGGGCAACAGTGTCTACGATGTCTGTTTCTGGAGTCCCAAGGAAAAGGAGAGAAGTAGGCAGAAGCAGTATTTAAAGACTTAAATACTTAGATGGTGGTTGAGAATTTTCTAAAACTGATAAAAGACATCAAACCACAGATTCGAAGAGCTCTACAAGCAAAAGATAGCCTCTTATCACTTCAGATTCTGTATCCATGGATTGAAGATACGCAGGGAAAAAACATTCCATAGGCCAATAACTATCTACAGAGACTTACACTGTATTTACAACTATCTACATAGTATTCAAAAAACAAAGGTCATGACATTCGGTCCCATCACTTCACGGCAAATAGATAGGGGAACAATGATAGATTTTATTTTCTTGAACTCCAAAATCACTGCAGATGGTGACTGCAGTCATGAAATTAAAAGACCCTTGCTCCTTGGAAGAAAATTTGTGACAAACCAAAACAGCATATTAAAAGTGAAAGTCACTCAGTCATGTTAGACTCTTTGCAACCCCACCATTCCATATAGCCCATGGAATTCTCCGGGCCAGAATACTGGAGTGGGTAGTCTATCCTTTCTCCATGGATGTTCCCCATCCCAAGAATCAAATCAGGGTCTCCTGCATTGCAGGCAGATTCTTTACCAACCGAGCTATCAGGGAAGCATATTAAAAAGCAGAGACATTACTTTGCCAACAAAGTCCATAAAGTCAAAGCTAGTCATGTATGGATGTGAGAGTTGGGCCATAAAGAAAGCTGAACACCAAAGAATTGATGCTTTTGAACTGTGGTGTTGAAGACTCTTGAGAGTCCCTTGGACAACAAGCAGATCAAACCAGTCAATCCTAAAGGAAATCAGTTCTGAATATTCACTGGAAGGACTGATGCTAAAGCTGACGCTCCAATACTTTGGCCACCTCTTGCGAAGAGCCAACTCATTGGAAAAGACCCTGATGCGGGGAAAGATTGAAGGCAGGAGGAGAAGGGGACGCCAGAGGATGAGATGGTTGGATGGCATCACTGACTCGATGGACAAGTGTTTAAGCAAGCTCCAGGAGATAGTGAAGGACAGGGAAGCCTGGCATGCTACAGTCCATGGGGTCACAAAAAGTAAGACGTGGGTGAGTGACTGAACAACAACAACAACGTTTACAACTATCTACATAGCATGTACACTGCATTAGGTATTATAAGCAATCTAGAGGTTACTGCAGCTATACAGGAGAATATTCACAGGTTACACGCAAGTACGACATCACTTTATATAACAGTCGTGAGCATCACAGATTTTGGTACCGGGGGAAGGGGAATCCTGGAACCAATTCTCCAAAGATACCAAGGGGCTACACATTTTAAAAAAATCCACACCTAGATACATAATAAAATTGCTGAAAATCAGATTCAAAAAGAAGGTCTAGTAAGTAGTCAGAGACAAGGGACACATTACCTTCAAAGGAACACCAATCTGACAATTAATTCCAGTAAGCTATTGATAATATTCAACCTCAGGATAGACATTAACTATCAAGGAACAGAATAAAGAATAAGATCTTCAAAATGATGAAAGAAATTCTATCCCCAATGAACCTGTCTTGCAAGGAAGACACTAAAAACAGATATTTGGTGAAAGAATATATGTCACTAGCCAACCTTAAGAAAATTCTAAAGTGTGTCTTGGAAGACAAAAAATTACCTGAAAAAATAAGCTTAGAGATAAAAAATGCATGAAGAATAACAAACAGAATATATAAATCTAAATCAGGGGCTCTCAATCTCACTGTAAATTTGAATCACTGGGAAGAGTTTTTAATACCAATGGCTCACACCTTCTCTCAAGAGACCTTGATGTAATTTGTCTGAATTGGAGTGTAGGCAATCTGTGCTTTGAAAAACATTTCCCCAGATGATACCAGTGTGCCCCCAGAGTTGATAACCACTGATGCTAAGTTCATTTGACTGTAAAACATGGCTTGCATGAGGTCTTCCAGGGTTTACATGAAATTAACAACAATGGCAAAAATGTTGAGGGGAGGTTAAAGTGTTCTGATCTTCTATTCCTGGAAGAGGGTAAAAGTACCAATTAAAATAAAACATTGATAAGTGAAAGATATTTAAAGGTCTAAAGCAACCACTAAAGGGAGAACAAAAGATTATGAAATATGTTCCAAAGGAATATGAGAAAGAAGTAAAATAATAACCACTTTCAAAGGAGCTGACTAAGGGGATAAACATAGCAACCTGAATGTCCACTGAGAGGTGAAAGGATAAAGGAAATACGGTGAACACACACACAGTGGAAAGCTATTCGGCCATAAAGAGGATATCCTACCATTTGCAACAACATGGACGGACCTTGAGAGCATTATATAAAGTGAAGTAAGTCAGACAGAGAAAGATAAACACTGCATAGTCTCCCTTACATGTGGACTCTAAAAACACTAGTTTCATAAATATAGAGAAAAGATCACTTGTCAGACATGTGCAGTGAAGGTTGAGGGGTGGAGGGTGAGCAAAATGTGTGAAAGCAGTCAAAAGCAGTACAAATTTCTATAAGGTATAAGGTACTAGTTATAATAGAAGTAAGTCTGGGGAAGCAACATACCGCACGGTGACTGTAACCACCCACACTGTACTGTATATTTGAGAGTTGCTAAAAGCGTAAATCTTAAACGTTCTTGTCTCTCTCTCTCTCTCACACACATACACACACACACACACACACACACACACACACAAGTCAAGTCACCATGAGGTGGTGGGTGACAACTAGACTTAATGTGGTGATCATCTCACAAAACGTGAGCGTGCGTGTTCGTTGCTCAGTTGTGTCCAACTCTGTGCGACCCCATGGACCACAGGCTCCTGTGTACACACAAATATTAAATCATTATGTTGTGCACCTGAAACTAATATAAAGTTATATACCACTTATACTTCAGTTAAAAAAACAAAAAAACATAGAATTAGCAGAACAAAACAAAAAACACTAAATAAGACAGTAGATGAAAACCCAAATACCTCAGCAATTATGTTAAACGTAAAAGACACTCTTTCCTATGTCTGCAAAAGAAGCAACAACCATAAACACATCTAAAACATAAAGATGGAAATACTAGATAAAGTACTGATAAAGGCAAAAATTTTACTAGAGATAACATGGGAGAATACAGCTATGAGAGGTTCAATTCCTTAGGAAGAGATAGCAATTTTAAACCTATATACTCCTAATGACAGCCTCAAACTAGCCAAAGCAAACAGAATGACAAGTAGAAACACTTTCCCAAAATCACTGTAGCAGATATATTTTTTTGGCCAATCCATACAGCACATGGGATCTCTGACCAGAGATTATGTCCAAGGCCCCTGCATTGGAAGCGCAGTCTTAACCTCTGGACTGCCACGGAAGTCCACAGTGGGAGATTTCTAAGATACCTTTCTCAGTAAAAGAAAAAAGATTTTAAAAAGAATTAGGGATAAAGATCTGAACAACAATGAAAACAGTATGATCAGAAGACATATAAAATACTGTCAGTAATAACTTACAGAGTAAACATTTTCTTTATGCACACAACAAAATTTTATCATAAACTGGGTCATGAAGCAAGTCTCACCAAGTTTCAAAAAACTGAAATCATGCAGACTAATTATCTGACAACAAAGTAGTTAACTCAGAAATGGACAACCTGAAAGACAGCCAGATAACCTCCACATCTCTGGAAATTAAGAAACGTACTTCTAAATTACCTGTAAAAAAAAAGTCACAATGGAAAAATCTATTGTTTTACTTGAATGATAATGAAAATATTATATATCCAAACTTGCATCTTATTTAAGGGTACAAATTTGTAAACAACAGTTAAAGACCAGAGGCCTAACTCTCAGCGTAGTGATTATAGTCCATAATACTGTTTTGTAAACAGCAAAGTTGTTAAAAGACTAGATCATAATTGCTCTCACTACCAAAAAGAAATTTTAATTATGGATGAGAGGTGCTAGCAGCAGCAGTGATACAGTGGTAAACATACTACAATATGTAAATGTATCAAATCAGAACACCGTACAGCTTAATCTTACACAGTGTTATACACAATGGGCTTCCTTGGTGGCTCTGATGGTAAAGGGTCCACCTGCAATGTAGGAGAGAGTCTGCCTGCAATGCAGGAGACCAGGGTGCAATCCCTGACTCGGGAAGATTCCCCGGAGATGGTAACCCACTCCAGTACTCCTACCTGGAGAATTCCACGAACAGAGGAACCTGGCGGGCTATAGTACACGGGGCTGTAGTCAGACACGACTGAGCAACACACACACACATCTCTCCTTTGTTCAAAATATTAAATAGAAAGCTAAAAACAGTTATGAATTGCAGCTAAAGCCCTGTTCAGAGGAAAATATATAGCTTTAAACAGATCAGAAGAGAAGAAAAAGCTGAAAAAAATAAAGCAGTCATCTCAAAGTGCTAGGGGAAAAAAAATTAAACCTGTGAAAAGCAGGAAAGAATTCTAATGGGCATAAAGTAATAAAATAGAAACAAACCTACAGAAAATAGGGGAGAGGCAATGAAAGTATCAACTTCACTTCTACAACCACAACAAATGATAACCAAAATTTTAAGATGCCATTATAATAGCACTCAAAAAAAGAAGATATCTACAAATAAATCTAACATACTGTATATAAGATTTCTATGCAAAAAGCTTTAAAACACTGAGGTTGATTAGTGAGGACCTAAACAAAGGCATATATCATGTTTCTGGGTGGGAAGACTCAATATTAGAAAAATGTCCAGTTTTCCTAATTGAACTATAGACTCAATGCAACCTGAATCTAAATTCCAACAAACGCTGTTTTTGGTTAAATGAAGCCAATGTATATGGAAAGAAAAGGGTCAAAGAGCAGTCAAGACACTACTGAAGACAATCCAAGTAGAAGGGCTTGCTCCAGCAGGTATAAAGCCTCCTTACTAAGCACAGTCATTAAGACAGCGTGGGCTTGGTACACGGATACAGTAGATTAGGAGAGCCCAGAAAGAGTCTCACACATACAGAGAGAAAAATTAACAGAGCTGGCAGGGGAGAGCAGGAGGGAAAGGAGACCTTGACATTAAATGGTACAAGCTGGGTAACTATGTGAACAACAATAAATAAGGAAAAGGACCAATACTTCGTACCTACACAACAAGGAGTTTCAGGGAAACTGTGGCTCCAAATGTGACAGGCAAACAGAAGGCCCTTGGTAGGCAACACAGGAGATTAACTACGTCCTCTGGGAGGCAAATTTCTCACACGTGACACAAAAAGTACCTATCATAATTTAAAGAAAAGTAAAACTGATAAATTAGTAAAATGAAGGACTTCTAAAGACATCATGAAGAAGAGGGTAAAAAGGCAAGTAGCAGAAGGGGTAGTGTTATCTCAATAACCTCAAACTGGAGACATTCCAAATGTCTGTCAACAGCAAAACAAACTGTGCTTTCTTCAGATATGGGAGTACTATACAGCTCTGGAAACAGGTGAACCACAGCTACAATCAGTAATCCTCAAAAACACGTCCAATGAAAGAACCCAGAAACTCAAGAAAACATGCTGAGATTTTATTTACTTAAAGACTAGAAAACAAGAAAAGTTAAATTACAGTGTTTAGGGATGAATGCCTGGATAGTAAAACTAAAAAGAAAAGCAAGACATAAAGTCAGGCTGACAGTTACTAGGTGCAGTGGGGAATGGGAATGCTCTATTTCTGGACCTTGGCAGTGGTTACACTTCTCTATCCACAGTGTTTTAGTTCTTTCAAAAAAAAAAAAATTAAAGCAAAGATGGGAAGTGCTAAAATTTAACAAAACTGGATGGTGGATAAGTGGATATGAATACCTTTTACATACTTACCATGCTATTCCTAATAAAAGGGAATAAAAGGTCCTGTTTTATGAAAATACACTGAGTTATACTTTTTTTTCCCTTTGTGTATTTAAGTTGTAAAAAGCTCAAAAAGACTCCAGGCTTTACATGTCAGTGTGCAGGGCTGCGATGGGGCCGTAGCACCTTTTACAGGCACCAGTTTGTCCTTACTTTCATTTCGAATATCCTAGCATTCTTACCTTCTAAAATTATCTAAAACACTCCACCAATTTGCACTCTGCACTGATCTCTGAAAGCCTGGGATCCAAAGAGATGAAAGGGTTTTCTCTCAGCACGGGAACATGAATGGGAATGCTGAATTCCCAACTCAAGATAAGAGTTACTTCCGGAAAGGAAGATTCAATGGGATGGGGGTTCAGATGCTTTACTTCTCTATCCAGAGTATTTTAGTTCTTTAAAAAAAAAAAAAAAGTTAAAGCGAAGATGGGAAGTGCTAAAATTTAACAAAACTGGATGGTGGATAAGTGGATATGAGTACCTTTTACATATTTACCATGCTATGCTGGTAATATTCCTAGTGAAAGGGAATAAAAGGTCCTACACTCTTTACACTTACTGGCTCATTTCTTTCTCCATGTAAAAATTCTGCTTGAGCCTAGGTTAAGTCATACTTAGCCTTCCAGAGACAATATATAAAAATTTGAAAATGTTTATGTTTTTTATTACCCACATTAAAATCCATGTTTTCATCTTCTCTACGCTAAATATCTCCCTTATAAATTTTCAGGTACTTCTCCATTCAGCCATTCTGTTCTGGATGGCAACATCCCTCAAAACGAAGTGCAAGACCCTAATAAACCATGGGAGAGCCTTCTTTGTTGTCTCAATTCCGCCGGCAAACTTTTAACTCACAGGTAGCTTAGGTAAGAACAAATGCACTCTTTTCCTTTCCAGCCAGACCAGCCATATGTAGCAGATGTTGGGCTGTTATCTATCCAACATGCACAGCCCTCTTTCCCATCAGAACCCAGTGTGCAGTCTAAGCCTGTCACCACACCACCACCACCACCACTCACCCATGACTGCTTCGGCTGGAAGCACTGGATATCATTCAGCCCAGTTGATGAGCTCTGAGGAAAACCCAATGATCCCCTGGATGTTATCACAACAGAGCCTGTGCTCTGAAACTGCAACACCCTTCTGCAACCACAAGAAGCACCAGGCTGAGGAAGGCAGAGCAGAAAGGCTGTGGCAGGGCTGTTCAACTAACCAAACCTACACCACAGGCGCCCACTCCAAATGATGACTAACTTTTTTTCTGGACCACAATCTTATTTCAGTCGTATGTGTTAGCCTCTTCCTAATAGTTTGTCTACCAACCAGGCCAGTGATTGGAAGTCTGGTGCCAATAACATTTTCCCTTCCAAATAATGCCATACACTGATTTTGATAAGATTCCCCACAGGTGGTCAGAGTTTCTTTCCTTAAATTTTTTTTATCAGAATGCAAAGACAAAACAAGCTTACTATTGTAAAAAAGAGAGAACTTGCACATTATACAAAAAAGCATTCTTTTTTTTTTTTTAATCCATGGAAAATGTAAAACGGCAAGGTCTCCTTTAATTACAACCTTCAAAGAAAACCACTGTCAGCAGTTTGGCAATACGTGGATTCATGATACAGTATCTGTGAAATTAGTTTCTTTTAAAGAAAATATTCATATCAGATTTCCTGATGGTAGAGAAAATAGGTAAATAAGAGTGGGAAAAAAAAAGAAAGAAATCTGCAACCCAAATAGAAATGTCATGAAACACCTGATATAGAAGGAGTAACAACTCAGTAAGACAGACCAGTTCTCAGCCTGGCCTTGCTGCCCTCTCCTGACTCCCTTTTTCAGGTGTGGACGAGAAGACCTACTTTACCAGACTTTTGGGGACTTATGTAAGATGCTGTACCCACATGAGTTCTGTTGGCTTTTTGTTTGCTGCCGTTTGTTTTTCTCTACCTGCACAGGAGAAACCCCTGGGGAGCCCGTGACAGTGAGATTCCCAGACGTCCTCAAGGAGAAATCTCTGGGGGATGGGGCCTGAAAGTCACAGGCAAGTGTGCTTTGCAGAGAAAAAGGCATGAGGCATATCTGGTTTTATTACTGTACTGTTTAGCCTCTAACACAGAACCTGGTAACAGTGTTCAGCAAACATTAGTGGGTTGGTTAACAAATGAAGAGTTGTATTTTAAAAACAGATTAGTTACGTTGCAAAAGATTCCATGAAAAAAAGCTTCCGTGATGCTTATGTAAGAAAACGTCTCTCGGCAAAAAGCAGTTATTAGTTGTACTTGATACAGAGAACTGGAACTGATTTCTATTTCGTTCACTTTCCATCTTACACCATAAATCAAGGTGCACTATACTAAATTTAATTAAGAGTCAAGGTAATCTAGTTTACCTCACTAAAAAAACAACTCATGAGAACTGGATTATGGGCGATTTCCAACTCTCAAATGGCCTCCCTCCACAGACTCTACAATCACTGTTCAAAAATTTATCCCTTTTTAATCACACAGAAAACTATTTTCTTTCAGTAGTTCTTTAGGAAAATTCAAAATACTAATTGTTAGGTACCAGCTTCAATAAGCAATCTGTCTGTCACTTTGATAAAATGTATGTACCTGGTAGCCATAGGAGGCTAGACACCACCAACACATTCACAGTGAAATTTCCACGGACAACACAAGGATCTCAGGTTATTTTTCATTTCTTAGTCTTCAAATGGATTTAAAATTTCTACAGTGAATATGCACTCCCTATGTAATTTTTCTTGTAATTTTAAACAGAAAATGCAAAAGCCCAAGAATTTAGTAAGAGTGAGGAATATTCCTCAGTATAACTGAGGAATCCTGAAAGGTTTTTAAGTTTTTATTTTCCAGAGTCAAAACAATATCAGGTAAGTTTAAGATATTATTTTCTATTTGGAAAAATAATTAACCCTTCACGTACTACCAAGAATTCTAAAGCTCTTTAACTTAAAAAAAAAAAAGTTTTCAAATTCTATGAAGGCCATTATTGGTTCTACTGGCAAAATGGAATACAGAGAGTAGATCTGATCAAAGTATTGTATCAAAGTTAAATTTCTTTAAGCTGATAACCAAATGGGTTATGCAGGACACAGTCTTTGGTTCTCAGGTTCTTAGGAAATACACTTGCAAGTTTTCAGGTGTAGAGGGGTAAGATGTATGCAATTTGCTCCCTTTGCTTGTTTGCAAAAAATATATAATTACACAATCAGTGACAAAACAAATGCTGAATAGGGGGAAATGTTAAACTGATGAATCTGGGTAGAGGGGGTATAAGAGTTGTTCATACAATTTTTGCCATTTTTTGTAAGCCTGAAATTATTTCTAAATAAAAATTGTAATTGAAAAAAGTTAACAGAAAAAAATACTCAAAACTGTTAAGATCATACTGGACCAACTTTAAGCAAAGCTTTATTGTGGGAAAAAATAACATTTAAAAACTGTGCTAATAAAAACACTCAGACAGCACCAACTTTAAAAAATAAGCACCACCCAGGAGAAATATGAGTCATATATGTTATATTTGAAACAGGTGAGACTAATTTTAATATAATTTACTTAGCCAGTGTGTAAAATATCACTTCAATGCAATCAATATGAAAATTACAAATCAGCTATTTTACAAAGTTGTTCATAGTAAGTCTTCAAAATATGGAGTGCATTTAGCAACTACAGATAATTCACATGCTAAATTTCTCAGGAAATAACTGACTTGCATTTACATTCAGAAAATGTAGTTTAAAAAGTAGACTCATATAAAAAGTTGATTCCAAACACTGAACTGAGTATTGTTTTTAAATGTAAATTAGCTAAAATTAAATAAAATGGAAAATTCATTCCTCAATCATTATAGCCACCACTGCAAGTGGCTACCCTGTGGAACAGCCCAGCTTTCGATGATGAAAACAAACCTTATCAAAGGAGGATTTGCCAAAACTTAGCACATCACATTTATCAAAGGATTTTAACACAGTTATGATAAAATAAAAGCTGATGCTTCTATCAGAGGCATTGGTATTTGTCCAGGTCATAATCAGACATTCCCTCTACCACCACTTAAATACCAGCATTGATCTTCTGCCTCAGATGTCATACTATGAGTTTCCTGAATATTGGCTACCAAAGGGCCCAGTCATTTTAAAATGTGGTGGAACGAACTAGAGCTCTGGCTCTCAGAAGCCTCAGTGTCCAAACTGTACAGAGTGCAGGATTTCAGCACGAATACCACAAGGGAGCAGGCCCTCAAATGAACTTGTCTCGGATTTAACAGAGGAAGTGACCCTGAATACAGAGATTCTTTTTCTTTCCTTTTAAACAGGTGTATGAGATTAATTCAGTCAACACCAAGCAACACTCAAGATTTGCCAATCAATAATTCTGTGCCAAGCAATCTGATCAGGGATTTGGCTAGAATCCCTTTGGCTAATCTCAGTAAGGACCATCTCAAAGAGAATCCTGATTTAGGCCATTCCCATCTAAACCAAGGCTCAGGTGGCCCTTTGCCTGGAAGTAAATAAACAAAATCAAATTATATATGTATGAAGGAAATTCTGCCTTTTGGACAAAAGAAAAAACCATCTGAAAGATAATGCAGTAGGGGTGGGCAAAAATACAGCTCCAAAGATGAGAAGTTTTCCTAAAACCGCATTCAAACACCATTTTAGGGAAATGTCTATTTCCACTTTCTGTCTAGTCGGACTTTCCGACTGAACAATGATGTGGATAATAACCAAACTTAATCCACAACAGCTAATTCTGGTATTGTTCACTGCTCTCTCTGCAGGCATTCAAGTGCCTGTTTAGACCTGAAAGGAAGATATTCTTTAAAACTGATGAACCCTTGATTGTAAATTCACTAGTGCCTGAAGTTACTCATACCTCTGGGAAGTGAGGTAAAAGAATGTGAACAATGGTTTGTGACATCCTGCCCTAAGAGTCAAATTCTACGTTCCAAACAAAAGCTTTTTCCTTTCCCTCCCACCCCACTCATCTAACGTGCTTCCCTGCGACACCATATCGTGGATCACAGACGTAACTCTAACCACTGCGTGGAAACGAAAAGAATCCTAATCTAGAAGTATGCTTACATAAGCATTAACTATTTCTACTTGAAACTTCCTTCACCACCACCCCGCTCCCCGCCCCTGAAGAATCAAAGCTTTAAGCAGGATGAACCGGACGTTTTAAGCTGTTTCACTGGAGGTTTGCTCTAGAGTCGACTATTTCTAATCGTGGAAATATTTCCACTTTCTGCAGAAAAACACGTTCTGTGGGTTTTTATTAGAAACTCTTCAGTCAATGCCTGTGAAATCAAATCCAGTCTCACTTCTCTCTGAAATTAGCTAACTCCGCAAAAAGCCATTGTAATTTGCAAAAGAGCGAAGAGGGGAAATAAACTACACCAGAAACCCACATTCCAGTCCGACAGTTCAAGCACAATTTCGAGATACCAAGTAAAAATAAAGTCCCATGTCTCCCTCGTGGACAGAAAGGTTTCTACAAGCGGCCAGGTCCAGGCCACAAGGCAGGACCCCCTGACCCCAGCGAACCTTCCGGGCACGCAAGCACTGGACCATCGCCCGGCACAGACGTGTGCGTTCGCGAGGTCGCCAGGTGCGGGGAAACTACGCCGAAAAAGTACGCTTCAACCAGAGTTTTTTTACAACGTATTCACGGGTACTGTCCCTGCTCGCTGAAACCCACCACAAAAGGGAGCTACGCCGACAGCGGAGAAGGGTTTCCCCTGGTTCATCAGAGTCAGGCAACCGGATTGTATTTAACAATCCCTCCCGAAGGTCCGACGCCAGAGCCGAGATCCGGAGCGGGAGGCGCACAGGAAGCAGAGGGCGCACCCGCTGCGGGGAGCGGAGCCGCTCCGGTGCCGGGCGCTGTCCCGGCGCCCGCATCCCCGCGGCCCGGCCCACTCGCCAACAAAGGCCGCATCCACCGCTCCCGGTGGGAAGCCCGGGCGCCGCACGGGGGCCGGGTTGGCACGGCCGCTCCCGGAGCGAGCCCAGCCGCACCGGGTCCCGGGCTGCAGGGCGCATGGCAGAGGCTCGCGCGCTCCCGGGGGACGGCGGAGTGGGCGTCTGGGCTTCGCAGGGTCCGCAGAGGATGTGGCGGCGCCGCGGGCGGGATGGGGGCTGGGGCGGCCGAGGCGGCCCGCTGCCCCCCGCAACCCCGATGCCTTTCATTTGGCCTCTGCGGCGGCGGAGACAGCCCGACCTCCAGCGCCAAGCACTGCGCCAAGCCGGGGCGGGCGGGGGAGGCGCTCCAGACCCGCCGCAGCGCCGGACCACCCCCACCGCCCCGCGCGCCGCGACCCCCTCCCGGCCCGGACCCCTCGGCAGGCCGCGCTCCCCCGCGGGCGCATAAGAAAGGGCTCGGGCGCTCGCCCGGTCCCCCACCTCAATGTAGCCGGCCAGCGCCGCGGCGGGAGCTGTGAGCCCGAGCAGCAGCACGACCAGGAGTTTGCCAGTGGCCGCTGTGGCTGCGGTCCCGGTGGCCGCCATCCCTCGCCGGGTCGCTCTAGCGCTCGGCTCTCAAGCTCACACAGACGGACGCCCGAGCGTCCCCACCGCGACCCAGAAGGATCTGAAGCTTGTTCGCCGCCGCCCCTAGGGTTTTACACCGACCGGAACTGACTTCACAAAACCACACCCTCCATCTTTGGCGCCCAATGCCGACCCGCAGAACTACCGCAACACACCGCCCCTCGTTCAGCCCAGACCCAATCAGGGGGCGGAAGAGCCCGCCCCTCCCTCCGCTCCAGCCGCGCACCCCGCCCGGTCCCGCCCCCAGGTGCTGATGCCCCGCCCCGCCGGACCCCGGCTGCTCTGGGACGCGGGGGTGTGCGCGGGGTTGGGGGGGCCCGGGCAGGGTGCGCTTGGGCCGCCAGCACCCCCCTGGTTATCTGCCTGCACTGCGCCCTTCTGTTCTCCTGCAGCCGCCCGACACCAGACACGCCCCGCTGCCCGCCCCTGCGGGCTATTTTCCAGATTCCTTCGGGTACCGCCCTCTTCGGGGTTCTGACAATGATTTTATGAAAAACAGGATTTTTATTTTTTATTTTTTTTAAAGGAAAAACAGGATGAATTGTTCCGAGTTCAGGCAGGTTTGCAGAAGGCCGTCCTCCCGGCCAGAGAAAGGGCTGCAAGAGGCTGCGTTCCTCCGCCCCAACCCCCGCAGGGCGCGCCCGGTCCCAGCCTGCCGCCCGCCCCGAGCCGCTGTTTGCAAGCTCTCGACCGCTGGTCCTTAGGCCTCAGCCTTCCTCCTCCTTGCCGGCGGCCACTAGAGCCCGGGATAGCTTCCTCCCACCGGAGACCAGCGGTGCGAGGACCACGTTGACCTCAGAGCCCAGGTCCAGGCCTTCCTCGTATGTTTCAGGAAAAGATCGTTTTTCTTTCTTGTTCCCGGTTGACGATCGCTAGCAAGAGACCTGTTTCTCTCTGCCTGCGTGCCCCGCTGAGCTTCCACTCCAGCTGGGAGACGCCGTACTACTCGGTTCACAGCGGGCACGGCCTCGCGGTGCTGGGGCGCCGCCGGCTTTGTTTCTTTCCTCTCTGCAGCCGTGAGCTTTATGGACCACCCTCTGCAGCGTCCTTGCTCGTTTCCAAATACATAGAGAGCGGGGTCTCTACCCCCAGGAAACAGACGGTAAAAGCGAAGAGACAGTGTCCAACCAGAACGCCGGACTTTCCAGCCCCACAGCAGGACGCGCCCGGTCCTGGACTTGAACAGGCTCTGCCCCATTCCCCAAAGACAGTCTGCACCTTTCCGTTACAGAGTCCTCTCCATGCCTGCACTGTCCTCGCTCCCGTTACGTGTTGTAAACATCTTTCTCTTCCTCTGCTCGCCTCTGCTTCCGAATCCCCAGAGCCCTGTTCCCTACTATGACACTTGCTACCCTTTGTTGTTGTTTAGTCCCTCATTTGTGTCTCTTTGCCACCCATGGACTGTAGCCCACCAGGCTTCTCTGTCCGTGGGATTCTCCAGGCAAGAAGACTGGACTGGGTAGCCATTTCCTCCCCCAGGGGATCTTCACAACCCGGGGATGGACCCTGGCAGGCGGGTTCTTTACGGTCTGAGCCACCAGGAAAGCCCACTTGCTCCCCTGGTTCTTTCCAAAGCTCTCCTGCCACTGACAAGACATAGGTAGGTCACAGTGCAGGTCCCCTCATCCTGGACACGCCGGCTCATGTTTGTGCAGCATCATGGAAATCCGTTCTGCGGGATTCTCGCCCTAGTTCAGCCTTCAGCTATTGTTATGGACCAAAGTGTATCCTCGCCAACATTCATGCCTGCTGAGGCCTTGATCCCCAAAATGATGGTGTTTGGAGATGGAGCCTTTGGGAGGTAATTAGGGTTAGATGAAGTCATGAGCGGCCCTCAAGAGGGGATTGAAAGTGGAAGTGTTTGTCACTCAGTCCTATCTGACTCTTTGTGACCCCATGGACTGTAACTCCACAGAATTCTTGGCCATGGGATTCTCCAGGCAAGAATAATGGAGTGTGTTGCCATTCCTTTCTCCAGGGCATCTTCCCCACCCAGAGAGCAAAGCCGGGTCTTCTGTATTGCAGACAGATTCTTTACCATCTGAGCTGCGGGGCAACCCCTGAAGAGGGGATGAGTGCCCTTCTAAGAAGAGAACACGGAGAAGGCAATGGCACCCCACTCCAGTACTCTTGCCTGGAAAATCCCATGGACAGGGGAGCCTGGTAGGCTGCAGTCCATGGGGTCGCAAACAGTTGGACACAACTGAGCGACTTCACTTTCAGTTTTCACTTTTCACTTTTATGCATTGGAGAAGGCAACCCACTCCAGTGTTCTTGCCTGGAGAATCTCAGGGACAGGGGAGTCTGGTGGGCTGCCATCTCTGGGGTCGCACAGAGTCGGACACGACTGAAGCGACTCAGCAGCAGCAAGAAGAGAAGAGACAGCTTGTTCCACGCTCACCCCCCACCCCCACCCCCACCCCCAACATGTGAGGGCACAGTGAGAAGGCCGGGAGGAGAGCCCTCATCATCAGAAAGCCAAGCGGGCCAGCATCATGCTCTTGGACTTCACAGCCTCCACAACTGTGAGAAACAAATTCCTACAGTTTAGCCACCCAGTCTGTGATATTTTGTCTGGCAGCCAGAGTTGACTGGTGCAGCCCTATAGCTATGGATATACCCTTCATCATGTGACTGTCTTTCCTCCCCTGTCAAGTGGGAATATTAAGAACCTGTCTTAATTCACCAATTTGTGTGATTCAATGAAAAATGAATGTACAGTAGTGAAAAGCATGAAGTACAAATTTCTGTGAAAATATGCATGGAAACAGTATCAAGGGACTGTGAAAGACCTAATTCCACTTTGGAGCCTTAGGTGACTTCTAGAGACCCTCTGAGAAAATTAGGGACTCATCTCAGAGATGTCTAAATTTCTATGACTCTAAATGCTAGGGGAAAAGCAAGTGAAATTCCCTGAGTTCAAAGTAGTGGCCCCAGTATTCATGCTTTTGGGACTGTGTATTCAAGGATGAGCTTTAATATCATGGGATAGAAGGATTTGTAGAAAAATGACCTGGGGGGGGGGTTTCTATCTAAAATTAGTTAGATCCTGGGGACTTCCTGGTGTTCTAGTGGTTAAGACTCCATGCTTTCAATGCAGGGGATGTGGGTTCCATCCCTGGTCAGGAAATTGGTATCCCACATGAAAAAAATAATTAAACCCTTTAATTTATTTTAATAAGTAAATAAAATAAAATTAGTTAGGTCCTGAAAGAAGTTTATTTGCATTTTCAGGTCACAGAAGGATCATTAATAAAACTTTGTTTCCCTGTTCATCAATGTTCTTGACTTCAGAATGTTACTCTCCCTTAACTAAGTGATACTCATGGAAGCATACCTAGTCTTGCAATTTTCAAATGATAATTTTTCATCCTAAATATGCTCATGTCAGTGACCAAGTCATTTGAAGAGCACTCTCTTGTCGCTTCATTACCCTTTGTTAACAAAAAGAAAAGGCCTAACATCACCTTCTATTTCTTCTCTCTTCTTAAGAATCAGACTTCCTTCTAAAAGAGTTATCTTTTATGAACACTTAAGTTGTGTGCATTTCATTTGGGGGGGGGGGGCGGAAATGGTTTATTTCCCTAAATGTATCCTTATATGAGCAGTGCCCACTCATCCGTTTGACATGTTTTCAGGTGAGGTAAATCCAGCTAGAGCAGTTGCTCCCAGATTAGGATGCTTTTCAAAAAATCAACGCAGAAGGTTTATAAAAAGGCAAATTCCTGAGCTCCTACCTCAGAAATTTTAAATCACTAAGGCTAAAGTGACATAAGGGATTCAAGATATTTTTTAAAGCTCTCCAGGGAATTCTAATCCACTCATATGTTTGAGAGCTTGATTCTTGAACATCATGGATCAGTAAAACAAAATTTTTAAAATTGGAGTAGCATTTAAACTTACCAGTGTTTTCAGACATAGAGAACAGATTTGTGGTTGCCAGGGGTTGGGGAGAGGTGGATTAGGAGTTTGGGATTAGCGGATGCAAACTATTATATATAGAATGGATAGACAAGGTCCTACTGTAGAGCACAGGGAACTATATTCAATACCCTATGATAAACCATAATGGAAAAGAATATAAAATATATATATACATACGTATAATGGAATCACTTTGCTGTACAGCAGAAAGTAGCACAACATTGCAAATCAACTATTTACAATTGCCAGTGTTTTAGTTTTCTAAATAAAACATTAAGACATGACCGAAGAATTGATGCTTTTGAACTGTGGTGTTGGAGAAGACTGTTAAGCGTCCCTTGGACTGCGAGGAGATCCAACCAGTCCTTCCTAAAAGAGATCAGTCTTGGGTGTTCATTGGAAGGACTGATGTTGAAGCTGAAATTCCAATACTTTGGCCACCTCATGCGAAGAGCTGACTCATTTGAAAAGACACTGATGCTGGGAAGGATCGAGGGCAGGAGGTGAAGGGGACGACAGAGGATGAGATGGCTGGATGGCATCACCAACTCAACGGACATGGCTTTGGGTAAACTCCAGGAGTTGGTGATGGACAGGGAGGCCTGGCGTGCTGTAGTTCATGAGGTCGCAAAGATTCGGACACGACTGAGCAACTGAACTGAACTGATATGTTATCACCACTGTTTCATTAAAGAACATTGAACAACAATAAAAACAGAATGGTCATAATTTTACAATTTCAAAGACAGGTACAATGTAAATTTTTAACAACTCACTACATTACTTTTTCTCATCACAAAATAGAATGGTGAATACTTTATAGTTGAATGGCCTTGGTTTAACTCAGGTGTTTGAACATTGCAGTGTGGGCCATAAATATGAACTGGTTCTAAGCTTGGCCTTGGCCTATAACTGGTAGCCTTTAAATATATAATACCTAAGAATTTCCCTGGTGGTCCAGTGGCTAAGACTCCTTGTTCTCAGTGCAGAGGGCTCCAGGTTTGATACTTGGTCAGGCAACTAGATCCCACATGCTGCAGCTAAATAGTTTGCATGCTGCAACTAAATATTCCACGTGCCACAACTGGAAAATCCTGCAAGCTGAAACTAAGACCTGGCACAGCCAAATAAGAATAAATATAAAGAAAAATGTTGTTCCTTTAAAAAATTTTATAAATAAATAAATAAGCCATACTCAGAATGCATCCTCTGACCCCTAAACCCACCCCACCATCCATGGCTAACTCGCTTCCACTAGCACCTGCTCACGGACGTTTCCTGCTCTCTCCCTTCTACCCCAAGGCTGAGCTGACACACCTCCTCTGTGTTCCCCAAAACATTCTGCACGTACCTGTGACACACTGTTTGTAAACTAAACATCAATCATTTATTTTTCTTTGTTGTCTCTTTTATTACATCATGAAGGGAGGAGTCAGGTTTGGTTCATTTCTGTACCTCCACGTAGTGCTTGTACTTAATAGACATTCCAAAAATATTTGTGGAGGGAACACAAAACTAAATGAGCTTTACAATCTAGCAGAGAGAACGAAACCTGTGCATGCATAAGGATAGCACTAAGTGCAAAGCTGTAAATGGCCCAAGAGAACTGTCTGTGTTCTTTAAGGAATAAACTGGAGGAAGAAGCTGGTTACATCTGGCTGAAGACATCAGGCAAAGATCATAGAAGAGCTTATATCTGAGACTTCCTGTTATACACAAAGGCTGTGCAGGAGAGCACAAAAAGCATGGAAGGAACAATGCAAGCAAAGATATGGCTTTGAAAAACACAAGTCATATAAGAATATGTGAGTGGGACTTCCCTGGTGGTCCTTAGCCCTAGCACAGTGGCTAGGACTCTGTGCCTCCAATGCAGGTTCAATCCCTGGTTAGCGGACTAGATCCCACATGCAGCAACTGAAATATCTTGTGTGCTGAAACTAAGACCTGCTACGTAAATGAGTAAATAATAATAATTTTTTTTTAAAGACTATGTGAGTATTTCACTTCATTGAAGTATGTTAGGGCATTTGTAATAAATAGGAAGTATAAGATGGTTGGTCAGGTTACCTAAAAGATCCCGAGGAGCCATAGAAATCTCTTTTATTTACAGAGAAGCCACTCTACAAAAATGTAACTCAAGAAAAATTAGAGGGACTTCCCTGTGGTTGAGTGACTAAGACTCTGCATTTCCAATGCAGGAAGCCTGGGTTCAATCCCTGGTCAGGGAACTAGATCCTACATGCTGCAACTAAGACCTGGCAGTCAAATAAATCAGTAAATACTTCTTTACACACACACACACACAAAGAGAAATTAGAAAGTTCCCTAGGTCTCTCATATTTCTCTCCTGCATGAAAAGCTTCCATGTTCCCTTTGCCACTGATGTTGAACAGCTTGGATCACTTCTCACAGGGACCCTCTGTAAAAAGCAGAAAGGTTTAATTTTATGCGAGTTTCAGCTTCGGGCTTCCCAGATGGCTCATTGGTAAAGAATCCGCCTGCCAATGCAAGAGGCATGGGCTCGACTCCTGGGTCAGAAAGATCCCCTGGAGAAGGAAATGACAACCCATTCCAATATTCTTGCCTGGAGAATCCCATGGACAGAGAGAGGAGCCTGGAGGGCTACAGTCCAGGAGTCACAAAGAGTCAGACACAACTGAGCAACTGAGCGTGCAAGAGTTTCAGCTTCAGGCTTCATACGTGAAAATATTAAAATATAGATATTTTCATACGTGAAAATATCTATATTTTAATATTTTCACGTATAAAGCCTCTCTTACACTTCCTGCTGGTCTAAATTAAAGTAGGATTTGATTTTCAATCAAGTCAAATCAACAAAAATATCAAGTACTTAAAAATCAGTACAGGATACCCAAATTCGATCACGCCAGAGCAAGGTCTAGACAGAAGAAAGAATCTGGCACTGGAGTTTTCATGCAAATATCTTTTGTTTTCAATGATAATATTGATTTAACTGATTACCATCTGGATGTGTAGGTGTAGCTGAAATATAGCGCTTGAAAAATAACTTTAAACATACGACATGTATAGCCCACGTTGTGTTTTGCTGGTAAACTGGTTGACAGGATTGAAGCAAACAAGTTGTGAATCTTGGGTGTCCTTGTACAGACAAATGTGAGATCTTGACAGTCCCTACTGAGGTCTTGGAGGAGACGAGGGCAAGAGAGTGGTCCTGGAGTTTAGTTAGCTCTGCAGAAAATCTGCCTCTGGCTGCGAATCACTTTTGGAGGAGTTGTTATTGCATGTGGCTCTGTCTGTTTATCTTCCTTTATTTGTTGTCCCTGATTCTTCATTTGAAAGGACACATCCCATTCCCTCCATGTACTTGGGCTGTTCTGCCTCTGTGCAATGGCTATTTTCTCAGCTGTCCATAATGACACCACATTTTCTAGTGTTCTTGTTTGGTGCTTTTTAAAATGACTTCTCCTGCTTTCAGCGTGGAAAATATAAAATGATGATAAAAACTTCAGTGCTGAGAACTGCTTACACTGAAATTCCTTATTGTTGGTGATTTCTAAATGGGACTTGCTTTTCAGAAAAGTGAATGTGAAATTACTCAGCTTGAGAAGTCCCAAGTCATAGTTTGAATGTGTTGATATTTGGGGCATCTTTCTACCCTGTGCAGAGATCCTTTTTATACTAGCCATCATGGTAGTATGGAGAAGCTCAGAGTTCTATGATTAGAAACTTTGTCTTTATCGAGGTAATTTTCATCATATATGTGAAGATGACTGTTATATCCCATCTTGCCCTCCCCATTCTTGAAGTCTTTTTCTTCATGTACACAGATTCATTTCTGTAACCATTTTACATGCAACATTGTTAATCAGACCTTCTTTCCTTCTTTACACCTGTTTATAAATTTCAATTTAGTAATCAGCCTCTAAAAACCTAGACTCCAGGGACTTCTCCAGTGGTCCAGTGGCTAAGACTCCAAGCTCCCAGTGCAGGGGGCCTGAGTTCCATCCCTGGTCAGGGAACTAGATCCCCGCAATCCAGCACAGTCTAAATAAATAAATAATAAAAATGTAAACTTCAAAACCAAGCACAATACTTCACATGCTACATAGAGCGTAATGTTTTTGTGGACAGTGTACATTTCATTAATAAGCAAGCCCTGACATTTCCTGATGAGGAAAGTCACATAAAAATTCATTTGGAAGATATTTATTTAGCACCTGCAGCACACCATATATTTTAGTTGGGATATAAAGTGAAATAAGATATACTTCTTGTTCTCAATTTGCTTAATAAATAAAGGTTGTTGGTTCAATGTGAAAAAGTGTGATGACAACAGAGAAAACGTCCCAAATAAGAAGAGTTTTTACCGAGTTTGAAGAGATGGGCGTCGCCTGGACAAAGAAGGCAGTTACAGCTAGCCAAGGCATTGGTCTGGGTATGGACAGGGAAACGTGAAAACGCATGACCTACGTGGGAGCAACAGAAGAAGTGGGATCATGAGAAATAAGGATCCTCACTAAAGATTTTGAACCTTATCTTGACAGATCTGGGGAACCATTAAATAACGGTCAGATTTGCAGTTTAGAAAAATCTCTCTGTCAGCAGGAGGACAGATGAGGGATTCATCAGACCAGGAGGCTGTTGAAATCATCCAGGGAAGACAAATGAGAGGCTGAACTAGGGCAGAAGATGTAGAACGGCAGAGAAGAGGGATTTCCCTGGGGGTCCAGTGGTTTAGATTTTGCCTTCCAACGCAAGGTGTGTGGGTTTGATACCTGGCCAGGGATCTAAGATCCCACATGCCTTGTGGCAAAAACATTGAAATATAAAACAGAACCAATATTATATCGAATTCAACAAAGACTTTACAAAGAAAAAGAAAGAAATGAGAGTGACAACAGGACAGAAAGTGCCCCACTCAATGACTGAGGAATACAAAAGAAATGCCAACTGGGGGAAAGGCAGGACCTCGTAGCAGGGAACAAGCGGTTAAAGCAGGGACTTTAGACTCAGAAGAACTTTGAGGTTCGAATACCTGCTCTATAATTTCTGGTTGTGTGGGCTTAAATGATTTAATTCCATCAAAGATGAGAATTTTCTTGGCAAAATAGGATACTTTCACCTTTTCGCCAGGAATCTTCCAAAGACTAATGGATAAAGTATTTATGTGTTTAGCTCAGTGCATAGTACATGATAAGTTCTTGATACAACACAGTAGGTAAATATGGCTGGCTGTTTATAGTGGTAGTTACCATTCTCCTGAAATTCAGCAAAACAGAATTCAGTAGGAGGAGGAGCAAGCTCAGGGGAAGAGATAATGATATTACCATAGTAGCTCGTATCTGTATAGTGCTTTTCAATCTTCAAATGTCTCTCGTATCCATTATCTCACTTCAAGTTCAAAGGAGTCCCATTGCAAGTCCCACTTATTTAATTTCTAGGACTCCATCCTAGGGAAATAATACAAAATGAGAAGAAAGGATGGGAAAATGCTTATGAAATAAGGTAAATGTTTTAAAGGCAGAGAATACAAAAGCTGTGTACATAGAATGATTTCAATTTTATATTTAAAAGACTGGAAGAAAATAAACCAAAATATTTTTTTCTAGGGAGTGAGATTATAAATGATTTTTAAAATCTTCTCAACATATTTCTGTGTTTTTGAATGTTCTATATGGAATAACACTCTATAATTACGTTTACAATGGTGAAAGGAATGATGCCCTTCCCTTTTGTTTTCCATTGTCTTATTGATAATGCTTTGTTAAGTAGATAGATTCAGTTCAGTTCAGTTCAGTTCAGTTGCTCAGTCGTGTCTGACTCTTTGCGACCCCATGAATAGCAGCACACCAGGCCTCCCTGTCCATCACCAACTCCCAGAGTTCACTCAGACTCACGTCCATCGAGTCAGGGATGCCATCCAGCCGTCTCATCCTCTGTCGTCCCCTTCTGCCCCCATTCCTCCCAGCATCAAAGTCTTTTCCAGTGAGTCAACTCTTTGCATGAGGTGGTCAAAGTATTGGAGTTTCAGCTTTAGCATCATTCCTTCCAAAGAAATCCCAGGGCTGATCTCCTTCAGAATGGACTGGTTGGATCTCCTTGCAGTCCAAGGGACTCTCAAGAGTCTTCTCCAACACCACAGTTCAAAAGCATCAATTCTTCGGCGTTCAGCCTTCTTCACAGTCCAACTCTCACATCCATATATGACTACTGGAAAAACCATAGCCTTGACTAGACGGACCTTCGTCGGCAAAGTAATGTCTCTGCTTTTGAACATGCTATCTAGGTTGGTCACAACTTTTCTTCCAAGGAGCAGGCGTCTTTTAATTTCATGGCTGCAGTCACCATCTGCAGTGATTTTGGAGCCCCCAAAAATAAAGTCTGACACTGCTTCCACTCTTTCCCCATCTATTTGCCATGAAGTGATGGGACCGGATGCCATGATCTTCGTTTTCTGAATGTTGAGTTTTAAGCCAACTTTTTCACTCTCCTCTTTCACTTTCATTAAGAGGCTTTTTAGCTCCTCTTCACTTTCTGCCATAAGGGTGGTGTCATCTGCATATCTGAGGTTATTGATATTTCTCCTGGCAATCTTGATTCCAACTTGTGTTTCTTCCAGTCCAGCATTTCTCATGATGTACTCTGCATATAAGTTAAATAAGCAGGGTGACAGTATGCAACCTTGATGTACTCCTTTTCCTATTTGGAACCAGTTCAATAATAATAACTATAACACATAGCACTTACTACCTGCCAGTCATTGTTCTATAAGTCTTAAAAAATATTGTTTAGATGTTAGTTAAGAATTTATTAGAATTATCATTCCAATTTTGTGTTTCCAGCTGTAAATAACAGAAATGTCTACTCAACATGGTTTAAACAAAAATCGTAAATTAAGGCTTATGTAACTGGAAAAATCTAGAGGTGAAAATGTGGAGAGGGGGCATGGTTCCAGTTAGAACTGAGGCTCACATCTCTGATTCTCCTGGTCCTCCTTATCTGGCAACTTCGTCCGCAGGCTAACAGTGAGGCATCCATGACCATTTTGGATCCTGTCCTACATACTCTCAGGAAATTGTCCAGGAGAAAAGACAGCTTCTGACCCAGGCTTCCAAATGAGAGTCCTGAGATTCTCTGGTTGGACAACTTAGGTCACATACCCACTCCTGACTCAAAAACTGGAAGTGTAAGGTGGGAAGAAGGGCAACATAAAATGTGCTGAGTATCTTGGTGCTAGTGATAAAGAATCCACCTGGCAATGCAGGCGATGCAAAAGACGTGGGTTCAATCCCTAGGTTGGTAAGATCCCTTGGAGTAGGAAATGGTAACCCACTCCAGTATTCTTCCCTGAAAAATTCCATGGCTAGAGAAGCCTGGCAGGCTATATAGAGTTCATGGGGCCGCAGAGAGTCAGACATGACTAAGCACACACACAGATTTTTTTTTCTGAAGTCTTTATCGAATTTGTTACAATGTTGCTTCTGTTTTTTATGTTTTAAGGGTTCTTTTTTGGCTGTGAAAAATGTGGGATCCTAGTTCCCTGACCAGGGACTGAACTGGCACCCCCTGCACTAGAAGGTGAAGTCCCAACCGCTGGACCAGCACACAAGTCCTATGCTGGACGTCTTAAATCAATGGGCACCTCCAAGGAACTGGAGGCAGAGGGAGATAGGGGAGGGGTGATAATGGAATGAAAATCAAATATGAAGGGAGAATTGGCGGAAGTATACTGGGTAGGATATAGACAATGTCAATTACTTCATTTCTCAACATTGAGTTTAGGTTGGATCTTTCTGCCAAGTCAGCTACAAATTTGACCTTTCCTTCTTCCCAACTGTCCTTCCAGATCATTTTTTTGATTCTCTATGGGTTATTCTGTGCATCATTAAATACATGTTGAAGCAGTCTATGAAACCCCTCAGCTTTAAATCACCTGGAAACCTTTGAGTTGAAGGTAACACGTGAAACAAGCTATGTACAGCGTTCTTTTCTGCCTCTGGCAGAGGCTCACGGGGTAAGAGGGAGTTTATGCGACCCCACTGTCTATTTCTGGTTTTTTGTTTATTGTTGTTTTGTCCTGTTTTTTATATAAAAACTTTGAGATGTAGTTCACACATCATAGAATTCACCCTTTTAAGGTGCACAATTGAATGGTTCTTAGAATATTCACAGAATTGTGTAACTCTTACCATAACCAATTTTAGAGCATTTTCATTACACCCAAAAGAATCCCTTACTGTACGTATCAGTAGTCATTCCGTGTTTCCTGTCCTCCACCTCCTCCCAGCCTTAGGCAATCATTGCTTCACTTGGTATCTGTAGATTTGTCTTTTCTAGATATTTCCTGTATTATAATAAATGGAATCATAGAATATGTGGTCTTTTACAAATACTATATGATATCACTTACATGTGGAATCTCAAATATGACACAGACGAGCCTGTCTTTGAAACAGAAACAGACTCGCAGACATAGAGAGCAGATATGGGAGAGGGGGAGGAGGGAGAGGGAAGGAGGGGAGGAGGGGAGGAGGGAGAGGGAAGGACCAGGAATTTGGGATTAGCAGATTCAAACTATGATACACAGGATGGATAAATGACAAGGTTCTACTGTAAAGGACAGGGAACTATATTCAAAATAAGCCATAATGAAAAAGAATATGAAAAAGAATATATATATATATATATATATATGTACATTCAGTTCAGTTCAGTCACTCAGTCATGTCTAACTCTTTGTGACCCCATGCACTGCAGCATGCCAGGCTTCCCTGTCTATCCCCAAATCCCGGAGCTTACTCAAACTCATGTCCATCAAGTCGATGATGCCATCTACCCATCTCATCCTCTGGCGTCCCCTTCTCCTCCTGCCTTCAATCTTTCCCAGCACCAGGGTCTTTTCCAATAAGTCAGTTCTTTGCATCAGGTGGCCAAAGTACTGGAGTTTCAGCTTCTGCATCAGTCCTTCCAATGAACACGCAGGACTGATCTCCTTTAGGATTGACTGGTTTGATCTCCTTGCAGTCCAAGGGACTCTCAAGAGTCTTCTCCAGCACCACAGTTCAAAAGCATCAATTCTTCGGCGCTCAGCTTTCTTTATGGTCCAACTCACATCCATACATGACTACTGGAAAAACCATAGCTTTGACTATATGGACCTTTGTCGGCAAAGTAATGTCTCTACTTTTTAATATGCTGTTTAGGTTGGTCATAGCTTGTCTTCCAAGGAGCAAGCGTCTTTTAATTTCATGGCTGTGGTCACCATCTGCAATGATATGGGGGCCCCCACAAAATAAAGTCTGTCACTGTTTTCACTGTTTCCCCATCTATTTGCCATGAAGTGATGGGACCGGATGCCATGATCTTCGTTTTCTGAATGTTGAGTTTTAAGCCAACTTTTTCACTCTCCTCTTTCACTTTGATCAAGATGTTCTTTAGTTCTTTGCTTTCTGCCATAAGGGTGGTGTTATCTCCATATCTGAGGTTATTGATGTTTCTCCCAGCAGTCTTGATTCCAGCTTGTGCTTCATCCAGCCTGGCATTTCACATGATGTACTCTGCATATAAGTTAAAAAAGCAGGATGATGATATACAGCCTTGACATATTCCTTTCCCAATTTGGTACCAGTCTGTCGTTCCATGTCTAGTTCTAGCTGTTGCTTCTTGACCTGCATACAGATTTCTCAGGTAGCATGTACGGTGATATGGTATTCCCATCTCTTTAACAATTTTCCACAGTTTGTTGTGATCCACACACATACCCTGAAATGCCACCAAATATTTCATTTATTGGAAATAAGTTGACGCCAATGTTTTCACCTACATCACTATTCCTTCTGCAAATGGCTACTTGAAATAAGTATGTAACTCTCAGTAATTTTATTCTCAAAAGGGGACCTGATATCTAAATTCCAGAGGTGCCTTTATGTGGCTCTGTCTCTACTGACTTGTTATGAGAAGCGTTACTGATCACATTTTCTGGCACACTTCCTTAAAAGCACAGTCAGCAGCATTCAAAACAGTTTCTGGAGGCCTGCCCTACAGAGACTTTTGATGATGTCTGTACTATTTTGAGATAAAAAGAATTCTGCATACAGCAGTCCAGAAACATAGTTGAAATCAGCTTTTAAATCACTTGTTACATCTTGGATATACATGATGTACATGTACTTGATGGAGGCTACTAAAGACTTGAGTTGTTTCCAGCAGGTCGCTCTAGATCTTGCTGCTTTTTGGGGAATGGGTTGCAGACCAGACAAGGCACCATGGGGTGAGTAACCAATCATCATGGCCTTAGCTGTTGCTCACCTTGGAAGGACCAGCTTTACAGATCTTTTGAGACAACCAGGGTTGTATCGCCTGTTGCTGGCTGGTATGCACACATTAAATTAGAATTCCATAGTAAAATATTATGAAATCAAGACTCACCTATACAATGATGGACTGTTACTCAGCCATTAAAAAGGATGAAATAATGCCATTTGCAGTGACATGGATGGACCTAGAGAGTATCACACTGAGTGAAGTAAGTCAGAGGAGAGATATCATATAACATCCCTTATAGGTAGAATCTAAAAAGAAATTATTGGAGAAGGCAATGGCACCCCACTCCAATACTCTTGTCTGGAAAATCCCATGAACGGAGGAGCTTGGAAGGCTGCAGGCCATGGGGTCGCTGAGGGTTGGAGAGTGATTTCACTTTTACTTTTCACTTTCATCCATTGGAGAAGGAAATGGCAACCCACTCCAGTGTTCTTGCCTGGAGAATGCCAGGGATAGGGGAGCCTGGTGGGCTGCTCTCTATGGGGTCGCACAGAGTCAGACATGACTGAAGTGACTTAGCAGCAAAAAGAAATTATACAAATGTACTTACTTCCAAAACAAAGAGATTCACAGACTTAGAGAACAAACTTATGGTTGCCTTGAGGGAGGGGTAGTTAGGGAGTTTGGGATGGTATATTCAAAATGATTAACCAATAAGGACCTACTGTCTAGCACATGGAACTCTGCTCAATGCTTTGTGGCAGCCTGGATGGCAGGGGATCTTGGGGGAGAATGGATACATGTATATGTGTGGTTGAGTCCCTTCACCGTTCACCTGAAACTATCACAACATTGTTAATCGGCCATACCCTAATACAAAGTAAAAAGTTCAGAAAAAAAGTTCAGTAAAAAGTTCAGAACAAAACTTACCTTGTGAAGTTTTGTTAAATTTGTTAGATGTGACAACGGTATTGTAGTTATGTGAGAAAAAGTTTTTTCCTTTGAGATGCATACCAAAAAAAAAAAAATCTAAGAATGAAACTGAAGAATAAGAGGTTGCCCTTAAAGGAAGAGCCTGTGAGACGCAGATAGATTTGAATATTTGACACAAGGAATTTTAAAAATGCCTAATTGTCACTTGAGTGATTGACTTTGGTTATGAATGCAGCCTTTTAGATCTGACAGAAATTATTTACACGGAAGTGCTAAGAGAGCAGTAAGATAAACAGATATGACAAAGATATCAACTGACATACCTGGTAAGGGTATGTGATGCTTAAACATCGCAAGGGTGAGTGAACATCACCAAACAAAAGCTTTGTAACAGTTTCAAGTAGACTGATGTATGGGCCAATAACCTATCCTTGCAAGAGAAGTTATTCTTGCAATGGTTGTTGTTTTTTTGTTTTTTTACCTTTTGTGCTTGGCTGCTGCCCTAGAAAGATTAAAGTTGGAGCTTTCAGGATCTATGAGGTTGGATTTACAGTGACAGAGCGTGCAGATTGATCTCAGTATACTTACCTTGAGAAAAGGTGAAGAATGGCTTTCTCATTCTTCATCATGAAAAGAAATTTGGGGTTTTCAATCCTGCATTTCACTGTTTTCTATCACTCAGCTGTAAGTCAATTCTAATTTGAGTTCAGAGGTGACTGATGAAAATCAAAGTCAACTCTCAACCATTATCTACTTTACATGTTATCTGCGACCTCTTAGTTCTTCAACCTACTAACCCCCTTTATTTTATTTTTTAAAATTTTATTATTGTTAACTGTTGGCTGCACTGGGTGTTCGTTTTGTCATGACACATGTTTTGTTTCCCTCTAGTTACACTGTACCGGCTTAGTTGCCCCTAAGCACGTAGGATCTTGGCTTCCCAAGTGGTACAGTAGTTAAGAACCTGCCTGCCAATTCAGAAGATGCAAGAGACTCAGGTTTGATCCCTGGGTGGGGAAGATCCCCTGGGGAAGGAACTGGCAACCCACTCTGGCATCCGTGCCTGGAAAATTCCACGGACAGAGAAGCTTGTAGGGCTACAGTCCATGGGGTTGCAAAGAGTCAGACACAACAGAGTGACTGAGCGCATTCACACGTGTGGGATCTTAGTTCTTAAACCAGGGATCGAATGCACATTCCCTGCACGGGAAGGTAGATTCTTAACCACTGGACAGCTTTCAATTATTTAAGTTCCACTTCTTATCAAAAAGGAATGTGGTGCCATTTGGCTTGGGTATGTTTAGTAATACCTCAAAACTTCTTTAAAGGGACTTCCCTGGTGGTTCAGTGGTAAAGAATCCACCTGCCAATGCGGATGACGCGTGTTTGATCCCTGTTCTGGGAAGATCCCACGTGCCAGGGAGCGTCTTAGCCCCTGCGCCACAGCTACTGAAGCCCGCGTGCTCTAGAACCTGCGCTCCACGACAGGGGAGGCCACTGCGACGAGAAACAGGTGCGCAGCAACAAAGAGAAGCCTCTGCTCACCTCACCTTGAGAAAGCCCGCACAACGCAATGGAGACCCAGGGCAGCCAAACATAAATAAAATTTGAAAAACAAACCACAACCTTCTTTAGAGTTAGTGGCTATTTCTGCCTGCTACATTACTTTGAACCATTGAGCAGTGAGCAACAGTGAAGGAAACTGGAAATTCTTAAGCAAATTGCTGACACCTGAAGCACCAACAGTGACAGCTACCAAATTCCTGGTCCAAAGATGTTCTATATTTGTGTGGTGATTATAGTTTCTAAAGCTAAGGCATGTGATCAGATGAGATAAAATATTTCATTTTATTTTTAACCACGTGGCACAGTATGTGGCATCTTCTTTCCCTGATCTGGGATCGAACCTATGCCCCCTACATTGGAAACTCGGAGTCTTAATCAGCGAAGTCCCAGAGATGAAATATTTTAAATCAGAACAGTTAGCCACCATACATACTTGACAGTTAAAACAGTACTTTTCCATTCTACTCCTTGCTCGTTAACTACTTTCATTTTTGTGTATTGGGCAGCCTTGACCTTAACAAACACTTTCATGAAGTTACAAACCAAAACAAAGAACATGTGCTAAAGAGGAAGAAAATGTGTAAAGACAAATGGTCAAATAACTGGAAATTACACTGCTTAGATATTTAATATTCTTCAGCAATGTTAGGTCATTCTTTTTAATAAACCTTATTTTTTTGAACAGTTGTTAGGACATTTTTAAATGGCTAACAATTTTGGCAGATCTGATTTGCAAGAACAAAAGAGAAAAAAAGCAGTCTGCTATATTCAGCACCAGGGAGATTATTCTTGGAGTATTGTGTACACTTTTGGTTTCCTTAATTGAAGAAGGATGTGTACAACTTGGGAATGTTTCCAAAAACTCAACCAAAACATTCAGAGGCTAGAAAAGAAGCCATATGGAATTTATCTTCCAGATATACTCACACAAATGAAAAATAATGTACATTCAACTGTATTCTCTATAGCATTATTTATAATAACAAAAGATTGGAATCCCCCTAAAAGTTTATCATTATGAGACTGGTTATAGATGAATTACAGCTTAGCTATACAATGATATTTACTGTAGCTGTAAAAAAGATTGAGGAAACTCTTTATTCTGTGTTAGGGAAAGCTCTCCAAGATGTATTGTGAAGTGAAACAAGCAAAGCATGAGCAGTCTGTGGAGTATGCTGCTATCATGTTAAGAAGTAAAAGGAGGGATGATATATATTTATATCTGTGTTTGTATGCATAAAAATAATCTTTGGAAGTGTACACGAGAATTCAGGGACACAGAGTTTGGGGATTAGCAAATGCAAACTATTAAATACAGGATAGATAAAAAGCAAAGTCCTAGTATATAGCACAAGGAACTAGATTCAATATCCTGTGATAAAATATAATGGAAAAGAATAGGAAAAAAGAATATATATCTGAGTCAATTTGCTGTACAGTGGAAATTAACACAATATTGTAAATCAACTGTACTTCAATAAAATTGAAAAGCAAACAATGATAGTAATTGCTTTATAAGGATAGGCAGGAATTAGATGGATGGGGAATGTAGATTTATGCCTTTTGATTTTTGATTCTTACATATGCATTACTTATTTAAAAGCTAATTAAATAACTTTAAGTGAATGGCAAAGAAGAAAAGAAACAAAATGAAGAATGGTGAGAGCACTGAGAATTTAAACTGTGTCTACATTTGCGAAGAGCCCTAAGTAAGGCTTCTTATCTGTAGCTCCATAATCAGTGTAAATTACCACATGTTAACTCAGTTGCAAAGACAAACAATGAATGAGTTGATTGTTTCATAATAGAGTTCACTCATGATGCAAAGACACGGCCCTAATTCACAGGAGAGAAGATTGAATTAGTAACTGATTTTTTTCCCCCCAAAATGACAAAGAATTAGTCAATGAAAGAATAATACGATTCACTATTCCCTGGACCTCATACTGTTTGTAAAGCATTTTATAGTTCTCAAATTGTGTTCACATATGTAATCTCATTGGATCCATCTTTACAAAAACATCAAGTGGTGTACAAGACTGACATTTCTATTTCTCATTTTACAAATGAGAAATGGAAACAAAGAGAAGCAAACACTGGCCAGTGGGCTCCACCAACATGACAGGATATCTGAAACTGACCTGGCATGAAAAATTAGGGATAGAGGAAGATCAAGGACTTCTCAAGTCCAGTCACTGGACTCCTTAGAAGTATCTATAGCTTTAAAAACTCTGTTTTTTACCCAGAGTTATTTCTCAATTACTAATTTTTCTTTGTTCTTATTCAGAGATTCAGCTGAGTTTCTGACTCATCTTGTTTCTTCATAAAAAAAAAAAAGACATAGAACCCCTTCTCATCTTCCATCCATTGAATCTCACATTTTTGCCAAAGAAGCATAGAGGAGAGTTGATTAGAATGTGTATTGCTGATACCTCTCTCCCAAGCTTCTGAGTCACTGGATCTCAGGTGGAGCCAGGGAACATGCTTTTTCGTAAGCATGTGACTCTGCTTACACAGGAGGTCTGAGCATCACCCTGGAAAATACACTCAAAGCACAGTGAGGTTGTTTGTAATGAGTTACTCTCTATGGTTGATTAAAATCAAGGCGGCCTCTCAGAGTCTCCTTCCAGCTCATTATTGTTACAGCAGAGAGCCAAAGCAGGGAGCTGGGAGTGATGATTAACCTCTAGTGAACTGAAGATTAGCCAGCGGTGGCAGCATACAGGGCTAATATTTGCCTAGCAGTTCAGGGAGAGATTCACAGACTTAAAAGTCATCATATGTATCTTCTTTCCCTCTAAAATCCTCCAATTATGAGACCAAAATCATCTTAGGGTCTGAACAAGTTGCCTATTTCCTTCCAAGGAGAATTTTAAAGGTTGACCATGTCTGTAAAGACCTAAGTGGTTTGAGATTTGGTTACCCTAGTGACTGCCTCTCTCCCTCTGCAGCGCTGTGGCAATTTGTGATCTGGTGGGGCACACCTACTCACAGGTCCCAAATTCCATCTAGAGAACACGGACCAGGAGGCCACAGAGGCCACACCGTGGAGGACACTCGTTTACCTAAGCTCTTCTCTACTCCAACCCTGAAGAAGCCTCTTGTGTGGCTTCCTGCAGAGTTTGTACCAACATTTATCTTTCTTTAGCTGGCCTCTTCAGAAGAAGGAATTTTGTGAAAGCTGTTTTAAAATTATTTAAGATGGCTTAATGCCTAAAGAGTACATTTGTCATTGGCTGAAGGTTTTTATAGTTTTGCATAACTTTCTGAGGGTTCTTAATTTTGTACTCATGCCTCAAGGCAATTATTGAAAAGGACATACATTTATTAATTGAAATAATAAATATTTTATAGGTGTCCTAATAAAATGTGATGATTTAAGGTTTAAGTGGTACATAGAGTCATTCTCGAAGAGCCATAGAGCACGCTTCTGTAAAAGCCAAATGAAAAAGTACAGAGGGAGGAAAAACGTAATGAAAAGTTAAATTACAGTGCACCAGGTACAGAGAAACAGTGGAGAGAATTTTAAGAAAAAAATCTTAGGACTTTCCTGGTGAGCCAGTGGCTAAGACTCTGCTCTCTCAATGCAGGGGGCCCAGGTTCAATCCCTGTTTAGGGAAGTAGATCCCACGTGCCATGCCTAAGAGATCCTGAGTGCTGCAGCTGAGACCCAGCAGAGCCAAATAAATACATTTAAAAAAATTAAAAGCAAAAACCTTCTCATGAGTTTTGGAAAGATGTAGTCACGAGAAACTTCACTTGCTAACTATTTCTCCTGTCTTCTACAAAAAGAAGAGTCATCCTGAGCTGTGACCACTTGTTGACCTGATGGGGTCACTGAACACAAATTGCCCATTTTCATGCTCTCCACATTATGTTAGTTGAGTGTTAGACTACCTTTCAGGAAGGAAGAAGTAACTAGAAGTTTGTCTAAGAATGAAATTAGATTACTGTTTACATTTGCCTCAAATGTTGAAACTTTCTCTTATAAACATAGTAAGGAGCCTTGGGTGTACAGACTTACTTCTGTCTCTTGGTAAGATCTTTTTTACAAAATATTTATTTATTTGATTTTTGGCTGCACTGGGGTTTCACTGCTGCCTGCAAGCTTTCTCTACTTGCGGCAAGCAGCCCTGCTTGTGGTGCAAGAGTTTCTCCTCTTGCAGAGCACAGGCTCTAGGGCGCAAGGGGTTCAGTAGTTGTGGCATACAGGCTTAGTTGCCCCTTTACCGGGGATCTTTACTCACAGACCAGGTAATGAACTGGTGCCTACTGCACTGACAGGTGGATTTTTATCCACTCGACTATCAGGAAAGTCTCCTCTTGGTAAGATTATTATCTGAAAATCTTAGAACAATTCAAAGATGGAGACCAGGACAGAAGCCTGAATAGCTCATGAGAAATAGCATTCCCTAGGGAAGAGTGAAGAGGGCTCAAATTAGCTAGTTTTACGCACATCATTCATGTCTTACCCATAGTTTCCTCATCCAGAGTTGTACCTGCAGAAGCTCTTCTTCAGTTAGGAAGGTGGGGAGTGTGGAAAGTGCTGGAGCTGCTGGCACGTAACTCTAGACCAGGACCGTCCTACAGTTCTTTCTGAGACACAGTTGTGTTTGAGACCTGGGCTGTCCAGCATGGAAACAACCAGCCACACGTGACAACTGAGAACTTGGACACCTGTCTTATGTGACTGAGGAACTGAGCTTTAAATTTTATTCAGTTTTAATGAAGTTAAACTTAAAGAACCACCTATGTCTGTGGCTACTTACACTGGTGCAGTTTTAGACTTTCAGATGACTTATCCAGCTATTAGAGCCCAAATTCAGATTTCCTGGATTGAGTATTCAAACCTTAACCAACTCCTCAGGTTGGTTCAAACTCAAAGAAGTAGGTGGTTGAGAAGTGAAAAGGCGAAAAGAAAAAAAAAAAACCCCTCATATATTATTAGAGTAGAAGGAAGATACATCAACAATTCTAAATTAAGTAGACTAAAAAATATTTAGCTGATCACCTGAACACTTGGTATCTATACAATGTCAAAAAACTATCGCTTTTTTTTTAAAGAAGGAAAAAACTGAATGGAGTGAACTGGCAGATGAATTTGGCATTATGTAACACAGTAAAATATAAATGAATAACAAACACCAGGCGAGCCTAAGTGGATGTGGATTAAATTAAATATTTACGCTCTACACAGCAGATCTTTTGTAAAGAGCAATTTTATAAACCATGCAGCTTCAATAATAAAAGGATGGAGGGAATGTTTCATTTTCTTAAGGCCTGTTGTTTGACACCTGGGCCATCCAACCCAGATGCTAGTAGATGACTTAGGTACCACAAACAAAATGATCCAATTGTGTTTAAGTGTATTTGTGTGTATAAGTGAATGAAATCAATGAGTAGTACATATACCCATGAATGTTGATAGCAATTATTCTAGTTGGGTTTTTATTATTGTTATTGTCTTTATCCTTTTCTGTTGCCTCCAGATTTTCAATATTGAGCAGAAATATTTTTTAAGAAAAAATTTTTCGAAAGATAAAAGCACAGAGAAAAATATTATAAACATTCATATGTCTACCACTCAGATTGAACAGTTGCCCCCAATTCATTATATTTGCTTTGACTATTTCTTTCTTTTTCTTTTTCGAAGAAATAAAACACGATACCTATGGCTGAATCCCCCAGGCCCATGGCCCCTTTCCCCCATTAGCTTGAGTTTACTCATTTGAAAGTTACACATTTGAAGTTCTTTCCCTTCATATGCATATGTTCATGAACAACACATAGCACTATTTTTACATTGTAAAAAATTTAAGTGTTTTGCAAAGAAGATATACAATGGCCAACAGATACATGGAAATACGCTCAACAGCCCTTATCAGGGAAACACAAATCAAAACCATGGTGAAATACTGCCTCACACCTGTCAGCATGGTAATCAGAAAGGCAGGAAATAACCAGAAATCTTTTCTCCAGGATGTGGGGGAAAAAAAGACCCTTGTGTACTAATGGTGGGAATGTAAACAAATACCGACACTATGGAAAGCATATCCTCATAAAACTAAAAATAGAACTACCAAATGATTCAGTAATTCTACTCCTGGATACATACCTGAAGAAAAAGGAAGCACTAATTCAAAAAAGTACATACACTCCAATATTCATACAAGCATTATGTATAGTAGCCAGGATATGGAATCAACTTAAGTGTCCATCAACAGGTGAATGGATGAAGACGCTATGAAAGTGAAAGTCGCCCAGTGTGTCTCACTCTTTGCAACCCCATGGACTATACAGTACATGGAATTCTCCAGGCCAGAATACTGGAGTGGGTAGCCTTTCCCTTTTCCAGGACATCTTCCCAACCCAGGGATAGAACCCAGGTCTCCTGCATTGCAGGCAGATTCTTTACCAGCTGAGCCATGAGGGAAGACACTATATATATACACACGTGCTGCTGCTGCTAAGTCGCTTCAGTCGTGTCCGACTCTGTGAGACCCCATAGATGGCAGCTCACCAGGCTCTCCGGTCCCTGGGAATATCTAGGTAAGAATACTGGAGTGGGTTGCCATTTCCTTCTCCAATGCATGCAAGTGAAAACGGAAAGTGAAGTCGCTCAGTCGTGTCCGACTCTTAGCGACCCCATGGACTGCAGCCTACCAGGTTCCTCCGTCCATGGGATTTTCCAGGCAAGAGCACTGAGTGGGGTGCCATTGCCTTCTCCAAATGCTATATACACACATATATATGTATGTATATAGCATTCCATTGTATACAGCAGTATGCTATTCAGCCACAAAAAAGAATGAAATGTTGCCATTTGCAAACACAGATGGACTTGGAGGGTACTGTGCTTGGTGAAATAAGTCAGAAGAGAAAGATAAATGCTGTGTGATACCATTTATATGTGGAATCTAAAAGACAAAACAAGGTAGTGAAAATAACAAAAAAGATACAGACTTACAGATGAATGAGTGGTTACCAGCGGGGAGAGGGAAGGAGGAGGGGCAAGACAGTGGCAGGCTATTAAGAGATACAAACCACTATGCATGAAACAAATATATGACAAGGATATATTCTACAACACAGGAAATAGAGCCAATGTTTTATAATAACTACACATGGGACCATAACCTTTAAAAACTGTGAATCACAATATTGTACACCTGACTCATATATTGCATATTGACTACACTTGAATTTAAAAAAATTAAAAATAGAACTACCATATGATCCAGCAATTCCCTTCCTGGGTACTTATGTAAAGAAAATGAAATAACTATCTAAATGAAATAGTCACAGCCCCATGTCCATCACAACAGTATTCACGGTAGCCAAGACACAGAAACCATTCAAGTGGCCATCCACAGATGAGGGGATCAAGAAAATGTGACATATTTACAAAGGAATACTATGTAGCTATAGAAAAGGAGAAAACCCTGCCTTTTGTGATGACGTGGATGGACATTACGAGTATTATGCTAAATGAAATAAGACAGAGAAAGACAAATACCATGCATACCACATGTACCACTTATCTATGGAATCTTAAGAAGTTATACTCAGAAACAGAGATGGAAAGGTGATTTTCAGGGGCTAGGGGGTGGGGAAATGGGATGTCAGTCAAAGAGTACAAACTTTTCAGTTATGAGTAAGTTCTTGGGCTCTAATGGACAGCACGGTGATCACAGTTAGTGATACTGTCTTATATACTTGAAAGATGCTAGGAGAGGAGATCTTAAATATTTTTACCACAAAAAAAAAGGGTGATAGAGGTATTAATTAGTAATTATTTTGTCATATACAAATGCATCAAATCATCACACTGTTCACCTTAAACTTACAGAATATTGTGTGTCAACTAGATTCCAATAAAGCTTGAAAAATAAAATTTGCAACAAATTACATTGCTTATGTTTCTACAAATTACTGTTCATTTAATTTTAAAAATTATTATTTTTTAATTGGCGGGTAGTTGCTTTACAATGTTGTGTTGGTTTCTGCCATACAACAATGTAAATCAGCTGTAACTACACACATATATATAATTCCCTCCTGTTGGAGCCTCCCTCCCACCTCTCTAGGTGGTCACAGAGTGCCAGGCTGGGCTCCCTGAGCTATAGAGCAACATCCCCCTGTTATCTGTTTTACCCATGGTATCGTATATGTTTTCCATAATCCTTTCTAAAATCATCCCATGCTCTTCCTGTGTCCACAAGTCGGTTCCCTACGTCTGCGTCTCTATTCCTGCCTTGCAAACAGGTTCATTCTTTTCATTCAGTTTGATGTTTCTGAGAGATGTTGAAGTGTACCTGCAGGTCTTAATTAGACAAATCATGTTTTTAAGGTAGTCCTTTAAAAACCATCAGCACGAAAATTAAAAGGAAGATTTTTGTGGAATTACATGGTATGTATTTTCACATTACCTTATTTGAGCTTCACAGCCTCACAGGAAACAGATATTATTAATCCCATTTAATAGATAAACCCAATTCAAGTAGTTCAGGAACTTGCCTGGGGCTACAGGCAGAACCTGAACTCAGACCCCGACCAGTGCAGGCAAAAGTTTTTGTTCCTCAACATTTTGCCTCCTATGGTGCCCTGGATTCTCTTTTGATCCTCAGAGCCACCAGTGAGAAAAATGGAAAGAGGGAGAAGAGGAAGAACGAGGTTTATAAAGATTGGGAGGAGAAGCCATTTAGCTGTCATTCTATCACATTTTCATCATCCTGGTTGGCAACGCTAGGGATGTAGGTGGGGCTGAAGGCAACTCTTCACTTTCCCTAGAGCTGCTTTTCCTAAACTGTAGGAGGAACCAGAGATAATTTTAGATGTCACAGTCTAGGCAGCAGTTGAACGGCAGAGTGTGAAAGTGGAATCTTTTCAAGTTGGTTTAATCGGTATCTACCCAGTTTGTTGAACAACCTGAATCCAGTTGGGTATAAACCCCAAAGAGGACGCTCGTGACTCAGTGGAAAAGAATCTGCCTGCCAATCCTGGGACACCAGTTCAATCCCTGAATCAGGGAGACTCCTCTGGAAAAGGAAATGGCAACCCACTCCAGTATTCTTGCCTGGGAAATCCCATGGACAGAGAAGCCTGGTGGGCTACAGTCCATTATGTCATGGAGTCGGACATGACTTAGTGACTCAGCAACAACATAAACCCGAAATGTTTTATTTTTTTCCCTTCGGCCATGCTCAGTGGAATCTCTTTCTCCCATAATTTTGGGAATGAAGGAAGACAGAACACACGTCTCCACTCTAAATGAGGTCTGATCCTCTGAGGCTTAGTTGCCTCACTGGCTGACACGTCTTGACTACTGAGGTCCCCTTGTTCTGGGTGTCTTAATAAATTCTGATTCTCTCATTAGCTTGAGTAGTTCCCTGACACCGGAGGATAACTCTGACTTTGAGTTGTCGTTCCACGTACTTTCCACGCTGCAGGGGTGGGATAGGGGGAGCACCCACCGTCTCCAAGGCCTGTGTCTCTGTTGAGGTCACAGCTCCAGGCTGAGGCGGCTTCCAACCTCCAGTGGATGGGTGCCATCTCCTCCCTTACGATTCTGTGTCCGCACGAGTGACTCTCTCAGGCCACGTCCTGCCTGAGAGGAGGCAGAATTCCTGCCCAAGTCAGGAGTGAGCACGGCGGTCCCCACTCCTCCCCAGCCCCTCTTTCCAGCTGCTCTTCTGGATTCTCAGCCACCTTCCATCTCTGATCACCTAAGAAGGTATCTGGCTTCCATTGTCTTCAAGTCTATTGATCGTGGAGGCACAAAAAACCTGCTTTGTTCTCAGTCTGGGATACCTGTCTCAGGTTCTGATTATATCAGAGACAAATTCCCCTTTGGTGCTGGTATAAACCACCTCACTAGCATTGTCAGTCTCTTCTCTCAAGCAGAGAGAGCCCGGCTTCCTTAGGTAACAGCACTTGTCTGCGATCCAAGATTGTTTGGCTTTCCTTGTGCTTATTTTCACAGTACATTTTATTTGTGACAGATGATACTGATTTTGCATTTCAGTTCAGTTCAGTTCAGTCGCTCAGTCATGTCCGACTCTTTGCGACCCCATGAATCTCAGCACGCCAGGCCTCCCTGTCCATCACCATCTCCTGGAATTCACTCAGACTCACGTCCATGGAGTCAGGGATGCCATCCAGCCATCTCATCCTCTGTTGTCCCCTTCTCCTCTTGCCCCCAATCCCTCCCAGCATCAGAGTCTTCGCCAATGAGTCAACTCTTCGCGTGAGGTGGCCAAAGCATTGGAATTTCAGCTTTAGCATTATTCTTTCCAAAGAAATCCCAGGGTTGATCTCCTTCAGAATGGACTGGTTGGATCTCCTTGCAGTCCAAGGGACTCTCAAGAGTCTTCTCCAACACCACAGTTCAAAAGCATCAATTCTTTGGCACTCAGCCTTCTTCACAGTCCAACTCTCACATCCATGCATGACCACAGGAAAAACCATAGCCTTGACTAGATGGACCTTAGTCGGCAAAGTAATGTCTCTACTTTTGAATATGCTATCTAGGTTGGTCATAACTTTTCTTCCAAGGAGTAAGCATCTTTTAATTTCATGGCTACAATCACCATCTGCAGTGACTTTGGAGCCCCCCCAAAATAAAGTATAACCCTGTTTCCACTGTTTCTCCATCTATTTCCCATGCAGTGATGGGACCGGATGCAAGTGATATTTTTAAGTGAATTTATCTAAGTTTTATTTAAGTAATTTTGTTTAAAAAACATTTGGTTGATAACTGGTGTTGATGGTAAGTAAATAAGGAAAGGATAGTAAAAGTGGTGTTTGAAAGACTCAAACTAAGAAGTAGGCCTTAGAAATAAATGAGTTGAATTGAGTTACAGCATGTAATGTGTTTAAAGCAGCTTACCACTAAATGCTTATTATTAATATTACTATGTATTTATTATTAACTAATATGTATTATTTATTATATTAATAAATATAATATGTATTATTGATACTTATTTTCTATTATTATTATTTAGTGATTTGTTATAGTATTGAGAATCTATACATGTCTGGTGGGTTTCTAAAAACAACTTTATTGAGGTCTGATTCAAATTTCATAAAATCTACCATTTCATAAAATCTACCAGTTCAGTGGCTTTAAGTAAGTTTTACAGAGTTCTGCATCCCCACCACCACAGTCCAATTTCAGAGCGTTTCCATCACCCCAGACAAATCCCTCCTGCCCATCTGCAGTCTCTTCCCTTCCCCTCTCCCTAGCCCCAGGCAAGTTTCTATAGCTTTGTCTTTTCTGGATTTGCCTTTCCTGGCGTAAATGGGCTCAGGCAATATGTGATTTTTTTTCATGTGGCTTCTTTCGCTTAGCATAATGTTTTTGTGGTTCACTCATGAATAAAGCGTCTATGAACATTCACACATCAGTCTTTGCGGTGACATATGTTTTCATTTCTCTTGGACCAATGCCTAGGAATAGAATTGCTGGGTTGTATGGCAAACTGATGTTTAACTTTTTAAGAAACTGCCAAACTGTTTTCCAAAGAGACGGCACCATTTTACATTCCTCCCAGCAAAGCACAAGGGTGCCAGGTGTTGCTGATATACTATTTTGCAGAGATGCTCTGTGTGTGCTTGGTCACTAAGTCATGTCCGACTGTTTGTGACCCCACGGACTGTAGCCTGCCAGACTCCTCTGTCTATGGGGTTCTCCAGGCAAAAATACTGGAGTGGGATGCCATTTCCGATTCCAGTGGATCTTCCTGACTGGGGATGGAACTTACATCTTTTGCATTCCCTGCATTGGCAGGCACGTTCTTCACCACTGAACCACCTGGAAAGCCCCCATACCACACTTGATCTTAGCCAAAAGCTTTGCAGAGATATATGAGGTCATTTCATGACCACTATTTTAAAGTGGAAAATCTGAGTCTGAAAGAGCTTAACTGACTTGTAGGAAGTCACCCAGCCTTGACGAAGCCAGTATTCAGCCATATCTGATCCCACATTCCCATCGTTCTTCCCTGTGTGACTAGGCTCTGTGCTGGGTGTCTGCTTTTTCCAGGGAGGTGGGGGAAGTGCCGCGGTAGCTTTGTTCTCAGCTCCCTCTGTGGAACCACTGGAGATATCAAGTGAGTAATGGGACCTTGGGCCAGGGAAGGTGTCTCCTTTTCCCACCTGGTCCTGGGCACCAAGCCCCAGAAATGCTTTACATGACTCACTTATTTCTTTCAACTTACAATGAAACTTCGGTCCTGCTTAACGGATGACATAGCAAATGAGCCAGCTGGGTCTCCCATCCCTGTGAACTTTGGCAGTCTTGTAATCGCTTGGCTAGCCGCAGAACTGGGAGAGGAGATTTTGTGCTTTCCTATCGCCTCTGAGTCAGCAAGTAGTTAGTTATTGAAATCACATCCGATAACAAGTCCAGGCAACTGCTGACTGGATTGTTCCCGTTGTCTTGTTTTGTATGGCCAGTCAAAACACAAACAGCAGGCTGCAGAAACTGACTCCATAAGGACAAGGGAGACAGCCTAGTTCAACTGAACACATCAAGGAAGAATTACTGCTCTTTATAACCTCCACCTTCAGCAGGATTTTAATACAAATCCCTCTTCTCTTATTCCAAGCTTTCTACATCACTGGCTCCAAGGGTAAATGTTAGGGTAAATGAGCGTGGAGTTTGGCATTTTTTTTCAATCATCCTTCCCGGCAGGAGCATGTTTTGCTCAGCTTCTCTTCCCTGCAGTGCTTAGCAGGATGTCTTGTAACATCAGACCTTCACCTTATCTCACCTGGACTACTGAGTCCATCTCACAATGGTCACCCTCCATCTGTATCTCCTCTCTGCAGCCAATTTTTCACACTGATTCCTGAATTATCTTTCTAAAACACATCTTTTTATTCAAAGAGAAACGATGAGGTTTTTTTTTTATTTGATTAGATTCATGGTATTGCAAATATGGCAAATGTAGCACCATGCATGTCTGTGCATTTAAAGATATCCACTGATTTATGGTACAGCCAAAAGAAAGAAAAAAATATATTTTAAAGCTGTCAATGACAATGGGAAAGAAATCCATATTCTTTCAAGTTATCAAAGATAATTTGTATCCTGGCTATGGAACCTGCAGGTAGATTTCTCACTATTCTCTTTTCTTCTCTGCTTTACCTGAAAGGATCTCTTGGTCATTCTCTTTATATCTCCTAGCACAGGTGGCAGGTCTGGACATAAAGCAGTGATCAATAAATACTTCAAGGTAGATGGTAGTTGTTCTGACCTGTGAAGAGCTCTATTAATTCCATGAGGCTTCAAAGGAGACTTCTACTAATTCCTAGAACTTTCTTCAAAACAGAGGAGGTATAAGAATGGTAAGCAAATGTCACTGTTCGCTTTTCCCTTCTTAGTGAAACCACTGATTCCTTCAACCTCTGTCTTAAATTATTTTTAACTGAAGTTTAGCTGATTTACGATATTGTGCTAGTTTCAGGCTCACAGCAAAGTGATTCAGTTATTTATCTACATATATTTTCTAATTCCTTTCCATTACAGGTTATTACAAGATACTGGATATAGTTCCCTGTGCTATACAATCATTTTTAAAGTCACTCTGTCTTGTCTGATTCTTTGCAACCCCATTGGACTATATAATCCATGGAATTCTCCAGGCCAGAATACTGGAGCGAGTAGCCTTTCCCTTCTCCAGGGGATCTTCCTAACCCAGAGATCAAACCCAGGTCTCCCGCATTACAGGCAGGATTCTTTACCAGGTGAGCCACCAGGGAAGCCCAAGAATACTGGAGTGGATAGCCTATCCCTTCTCCAGTGGATCTTCTCAATCCAGGAATCAAACCGGGGTCTCCTTCATTGCAGGAAGAGTCTTTACCAGCTGAGCTACCTTGTTATACTTTATGCATAGTGTGTGTGCATGCTAAGTCATGTCAGTGATGTCCAACTCTTTGTGACCCCGTGGGCTGTAGCCCACCAGGCTTCTCTGTCCACGGGATTCTCTAGGCAAGAAAACTGGAGTGGGTTGCCATGCCCTCCTCCAGGGTGTCTTCCTGCCCCAGGGGTTGAACCCGGGTCTCCTGCATTACAGGCACATTCTTTACTATCTGAGCCACCAGGGAAGCCTTTACGTATATAAGTAGTATCTGTTAATCTTATACTCCTAATTTATCCCTCCCCACTCCTTCCCCCTTTGGCAACCTTAAGTTCGTCTTCTATGTTTGTGAGTCTGTTTCTGTTTTGTACTATTTTTTAGATTCCACACAGAAGTGAAATCCTGTATTTGTCTTTCTCTGTGTCTTAAATTGTTTTTAAAGCCAAATCTTTATTTTAAAATTACGGAAGTGCTCACCCTTCCAAGTGAAAGAAATTTGTGCAGAAATAGCAAGGCTGCTTAGTTTGCTCACATTACACAGTTTAGTGAAATGTAATTTGAAGGGATATAATGGTCATGGGAAGGCTTCCCCAGTGGTGAAACGGTAGAGAACCTGCCTGCAATGCAGGAGACGCAGGAGACAGGGGTTTGATCCTGAGTTGGGCAGATCCCCTGGAGAAGGAAATGGCAACCTGCTCCAGTATTCTTTTCTGGAGAATCCCAGGGAGAGGAACCTGGTGGGCCGCAGCCCACAGGGTTGCAAAGGGTGGGACACAACTGAGCAACGGAGCACACACAATGGTTATTTAAATGTGAACTGCTAAATATTTTCCCAGGAAAACAAAAATAAATAAAGTAAAGAAAACATAAATGAAAGGTTTCCATAAGATTAAAAATTGCTCACACTTTAAAACTACTCTGGGTTTAGCATTCAACAGTTCCTTCGGTGCTGTTCTAGGAAATGGATGAGTTATGACCACTAAGAGAATCTTAAAGTTTCGTTCAGTCATGTTCGACTCTTTGAGACCACATGGACTATATAGCCTGCCAGGCTCCTCTGTTCCTGAAATTCTCCAGGCCAGAATACTGGAGTGGGTAGCCATTCCTTGCTCCAGGGGATCTTCCCAACCCTGGGACAGAACCCAGGTCTTCTGCAATGCAGGCAGATTCTTTACCGTCTGAGCCACCAGGGAAGATTAGCACATTTGTAAATTGAATGTTTATATTAATAATTTGACCACCAGAATGTCTTATCTATTATGTGTATGACCACCCACATTAGAGTTGGACATGACTGAGCAACTTTCACTTTTACCCACATTAGCAAAGTGACATTATAATAGAATCAAGTTACTAAAACTTTTGATTGTATCAGGTCAGTTCAGTCGCTCAGTAGTTCTTGGCGACCCCACGAACTGCAGCACACCAGGCTTCCCTGTCTATCACCAACTCCTGGAGCTTTCTCAAACTCATGTCCATTGAGTCAGTGATGCCATCCAACCATCTCATCCTCTGTCAATCCCTTCTCCTCCTGCCTTCAATCTTTCCCAGAATCGGGGTCTTTTCCAATGAGTCAGTTCTTTGCATCAGGTGGCCAAAGTATTGGAACTTCAACTTCAGCATCAGTCCTTCCAATGAACATTCAGGACTGATTTCCTTTAGGATTGACTGGTTTGATCTCCTTGCAGTCCAGGGGACTCTCAAGAGTCTTCTCCAACACCACAGTTCAAAAGCATCAGTTCTCCAGCACTCACGTTTCTTTATAGCCCAACTCTCACATCCATATGTGACTACTGGGAAAAACCATAGCCCTGACTAGATGGACCTCTGTTGGCAAAGTAACGTCTCTGCTTTTTAATATGCTGTCTAGGTTGGTCATAGCTTTTCTTCCAAGGAGCAAGTGCCTTTTAATTTCAAGGCTGTAGTCACCATCTGCAGTAATTTTGGAACCCAAGAAAATGAAGTCTGTCACTGTTTCCATTGTTTCCCCATCTATTTTGCCATGAAGTGATGAGACCAGATGCTATGATCTTAGTTTTTGAATGTTGAGCTTTAACCCAACTTTTCCACTCTCCTCTTTCACTTTCATCAAGAGGTTCTTTAGTTCCTCTTCACTTTCTGCCATAAGGGTGGTGTCATCTGCATATCTGAGGTTATTGATATTTCTCCCACCAATCTTGATTCCAGCTTGTGCTTCATCCAGCCCAGCATTTCACATGATATACTCTGCATGTAAATTAAATAAGCAGGGTGACAATATACAGCCTCCACGTACTCCCCAGTTTGGAACCAGTCCATTGTTCCACGTCTGGTTCTAACTGTTGCTTCTTGACCTGCATACAGGTTTCTCAGGAGGCAGGTCACGTGGTCTGGCATTCCCATCTCTTGAACAATTTTCTACAGCTTCTGGTGATCCACACAGTCAAAGGGTTTGGCATAGTCAATAAAGCAAAAGTAGATCTTTTTCTGGAACTCTCTTGTTTTTTCAATGATCCAATGGATGTTGGCAATTATATCTCTGGTGTATCTGCGTTTTCTAAATCCATCTTGAACATCTGAAAGTTCATGGTTCACATACTGTTGAAGCCTGTCTTGGAGAATTTTGAGCATTACTTTGCTAACGTGTGAGACGAGTGCAATTGTGTGGTAGTTTGAGCATTGTTTGGCATTGCCTTTCTTTTGGATTGGAATGAAAACTGACCTTTTGCAGTCCTGTGGCCACTGCTGAGTTTTCCAAATTTGCTGGCATGTGGAGTGCAGCACTTTCACAGCATCCTCTTTTAGGATTTGAAATAGCTCAGCTGGAATTTCATCACCTTTACTAGCTTTGTTTGTGGTGCTATTTCCTAAGGCCCACTTGACTTCACATTCCAGCCAGGATGTCTGGCTCTAGGTGAGTGATCACATCATCGTCTATTGTATACTAATAGACATCATTTAAAAACTAAACCATGGACACAACAAACCTAGGAAAAATGTATAGCAAATTTGAGAACAGATTAATATATTATATAAAAAACCATTAAGTTGAGGGAAAATCCTCTCTTAACAGCTTTGATGGGCAAAAGCCATGAAAGACATATCACAGAGGACGTGATATGATAACAGAAAAATTTCTGCTTCTCCAGAAATCAATATATTCTCTTTTGCTGAGCAAACTAGTTGAAATTAAAGAAAAAATTTGCAATATCCATGGCTAAGAAGTATGTGATAAAACAAGGTACTATATTTCCGGTGAGAATATAAAGTTGGTATAAACCTTTTGGAAAGCATTTTGACAATATGTGTCAAGGATCTAAAAAATCTTCATGCTTTTTGATCATTTCACTTTGAGGATCTACACTTGGGGAATAATCCTACATGAAAAAATATAATATGCCAAATGATATTTGTCAAAATATCGTCTGTATAGTTGCAAACCACCTAAATAGTCAACAGGAGAGAAATTATAGTATATTTATTTGATGAAATATGATATAGCAAATATGACTTGAGGACGCCCATAAACACAGCATGGAGGAAAAAATATAAGCATGTTGTAGAATACAAACTGTATGATATTAATTATGTAGAGTCTGAAACATGCAAATGTTACTACATACTACTTGAGGATTCAAACATATGTGGTCAAAGTATAGAGAACTGTAAGAACGGAATAGTCCAGAATTTAAGAAAGTAGTTATGCTACAGAGAGAATGATCACACAGAGGTATGAATTGTATTGTAAAGATTTATTTATTTTATTTTTTACCTTTTAAATAGCTTTATTGGAATATAATTCATATAGAATTCCACTTTTAATTTTTATTTTATTTATTTATTGATGGCTGTAACATGAGGCCTGCAGTATCTTAGTTCCCTGACCAGGGATTGCCCCAGTGGCCCCTGCAGTGGAACCCCAGAGTCCTAACCACTGGACCACCAGGGAAGTCCCTCCACTTTTAATTTTCTTTTCTTTAAACACTTTGTGTGTATTTACATTTGAGAAAAGTCCTGGGGAGTGTATATATGGCACTGTGTGGCGAGGGAGCTTCCTTTTTCCAGGGCTGCAGATAGAAGCCATTCTAAAAATAAAATACTTTTGTACATTATTCCAATAGCTTACACTTATCAAGTTTAATCAAGTACAAATGAATAATAAAAAGCAGTGAAGATATTTTACACAGAGACAAATTCGTTTTTAAGCAACAAAGTTTATATTAACATGGTTAATACTTAATTTTAGTGCTATGCAACATTTGTAAACACATATAAACATTTACTGACTGCTTATTGTGTATCATATTCCCTCAGACAGTAAAGAATCTGCCTGCAATGCAGGAGACCTGGGTTTGATTACTGGGTTGGGAAGATCCCCTGGAGAAGAAAATGGCAACCACTCCAGTATTCTTGCCTGAAAAATCCCATGGACAGAGAAACTTGGCAGTCTAGAGTCCATGAGGTCACAAAGAGTCAGACACGACTGAGCAACTTAGCACTGGTGCATTCGTGTACTGTCCTAGGCGATTTAGTCCTGTGCTACCTCATTTGATTTTTACAAGAACCACATCAGACAGGTACCATTATTATTCCCATTTTCTGGATGAGGAAATTGAGGCAATGGTCCAAATTTGTATAGCTTATAAGTGACGGAACTACGATTGGAAGTGATTTAGGCCAGCTCAAAATTGTGCTGTCAACCATTATGCTAAGCTGCTTTTCCCTAAAGTAGTGCAGGGAATTAAATTGTGGCTTAAAATTTGAAATTGCATTTTTTTCTGAGTCAGTTATATACCCCGTACACGGAAGTTAGTGTGAAAATTAAATGCAGGTTGAGCTTTCAATTTCCAGACCACCTCTCACTATCTTGAAGCTTAACCTGGTTTTTACTTGTATTTTACAACCACCCCCGCACCCCCAGTTTTGATGACTCAGCTTATCTGTGTTGTGCTTCTTTTCATTACTTCTAGATCTAATAAGGGCTTCCCTGCTGGCTAAGCTGCTAAAGAATCTGCCTGCAATGCGGGAGACTTGGGTTCAATCCCTGGGTTGGGAAGATCTCCTGGAGAAGGGAACTGGAGAATACCCCCTCCAGTATTCTGGCCTAAAGAATTCCATGGACTATTCCATAGGGTGGCAAAGAGCAACTTTCAGTATGAAACACTGCCATTGTTTTGGGGAAGTATGTTTTAATTTGGGGCCGTTTCATTAGAATGAAAAAGCAATTTCATAAGGAACAGAGTTTTTATATAACAGATGTAAGCACTTCCCTGTTTTGAAGCTCAGCCTTGTTTTTTCTCAAGAAGAAGAGAGAAATGATTTCGCTGTTCATTTTTACTTCTTCTAGATTTGTGAATGTATATTTTAATAACTCTTGACCATATTGTTAGGCATGAAACAACAAATTAAAAGAAACATAGGTTTTATAACAGGAAGATATACTTTTTTATTATTTAGGCTTTCAAAGTATTTAGAGTTTTTGAACACTAAATAGTATTCAGAAGTCAGTATGAAAGATGCAGAAGGGCCTTCAGTGAAAAATGAGTCCCCTTGCTTTTTTATTCTGCCCTTGACAGAAGTGACTGCTGTTACCATGTTATTACTATGCTGTGGGAGGGGTTTTACCTTCATAAAAGCACCTTGCCCTTTTCAGCTTCTTAGACTACTTTTACTTATTTATTTAATTTTTATTGCTGTATAGTTGATTTGCATAGACTTATTTTTTTTATTTACAAATATCTATTGGGCAATGATGACATATTAGGTCCTGTGATTTTTTTTCATTAATTTTAATTAGTTGCTTTAAAATTACAATGTTGTTAGTTTCTACTGTACATGAAAATGAATCAGCCATACATATACATATATCCTCTGCACAGACTTACTTTTAAACGACTACCCCTACTTGTTTTGTTTCAGCATCTTAATGGTAATAGTCCACTGCTTTATGTTGTCCTTTCCTCTCAATAACAGGCCCTCGGATATTGTATTGTCATTCTATGGTTTATTTCTTAAGTTCTGTGAGGATACATGCATTTCATTCCGTTTATTCCTTATGTCTTTTTGTATGAAATATTTCATGATAAATTTAAAATGTTATGTAGCAAAAAAAAATGTTATGTAGCTATCAAAAAGTTACATATAGAGCAAATGTGATAACATGGAAAACATTTGTGCTATAACATTAAACTAAAATTCAGAATGATTACAACTATGTAAAAGGCATCAAAACAACTGACAGAGGAAGACCTCTCCAAATTAACACATTCCCCTTTGAATGGCGGTATTATTACTTCCTTATTTTTTTAAAGTATTTCATTTGCTTTTCTTTATGATCGGCATTATACTATAACTTAAAAATAGTAAACTAATTTTTAAAAACAAGGACAATATATTTATTAGGTATTAAGCCATTTCCAACCAGTCCATTCTAAAGGAGACCAGTCCTGGGTATTCACTGGAAGGATTGATGCTGAGGCTGAAACTTCAATACTTTGGCCACCACATGCGAAGAGTTGACTCACTGGAAAAGACCCTGATGCTGGGAGGGACTGGGGGCAGGAGGAGAAGGGGACGACAGAGGATGAGATGGCTGGATGGCATCACCGACTTGATGGACATGAGTTTGAGTGAACTCCGGGAGTTGGTGATGGACAGGGAGGCCTGGCGTGCTGCGATTCACGCGGTAGCAAAGAGTCAGACATGACTGAGCAACTGAACTGAACTGAAGCCATTTGTACTATTACTACATTTGATTTTTTAAAGGTTTTTTTTTAATGTAGAACATTTTAAAAATCTTTATTGAATTTGTTATAATATTTCTTCTGTTTCCTGCAAGATCAAACCAGTCAATCCTAAAGGAAACCAGTCCTGAATTTTCATTGAAAGGACTGATGCTGAAGCTGAAACTCCAATACTTTGGCCACCTGATGCTAAGAACTGACTCACTGGAAAAGACCCTGATGCTGGGAAAAAGTGAAGGCAGGACGAGAAGGGGTCGACAGAGGATGAGATGGTCGGATGCCATCATCAACTCAATGGACATGAGTTTGAGCAAACTCTGGGAGTTGGTGATGGACAGGGAAACCCTGGTTGTCCATGGGGTCACAGAGAGTCAGACACGACTGAACACCTGAAATGAACTGAACTTCTCTTTTATGTTTTGGTTTTTTAGCCATGAGGCATGTGGGATCTCAGCTCCCTGATCACTCACGAAACTGGAACAGCCTGCATTGGAAGGCGGAGTACTAACTACCAGACCACTAGGGAAGTCCCATCATGTTTGATTTGTAAGTTAATGTTCTGCTTACCTTGGAATTCAGCATCCTTCATGAGCTGTAGGAGGATGGGGAGGACAAAGATGGATTTCACTGGTACCCAAGCTGGTTGACAGAGGAGTGTGAAAGCTGGGTGAACAAGGGTTGTTGCTACAGATTCTTGAAGTTTATAAGATGATTGAAATTTGCTTCCAGTGAGACTTGAGGTAGCAGCAACTTTCCTTAGACCCAAAATATGAAATGTGAAAAAGTCAAGACTAATATTGAAATTGAGGCTCTGAACTCAAGTTTAGATATTAGAATATTTTCATAATTCCCAGTGACTCTTAGACTTCTAGAATGGTCCATGTCTTTGAGAACATCTGCTTTAACTTCCTCATGTGATAACTGGGCCAATGAAATGCCAGCCAAGTAAGCAAAAGAATCAAGTATTTCCACTTCTTTAATTTTATTAGTTCCTGTGTCAAACCCAAAACAAACAGTATCCTAAGATTTTCACAGGAAAATAGACTAAAAATTCCTTGACCTGCTCTTTGCTAGTCACAGAAAACCCTTGACAATATGGCTCCAAATTCTCTAACTTATCCCACACGGATCCTCCAGAAATGTGTGGAATTTCTGCTACACTCTGCTTCCCAACCTCCCTACCTGTGTTGACACCTCTGTTTCCCTCACCAGTAAGGCCCTGGTCCTTCTCTCTGCCTACTTAAGATAACTTATCTTTCAAGCCACAACTAAAACACTTGGTGAGTTGGTTACTGTCCAGATGCAACATAGTGAGTGGCTTGATTTGCTTGATGGATGTGGAAATAAAGTAGAATGCAAAATAACGTGTGTTACAGGGTTAGAGGTGGGAAGAATGATGAAGCCATAGGGAATAATAATAATAATATAATGGCAATGATAACTACTAACATTTATTGCATGCTTACTATGTGCTACGCCCTGTGTTAACCATTTTTATATTCACTGTCATACTAATTCCAACTCGTTATAAAAGACTGATGCTGGGAAAGACTGAGGGCAGAAGAAGAAGGGGATGACAGGGATAAGATGGCTGGAGGGCATCATTAACTCAATGGGCATGAGTTTGAGCAAACTTCAGGAGGTAATGAAGGACAGGGAAGCCTGATGTGCTGCAGACTATGGGGTCACAAAGAATCGCACATGAATGAGCGACTGAAAAACATCACACAGTAATATTCTCAAAGACAGTGAAATAGCCTATCAGGTTTGTGTTACATGTAATAGAGAACCCTACAAGAGTTTAAAGAAGTCCAGTGTTTTGTTTTGTTTTGTTTTGTTTTCTCTTCTTTCATTTAATAAGGACTCCTCCAGTCCAGTTTTTGTGTGATTCAATGACATCACCAAGAATCCTATCTTCTTTCTTCACTCTTTTCAGCATATGTCTTTCATTTTCACAGTTATAATAGCACTGACACTTCTCCAAACATTGCATCTGCCTCCTGGAAAGAAAGGACATGAACATCTCCTTTCAAGAACCTCCATCAGCATCTTTTTGGTCAGAACTATGTCTCATGGGCTCCTCTAGTTGCAAAGGAGGCTATGAGATCACTAAATAAAAATGTGTTAGAGGAAAGAATGAATATTTTGGAAGACAAACCAAAATATTATCCTCATTTTACAGTTGAGACAGATGAGGCATAAGAATGCTTAGAAATACTGTCGGAAGTAAGTCTGTCAGCAGAGCCCAAGTTATTAAGCATTTACATTACATGGCACTATTATTTAATGGCTTTGGTCCTGCTCTCAGTTCAGATGGGGTGCAAATGATTGGAACACACTTTGTGCCACCTTTTCCTTCTCTGGCACCTTCTCTTTCTCTTTGCTGTTGTCTTTCCCCCTCAGATCTCAGAGAGGAGGCTACAGTTTTTAGTTAGGGCTGGAGGGAGGAAACTCAGTGTAGTTCATCATCTTCTTTCCCACTTAAAATCCTCAATATTGTTTTTGAAAACAAGAGGATGATTTGATGAATCTAGTAAATGATTAAGTGTGAAGCTTGACACAGAATCCCACAAAATCTTAGGGTTTGATCACAAGGTGTTTGGGTCATAGAAGATACATATGAATGAGAAAGAGGAATTGCTAAATTTCTTGTGTTAAGTTTCAGATGTTGGCAAAACTTCCAGATAAGACTTATGGACATGGGGAGAGGGGAGGGGAGGGTGAGATGTATGGAAAGAGTAACATGGAAACTTACATTACCATATGTAAAATAGATAGCCAATATGAATTTGCTGTATGTCTCAGGGAACTCAAACAGGGGCTCTGTGACAACCTAGAGGGGTGAGATGGCGAGGGAGATGGGAGGGAGTTTCAAAAGGGAGGGAATATATGTATACCTATGGCTGATTCATGTTGAGGTTTGGCAGAAAACAGCAAAATTCCGTAAAGCAATTATCCTTCAATAAAAAAAAAAAAAACTTCCAGATAGATATTGATCATCATGAGTGAGTCAGTCATAAGAAGCAGAAGATATTGTGAATATTTGACCATACTTTAATTTTTTTAATGTATTAAAAAAGAAAGCAGAGGAGAAGAAAAGTAAGGTGAATGTATGAAAAAGCAATATTACCCCATTGGAATAATAAAATAAATTTGTTTTGCTTATTTCTAAACTTGTTTGTAACAAGGCTTTATATGCCTGAGGATGAACAAACAGGGTAATATTTCAATCTTGAAGATAATGAAACAATGACTTTTTTTTTTTAAAGGAGCATCATTAATTTATATCTATTCTGCACTTGGGGAATACACAGCATCTTATGAAACTCTGTGAACAATTCTATGGACTGGGGCAGGGGATGGAAGCAATAGAAAAATAAGGAATTCAATCAGAGAGCTCCCATGATGTATGATATTTATAAAATCAACTTCAGACCTCCCAACAGTGGGAGAGTGTTTCCTTTTATCTCATGAATATATTCTTTATTCTGAGTGTGGCAAAAGTCAATGCTGTGTTTACTTTCCTGTCTTCATCAGACAGTGGGATATATTGACAAACATAGTATTAGAATCATCTTAACGGGTGAAATTTTCCAAGCTCTGCATAGGATCCTCTTTGGATGTGTCATTTTTTTTTTTAAATTTTTAGTTTTTTATTTTTTAAATTTTAAAATCTTTAATTCTTACATGCATTCCCAAACATGAACCCCCCTCCCACCTCCCTCCCCATAACATCTTTCTGGGTCATCCCCATGCACCAGCCCCAAGCATGCTGCATCCTGCGTCAGACATAGACTGGCGATTCAATTCACATGATAGTATACATGTTAGAATGTCATTCTCCCAAATCATCCCACCCTCTCCCTCTCCCTCTGAGTCCAAAAGTCCGTTATACACATCTGTGTCTCTTTCCCTGTCTTGCATACAGGGTCGTCATTGCCATCTTCCTAAATTCCATATATATGTGTTAGTATACTGTATTGGTGTTTTTCTTTCTGGCTTACTTCACTCTGTATAATCGGCTCCAGTTTCATCCATCTCATCAGAACTGATTCAAATGAATTCTTTTTAACCGCTGAGTAATACTCCATTGTGTATATGTACCACAGCTTTCTTATCCATTCATCTGCTGATGGACATCTAGGTTGTTTCCACGTCCTGGCTATTATAAACAGGGCTGCGATGAACATTGGGGTACATGTTTCTCTTTCAGTTCTGGTTTCCTCGGTGTGTATGCCCAGCAGTGGGATTGCTGGGTCATATGGCAGTTCTATTTGCAATTTTTTAAGGAATCTCCACACTGTTCTCCAAAGTGGCTGTACTAGTTTGCATTCCCACCAACAGTGTAGGAGGGTTCCCTTTTCTCCACACCCTCTCCAGCATTTATTGCTTGCAGATTTTTGGATCGCAGCCATTCTGACTGGTGTGAAGTGGTACCTCATTGTGGTTTTGATTTGCATTTCTCTAATAATGAGTGATGTTGAGCATCTTTTCATGTGTTTGTTAGCCATCCGTATGTCTTCTTTGGAGAAATGTCTATTTAGTTCTTTGGCCCATTTTTTGATAGGGTCGTTTATTTTTCTGGAGTTGAGCTGCAGAAGTTGCTTGTATATTTTTGAGATTAGTTGTTTGTCAGTTGCTTCATTTGCTATTATTTTCTCCCATTCAGAAGGCTGTCTTTTCACCTTGCTTATAGTTTCCTTTGTTGTGCAGAAGCTTTTAATTTTAATTAGATCCCATTTGTTTATTTTTGCTTTTATTTCCAGTATTCTGGGAGGTGGATCATAGAGGATCCTGCTGTGATTTATGTCTGAGAGTGTTTTGCCTATGTTCTCCTCTAGGAGTTTTATAGTTTCTGATCTTACATTTAGATCTTTAATCCATTTTGAGTTTATTTTTGTGTGCGGTGTTAGAAAGTGATCTAGTTTCATTCTTTTACAAGTGGTTGACCAGTTTTCCCAGCACCACTTGTTAAAGAGATTGTCTTTACTCCATTGTATAGTCTTGCCTCCTTTGTCAAAGATAAGGTGTCCATATGTGTGTGGATTTATCTCTGGGCTTTCTATTTTGTTCCATTGATCTATATGTCTGTCTTTGTGCCAGTACCATACTGTCTTGATGACTGTGGCTTTGTAGTAGAGCCTGAAGTCAGGCAAGTTGATTCCTCCAGTTCCATTCTTCTTTCTCAAGATTGCTTTGGCTATTCTAGGTTTTTTGTATTTCCATACAAATCTTGAAATTATTTGTTCTAGTTCTGTGAAAAATGTGGCTGGTAGCTTGATAGGGATTGCATTGAATTTGTAAATTGCTTTGGGTAGTATACTCATTTTCACTATATTGATTCTTCCAATCCATGAACATGGTATATTTCTCCATCTATTAGTGTCCTCTTTGATTTCTTTCATCAGTGTTTTATAGTTTTCTACATATAGGTCTTTAGTTTCTTTAGGTAGATATATTCCTAAGTATTTTATTCTTTTTGTTGTAATGGTGAATGGAATTGTTTCCTTAATTTCTTTTTCTACTTTCTCATTATTCGTGTATAGGAATGCAAGGGATTTCTGTGTGTTGATTTTATATCCTGCAACTTTACTATATTCATTGATGAGCTCTAGTAATTTTCTGGTGGAGTCTTTAGGGTTTTCCATGTAGAGGACCATGTCATCTGCAAACAGTGAGAGTTTTACTTCTTCTTTTCCAATTTGGATTCCTTTTATTTCTTTTTCTGCTCTGATTGCTGTGGCCAAAACTTCCAGAACTATGTTGAATAGTAGCGGTGAAAGTGGACACCCTTGTCTTGTTCCTGACTTTAGGGGAAATGCTTTCAATTTTTCACCATTGAGGATAATGTTTGCTGTGGGTTTGTCATAGATAGCTTTTATTATGTTGAGGTATGTTCCTTCTATTCCTGCTTTCTGGAGAGTTTTTATCATAAATGGATGTTGAATTTTGTCAAAGGCCTTCTCTGCATCTATTGAGATAATCATATGGTTTTTATTTTTCAATTTGTTAATGTGGTGAATTACATTGATTGATTTGCGGATATTGAAGAATCCTTGCATCCCTGGGATAAAGCCCACTTGGTCATGGTGTATGATCTTTTTAATGTGTTGTTGGATTCTGATTGCTAGAATTTTGTTGAGGATTTTTGCATCTATGTTCATCAGAGATATTGGCCTGTAGTTTTCTTTTTTTGTGACATCTTTGTCAGGTTTTGGTATTAGGGTGATGGTGGCCTCATAGAATGAGTTTGGAAGTTTACCTTCCTCTGCAATTTTCTGGAAGAGTTTGAGTAGGATAGGTGTTAGCTCTTCTCGAAATTTTTGGTAGAATTCAGCTGTGAAGCCATCTGGACCTGGGCTTTTGTTTGCTGGAAGATTTCTGATTACAGTATCAATTTCCGTGCTTGTGATGGGTCTGTTAAGATTTTCTATTTCTTCCTGGTTCAGTTTTGGAAAATTGTACTTTTCTAAGAATTTGTCCATTTCTTCCACGTTGTCCATTTTATTGGCATACAACTGCTGATAGTAGTCTCTTATGATCCTTTGTATTTCTGTGTTATCTGTTGTGATCTCTCCATTTTCATTTCTAATTTTATTGATTTGATTTTTCTCTCTTTGCTTCTTGATGAGTCTGGCTAATGGTTTGTCAATTTTATTTATCCTTTCAAAGAACCAGCTTTTGGCTTTGTTGATTTTTGCTATGGTCTCTTTTGTTTCTTTTGCATTTATTTCTGCCCTAATTTTTAAGATTTCTTTCCTTCTACTAACTCTGGGGTTCTCCAACTCTTCCTTTTCTAGTTGCTTTAGTTGTAGAGTTAGGTTGTTTATTTGACTTTTTTCTTGCTTCTTGAGGTATGCCTGTATTGCTATGAACTTTCCTCTTAGCACTGCTTTTATAGTGTCCCACAGGTTTTGGGTTGTTGTGTTTTCATTTTCATTAGTTTCTATGCATATTTTGATTTCTTTTTTGATTTCTTCTGTGATTTGTTGGTTATTCAGAAGTGTGTTGTTCAACCTCCATATGTTGGAATTTTTAATAGTTTTTCTCCTGTAATTGAGATCTAATCTTAATGCATTATGGTCAGAAAAGATGCTTGGAATGATTTCAATTTTTTTGAATTTATCAAGTTTAGATTTATGGCCCAGGATGTGGTCTATCCTGGAGAAGGTTCCATGAGCACTTGAAAAAAAGGTGAAATTCGTTGTTTTGGGGTGAAATGTCCTATAGATATCAATTAGGTCTAACTGATCTAATGTATCATTTAAAGTTTGCGTTTCTTTGTTAATTTTCTGTTTAGTTGATCTGTCCATAGGTGTGAGTGGGGTATTAAAGTCTCCCACTATTATTGTGTTATTGTTGATTTCCCCTTTCATACTTGTTAGCATTTGTCTTACATATTGTGGTGCTCCTATATTGGGTGCATATATATTTATAATTGTTATATCTTCTTCTTGGATTGTTCCTTTGATCATTATGTAGTGGCCTTCTTTGTCTCTTTTCACAGCCTTTGTTTTAAAGTCTATTTTATCGGATATGAGTATTGCCACTCCTGCTTTCTTTTGGTCTCTATTCGCGTGGTATATCTTTTTCCAGCCCTTCACTTTCAGTCTGTATGTGTCCCTTGTTTTGAGGTGGGTCTCTTGTAAGCAGCATATAGAGGGGTCTTGTTTTTGTATCCATTCGGCCAGTCTTTGTCTTTTGGTTGGGGCGTTCAACCCATTCATTTTTTTTTTTTGCTATTATTTAAAGTGGGGTCCATGGGCCAGCAGTAACAACATCATCTTAAATTTTGCTAGGAATGCAGACTCTCAGAGTTGACCTAGACCTTCTGAATTATAACCTGCATTTTAAACAGGATCCCCACATGATCTGTGAATTAAACTTTGGTAAGCACTGAGGGAGCCAATTAAGAAAGCACATTGAATGCAACAGAAAAGCTTCTTGGTTTTTAGTCATTGTTATAAGGCAGTGATTACTGGTCTTCATGGGATCTTGGACTTCAGGAGATCTCCCTTCACAACAAATGTACCTGAGCACTTGAACATGGTACTTTGCCTAAAAGTTTTTAGAGGAATCCACAGTCTCAAGGCTAAAAGCCAGGATCTTATTTTCCTTTTCTAACCCGGGGAAACACTTTCCAACCACTGACATGCAAGCAGGCTGATTAACTATGGCATGAACACCAGCTGAATGTGTGCATGATGTCTGCGTGAGCAAACAAAACTAAAAAGTACTTTTTCTAGAAACTTAGTCACCAGCCATGACTGCGTTTGTAGGTATTGGTGATTAATGTTTTTTCCTGGTGAGGAAATAAAAAAATTTAAACAGAAAAAGCATTTAATTTTTGTCTTACTGAAATGAAATCTGATGCCAGACTAGAGTTTGAAAGCAGCCTTGAGAAGAAAGAATCCTGCTTAAATCCAAGCCCTTGGTCAGTGATTTTAATACGATAAGAGAGAGAAGTTAAGAGAATATTTACATTCCGTGACTACAGAAGTAGAGTTAAAAAAAAAAAAAACTGGGAAGGAGCAGGAAAGGTCTTACATTTAAATCTATACAGGAGCTGTCTCTTGTCAATATTTACTGAGAAGGAACAAAAGGCTTAAACAACTTAAAATCCACACTCATTTTTCTAGCCAATGGGACTGAGCTTCCTCTCAGTCTTTAAAATTAGGCATCCATGGCCCTGGTAACAGTAATGCTGTGTTTTATTCTTCTTTATCGTCATATGTGCTGGAAAAATTCCACCCCAATTTTTTTTATCTGATTTGCATCAGCGATATCTATTTCTGAGGATTATTCATGGATTACCCATCAATATTCAGAACAACGTTTCTATGGATCTTAATCTTTACTATATTTGGCTTAATGTTTTGTTTTCTAAAAAAAAAATTCCATTTCCTTACTGCCACTCAGCATAAGACTAACCCCAGTTTACTGTTTGGTTGGCCAACGTATTTGCAATCTCACTTAGATGAAAAGGGGCCATCCACATGAAAGGCTCAGCAAGCTGAAGCTATACAGAGAGAAGGGCTTAACTCAAAATAGAAATTGTCCTGCGCTTTTTTTTTTTTTAAATAAGCTTTAAGCAACCCAAAAAGGGTGCTCTGAATGTTTCATTGTGGAAATTCTTAGAAAGTATTTTTCTTTAATGTTTTCTGGGAGTTTTTTGAAAACTGGTCATTCACAGCAAAACTTACTTGAGTAAAGTTGTTGTTGGTGGTGGTGGTGATTTTGTTGTTTTTCATTTTGCTCCCCATTCCTACTTTTCCCATCAAATTCTGCAGTTGTAGGTCTTGCTATCTGTGGTCTTGTCTTTCTGTCATTTTCTCCCATGATCGTTCAGCGAGAGGGGAAGCCAAATCATAAACAGGAGGAGAAAGCTGGCTAACAGCCACAGTTTGTTTAAAACAGCCTACATGTAATACAGCTCTTGGCTTCTGCTTAGAAAGTGACCTTCTCTCATAAGCAACCAGCAAGGCAGCGACTCCAGTGGCTTAGCCACAAGTAAAGGCACACAGGGTCCTCCCCGATGGCTTAGCGGGTAAAGAATCTGCCTGCAATGCAGGAGACAGAGGAGACGCAGGTTCCATCCCTAGGTTGGGAAGATCCCCTGGAGAAGGAGATGACAACTCACCCCAGTATTCTTGCTTGGGAAATCCCATGGACAGAGGAGCCTGGTGGGCTACAGCCTGTGGTGTCACAGAGAGTTGGACATGACTTAGCAAGTGAACAACATCAAAATCACACAGGGGGCTTGGGCGCTGCTACCTACAAATGGCTTTGGATCCAAACGACAGTGATCGGAGAACAGAGAGTTGTAGACTGCCCAGCTGTATTTCCTGCTGTCAGAGAGGAATGCCAAGAGGATGAAAAGTAACCATGGTAAGTGCGCAGACCACAGGCAACATGGTAAAGCAGGCTGGGGTGCCTGGAGCAGAAACCTTGCTGCTGAGATTCAGAAAGTCCTCTGAATGATTGAGCCATCTCGTGTCTTTTTTGTTTGTTTGTTTGTTTTCTGTTTTCTGGTCACATATGCAGGATCTTAGTTCCCCAACTAGGGATTGAACCCACTGCCCCTGCAGTGGAAGCATGGTGTCTTAACCACTGACTGCCAGGGAAGTCCCTCAGACGTGTCTCACTTCTTGAAGGACAGAGCCAAGTGTGTAGCAGGCCCTCCATATCTACATATTTTTCCATGATACTTCTTAACGATTTTTGTTACTGTTAAGGAAAACTATTAATTTGCATTTAATTATTGTGAGCCCGCCTGCCAACGCAGGAGATGTGGGTTTGATCGCTGGGTTGGGAAGTTTCCCTGGAGAAAGGAAATTGCAACCCACTTCAATATTCTTGCCTGGGAAATTCCATGAATAAAGGAACCTGGCGGGATACAGTTCGTGGACTCACAAAGAGTCCAACATGACTGAGCGACTAAACAACAATGACAACATTGTGTGTGTGGTCACCATTTCAAACTCTCTTATAGACCCAATCGTGTATCAGTGGATAGCTTCTGGATTTCTGCACATAACCCTGATCTCTTCCCTTCTTTCCAACAATTATCTTGTTTTTGTCTTCTATTTTATTGCACTGATTTGAGCTACCAGGGCAGTGCTAAATAATTGCAATTCATATGACATAGTTGTTCTCTCCTTTTTAACAAAAATGCTTTGGTCAATTATCATAAGTTATATACTATAGCGAGTTGAATTGTATCCTCCATGGTAAAGAATACACCTGCAATGCAGGAGACGGGGGTTTGATCCCTGGGTCAGGAAGATCCCCTGGAGAAGAAATGGCAACCTACTCCAGTATTCTTGCCTGGGAAATTCCATGGATAAAGGAACCTGGCGGGATATAGTCCATGGGGTCGCAGAGTCAGACATGGCTTAGTGACTAAAGAACAACAAAAAGATATGTTAAAGTCCTAAGCTTTGTTACCTGTGAATATTGACCTTACTTATTGCTGTGATCAGATGAAGATGAGCCCTAAATCCAGTGATGGTTGTCCTCTTAGGAGGAGATTTGGAGATACACATGTACTCACAGGGGGAAGACAATCATGAGACCGCAGAGGCAGAGATCAGGGTGATGATCCTACAGGCCAAGGAATGTACGGATTGTCAGCCCCCAACAGAAGCTGAGATGAACCAAGGAAGGATCCTTTCCCAGAGCCTTCAGAGTGAAACTGACCTTGCCAGTACCTTGTCTTCAACCTTCTAGCCTCCAGGACTGTGACAGAACAGGTGTCTGTTGCATCAAGACATTCAGTTCATGGTAATTTTCTGTTTTAAAACAGATATTTAAGAGTAGTTCTCTTAGATTATGATATTTTGGAATATTAACAATGAGTACTCTTTTTATCTATTGAATACATGCTAAATATGTATTTTAAAGTGTCTTTATATATTTTTATGCACATAGATTACCTTATATAAATTCACAAATATGGAAATATAATGACATGATAGCCTGGATTTTATGTTTTTAAATTTTTTCAGCCTCTTCCTCAGTTTTTTTTTTTTTTTTTAATTTTTGGCCACACCCCATGGCAGATGGGACCTTAGTTCCCTGACCAGGGATGGAACCCCTGCCCCCTGAAGTGGAAGGTAGAGTCCTAACCATTGGACTGCCAGGGAAGTCCTGTGCTTTTAATATTGTAGTCTTTTTCTTGCTTGGCAGCGTCCTCCTCTTCTCCACCTCCTACTCCCATCCCCCATCCACTGTACATTACCCTAACCCATATACACAGGTAACTGTTCAGTATTTTTTTCTCCATGCTCAACCATGTATATACAACTTCAACATATATTCACAAATGTACAGATATTTGCATACATATATATGTACATAAATACATAAACACACAGGCATTTTTCTCATTATTTGTTTTTCAAAAATGAAATATTACCCATGTGATGTCAGATATCTGTGTCCTGAGTTATTCCACCAAACACTGATTTAAGTGTTGTTGTGTATTTTGTAGATGAGATTACAACCCATGACCAGTGAGTGACTCAGTTTTGCAGGCAGGTCTTATCTAACCAGCTGAAAGCCTGGAAGAGCAGAGCTGGAACCACCAGCTTTAACCCTTCCAGCTGCCCTCCTGGGCATCCCTGTGGATTTTGGACTAGACCAGCTAGTTCCTATAGGTGTGAAAGCGAATCCCACATTAAATCCCTGAATATATGTCCCTACTGGTTCTGTTTCTCTACATGAGTCCTGACTAATACAACACACTCTTCTTACTTTGCATTCTAATTCAACAATATTTCTTGGAAATTGCTCCAAGCCCATTGACAGAGCTATAGTTCATTCTATTTAATGCCTGCATGCTGTTCTATGGCATGAATGTACCATTAAGGTTTGACTATTTCCAGCTTTTTTGCCATTACAGAAGATGCTACATTAAACGCCTTATACTGATGACTTTTTCCTTCTAGATAGAATCCCAGAAAGGGGAGTGCTGAGTTAAATGATTATGTAGGTATCTTCTGTAATGTGTATACACATATATACAGAATATTAATTGATGTTAATACTTTACTTTCCGAAACGAGTGGAACAACTCCAGTGCTATTCCTTACATGAAAACATTCTAACAAGGTGCCACTGTTCTATTTTTTTCTGACTATAGAGTGATATAGTAATCACTTTAATTTTCATTCCCTGATGTGTAAATTGAGTATATTTTGTATAGTTTCGAGCATTTGGATTTGCTCATCTTCCTTGAAATTTTCTTAATGTACCTTGTCTATTTTACTTTTGGGCTGTTTGCCCTTTCTTACAAATTTATAAGATATTACTCTGTTCTCTGTATTGCAAAAATTTTAACATATTGTTTGTTGACTTCGTTTATGGTATATTAGCCAACATTTTTCTTTATATGCAATGAAAATATGCCTATTGTCTCCCTTATATATACATACATACGTATGTATTTGGCTTTACTGGGTCTTAGCTTTGGCACACAGGATCTTCAACCTTCCTTGCAGCATGTGGGATCTTTAGCTGTGGCATGTGAACTCTCAGTTGGGATGTGGGATCTAGTTCCCTGACTAGGGGCTGAACCCCAGCCCCCTGCATTGGGAGCCTGGAGTCTCAGCCACTGGGCCACCAGGGAAGTCCCTCCATTATAGATTTTATCCCCCATTACAGCTCTCTGGTTTCAAATCTCGGAGAAGGCAGTGGCACCCCACTCCAGTACTCTTGCCTGGAAAACCCCATAGGCGGAGAAGCCTGGTAGGCTGCAGTACATGGGGTCGAGAAGAGTCGGACACGACTGAGCAGCTGTTTCAAATCTTGGTGAAGAAGGTTGCCGATGTCCCTAGAAGAGATGGCGTTTGTAGGCTGTCTTAGAAGATTTGTATTGCTTTATTGTTATATTTAAGCCTTTTAGTATTTTTGTGTATATTATGTTTACCTGAAAAACCTAAGCAGCTTTGGTAAATCTTAATCATATTTATAAACAAATGGAGATTGAATTCTCCTTTTCAAATTCATAACCAATTTAAAACATTTCTTGACTTACTGTAACAGTCAGAAATCCCCCACAACCTGAACAGCTTTACTGAAGTATAATTGACATCCATTAAACTGCACGTTTAAAGCAGTCGCCTTAATCAGCTTTGAAAGATGTACACATCCATGACTCCATCACGACCATTGGGAAAGTGAACATACCCATCTCAGAAGCTTCCTTCGCAACCCCGCCCCCTCCTGCCTACACACAGGCAGGCAGATCTGCTTCCTATCGCTACAGTGAGCTTGACTTGTCTAGAATTTTATATAAACGGAATCATGAAGTATGTACTTTTTTTTTTTTCTTGATCTGCCCTTCACTCAGCATTTTAAGATTAATTTACATGATGGAATGTATCAACGGGCTCCCCTGGTGGCTCAGATGATAAAGAACCCGCTTGCAAAGGGGAGAACTGAGTTCAATCCCTGGGTCAGGAAGATCCCCTGGAGAAAGGAATGGCTACCCACTCCAGTCTTCTTGCCTGGAGGATCCCATGAACAGAGGAGCCTGGTGGGCTACAGTCATGGGGTCGCAAAGAGTTGGACAGGACTGAGTGACTAACACTTTCACACTTTCATGTATCAATAGGTTTTCTTAGCTAAATTCTTTTTCAAATTTATTTATTGATGTGGAGTCTTTTTAAAGTCTTTATTGAATTTGTTACAATATTGCTGCTGCTTCTTTTTTTTTTTAAATGTTTTGATGTTTGGCCAGGAGATATGTGGGACCTTAGCTCCCCAACCAGGGATTGAACTCCCACCCAGCTGTGTTGGAAAACAGAGTCTTCACCATTGGACCACCAGGGAAGTCCCAAGTTTATCTCTTTTTATTGCTGGATAGCACTCCAGCATGCAGCTATACCACAGTATATTTACCATTCACATGTTTTTGGACGTCACCTTCAGCATCGGTTCTCATGTATAGAGAGTAGGCTTCTCCACACACTTTACATTCGTGTTCAATACCTGTGTGAGTTCCTCACATACAATAAGCAGTGCGATTCCACAGGATTTCCACCCTTAGTACATTTACAGGGTGCATCGCCTATATGAATGCTGTAATATTTAATGTGGCACAGTTTCTGCCTGAAAGTTTTTGCACATTCACTGTATTTTCAGGGCATCTCTCAAATGAGATTTTTCACTTGCCATTGAATAAATTCTCATCTTCCTTACATGCATAGGGTTTATCTCTAGGAAGACTTCTCAAGTACCTACTAAGGCTTGACTTTGGAATAAAAGCTTTCTCATAGCTACCACATTCATAAAATTTCTCTCTTGCATGCATTTGATGAATAATGAGGTTTTCCCTTTTGTCTGCAGATTTTTCACATTCATTACATTCACCGAGTTCCTTTCCAGCCTGAATGTTTTGATCTGTAATGAGGCACTGCTTCTAGGTAAAGACACTTCCACATTGATTTACACTCAGGGCAGTCTTTCTAGCGTGGACTGTCTCACACTCTGTGAGATGAGATTTGCCATGGACGTGGGGATCGCCCACTCTCTTTATACTCATTGGATCTCTCCACATGCCCTCTTTGATTTCGAAGGAGAAATGGCATCCGAATACAAGTTTTCCCACACATTGACAGGGTTTCTCCTTAGAAAGATGAGCGTGAGCTTTTTCTATGACAGCTGAAGGCTTTCCCACCTTCATCACTTTTATATGATTTCCTCCTTATGTGGATTCTGAAATGTAGAATGAGAGTCAACAGAACACTTGAAAGGGTGAGAGACGCTTGACTCCACTCAGCGCATGCCTGAATGCAGTCTCCAGGATGCATTTCCCCCTGGTCTCTGAGGTATTTCTTCTGGCTCATTATATTCGTGAGCGTTCCCTCTAGTATAAATTTCCAACATTCCTTACATTGGAATGTTTCTCTTTGGTATTCATTCTCAGGTATCTATCGGCATTGTATTTCTGAGAAGAGTCCTCCCACAATGTGGTTTCTACACGTGGACTCAGCAGTTGTGACTCCTGGGCTCTAGAGCACAGGCTCAGTAGTTGTGGCGTATGGGCATCAGGCTCTTCCTGGATCAAGGCCTGAAACCCTCAGTGAGATCACTACACGTAGGAGGAGCCATATCAAGGTCATTATATTCATAATCATTCTTGCTCACACTGGCTCCCTCATACTGAAATCCAAGTTATGGTCCAAAGTCTTCAAACTGAGCTACATTCATAAAATGTTTTCTTGAAGGAACAACGTTGGATGGGAAGTACTTTTCCATTTGTCATTTTTACTTGAAAAACATTAAATAATTGTTACGCTTGCTGCCAAATGGTTGCTCTTCTTCTTCTAGCGTTCCTTTCCCTCTGATCAGTTTGCTTTCTTCTGAAATGATGAGCTTTCCCTTTTTTGCTCATGGATTTTGTTTTTAACCTTTGTAGAGTTCTCACTCTGTTTTTTTAATGCAGCTCTGTGATGCTTTTAAAGAAAAAAAGTCTTTTACAAACAGCATATACAGCATTTCAGTTGTTTTCCTTTTTTTAACTTTATTTACTGAATTTTATTTTTGGCATACCGGCTCTTTGTCACTGTGACAGCTTTTCTCTAGTTGCGGAAGGAGGGGCTACTGTCTAGTTGCAATGCCCAGGCATCACAGTGGCTTCTCTCGTTTTCGATTGCAGGCTCTAGGGAGCGCAGGATTAAGAAGCTGAGGCATGTGGGCTTAGTAGTTTCAGCTCCTCGGCTCTAGAACACTGACTCTGTAGTTGTGCCACAGGGTCAGGTGGGATTATCCTGGAGCAGGGATCAAACCCTTGTCTCCTGCATTGGCAGGCAGATTCTTTACCACTGAGCCACCAGTGAAACCCTTTGATTAACAGTGGTTTACATGGGCCTATCTTATCTGCTATACTATTGGCGGCAGATGTCACTCTTCACCTCCCACTCTTTCTTCAGAAGATTCCTACTACAGTTTCTAACCCTTCCCGGAAGCTGCTATTGACAAATGACCAGCTGCTTCCTCTCCATCTTTCTGGTTATCTGCATCTTCCTTTACCTCTCAGCATCATGAGCTGCATCTGACGACTATACCCTTTTTCAAGTACTCTCTTCCCTTGGCTTCTCAGACTCCACCCTCACCTGTTCTCCTGTCTTACTGGCCTTCATGATCTCTTTGGTTGGTTCCCCTCTCACCTCTTTGGTTGGTTCCTCTCACCTCTGAATTCAGCAGCTCCCCGAAGTTTAATCCTGGACCCTTTTGTTTCCTCTATAAATACCCTCTCCCTTGTCTAATCCTCATTAGATGACCTCATCTTATTAGACTTCATGGAATCCAGTGTATTGAACAATGATTTATGTACGGCAGGGGGAGGGATAAATTAGAAACTGGGATTAGTAGATACAAACTACTGTATATAAAATAGATGATTAATAAGGACCTACTGTATAGCACAGGGAATTCTAAATACTCTGTAATTAATGGCCTATATGGGAAAACAGATATCCTTTTCATTATAGGGGACTGGAATGCAAAAGTAGGAAGTCAAGAAACATCTGGAATAACAGGCAAATTAAGCCTTTGAATACAGAATGAACCAGGGCAAAGGCTAATAGAGTTTTGCCAAGAAAACAAACTGGTCACAGCAAACACCCTCTTCCAACAACATAAGAGAAGACTCTACACATGGACATCACCAGATGGTCAACACCGAAATCAGATTGATTATATTCTTTGCAGCCAAAGATGGAGAAGCTATATACAGTCAGCAAAAATAAGACCAGGAGCTGACTGTGGTTCAGATCATGAACTCCTTATTGCAAAATTCAGACTTAAATTGAAGAAAGTAGGAAAAACCACTAGACCATTCAGGTATGACCTAAATTAAATCCCTTATGATTATACAGTGGAAGTGAGAAATAGATTCAAGGGATTAGATCTGATAGACAGAGTGCCTGATGAACTATGGACGGAGGTTTGTGACATTGTACGGGAGGCAGGGATCAAGACCATCCCTAAGAAAAAGAAATGCAAAAAAGCAAAATGGCTGTCAGAGGAGGACTTACAAATAGCTGTGAAAAGAAGAAAATCGAAAAGAAAAGGAGAAAAGGAAAGATGCCCCTTTGAATGCAGAGTTCCAAAGAATAGCAAGGAGAGATAAGAAAGCCTTCCTCAGTGATCAGTGCAAAGAAATAGAGGAAAACAATAGAATGGGAAAGACTAGAGATCTCTTTTAAAAAATTAGAGATACCAAGGGAATATTTCATGCAAATATGGGCACACAAAAGGACAGAAATGGTATGGACCTAACAGAAGCAGAAGACATTAAGAAGAGGTGGCAAGAATACACAGAAGAACTACAAAAAAGATCTTCATGACCCAGATAATCATGATGGTATGATCACGCACCTAGAGCCAGACATCATAGAATGTGAAGTAAAGTGGGCCTCTTGAAGCATCATCATGAACAAAGTCAGTGGAGGTGAAGGAATTCCAGTTGAGCTATTTCAAATCCTAAAAGATGATGCTGTGAAAGTGCTGCACTCAATATGCCAGCAAATTTGGAAAACTCAGCAGTGGCCACAGGACTGCAAAAGGTCAGTTTTCATTCCAATCCAAAAGAAAGGCAATGCCAAACAATGCTCAAACTACTGCACAACTGAACTCATCTCACATGCTAGCAAAATAATGCTCAAAATTCTTCAAGCCAGGCTTCAACAGTATGTGAACCATGAACTTTCAGATGTTCAAGATGGATTTAGAAAACGCAGATACACCAGAGATATAATTGCCAACATCCATTGGATCATTGAAAAAACAAGAGAGTTCCAGAAAAAGACCTACTTTTGCTTTATTGACTATGCCAAACCCTTTGACTGTGTGGATCACCATAAGCTGTGGAAAATTGTTCAAGAGATGGGAATACCAGACCACGTGACCTGCCTCCTGAGAAACCTGTATGCAGGTCAAGAAGCAACAGTTAGAACCAGACGTGGAAGAATGGACTGGTTCCAAATTGGGAAAGGAGTATGTCGAGGCTGTATATTGTCACCCTGCTTATCTAACTTACATGCAGAGTACATCATGCAAAATGCCAGGCTGCATGAAGCACAAGCTGGAATCAAGATTGCCATGAGAAATACCAACAACCTCAGATACAGAGATGACTTCATTGGGAGGACTGATGCTGAAGCTGAAATTCCAATACTTTGGCCACCTGATGCAAAGAACTGACTCATTTGAAAAGACCCCGATCCTGGGAAAGACTGAAGGTGGGAGGAGAAGGGGACGACAGAGGATGAGATGGTTGGATGGCATCACTGACTCAATGAACATGAGTTTGAGTAGGCTCTAGGAGTTGGTGATGGACAGGGAAACCTGGTGTACTGTAGTCCATGGGGTCAGAAAAGAGTCAGACAGGACTGAGCAACTGAACTAAACTGGTACTTTTCCTCTCACTTACACTACTGTTTTAGTCCAGATCACCGTAATTTCCTGTGTAGATCATATTGCAACAAACACTTACTATCCTTTTCTCCTGATTCGTTCCCTTCCCCACCATGATAAGCATCCTTGAGCAGTCTGAGTTATCATTAAAACAAAATGAAATAATGTATCACATCTTTGCTTAGAACCCCTAACTACTTTAAATTGTACTTCAAATACAATCTTCCATATCATAGCCTTCAAAACCACATATGATCTGGCCTTTGCATGTTTTCCCAGGTTTTTTTTTTTTTTTTTAAGATGTATTTATTTGTTTTTGCTGTGCTGGATGTTTGTTGCTGATTGTGGGCTTTCTCTAGTTACGGAGAGCAGGGGCTACTCTCTAGTTGTGGTGTGTAGGCTTTTCACTGCAGCGGTTTCCCTTGGTATGGAGCATGGGCTCTAGGCCCATGGGCTCAGCTGTTCCTTGGCATGTGGGATCTTCCTGATCCAGGGATTGCATCCTTGTTCCCTGCATTGTCAGGCATTCTTTACCACTGAACCACCAGGGAAGGACCCCCAGCCCCCAAGGTTTTCTGAATCACTATATTCCTTGCCCTGTGTTCCAGCAACTCAGGCCTTATTGTATTTTTCAGTGTGTTAGGATAAAAGCTCCATAAAGGCAGGGATTTTTATGGGTTGTTTTTCCTTTTGTTCATAATGTTGACAAATCTGTCCTAGATGTCCTAAGCACCTAGGACAGTGCCTGACATATCAGAAGCATCTGGTGAATATTCATTCAGTGGAAGAATGAGGATGCAAACTTTTCTTTCACTATCATGCCCTTAAATTTGCTGCTCTCAGACTGGAATGTTCTCCAGGATCTTAGTGTGGCAGGCTTTTTTTGTTTTTCATCAATCAAGTCCCAGCTCAAATGTTAACATCTTAGAAAGGATATCTTTGACACCTCTATTTAAATTGCCAGCGTTTTCCTCCCCTTTGCATTTTCCTGTTTTTATTTTCTTCAAAGCACTTATCGTTACCTGAAATTATATCATTTATCAACTTTCTTCTGTTGCCTCCACCAGAATGTAAGCTCCATGAGAGCAGGGGCTTCATTTTGTTTCTGGTTCCCCATTCCATCTTCCTTATTTACAGCGGTGACTGGTACACAGTACATATGGACATGACTTACTGACTCAACAACAACAACATATTCAATACCGAAAGGAGAGAATTCTACTGTATGCAAATTTAATTTAAACATTTATATAAAAAGCAGATTCCTGAGGCTCGTTCCAAACCTTCTGAATAAAAAAATCACTGGGGCTGTGTCTACTCAGCGATTTTTTGTGCAATCTAAGTTTTAGACAATTTCTCCAAGTCCATGAGGCTAAGTTGGGCTCTCTAGTTCAGACAGCCCCATTTCTCATAGTAATCTCCCTTTTTGGGTTCCTTGGCAACATTTAGGGTCGCCAGGCCTCAGCTGTAATGATCCCAACCCATCAGAGAGGATGCAATCATATTAAATCTGAGAACAGGGTAAGTTCTCTCCAGGGGCAGTGGATCTGGCCTCTTCTGCCACTGTCTACTCACCGCACCTAAAGGGAACATTCAAGTGGGTCTCTTAACCAACAGCATCGTTCCTAAGGCACCTACTATATAGCACAGGGAACTCTGCTCAACGTTGTGTGGTAGCCTAGATGGGAGGGGAGTTTGGGGACGAATGGATACATGGCATATGATGACTGAGTCTCTTCGCTGAAACTATCACAACATTGTTAATCAGCTCTACCCCAGTGTAAAATAAAAAGCTGTGGGACTTTTCCTGGTGGTCCAGAGGTTAAGAATCTGCCTGCCAATGCAGTGGACACGGGTTCAATCCCTGGTCCAGGAAGATACCCACATTCCTCGAGGCAGCAAGAGAGCTACCACAGTGACAAGCCTGTACACTGCAACTAGTGAGTAACCCCCACTCTCTGCAGCTAGAGAAAATTTGTGCACAGCAGCGAAGACCCCGCATAGTCAAAAATAAAGTAAAAATTTAAAAAGTCAATAAAAAGTTTAAAAAAAAATTTCCTAAGGCCACTGACTTCCGCATGTCTATATCCAGTGATGAGTCAACAGCATCTCTCTCTATAAATGATAAGGTCTGCCTCATCCAGCCCAAAATATGCTTTTCAGTTAAATTCAACAAATGTTTAACGACAGCTTGCACAGGAGTCTATGGAGGAACAAGCCATTGGCTGGTCATCAAGTTGCTTACAGGGTGGTCAACTGTCTTGAAATTCTAAAAACATAACGTTTTCCCAAGATTTCCCAAACTTTGTTTCCAGTTTTTAAAATACATGAAACAGTAACGAGGATATCGTTTAATGAATTTTACCTCCTCCTCACCTTCTCCCATCAGTGTTTTGTGTTCTCGGGTCTTTTACTTAGTTGTACTTTTTTCTTGGTTAGCTAGTGAAGTGAAGTTGCTCAGTCGTGTCCGACTCTCTGCGACCCCATGGGCTGTAGCCTGTCAGGCTCCTCCGTCCATGGGATTTTCAGGCAAGAACACTGGAGTGGGTTGCCGTTTCCTTCTCCAGGGGAATCTTTCCAACCCAGGAATCGAAACCGGGTCTCCCACATTGTAGGCAGATGCTTTTACTGTCTGAGCCACCAGGGAAGTCCCATAGTATAGCAATTTTGCCTGTTTCTTCGTCGTTAATTCTTTCATCCGTTTAAATTCTAGTGTGCTATTTTACATGTAAATTCCCCTTAATCTTCAAAACAACGTAGCAAGGTAGATGTCACGGACAGGGTGACTGCCCCATGAAGGTCCAAAGGTTCAAGATCTGTTCAAGAGCTGGTTGTCATTCACATTAGGGCCAGGGGGATTAAGGCTGATGTCTTGCTGCTAAGCCTGAGCTCATTTCTCTGCCCCGGGCTGTTATGCGAAGGCAATTTTATGGGATGGTACGATGTGGAAACCTGAGGTTAAAAGTAGAGTGAGGGAAGCCCTGGGTTAACCAGGGTTGAATAAGATCATGTATGTGAAAATCACTTCCTCTGAGCACAGTAAAGGGGAGAGGAGAGAGCCGGCGTGGCGCTCTAAGGTTCTGCCGGGCAAAGCCCAGACTTCGTGGCCCGGCTCCAAGGCGCAGGGGCGCGAGTCCCGGCCGCCCTGCACTCTGCTGCGCGCACAGTGTGGGCTCGGCGGGGCCTCCGCAGATCGGCCCGTCGGGTGCCCAGGCGCGGCTCCCGGGACGTGGGTCCTCGGGGACCTGCAGGGAAGGCTGGGCACCCGACTAGCGGCCCCTCCTCCCGACCTGGGGTACAAGTCTTCCCACCTGGGCAGCCGGGGGTCCCCGCAAGCTGTTCTGGCCCTGAATCCGGAGAGTCGGCTTCTCTGATTGGCTTAGAGCACAAACGCATGCGAGCGCTGCCTGAGACGCGCTCTTTGATTGGATTTGAAACGAACAGCAGAACACGAAATAAAGAGGCCTTCCGTCATTGGGCCATCGTGTGAATCTCCTTTTGGCTTCTCCGCCGACTGAATTAGCGTCTCAGGATCTCGGTCATGAGTCTTAAATCTGGGCCTGTCAATTCGCCCCGGCGTTACTCGTCTCTAGACGAGGCACGGAGTTTACAGAATTCAACCAATCACATAAGGCCGAGATCAGGTTGCCAGGCAGGTTATGCTAATGAGGCCCCGCCTTTTATACTGCTCCCACTCTGCGGCGGGAAGAACCACCTGGAGGTGGCGGGGGGGGTTTGATTTCCATCACCCCTAGGGAGAGAGGATCGGGGACCCGCTGATCTCCCAGCTCCCCTCACCCAACGTCGTGTAAGTACCTAAAGGATTAGGGGAACCGGATAAGCCAGCGTCCAGAGTAACCCATCGACTGGGAGGGTGTTTCGTCTTTGCTTAGTCCCACCCAAAATGGCGCCAAGCTCTTTCCGCGTCTCAGAGCCCGGTCGGGGCCAACCGACCGCGGACCCGGGTGGGGGGGGACTTGATGGTGGTGGGGGGAGAAATCCCGGCGGCACCGCCCGATGGTACAGTCCAGCCGGGGCTGGGACGAGGCACCTCACTCGGGGTGGGGGGTCAAACCATCTGCACCTTCCAAGGGGAAAGGGGCGAGATCTGCTCTCGGAGCCCTCCTGGCGCTGCGATCGGCCATGGCTGCGGCGCCTCTTCGCCCTGCCTTCCCCGCGCGCGGCCTCCCCCCTGCGACCCCCGAGCGGCTCGCACGCTCGGCCGGCCGCGCGCACCTCTCCTCCCCTGCCCGCGTTGGTTGGGCCGGGACGGCAGTTGGGCGCCCTGCGCGCTCCTGCGGCGGCGGTTGGCCGGGCGCTCGGGGTGCGGCGGGCCGTCTCGGCCGGCAGGCGCGGGGGCGGCGGGCTCCGTGGATCGGGCACCCTGCTTTGTCTCGGCAGGCTGCGCCGCCGTCCTGCCGTGGATCGCTGGTGTCCCCAGGACCCGGCGAGGCCCCGCTCGGACGGCGTAGGGGTGGCCGGCGTGGGTCGGTCGTGGAGGACGGTGTCCGCGGTGGGCAGGGCGCGGGCCGAGGTCCACGTGCGCTCGGGGTCGAGCCCGAGGCCTTTGGGGAGCCGGTTGGTGATTCCAGCTGACCGTCTGCTTTCCTTAAGCACTTTTGAACCTGCGGCCTCGTGTCAGGCCCTCCACCAAATAGAGCGAATGCAGCGCTCTGGAATCGCGGGCGGGCGTGCGTGCCTGCCTAGCCTTTCCTGGCGGATTGGTGGGTTTCGGTCCATTTTGAGTCAGTGTCTGCCTACGTCTAAGCATGAGCCAGTTATGGGTCTGAACCCGAGGGTTCGGCGCCTGAGCCGTCCCACCCACCCGGGCCATGTGCCGTCTGCGCCTGTTCAAATCTGGCCTGGCTCATCGTCTCCAAACGGTCTTGAAACTCAAAAGCAATCTTCGTTAAAAACAGAATTGCTCGTGACGGTTTGCGGCCTGTGGGTCAGACCCACTCCTTCGTTTCTTTTTCCACCTTTTGCTGGAAGCTCTTTGAGGGCAGGAAGATACGCGGCGTGCCCCGGGTACCCTCCCACACACTCCTCCCACGGCACTGCAGCAGCTTCCACGTTGAGGAGCCGTGCTTACATGATGCTGTAGAATTGAAAAAGCAAAATTAAGAAAAAAGCTGGGCTGGGGCAAAGCTATCCTTAAAGCAGCTTTGATTCAATCTGATATGTTTACAAAGTAACCTCTGTGTTTTTACATGAAGTGAAATTGACATAAAGTGAACAGTTTCGTAGTAGATGCACATTTAAAAATTTTGAACCAAGACTTTTTTTTTCCACTTTGTAACTCATATTTATTTCTTGAGCACCCATTCTTGGCTCTGTTCTTTGTTTTGCAAGGGCGGTAAACTGCTGTTTGCTTTTCTGAATAAGCCATTTTTTCCTAATGTTTTGCAGTGTGCCCCACCTCGCGATAATGTGTCCATCGAGTATGTATTCTAGATAAGGCTGCAAATAAGGCGAAGCTCAGGTCTTCAAGGCCCTCAGTACTTTTTAAGATATTACAGTGGTACAAGGGATAGTGTAGCAATCTAGTGTAATCCTAAATTGGTTGGCACTGCCTCAACCTCCATCTGTGAATTTTTTTTTTTCTAGTTTTAACAGTAAGACATGATCATTGTAGAAAATAGAGAAATAGTATATAAAAAGTAAAAAATAACCTTAAGTTCAATTACTGGAGATAGTTTCTACTAGTATTTTGGTTACTTCAGATCTTTTGTGTGTGCATAGAAAATGTTTTTACAAACTTGTCATCATGATATGTGGTTTTCATATCTAGTTTTTTTCGGGGGTTTGTTTACTTATTATTTTTCTCTTTTAAAAATGTAGATAGTTACCTAATGATTTCACTGATGATTTGCCATTTTCAGTAGTTTTTCCCCATTATTTGAAGGGGGCATCATGAAATCCTCTGAACTAAAGGAATGAGGAAATTGGGATCATTCTGTTTTTCACAGGTAGAATTTATTGATTGCTGTTTAAATTTATCATAGGTAACCTAATGAAATACGTTTCTGAGTAATAAGTGGAATTGTTTCAGGAGTTGAGAAATACTGTATTGTAATTTTGGTTTCCTTAGTAAGCTTACATGTTAAGCTGGTGAACACATGGTAACTGCATAATTTCGTTTGGTACAAATGATAAACACCCTGTCATTCCAATGTTGGATTTGTTTAGCCAAAGTTTGTTCTAAAATAGGATACTGATGTACTTTGACCTATGCCCAGCAAAATACAGTCTTTCCCTACCGACTTCAGTCCCGGAGAGTGGCAGACCCACCCTGTCCAGCCGTTTGTATGATTTTCACAAGCAGAATTTATTGGTTAGTGTTTAAATTTGTCATAGGTGCTGTAGTAGATTAGCAGTATTGGTCTGGTGGCTAAAAAGAGTTGTGAGTTAAGGAAGTGCTATGGCCACCTCTTTGTAGAATGGTCCTACTGGAGTTCTGGGGATTGGGTAGGGACAGGAAGATGAGAGGGGAGCTTTTCTGACTTTATTATGTTGGTCATTCTCGACCTCTTCCTCTCCCTCTGTGGCCTTATGCTGTTTACATGAATTACTGCTTAAGGGGTGTCTGGTCTGCCTCGTTTTTATTCTCCAAGTTGTAAGCCTAGTTCAGGACTTAACGTAGGGCATCCTGAGCTGTAGCCTTTCCGGTTTTATCTGCAACCGCAAAGCAGTTTATTTGCCCTTTCTGTGACACTTGATACATTACTGAAACATTCTTCCCACTCCCTTTCCAAAGTCCTTTGGTGGCTTCAGGCTTCCCCTTGCCCAGACCTGAGTAGATTTTAAATGTTCAGGTTATGGACAGCAGCTGCAAGTAGGTTCTTTTTGGATAACTTTGAAATATTCGAAAGAATTGGGGTTGAAGAAATGGAGGGGGAGGAGAGAGACTGTGTAGATCCTCCCAAGTTACAGTCATAGCAAGACCAGTTAAAAATGTGGTGAAAACACATTATAAAATTATAAAACACTCATTATTGCACATTATAAAACAATAATGTGCAGTGCTTTAATAGCTCCAAACAGAGATTGCTGGAAGGTGAACCTGCCAACAGCCTCTCAATTATCTCAGCATTGGAGCACTGGAGCCGAATCCCCACTTTTCTGCTCACAGGCTGCACTCTGGCTCTGATTGCAGCCACAGTCTCTTCCTGTCTCTCAGACCTGTGCTGTCTGGTCCGGTGGCTAGTGCCGTGTGTGTGACTTATAGGCCAGATTTTGAGATTTAGTGTAAAAAAATGAAATATTTCAGTTTCTAAAATACTGATTGCATGTCGAAATGATAATATGTTGTCAATCCCATGTTAATAAATAAAATACATTATTGCAATTAATTTGGCCTGTTTGTACTTTAAACAAATGTGGCCACTGTAAGATTTAAAATTATGTTTATGGCTTGCATGTGTGGCTTTGCCTGATAACAACAGCCACTTTAGGCTTAGTCCCATGGGGCTGGGTGCTCCCAGGTGGCAGTAAATTATCATACAATGTATTATCTCTTTGTTTCTATAATTTCAGCCAAAAGATACTGCTTATGGTAGCTGTATCTGATTTCTTTTAGTGCTTTTATGATAGCTCTCACAGAAGCACTATTCTTCTGAAGAATACCTTAATCTTAAAACCACTTCCAGGTAAATGAGTTAACTGTTACTGAATTAATATATTCAATTAATCATTGAACTTAAAATAATGAAATGACATCTGTTAAGCACATAATCCATTAAAGAAAACGTTGAGCTAAGCATAATCAGCTGAATTTTCCCCAGCTTGGCCTGCTGCTTACTCATTGATTTTTATAACGGACTATTTTTCAAAGATTTAAGAAATATTTCTGAGAGAAACTTGAAATTGGGAAAGTCAAGCTCACGATTTATTTTTTTCTCCTGTGATTAAAGAAAAGGCTACAATAGTTTGCTTTTAAGTGTGGAACACTTTGGACCAGCTCGTGGGACAGCTATCCTTTTAACACAGTTGAAAGAATGGTATTCTTTTGGGACTTCCCTGGCAGTCCAGTGGTTAAAGCTCTGCTCTTCCATTGCAAGGGGCGTGGGTTCCATCCTTGGTCAGGAAAGGAGGATCCTGCAGGCCAAGTGGCCTGGCAAAAAAAAAAAAAGGTAGATGAGACACTATACTTTAAAAAAAAATCATATTTTTATTTGATTTTACTACCCTGTGTGAGGGTTTGATGCAGTGACCAATTTAACAGCATAGGCCCTGTGGGGCAAAGGAACCTATATTCAGAGCTCAGCTCAATTGACTGGGTGTGATCTTCGGCCCATTAGTTAAATTCTGTAAGCCTTAGTTTCTTTATGAAATTATTAAACTAGTTTCTTAATTATTAATGGGGTGTAGTAGTATCAGACTTCCCAGGTGGCACAGTGGTAAAGAATCTGCCTGCCAATGCAGAGATGCAGGAGACTCGAGTTTGATTCCCTGGGTCGGGACAATCCCCTGGAGAAAAAAATGGCAATGCGCTCCAGTATTCTTGCCTAGGAAATCCTATGAACAGAGGAGCCTGGTGGGCTACAGTTCATGGCGTCACAGAGAGACACGACTGAGCACACACAATATCGTGGAGCAACTATTTGTGCTTATTTCTTGCTTCCTAAATGTGTTGTACATTCCTAGAAGCTTTGAATATTTTTTTAGCCCCCTCATATAGAATGCAGAGAAGGCAATGGCAACCCACTCCAGTACTCTTGCCTGGAGAATCCCATGGAAGGAGGAGCCTGGTAGGCTGCAGTCCATGGGGTCGCTAGGAGTCAGACATGACTGAGCAACTTCACTTTCACTTTTCACTTTCATGCATTGGAGAAGGAAATGGCAACCCACTCCAGTGTTCTTGCCTGGAGAATCCCAGGGACGGGGGAGCCCGGTGGGCTGCCGTCTGTGGGGTTGCAGAGAGTCGGACACGACTGAAGTGACTTAGCAGCAGCAGCATATAGAATGCAGTTCAAAAGTGTCTTTTACTTGTGTTTAGTCTCTGTGGGAATAAAGGAGTGAATGCAGTTAACATAAGACATTAAAGTGAGAACTGGAATTTTCCTCCCTCTCCTTCACAATTCTTACTTTTGTATGCACGTCTCTCCATTTTGTTGGCGTTGCTTGAAGGTTTTGCTTGGAGGTTATTTTCTTGGGGGTTATTTTCAGTCTCGCCACAAGCCATCATTATAGGCAAACTTGTTATAATGTTTTTCTGATAGGGGAATAGCTATAATCCTTTGACTAATTATTGCTTTGTGTTTGACTGACTTTTCAAGTGTCCTTTCTGAGGCATCTGTTTACGTTTAATTCTTACTGTGCAGTAGTGACAACAGGGGTTTACAAGTGAAAAAAAAGGAGACATGAGTTTTGCGAATGATATGAGAGTGGTGGGAGCAAGGTGTCTAGGTTCTCAGTCCCAGGCAGTGGTATGTATAAGATTCAGCCTCTTACTCATCATTTATTCATCTTCTCTTTCATCCTTTTTCTCTTGAAGTTGGTGAATTGAAAGTTTTCTGGATTTCAAGTGCTTCATAACTTGATAAACAAGCACTAGCGGCCAATCGCCATTTAGGACACTTGTTTATGTAACACTGAAGTTTTCTCAAGTATGTTTAACCCATTGAAGTAAGGTGTGAAATAACCACAAAGCAATAGTTCTAGAATTAAAACTAAATTATGGAGCAGTAATTGTACTTTGATTAACTTTGTTTCATTTAAAAATGTTAAGAAAGTTGAAAAGAATTTAAAAAACAAAAGAAAAAATACAAAATAAAAAACAAAAAATATGAAAAAAAAAACAATTTAAGGAAGTTGATCCTTATATATATACATAGTTTTCCCAAACCTTAGAAATCTCATTGAACAATTGTATCTTTTTATACATCATTTAAAAAATCATCTCTTTTTCAGGTTTGTGGTTTTTCAACAGTTATAAACTATAGGAGGCATATTTTAATTCTAACAAAATCTTTACACAACTGCTACATAAAAAAATCCAAAACTTTACTTAGTGACTAAGTAAACTCTAAATAAATGGAGAGACTGGTTTGAGGACTAGAAGATTTAATATTGTAAAGAATCAATTTTTTGGAAACTGACTTATGGATTTAATGTAATCCTAGCAAACTGAAAAGCAAAAACTAAACAAGCTAATAAATTTTTTGCCAAGACCTGGAATAAAGCAAGATACCCTCGAAAAAGAAAAAGAAGTTGGAAAAACTTGCATTCCAGAGATCAAGAAGAGTTAAATAATTAAGACAGTGTGATCCTGGCACCAGGGTAGAGCGACTGGACACCCCAAGGAGTCCAGAAACAGTCTCTCACACAGTCAAACATTTGATTTATGACCCAGGAGGCATGGCAGATAAAAGGCCAAACAACACAACTTTTAGAAGTTGACACTGAGAATTAAATTCATGACCTCAGTCTAAAGAGGGTTTTTTTTTTTTTTTTTAAGATGTTACCTGCACTAACAGAATAAGGGTAAGTCTTGAGCAGGCACTTCTGAAAAGAAATCCAGATGTCTAATAAACATATGAGAAGGTGCTCAACTGAACAAGGAATATAATCAAGGAAAATATAATCAAGAAAAATAATCAAGGAAATGCAAATTATAGCCAGAGTGCTATGTCACTGTGAACCTAAAGTTGGCAACCATCTACCTAACTGGAAGTTGGCAATACTAAGTCCCGAAGCTATTGGGCAATAGAACAGTCACACCTGGCTGGTAGAAATAGAAACTGGTATGACCACTTAGGAAAACCTTTTGGCATTGCCTGGAAAGTCAAAAACATGCAGACATCAAAACCCAGCTATTCAACTATTAGAGAAATTCGTATACGTCAGAGAACCCAGACTATTTGGGGTAATTTTCCTGATGTGAGTTGACTGAATTAATATTTGAGGGCTGCTGTGTTCTCTAAACAGGTTAGCTGTATTTTGGCACAATGGTAAATAAATGTTACTTATATTTTTTCCTTCTCTGCTGGATCTTTTAATAATATCCAGTCTGGTCTTCATTTCCTAAAACAGTTGTGTCTGACTCTTTGCAACCCCATGGACTGTAGCCCACCAGGCTCCTCTGTCCATGAAATTCTCTAGGCAGGAATACTAGAGTGAGTAGCCATTCCCTTCTCCAGGAGATCTTCCCAACCTAGGGATTGAACCTGGGTCTCTTGCATTGCAGGCAGGTTCTTTACCGTCTGAGCCACTGCTGCTGCTGCTAAGTCACTTCAGTCGTGTCCAACTGTGCGACCCCATAGACGGCAGCCCACCAGGCTCCCCCGTCCCTGGGATTCTCCAGGCAAGAACACTGGAGCCACTAGGGAAGCAATAATATCCAGTCTGGTCTTCATTTCCTAAAACAATGCTGGCACAGAATAGGCCTTTAATAAATTTTTTTCTGTTTAAAAATTATTATTTGAATTTTTTATAGTGAGTACCCTTCACTATAGCTTTGTAGTTGCTTATCCCTGGCTGTTGATTAATTTGCTCAATTGAATCTGTCTGTGGGTCCCAGTTGTTAAGATCAAGATAAAGAACTTGCCTCACATCCAGTATTTTCCCACCACTTTGTACTGAAAAAACACTTTAAGAAATGTCCTGACTTGTACAAGCTATCTCTGAATACCAGGCCAGTGGTGAATGCTGGCTTCCTATGAAGTGAAGTGAAGTGAAGTGAAGTGAAGTGAAAGTCACTCGGTCGTGTCCAACTCTTTGCGACCCCATGGGCTATATACCCATGGGATTCTCCAGGCCAGAATACTGGAGTGGGTAGCCTTTCCCTTCTCCAGGGGACCTTCCCAACCCAGAGATCAAACCCAGGTCTCTTGCATTGCAGGCAGATTCTTTACTGTCTGAGCCACGAGGGAAGGCCAAGAATACTGGAGTGGGTAACCTATCCCTTCTGCATCGGATCTTCCCAACCCAGGAATCAAACTGGGGTCTCCTGTATTGCACATGGATTCTTTACCAACTGAATCAGCGAAGTCCCACTGGCTTCCTATAATAGCTTTATTAGGATGGAGGAAGTTGAAATTAGAACAGCATATTAATTACAGAGTTTTTGTGAAGGCAATAACTGCCTCATCGTGTCATCTGTCTGGGCATACTATTTTGTTAATCATATGCTTATTTTTGACCATTCCTGTTTCATATTTAACTTTATGAACAAGGGAGCAAGGCTGAGGAATGAGAATTTGAACATGAACAGTAGGTGAGACCCATATTACGTGTTCGCAGGGGGACTGAACTGGATACAGAGGGAATTATTTGGAGCCAATGTCATCTGGCTTCTTAGCCCTGGGACAGGGCCATGGTCCAGTCTGTTGGAATAAAAGGCCGTGCTTATTTCAGGAGTAGAGCGTTTCATGCAGAGTGAATGGGTAGTCACACTGTCTTCTCTTGTGTTATACACATCATGTTAAATTATGAAACCTGTGCCCTGGAATGATTTCCTCTATGCAATTTATATACTTTTTTTTCCTAGTTAAAACATTTTAAAGCACTTGAATTTATTGAGGGAACAGCTTAGTACTTGAGATTACGCCTGTTAACATTACCTAATATTTTACCCTAACCTGGATTTGTGATCATCGAGTCAGTTACCACCTGGAGCCCTCTGTTAAGAGCGGCTTCAAGGGCCCCAGAAGACCTGCCTGCAAGTCTCCTATTTAGTTACTGCGATTGTTGTTTCAGTGAGGACCTTGCGATATATGGGCCAGATAGCTTTCTGTCTATAGGTGTGCCCGGGCCACAGGCTGTACTTGTACTCTTGCCAGTTCTCTTGAGAACAGATGCTTCTGTTGAGAAAGCGGGCTGGAGGGATTGTGCTCAGAGCTATGTTATCCACAGTCAGAAAACGTGGATGCTGCGTATTATTTGATGAGTCATTCGTATCAATCGCTCAGTCTTCAGATGTTCCTCATAGGAACATACATACAAAGCTTGTTTCAAATATTTGCATACAAAGGTTGTTTCAAATATTCCTGGTAAGTGCATGGAATGAATTTGCTTGTTATCACGTGGCTGAGGGAAGCTGGAAAATCAAGTGAGCATGAGAGTAATCTGGCAAGGAAGACCACCTGAAGTAACCACCACCAGCCTTTTCAGAATTCTAAGACATTCATACCACAAATGTATTAGAGAAGCTGGTAAGATGCGTATTTTGAAGAAGGGTATAAAGATTCTTGCTAAGTTTTTGTTTGTTAATAAAAGATGTCTCTTTTTAAAAGGTGACTTTGGGCACTAATGGTCTGTTTTTCTTTCTTTTTGGCCACAGTGCACAGCTTTCTGCATCTTAGTTCCCTGACCAGGGATACTGAACCAACTGCCCTTGACGGTGAAAGTTCAGAGTCCTGCCACTAGATTGCCAAGAAATTCCCATGAATAATAATAATCATTATTATTTTTGGGGAAATTGATGCAATTATTTAATTTTTAAAGATTAAAAATTACAAATTTAAAACAATTTAAAAATTTTAAATTAAATTATTTAACAGATTTAGTAGATGTAATTCATATGCCATAAAATATACCCATTATAGTTAATTTCTTAGCATATATGCAAAGGTTTGCAGCCATCAACACAATTTAAATTGAAAACATTTTCAGCACTGCAGAAAGAAGCTCTATATCCATCGGCAGTCACTCCTGTTCACCTGACAACCCCATCTCCAGGGGATATTTCTAACTCTATAGAGTTGCCTATTCTGGACATTTCATATTACTGGAATTTACAAGTAATCTTCAGTGTGCATCAGCCATGAATAGTTATTAATATCATGGAGTTGGAATACGAGTTAAGTGCTCTAATCATTGCCTGTGCTTAGTTGCTCAGTTATGTCCAATTCTTCGCAACCTCATGGACTGTAGCCCGCCATGCTCCTCTGTCCATGAGATTCTCCAGGAAAGAATACTGGACTGGGTTGCCATTCTCTTCTCCAGGGGATCTTCCCGACCCAGGGATTAAACTCAGGTTTCCCTCATTGCAGGTGAATTCTTTACCATCTGAGCCACCAGGAAAGCCCAGTCTTTGCCCAGTGCTTCCGAAAGGCAGTTCCTGGCTTCAGTATAATCAGTCCTTCATATTGCTTCTAGAATGATTCTCCAAAAGAGTGTTATTACCACGATAAAATATGTCCTGTTGGCCACGCCTAGCTGACTTCAGCATCCTCTGGAGAGGTTCATAAACAAAGACTCCTACTCTTCCCCTTTACTTTTGCAGTGGAGAGAATCTGGAATTTCAAGAGTGAGACTCTGGAATGTGTCTTTTTGCCTAGGTCCTTAGGTGAATCTGATAAAACGAGTTCACGGATGTTGGGAATTGTAATTTTTCACCTTGAAGTCTTAGAGCCCTTCCTTAACTGTGTTTGAGGGTTTTCTCTCTTGTACACATACCAGTCCCTGAGCATAGCCTCAATTTCTGTTGCCTTTGACACTTTCTCAAGCTGTGTTCGTCAGAAATGCCCTTATATTTACTCTAGAAGCAAATATTTTCTTTCTCTATGTCTCTGTCTCCCTATATATAAAGATTCTTGATGTCTATTACCAAATGGCTTCCTTGAAGGTTAGCATTGATTTACATGCCCATCTTTTTACTTTCTAAAAAAACCTTGAACATATTCTGTTGTTCATTCTGTTAATTGATGTGCCAGCTTAATTCCTATCCTTTCTTATTTTCTGCTGTAAAATAAAAAATTTATTCTTTATTAAAAAGAAAAACAGCTTGAGGTACAATTCACATAACATACAGTTCACTCAGTTAGAGCATACAGTTCCGTGGCTTTAGTGTATTTACAGTTATACAACTGTCAACACCATCAATTTTAAAATATTTTCACAATTTCAGAAGAAACTCTACATCTCTTAGCCATTACCCCCTAACTCCTCATTACACCCCAATCCCTGGGAACCGCTTATCCATTTTCTATCTCTATTGATTTGTCTTTTCTGCATATTTCATATGAGTTCAATGTGTGGTCCTTTGTGACCAGCTTCTTCCACTTAGCAAAGTTTTAAAGGTTCATTCTTATCATAGCATGTGTCAGTATTTCTCTCCTTTTGCTGAGTAGTATTCCATTATATGGATAGACCGTATTTTATTCTGTTCAGGTTGTTTCCACATTATAGCTATCATGAATAATGCTGCTAAGAATGTTCATGTACAAGTTTTTCTGTGGACCTGTGTTTTTATTTCCCTTGGGTTTTTTTTTTATACCTTGGTGGCAAAGCTCTGGGTCATTTGGTAACTATGTTTAGCCTTAAGAAATCGCCAGACTATTTTCCAGTGATTGCAGCATTTTACATTCTCCCCAGCGGTGTATGAGGGTTCCAGTTTTCCTGCTTACTCACCAACACTTGCTATTAGCTGTTTCTGTTTCAGAATTTTGAATGAAATTGAGAAGATTAAAGTACACTGCCAAAATGAGCATAATAGAAGCTAGAAGATCATTAACAAAGGCAACTTTGTGTAGTTAGTTATCATAAAAGATGTTGCCAGTGGATATAGATATAGATGAATATAGATGAATATAGATAAGGATATAGATGAATATTTTGCTGAAGTTGAGGGTACATAAACTATGTTCAGCGGGCTTCCCTGGTAGCTCAACTGGTAAAGAATCTGCCTGCAGTGCAGGAGACCCAGGTTCAATGCCTGGGTTGGGAAGATTCCCTGGAGAAGGGACAGGCCACCCACTCCAGTATTCGTGGGCTTCCTTGATGGCTCAGATGGTAAAGAATCTGCCTGCAATGAGGGAGACCTGGGTTTAATCCCTGGGTTGGGAAGATCCCCTGAAGGAGAGCTTGGCAACCCACTCCAGTATTTTTGCCTGGAGAATCCCCATGGACAGAGGAGTCTGGCAAGCTACAGTCCATGGGGTTGCAAAGAGTTGAACATGACTGAGAGACTAAGCACAAGCTATGTTCAACTAGAATTCTGAAGCTGCAATATGCTGTGTATTTTCTAGGCTGGGAAAACCTGTACTGTTAGTGGAGAGTTTATGAGTGTATGAATTGAATTTCGAGAATGTTCTGCTTACACAATAGCAGGTGAAAACCAGGGGTGCTCTTTCCTCTTAACCTTAGGAGTCAACTTGAATTGTTAAGGTGTATTAATAATTAGTATCAGTAATGGGAAAAGACCCTGAGGGTAGGAGGTGAAGGGAGTGACAGAGGATGAGATGGTTGGATGGCATCACTGATACAGTGGACGTGGGTTTGAGCAAACTCTGGGAAATAGTGAAGGACAGGAAAGCCTGGCATGCTGCAGTCCATGGGGCTGCAAAGAGTCACAGACGACTTAATGACTGAACAACAATCAGTAACAAGAACAACCACAGCCAAGAACATTTGCCAGTGTTTCCTAAGTGTCCACTGGAGAAGGGAATGGCAAACCACTTCAGTATTCCTGGCTTGAGAACCCCATTAACAGCACAAAAAGGCAAAATGATAGGATCCTGAAACAGGAACTCCCCAGGTCAGTAGGTGCCCAATATGCTACTGGAGAAGAGTGGAGAAATAACTCCAGAAAGAATGAAGAGGTGGAGCCAAAGCGAACACTGTCCAGGAGTAGATGTGACTGATGATGGAAGTAAAGTCCGATGCTGTAAAGAACAATATTGCATAGGAACCGGGAATGTTAGGTCTATGAATCAAGGTAAATTGGAAGTGGTCAAACAGGCATGGCAAGAGTGACCACTGACATTTAGAAATCAGTGAACTAAAATGTAACGGAATGAGTGAATTTATTTCAGATGACCATTATATCTACTAATGTGGGCAAGAATCCCTTAGAAGAATTGGAGTAGCCCTCATAGTCAACAAAAGAGTCTGAAATGCAGTGCTTGGATGCAGTCTCAAAAATGACAGAATGATCTCTGTTCATTTCCAAGGCAAACCATTCAATATCACTGTAATCCAAGTCTATGGCCCAACCAGTAATGCTGGAAAAGCTGAAGTTGAACCATTCTGTGATGACCTATAAGACCTTCTAGAACCAACACCAAAAAAACATGTCCTTTTCATCATAAGGGACTGGAATGCAAAAGTAGGAAGTCAAGAGATACCTGGAGTAACAGGCAGGCTTGGCCTTGGAGTACAAAATGACGTAAGGCAAAGGCTAGCAGTTTTTCCAAGAGAATGGACTGGTCATAGTAAACACCCTCTGTCTATAGCACAGGAGATGACTCCACATGAACGTCACCAGATAGTTAATACCAAAATCAGATTGATTATATTCTTTGCAGCCAAAGATGGAGAAGCTCTATACAGTCAGCAAAACCAAGACCAGGAGCTGACTGTGACTCAGCTCATGAACTCCTTACTGCCAAATTCAGACTTAAATTGAAGAACAGTCAAATTCCTTACATTGTATACAGTGGAAGTGGCAAATAGATTCAAAGGATTAGATCTGATAGACAAAGAGTACCAGAATTATGGACAGAGGTTCGTGACATTGTACAGGAGGCAGTGATTGAGACCATCCCCAAGAAAAAGAAATGCAAAAAGGCAAAATGGTTGTCTGAGGAGGCCTTACAAATGGCTGAGAAAAGAAGAGAAGCTAAAGGCGAAGGAGAAAAGCAAAGGTATACCTATCTGAATGCAGGGTTCCAAAGAATAGCAAGGAGAGATAAAGCCTTCCTCAGTGATCAATGCAAAGCAATAGAGGAAAACAACAGAATGAGAAAGACTAGAGATCTCTTCAATAAAATGAGATACCAAGGGACCATTTCATGCAAAGATGGGTACAATAAAGGGCAGAAATGGTATGGACCTAACAGAAGCAGAAGATATTATGAAAAGGTGGCAAGAATACATAGAAGAACTGTACAAAAAAGATTTTAATGACCCAGATAACCATGATGGTATGATCACTTACCTGCGGTCTGAAGTCAAGTGGGCCTAGGAAACATCACAATGAACAAAGCTAGTGGAGGTGATGGAATTCCAGTTGAGCTATCTCAAATCCTAAAAGATGATGCTGTGAAAGTGCTGCACTCAATATGCCAGCAAATTTGGAAAACTCAACAGTGGCCACAGAACTGGAAAAGATCAGTTTTCATTCCAGTCCCAAAGAAAGGCAATGCCAAAGAATGCTCAAACTACCATACAAATGGACTCATCTCACATGCTAGTAAATGCTCAAAATTCTCCAAGCCAAGCTTCAAAAAGTATGTGAACCAAGAACTTCCAGATGTTCAAGCTGGATTTAGAAAAGGCTGAGGAACCAGAGATCAAATTGCCAACATCTGTTGGATCATCGAAAAAGCAAGAGTTAACCATCTATTTCTGCTTTATTGACTATGCCAAAGCCTTTGACTGTGTGGATCATGACAAACCGTGGAAAATTCTTCAAGAGATGGGAATACCAGACCACCTGACCTGCCTCCTGAGAAACCTGTGTGCAGGTCAAGAAGCAACAGTTCAACAGTTCAGCATGGAACAATGAACTAGTTCCCAAATGGGAAAGGAGGACGTCAAGGCTGTATATTGTCACCGCTGGTTTTTAACTTATATGCAGAGTTCATCATGTGAAATGCCGGGCTGGATGAAGCACAAGCTGGAATCAGGATTGCTGGGAGAAATATCAAAACCTTAGATATGCAGATAACACCACCTGCATGGCAGAAAGTGAAGAACAGAGGAGCCTCTTGATGAAGGTGAAAGAGGAGAGTGAAAAAGCTGGCTTAAAACTCAGCATTCAGAAAACTAAGATCATGGCATCTGGTCCCATCACTTCATGGCAAATAGATGGGGAAACAATGAAAACAGTGAGAGACTTTTTGAGGAGCTCCAAAATCACTGCGGAGAAGTCAATGGCAGCCCACTCCAGTACTCTTGCCTGGGAAATCCCATGGACGGAGGAGCCTGGTGGGCTACACTCCATGGGGTCGAGAAGAGTCGGACACGACTGAGTGACTTCACTTTCACTTTTCACTTTCATTCACTGGAGAAGGAAATGGCAACCCACTCCAGTGTTCTTGCCTGGAGAATCTCAGGGATGGGAGGAGCCTGGTGGGCCGCCATCTATGGGGTCACACAGAGTCGGACACGACTGATGTGACTTAGCAGCAGCAGCAAAATCACTGCAGATGGTAACTGAAGCCATGAAATGAAAAGACGCTTGCTCCTTGGAAGAAAAGCTTTGCTCAACCTAGACAGCATGTTAAAAAGCAGTGACATTACTTTGCTGACAAAAGTCCATCTAGTCAAAGCTATGGTTTTTCTAGTAGTCATGTACGGATGTGACAGTTGGACCATAAAGAAAGCTGAGTGCCGAAGAATTGATGCTTTTGAACTGTGGTGCTGGAGAAGACTCTTGAGAGTCCCTTGGACTGCAAGGAGATTAAAGCAGTCAATCCTAAAGGAAATCAACCCTGAATACTCACTGGAAGGACTGATGCTGAAGCTGAAGCTCCAATACGTTGGCTACCTGATGTGAAGAACTGGCTCATTGGAAAAGACCCTGGTGCTAGGAAATATTGAAGGCAGGAGGAGAAGGGGATGACAGAGGATGAGATGGTTGGATGGTATCACCGACTCAATGGGCATGAGCAAGCTCTGGGAGCTGGTGATGGATAGGGAAGCCTGGCATGCTGCAGTCCATGGGGTCACAAAGAGTCGGACACAACCGAGTGACTGAACTGAATTGAACTTACCCACTGTGAGGTGGTCGCCTCTGTGTGCGGTGGTGATGGTGATATCTGAACAAATGTGTTAGTGCCATTGTGGGCGTGACATAGTTCATGGTTGCAGAAACTTCAGAAACTATACCTTCAGACATCAAGATCTGCACCGGGGGCTGAAATGAATGGACTTCTCAGAGAGTTTCTTTTAGTGCCATATTTGCTCAGTGTTTTCTGTCATATTTGGCTTTGCGTTTACTAGGACTAATTTTGATTTTGTGTAAGTTGGGAGTGGCTGAGTTCCATGTACCTTGGTAATCTTACAGTTGGTGTGATTTCAATTCCCTTCACGATGTTCAGATTTGCTAGTTTATGGTACTACATAATGTCTTGAGTAATTTACTTTTCCCCTCCGTGTTTTTTTCTTTTCAGCTCATTAAAGTTCAGTTGTAAATATTGATATCATACATAAACTTAGCTTCTTTACCACGGAAGCAGTTATACACCATCATTTTAGTGGTAATGCATTATTTATGGGAATTTATCCTAAGAGGGTCTTTGTTAAGTAAGAAGGTTCCTCTGAGGCAGGAGACTCGCCCAGAAACAGTGGTGACTGTGCTCCTGGCCGGATTCCAGGTGCTGAGGGCCCTGCTTAGGCCCGTCGGGTGAGGCGCTCTTTTGCAGCTGCATTCCCCCGAGGCAGGTGGCAGGGGACACAGACTCTGCACAAAATGCATGCATCACTTAACTGATGGTGCATGCTCTAGAGAGTGTTATGGGAGAGCAGCATGGGGCCGGGGAACAGGAGGAGGTAACACTGACCTTGAAATCTGATTGAGGAGGAGGAGGTGGCCATTCAAATCCTGGCAGAGCCTCTGCGAAAGCCCTGAAGGCTGGCCTGAGCCCTGGGAGGGTGTAAAGCTGGAAGGAGAAGGAGAGGCTTACTGGTGCAGCCTTTAAGGGTCGGGCCAGCGAATGAGCTTGTAAAGGAGGTGGCAGAGAGGCCGGAGGAAACCAGGGAAGTTCCATGTTAGAAGGTGGAGAGAAGAGCTTAAGGAGGGTGTGAATGTTGCAGAGGTCAAGTGAGATGAGAACCTGGAGAGGTAGAAGAAGAGGCCAACTGGGGAGGGAATGTGGGGTGAGGAAGTAAGTAAGTGAACGTGGATGTAGGCAGCTCTTTATTGCGTGTAAAAACAGCAGAGAAGGGTAGGTGAGCAGGGAGGTGGGCTCAAGGGAAAAGTTTTAAAATGTAAACAATCAATTGAAATATAACAGCTGTTTAGAAAAGTGCACAGTAAAGTTAGGAGATACTGTTCACATTTGCTGATGTGAATGTTCCAACAGGGAGGGAGCTATGATGCTGCAGAGAGGGGTAGGTTCGGGTGCAGCCCTTGAGGGGACCGGCAGACTGGATGCCGGCCAGCCCAGGTGGAGAGCCTGGCTTGGGTTAGACGGGATGTTTCCTCCATCACAGTGTATCAGGAAGGATGAGGGAGGAATATTTAATTTCAAAGTTGGGAGAATCACATTTTAATAACAGCCCAATATTTTTAGATGCTGCCTATATTCCAAAGCTTTCTCATTGCTTTTCCAGTCCTCAAAAAAGCAATGTGTAGATTGCTTGTACTTTGTCATATCAGGTACGTCACATGACAGTGCTTTTTCTTACCAGTGTCTACCATATCTGGTGTCCACAAATTTTGATAAACAGAGTCACAAGGTCAAAGAGAAAATGTTTTCCAGTCTCATCCTCCTGGGATTGCCCTCAGTTTCCTACCGAGGCAGCCAGTCCTGAGTGGTCAGATCCAGTAGAAAGGTGCTTATTAAAGTATACACCCCCCCCAAAAAATAAATAAAGTATACCCCACTCTCTGTACGTGCTCTCCCCTTTGGAGCATTTTCTGATTCCCAGGAGGCTGGGAAGCTGGTTGGTAAGGGCTGCTAAGAGGCAAAGAGGCAGGTAGTGCTTTAGGCTGCCTTATGGGGCTAGAGAGATAAGACATTCTGGGTGAAGGGCTGCCAAAGCTATCAGAACTGAAGGGCCGGCATCCCAGAGGCAAGGAGGCAGCCTAATGCACCCTGCCCCACATCTGGTTTTCCCCTGGAGGTATTTGTTGACTAGGCCAGGCTGGTCGGCATGCTCACAAGTCAAGCCCTAAGCAGCTGAATAGCAGACTGGGATTTGGGTAGTTTTGCTTTGCTGAGAAGAAGAAAATTGGAATTCAGAGCCCACCAAGGAAGAGGCTCCCTAGGAAACATTTTGAAATTCTCATTGCCACTTCCAGAAGGTCAAACCTAGGAGACTCTGTTTTCTGGTCCTTCAGAAACTGCAGCCCGGCTTCGAGTCAGCTTGATGGAATGCAGGGCCCTTCCGCAGCCTGCTGAGGATGGTGGGGGAGTGGTGGTGCCTTGGGAGAGAGTGCCATGAGAACTCAGGAGCTGGTGGCTTTCTGTTCCTTGACCCACATATATCCACTTTGTGAGCATCCCTCAAGTTTGGACACTCCTGATGTGTATGCTTCTCTCTAGGCCTGTTGTTTGTCGTTGTTGTTCGATCGCTAAGCCTTGTTTGACTCTGTGACCTCATGAACGCCAGGCTTCCCTGTCCTTTGCCATCTCCTGGAGTTTGCTTAAACTCATGTCCATCGAGTCGATGATGCCATCCAACCATCTCATCCTCTGTCATCCCCTTCTTTTGCCTTTAATCTTTCCCAGCATCAGGGTCTTTTCCAATGAGTTGGTTCTTCATGTTAGGTGGCCAAAGTATTGGAGTTTCAGCTTCAGTATCAGTCCTTCCAGTGAGTATTCAGGGTTGATTTCCTTTAGGATTGACTGGTTTGATTTCCTTGCAGTCCCTTGGCACCACGATTTGAATGCATCAGTTCATCGGTGCTCAGCCTTCTTTCTTTATGGTCCAACTCTCACATATGTATAAGACTTCTGGAAAAACTGTAGCTTTGACTATATGGACCTTTGTAGGCCTGTGATATGCTGCTATTTGAGGTTTCCACCTGAAATCTTGTAAGAGAAGAATGGAGGACTCCTGATAGATTTCTCTTTGAAACTGCCTTCATGCTTTTCCAGCCAGCCAGCTCTTTGTAGAAAAGGAAAAGCAAACATCAAGGTTTACCGTTCTTTAGAACTCAGACTGAGTGCTGGTTCCTTTTGAACTCTCAAGGATATGAATGTAGAATTGTCTGGCTAAGACCTCCAGCATGTCCTTAGTCTGGGTTTTTCTTTCCTTCAAGTATACAGTAGGAGTTGTTTTGAATGACTTGATGGGGTTCTAATGCATTGCTAACAAACTGTCAAATGGGGTGGGAGGATCAATCTTTGTTTTTTTGGTGCATGGAAAGTTCTTATCTGAACTAGGAAATAAAGCCCACATTTCTTGGGCTGACACAAAGAAAGAAAGATTTGCTGGCATGCCTCTTTTGAGGCATGAAGAAAGGAGTGCCACAGCCCTGACTGGAAAAAATAACCTTCTTTCAAAGAAAAGTACCCTTAGTTGATAGTCTCTGAAGCCCTTTTTGTGCACAAGAAAGGCAGGAGGAATTTCTGTAGGGGATTTGATACGATTTCTGTAGCGAAGTGGAAAACACAGAGACACACACGGAGAGGAGGCAGAGATGGCCAAGGTGACCATTTCAGACCTGCCTGGCACATCTCATTCCTTGCTTGCTGTGTTTGCTAATCTTTTTTTTTTTTTTTTTTTAAAAGAAAGAAGATTCTGTTCCGCTCTCTTCTGGTTACACACTGTCATTCTTGTTTATGTTCAGAAACAAATTAGAAAGATCCCAACCAGGGATTGAGCCCTGGCCTTGGCAGTGAAGCGCCAAATCCTAACCCCTGGCCTGTCAGGGAATTCTGTCTGCAGTAGTTTTTAGATTGTAACAGGTAGTTCTGTCTCGTTAATATGAAAAGTGCCACTTATGCTGAAATTTGTCGGCCATTGTCTTCGCTCACTTACCCAGTTTCTGAAGGTTTTTCTGAAGTTTTTCCATTGGCATAAAATTTTATCTGGAGTTTTTCTGTAGTCTTGTGCATTTCACTATTTACTTCATTGCCAGCATTTGTAACAAATGTGAATGGCATCGGTAGACATACCCGGAGGACCCCATTATGATGCCTTTTTCATCCTTTCTTTACCCTTAGACTTCTCTGCTTATATAGAAATATCCCCAATCCATAACTGCTTAGTTAAAAGCCCCTCTTTTATTTGGAACCTAGTCAAAGGTTTGTTGTTATAATTTTAAAAATTTCTTTTATAAAAAGAAAACAATTTCAAGAAAAGGTTTTATGAAAGCCTGGTTCCCCGATTATTTTCTTTCTTGGAAACATTTTAGTTTTTTAGGCATATTTCCCTTCCCTGAAACTGTGCTTATTTTATTAATATTTCCTTGTGGAGTTAAACAATGATATTTAGTCTACTTCCCTGCCCTCACTTACAGGTTTCCAGGAGCTCTTGAGCTGGGGTCAGAGTGGTCCCATGGAACTGGGCTCTGACAGACGGAGGGACCTCAGGCTGACCAGACCCAGAACCGTGGTCCAGTTGGCACTCCGTCTGTGGTCACTCTGTCTTTTGTGATCTGTAGGCCGGTCTGGCCGAGGCGAAGCCTGAATAAACAGTGTCTGCTGGGCGTGGGGCACCTTGCCAGGCAAGGCGAGAATGTTGCTGATAGTTTTTACTTCTCATTTTCATTTTTTCTCAGTGGAAATAGTAATTTGTTGTGAATTTTTAAAAGTGAGAAACTATGTGATGGAGTATTTGGCCTTCCCCCTTATAGCAAGAATGGGGAGTTTGTGTTGAAATCGGTATAATTCTGTTATGTGTCCATCGTTACTTCCTCTACTGATTCCTGTTCACCATTTAGAACCAAGTTCAGCTTTTTGAACTGATAAGAAAAAGAACCCGCTTTCTTCCAGATATCAATGAAATGTAAAATCTCAACTTCGCACTACAAATGAGTAAACATCATAGAAGCTTTCACCCCCAATTATAATGAATTTATTTATTAAAATATAGTTGATTTACAGTGTTGTATTAGTTTTTGGTATGTAGCAAAGTGATTCAACTATGTGTATGTATATATTTGTATACATTTTCATAATCTTTTCCATTATAGATTATTAAAGACTATTGGATACAGTTCGCTGTGCTATGCAGTAGGACCTTGCTGTTATCCATCCTGCATATTGCTAGTTTGTGTCTGCTCTCCCAAGCTCCCAGTCCGTCTCTCCCTGGCCCCACCGTAACCACAGGTCTGTTCTCTGTGTCTGTGAGTCTGTTTCTCTTCTATAGACATGTTCATTTGTGTCATAATTTAGATTCCCCATGAAAGTGATGTCATAGCATATTTGTCTTTCTCTGTCCGACCTCACTTAGCTTTCAGGCCCATCTACGTTGCTGCAAATAGCATCGTTTTGTTCTCTTTTATGACTGAGTCGTATTCCGTTATGCATATATGTCCCATGTCGTCTTCACCTGCCAGACTGAACGTCTGATCCTGTGGCTTGCACGTTTACTGCAGCACCTCAGTCACGCGGCGATGGTCAGGTGTGCAGAGCAGAGCACTTGCTGTGACAATGTCCTGTTGTGTCTTCTGAATTGTGAGGTTGAACAGCTTTCTTGGGTGTCATGACATTAAATCAGCCGAACGGACTGATGAGTGTCACTCCTGAGGCCGGTGCTGGCACACGGCGGCCCGGCCCATCCTGAGCTTGGCCAGGGTGCGCTGTCTTCCCTCGGCTGCACCAGGGTCACGCGCCAGAGGGCTGGCCGGATGGAAGCTGCGCTAAGACAGAAGTTGTCCTAGTTGAGTGGTTCCCAAACTGCCCTCTCCCCAGACAGGAGTGTTCTAGAGCTGGGCCAGTGTGTTTTCTCCATTTAAGTAAAAACAATGGAAAGAATTTTCTTAATTTTGTCTTGTCCCATGAAATTTCATTAACTGTTTATTGCTATTACTGCCAATCAACTTAGCACTGGGAGGTGACAAATGAACAAGGAGCAAAAAAAGTTAGTGGAAGATGCGGGAATACCTGCTGCTGCTGCTGCTAAGTCACTTCAGTCGTGTCTGACTCGGTGTGACCCCATAGACGGCAGCCCACCAGGCTCCCCCGTCCCTGGGATTCTCCAGGAAAGAACACTGGAGTGGGTTGCCATTTCCTTCTCCAATGCATAAAAGTGAAAAGTGAAAGTGAGCGACTGCTCAAGTCTTGTCCGACTCTTCGCGACCCCATGGACAGAGGAGCCTGGTAGGCTCCAGTCCATGGGATTTTCCAGGCAAGAGTACTGGAGTGGGGTGCCATTGCCTTCTCCGGCGGGAATACCTAGTCTTGCTTAATTGGATAGTTTAAAGAACTGTAAAATAAGATTGGATGTGATATTTATATGACTCATATAATGGAGCCATTTATGCTGGAATCTTAACACAGGGCAAGTGATCTTAGTTTGTGGACTGAGAAGCAGGGTGGAGTGGGAGCCTCCACCTGGGTTCAGAAGCAGGTACCTGGACTTGTATCACAGGTCTGCCACATACGGACTCCTCCCAGCTCTGTGACTCTGGGCAGGTCACCTAACCCCTCTCTTTCTCAGTCCCTCACCTATAAAGTAGAGATAATAATGTACCAACTTCATGGTTATTGTGAAAACTAAATGAATCAACACATGCAGAATACTTAGAATATGCCTGGTGCATAGTGCTATACAGTGTGACGGAATGTTGTTTTGTGACGTTAGATGTAAATATTTCATGGTGCTCAGCAGAGAACACTGTGGTCCTGTATTGTGAACATATCTGAGAACCATGGGTTTGGGGTTTCTCTCCTAGTTCTGAAATCCTATTATTCTGTGTCACAGAATTAGATTCCCCATTATCTTTCTTTTCCTTTTTTACCACTTAGTGCTTTAATGAAAGTGGTTTTTTTCCCCTCCCCTCTGTACCTAGTGTGAAATCACTCTTTTCCTTTTCCAAGTGGGATCTAATCTTAAATATGACTTCAAAGGGTTCCCTTCCTGTTTGTTGACACAAAGGTGGTTTTGTGTTGTGTGCATTAGTTAACCCTTATCTGCTACTACACGCCTAATATCCTTCAGCTTTTTATCCTATAGATGAGGACACTGAAGCTCAGAGAGAGTAAACAAACTGTCAAAAGCTACAAGTGGCAGATCCATGACTTGACGTCAGGCTGTCTGATTCCGAAGCCTGCTCTAATGTCACTACAGCAAATTGAAGTTGCCGTTCCAATGGCTGTGATCCTGTTCCAGTGTAACTAACCTAAAGCAAATTCTGGCCCCAAATATCCATATAGGTTTTCCTCAAGGATGCTCTTTTGATGCTATCCCTGCTTATTCAGAGAAAGCTGAAATGTTCAACAAGCAGGGAGTTCTCTGGTGGTTCCTTGGTCAAGAATCCACCTGCCAATGCAGGGGATACGGGTTTGATCCCTGGTCCCTGGTCAGGGCAGCTAAAGCCTGTGATCCACAGCTACTGAAGCCTGCATGCCCTGGAGCCCATGCTCCAAAACAAGAGAAGCCACTGCTATGAGAAGCCCAAGCACCACAGCTAGAGAGCAGCCCCTGCTCTCTGAACTAGAGAAAACCGCGCACAGGAATGAAGATCCAAAATTTAAAAGAAAAAGTTTTAAGCAAACAAAAATAAGCAATTGTTTGTGCACCAGGCCAGACAGCCTCTGGGCCCAGCCACCTTCTGTCTGCCCCAGGGGATCTTTCCTGTCCTGCACACTCTGCCCTAGCCGCGAGGAGAGGCAGCTGGCGGGCCCCCTTGGTGTCTGCTCCCCCTGCCTTCTCGTGCTTCTTTAACGTTTCCCAACCGCTGGCTGCTGAGTGTCTGGACTGTGGTGCTGGTGGCACCAGGTGCTCAGGGAGAAGACAGCAGCCCCCACTGTGGGGCTGGACCCCTCCTGTTCTGTCCCCGGACTGCACCCACTGCTCCCTCCCCAGATTGCGAAGCCACCTCCTCCATTGCTTTCCACAGTTTTTATATCCATTTTGCAAGTGTGTCAGCCTCCCTCTAACTTCTCTCCATGACTCATGTCTCGTGTTAAAATTCAGGGAAAGGGTTAGCAGTTTCTGCTGGTTACTTAGTAATGAGCCAGAGAAGTCAGTTCGCATGCCTACAGCCAGAGAAGTCGGTTCGCATGCCTACCGTCTAGAATGCAGCACACTTCTCCGTGTAAAGAATGATGTGTCTGGAGGGAGTCATGCCACCCCAGCACAGAAACCTCTGCTGCAGCCTCAGTGTTTCTGAGGCTCAGTAATTTGCCTGTCTACCTTTGAAGGTGGGTCTGGGCCTCTTCTTCCACCTCTTCCTGCAGGTCATGAATCAGGAGTGTCTTCGATTCCATGTCCTACGTGGTTCTGGAGAACTGGCTTCTTTCAGCCCAGAAAGGCCAGTGCTGGTGGGAAACAGGCTGGTGGGTGGTAGGGGGTGAGCAGCACCTGGGAAACAGGGGAGCTATGAGGAGGGGAGATGAGGTGGAGGCTGGACCCCTGGGCCACTCCATCTGGCTCAAGGCTGCTTACCAGTGAACCGACTGGAAAGGCAGGCGTTTCTCTGGCCTTCCTCATCCCCCTTACCGTTCCTCAGTGTCACTCTTAACCATGCAGGTGTCCCAGGTGGGTTGGGAAGCCAGCTGCCCTTCCGTCCCACTAGACTGTGAGCTCCAAGGGAGCAGAGTTCTTGCTCACCTTTAATGCTCGATGTTCACAAAGCATGAAAAAAAATTACTACTAGTTTTTGAATATTCATCATCGTGCTCTGTGATCCCAAATGCTGTCATGTTGTATTGAATCGAAGATGTTGCTGGTAAGAAACACAATTATTTTATGTATCATTACGAAAAGAACAAGCCTTGCCACCTAAACTCTGATACAAGGGCTTTCTGCTACTTAGAATTTTTATTGTATACTTGTTGAAACAGCTCTTTTAGATTCATTTGGGCATGGATTGGTATCATTCATGCACATATGTGGAGGGGAAAATATAAGTAAAATGTTTAACATACTCCTAAATATCGTCACTTTCAGAATCTGACTCGAGAACTACTTTTGGCTCAGAGTCTTACTGTCTCTTTGTCACCAAGAGTGTTGGTGACACAGCGTTTCTGCTGTCACCAGGAATCTCCTGCAAGCAGCTCCTACCCATTCTGGGAGTTGTGATCCTGGTGTGTTTTCACTCAGCCTGTGGCAGGCCTGTGTTTCCACGTGTCTCAGTAATAACTTCGCACAATGCAGCATCGTTCATGCTGCCCTGTCTCATACCCACGTACCATAGATTTGGTGGGCAAGGTCATTTTTCCAGTGATGGATGTTTGCGTCCCTAATCAAATTTATGCCCAGCTGCTGTTCATATGCCTCTTGGATTAATGCCAAATTATAGTGTCATCTTTTTGAAGACATTTAAAGTGGCAGCTCCACTCAGGGTGTCTAGTGCTGACAGTACACTGACTCAGTGAAGCGAGGGCAGAACTAATGAAGGGCAGCGAGCAAGGTCACACTCGAGCCGGCAGTGTGTCCACATCCTTCCCGCCATCTGGATGGTAGTTACTACAGAACCCAGTGTGGTGGAGTCAACCCTCGCTCAGCAACGTGAGCAAAAGTGAAAAAAAAGTACGTTAAAGACTTGATGGAACTCTTACAGCAACCGTGCCAGGCAGATGATTTGGATTTTCCAATGAGGAGACATACTCAGTCTGTGGCTTACTATTGTCATACCCTGGTAAACACGTAGTAGATTTGGGTGCATAGAACCCAGATTTGTCCAATTCTAAGGCTCATACTTTCAATTATATTGTTACACTCTTTATGCATATGTGTGTATGTTCAGTTGTGTCTGACTCTTTGTGACCCCATGGATTGTAGCCACCAGGCTCTTTTGTCCATGGGATTTCCCAGGCAAGAATACTGGAGTAGGTTGCCATTTCCTCCTCCAGGGGATCTTCCCGACCCAGGGATTGAACCCACACCTCTTACGTCTCCTGCATTGGCAGATGGATTCTTTACCACCAGTACCTATGATGTATATTAATATATATGACCTAGAATAGTCCCTGGCACATACTAATTTAATACATTTATTAATAAATTTAATAAATATTTGTTGAATAACCAACCCAGGGATCGAACCCAGGTCTCCCACATTGCAGGTGGATTCTTTACCAGCTGAGCCACAAGGGAAGCCCAGGAATACTGGAGTGGGTAGCCTATCCCTTCTCCAGCAGATCTTCCCGACCCAGGAATCTAATGAGGGTCTCCTGCACTGCAGGTGGATTCTTTGCCAGTGGGCTTTCAGGGAAGCCCATAAAATCATTAGAGTCCAAAAGACTTCCGTACATCTGTGTCCCTTTTGCTGTCTCGCATATAGGGTCATTGTTACCATCTTTCTAAATTCCATATATATGTGTTAATATGCTGTATTGGTGTTTTTCTGACTTACTTCACTCTGTATAATAGGCTCCAGTTTCATCCACCTCATTAGAACTGATTCAAATGTATTCTTTTTAATAGCTGAATAATATTCCATTGTGTATATGTACCAAGGCTTTCTTATCCATTTGTCTGCTGATGGACATCTAGGTTGCTTCCATGTCCTGGCTATTATAAACAGTACCGCAATGAACATTGGGGTACACGTGTCTCTTTTAATTCTGGTTTCCTCGGTATGTATGCCCAGCAGTGGGATTGCTGGGTCATAAGGCAGTTCTATTTCCAGTTTTTTAAGGAATCTCCACACTGTTCTCCATAGTGGCTGTACTAGTTCACATTCCCACCAACGGTGTAAGAGGGTTCCCTTTTCTCCACACCCTCTCCAGCATTTATTGTTTGCAGACTTTTGGATCGCAGCCATTCTGACCGGTGTGAGATGGTACCTCACTGTGGTTTTGATTTGCATTTCTCTGATAATGAGTGATGTTGAGCATCTTTTCATGTGTTTGTTAGCCATCTGTATGTCTTCTTTGGAGAAATGTCTGTTTAGTTCTTTGGCCCATTTTTTGAGAATAGCATTGAAACATGTATATTATCATATGTGAAACAGATCACCAGTCCAGGTTCAATGCATGAGACAGGGTGCTCAGGGCTGGTGCACTGGGATAACCCTGAGTGATGGGATGGGGAGTGAGGTGGGAGGGGGGTTCAGGATGGGGAACACATGTACACCCATGGCTGATTCATGTCAGTATATGGCAAAAACCACTACAATATTGTAAAGTAATTAGCCTCCATTTAAAATAAATAAATTAAAAAAAATAAAATTTACCACCTTACAAAAAGTCATTAGAGAGAATAGAAATGCTTCTTTTCCTGGAAATGAAGTCTCTGACATTTTGGACAGTGGGTGAAAGAAAGAAAGAGCGATGGGTGGCCATTCTCTAGACGAGCTATAGTTTATGGCTCTCAGGTTCTTTGAGGTTGAGAAGAGGAGCAGAGAACTCTGTTCCCAGCTCACAGAGTCTGTCAGCACCCACCTGTTGGACAGCGCTAAGGTACTTCCTGGAATCCTTCCTGCCCCTGACCCATTGCCTATAAATCAAGATCAACAGAGCTCTATAAACTGTGCCGTGAAATAAAAATAAAGGAAATCAAATATGACAAGCCTTGCTATGAAGAATGTCCAGGTACAGGGCAGTTGTTATTGGACAATTTGCGAAGTTAAAAAAATATAAAATGTTTTGAAAATTCTGAAGCTCTTACGGTTCATCAGGAAAATGTGAAAATTGGCATATTTGAGCACCACCATGTGCTAGATCTATGCCTGGGAGTTTTACACATGTCATGTAACCCTCACAGTAACACCAAGAGATCATTATCGTCTCCATTTTACATAGGATGATATCGAGGCTCCAAGAGCATACGTGATTTGGCCAAGGGATGTAACTGCTGAGCAGCTGAACTAGTGGGGAAGCCCGGGTGCTCAACTCAGAGTCTGTGGATTTTCTACTGTTCTCTGCTGCTTCCCATCTAAGCTTAAGGCCAGAAATCCCTGTATACTCTGGTTTTACAGTTGACAGTGCTGATGCTAGAGAATTTCAAGTGACTTACTTAGGAGCAGACTCACACCTAGAATTCAGTTTTCTTGAACAGTTTATTAAACAACAAATAATTGAAGAATATCACACAGTTTTAAACAGTTCAGTAGTTACAGAAACCCCATAGGTCTTGTAAGTATATCTTAAAGAACAAGAACTGGGTATTCTGTATTGGTGCTTTAGATTCCAGACATTTTTTGAATGAAAGAGTTCACCATCTTGGGCTTCTTTATGTGCTAACAGTATTTTAAAATGAGTGAGTGAGTGAGTGAAAATCGCTTAGTTGTGTCTGATTCTTTGCGACCCCATGAGCTATACAGTCCATGGAATTCTCCAGGTTAGAATTCTGGAGTGGATAGCCTTTCCCTTCTCCAGGCAATCTTCCCAATCCAGGGATCGAACCCAGGTTTCCCACATTGCAGGTGGAACCTTTACCAGTTGAGCCACAAGGGAAAATGATTGGGAAGTACCATTTGGGGCAGTATTTCACATCTGTAGTACTAAACTTTAGTAGCAGGCTTTCCTATGTGTCAGTGAACTGTTCTGTTATTTTACCCCATCTGCTAAGTATTATTTCCTTTTTTCTCCCCCGTTATCCTTGCTGTATGTAGTTTCCGGTGTTTTATGTCATTGTTACATCTACTTCTTTATAAGAAGTAAGACGTAAGATTGAAGAAAGATATTTTAGTCTGGAGTAAATTTTCTATCCCTTCCCTTCTCTGCTTTCTTGTTCCTGTTCATCCTTCTACTTTCATCTTCTCTAAGAAGTCATCCGTGGATACCCACTTAGGAATCAGGTGTCTTCTTCTTTTTCCCCCTGGCAACCAATCCGTGCACATGATCAAGGACCTGCCACACGCCAGATCTAGAGCGACTCACATTCCTTGACATGAAGGAACTCAGCGTTGAGATGGGGAGGCACACAGTTAGACAGAAAGATGCAATATGATTGAATGCCTTATTTTAAAGCTACTTGGTGAGAGTTTTTCATCGGGCAGGCATTGTGTGAAGTGAGCATCTTATGTGCATTATCTCCCATTCTCGTAATAACCTTATGATCCTGATTGTAAGGAGAAGGAGAGTGATTTAGAGCACATCCATGTTCTGCCTAATATCACTGAAGTCACAGAATTGCTGCCGAAATCTGGGTCCAGAGCCCACGCTTGTAGCCACCCTGCCTCCTGTGCAGGTCAGAGCACTTCCCTGTGTGTCCCCAGGCCCTCATGTGCCAGGCACGGGGAGAGGACAGCCCCAGTGCTGGAGTTAGAAAGTAACAGTTACTTAATAGTCACACGGCCACTTTAACTGACTGCATAGCATCCTTCAGTTAGGAATTCAAAATACAAGAATTCAAGACATAACACGCATGTCCAAACTTACTCATCACAAACATTGAAAATAACCATTTATCAACATAACATTAAATACATTATGATATGTTCATACAATGAAATGATAAAGCTATAGTAAAGAAGGAACAAATGCTATAGGGATCTGGAACAATGTAAAAGGGATGATATTATATGGAATAAATAAGGTTTAAAAGAGATACTGCTTTGTACAGAATCGATACTATGATGCCATTTGTGGTTTGGAGAAGCAGAGAGTATTTATATTTTTGCTTATATACAATATAAATTGCTTGTATAACATATCTTTGGAAGAATAGATAAGAAATTGATACAATGAATTGGTTCTGAAGACTGGTAAGGGATTCTAGGTAGCAAGATTGTCCACGTACAGCTTGTTGTTGCTTTTGAATTTTGAGCCAACTGGATTTGCCACCTATTGAAAGTATGTAACTAAAAATAAAAGAAATAACAGGCAGCTTGCTAGAAATGAAAACAAATAAGAAAGGCACTCTGGGCTGGTGTGTTTTCTGAGTATGGAAGTTAAGCCTGCCTCCATCCTCGCTCCATCCCAGTGTGTGCTTGGTTGTTTGTGCAATTGATCAACTAGGTTGAAAAAATAAAATCTCCAATTCCTGTATGGGGAAAGAATAGAATTTTTTTCTGTTGTATTAATTCCTGTTGAAAATAGGTATCCTGAGTCTAACCATGAAGAGACATCAGACGAACTCAATTTAAGGGACCTTCTGAAAAATAAATGGCCTGTGAGTTTGTAAAATGTCAAGGTCATGGAGAACTAGGAAAGACTGGGTTCTGTTCCTGGTCGGAGGGAACTGACAGGACATGTTGGCAGCGACATGCCGTGCGTGAGGCCGGAGTGGACCCTTGGCCAGAAAAAGAGGGCTTTCCTTCTCTGCAAAGGACGGTAATCAGACAATTGGCAAAAGCTGAATGTGGTCTGTAAGTTAGATAATAGCACTGTTAATATGCTGATTTTGATAGAAGTACTGTGGTTCTGTGAGAAAATATCCTTCTTTTAGGAAATAGGCACTGAAGAATTTAGTAGCAAAGGAGGTTTTTGCCTGCAACTTACTCTCAAATAGTTTAAGTTAAAAAAAGAAGATGAAAAAGAGAAAGAGGGGATGAAAGAGATGGAGAGAGAATAATAAAACAAACATGGTAAAATGTTAATATTTGGGGGAACAGTGAAGAAATACAAATTATTTGTACTGTTTTTGCTGCTTTTCCATCAGAAATTATTAAAAAAAAATTTAAACATTTCCAGTGTGGAACATTTTCTGATTTTGTAATATGGGGCCTCTTGTACAGATTTTATCTACTTTTGTACAATTTTGTGATTATCTTCCTGTAGCTCTTTATATTATCGGTGACATTCCTCTGAGTTTCTTAATATTTTTGTTCCTTTTAAAAAATATATAACAACTTTGTTGAAGTTTAATTCATATACTGTACAACTCACCCTCACTATCTTTTTAATGTATGCTTAAATAGTACGACTATATAAGGAAGATATGCTTGACAAAAAGACAACATTGTAGGTGTAATTTACACATGATAAAATTCACCTCTTTTAACTGAATAGGTTGATGGCTTTTGACATGTGATCTCCCCATGTATCTACCACCCCAGTCTAGATACAAGATAGAGAACATTACAGCCCCTTTGCTTGCAGTCACCTGCTGTTGACGGGGGCATTGTTTGCAGGATCCTCTGGAGGGTGCAGGGCGAGTGTGTGTGGTGCGGCGGCTTCTGTTGGGGTGAGGATGCTGGTGATGCAGCTGAGCCCCTCCCTGGCTCCCGAGAGGATCCCAGGTGGTTCGGATGTGGCCATTCTGTATCCCAGACACCCCGACGCTGTGTGTCCCAGTTTCTTTTCTTCTGCGGGCCTTATTCCGGTTCAGAGGCTGGAGCATGCGTAGCTTCAGAATGTTTCTCAGGGTATTTCACAGTGGAGAAAGTTCTGGCAGGGTTCTGGGCAGTGGTCCTTCTCATCTTTAGTTGAGTGGTGTTCTGAGCAGCTTGGCCTTGCCTGTCTATGATGCCACTTACTGGGCCAGCGGAAGGAGGTGTATCAGGTCCGGCTGCCCTGTTAAACAGCAGATCTCACATGACCTTTAAACCATCAGTGTTTTATCATCATCAAAAGGGAAGATTGATTACAACATCTGTTTTGGAAAATAGTCATATTTCAAGATATAGGTTTTGTGCCCATTGATGTTTAGTGAGGCTTTGATTTGCTAGCTCATCACTCCTGTATTGACTCCACAAGAAACAAAGTTGGTATCTGTATTCACCAAACTGTGGCCCAGAAAATTTGGCTCCCTCCACCTGCCATTTTCCCTTATTTTTTAACTTTTATTATGCTGCTTTTCATTTTGAGTTCGTGGTATAGGAAGTCAGTGTCTTGACAGGTGTGCAAACAGGGACGAGCTTACTGACACCAGTAAGATTTGGTGTCAGCCCAGCACTTGACTGACTTTAGTACATTGGGGCCTTGTCATCCTCCTCCTGGGGAGAACTAGGGACCGCACTCAGGCTCCATCCACCTGACGTGGGCCCAGAGCAGAACATGCACGCAGTACATTGTGTCATTATTACATATAATTTCTCCATTTTCACCTTTTTTGCCCAGGTGTGTTATCTCTTACAAAGCTTTTTTTTAAAGTCTTGGGTCCTGTTCTCTTTTTCTCAGGCACGCTGCAGAGAGGCCTTCCTGTCCCTGACGAGCACGTGCGTGGGAGACAGATGACTGTCCTTCACCCTGCACAACTCTAGGTGCCCGGGCCGCTCTCCAGCTGGGAGGGGATGGATTCCAAAGATGAAAGCTCACACGTGTGGCCCCCGGCTGCAGAGCACGAGGAGAACGCTACACAGGTGAAAAGTGCTCTCCCAGCTGGGCACTGACCGCGGTGTTTTAGTTGGTAGAGTTTGCTGACAGCTAGAGAAATAGCAGCTCCTGTATAGTGATGTGGGGCAAGGAGGGAGCTGATGGGCGGACGTGGTACTCAAGGAATGGGCAGCACTTCGAATGCTCCATCTGCATGGGTTGCTGTGATTTCAAGAAGCTACGTACCACCCAGGGGCTTCTCTGCCTTTCCCCCAGCTTACTCTCATAATCCTCTTCATTGCTCCATTTTATTTCATGGTGAAAGCTTCAAACTGCAGGGTTTCTTTTATGTTATCCAGGAAAGGGTTTTGAGTTTTTGTGTGTAGTGAAGTACAAGGTATGTCTATAAAGTGAGTGGCTTTTCCTTTTCTTTTCAAATTCAGAATGTAAACTTCTCATTGAAAGTTGTCCCAGTGAATCAACAGCTCTGGAGGTTAGTCACTTATTCAGATATTGCTCTACTAACCAGCTACACAATCTTTTGACTGTCCTTAGCAAAAGTGAATCTCTGCATTTTTGGTATGGATTTGAATTTTGGTAAGAGTCAGCAGTCATAGGGAGCCACGTTTTATATGTGACCAAAGTATGAAACTTCATTTTAAAGCATTATAATGTATATGTAATTTCATTTTCATCAAATTACATAACCATAGTTGTTCAGTTGCTAAGTAATCAGAAAATTTATATTAAAGCCTCAAAATACACGTTTGACTTAAGTAGTATAACTAATATTACAGTACATAAAATCAGTCATCAGATGTGATTTAAAAGTCTGTGTCTGAATACTGAGAAAAAGCTACCAGAGAAGCTTCCAGCAGAATAGTTGAGAATGCTGTTTTGGTTCTATCTGGTTGCTACTTTCATGTAGCTATATGTTTGGGGGTACTTTGTTTATAAAGAAAAATGTAGTCCATTAATAAATAAGGTCCACATTTGTAGGTAACCAGACAGTAGACAGCAGAGCTCAGCACCCTCTGTTGCATCCCATCCTGGCAATATTTCTTCTCCCATCCAGGAATCCTGGTTTAGCCGAGTACTTGGTGATGAAGACCAAGTTGAAGAGTTTGGATAACTCTCAAGGAGAAAACTTTTTTTCCTTCTTAAGCACTGAGACTAGTTAAAGATTTTGATGTTAATGAACAAATCTAAACTTACAAAAGTGCAGCACTTAGAACTGCACAAATATTTCAGAAGCCCAATTCTTGTGCAAACTGTATCTTCATGGGCAGAGCAGATTTATGTAGAAGCTGGGGTAATAATCACTTAGTGCTAAAGTGGACATTTGTTTTATATACATGGTGCTCGACTGCATCTTGTCTCCAGTTTTCTTTCTGTGGGTTGAATTAGCTTATGTCATCTTTGGGATCTGTTCTCCACTGGAAAAAACTGAAATAAAAAATTATGTGTAAAGCCAAGACAGTGTAAGAGCAAAGACTCCAACCTAAGAGGGCCTGACTTCAATATTAGCACATAAATTATTTCTCTCCCAAATGCGTACTTTGACCATCTGCTTTGTACCTTCAGTATCAGACACTAGGCTGTGTGCCAACCTGCAGGAACTCAAACCTCCAAAGCTGACTGCTCAGAAAGCACTTTACAGAATCAGTTTCTGCTTTAGTTCCTCATAGACAGAAAATTATTTCCCCTGGTGACAACTGAAATAGTTATCCAAACCCCCTGAAAAGTACATTCTCAGAATTTTTTGTGTCCTTACCTACTTGGCAAAGAAGAGTTCTGTTACATTCACCAAGTCAGCAGACATTCACCCCTTGCCTACAGAACAGCCACAGAGGACAAAAGAATTTTATGAAAGCAAGTGACCTGGTTTTAATGTGTTTGCCAAAAGGCACTCTTCGTTAGAAAGTAGAATTTTTATGACATGTTGAAAGCAACTGACTTTTGAGTCTTGACATACTTTTCCACCTTACAGAATAATCTGTGTTTTGTAGTTTGATAGTATTGTCCATCAGGAATCTTCTGTCACATTTCTTCTCAGCACGCCTCAAAAGAGAGACCCGCAGTTGATATTTGAGGCAAAGGGGTGTTTAAATTGGTTGCTTAACATTAAGTAAAAATCAGTGAGAAGGTCCCTGGATCCCTCTGCCAAGCCACTAACTCAGCACAGATGATCCATTTGTTCACTGTGTTCTCCTTTCATGGGGATCTTTTAGAAATGCAAGTGTGTGGTGTTCTCGGTCAGTTGCCCGTCTTTGTGCTACAGGGTGGGTTCCACAAGGATGATCGCTTCGTACTTGCTGTTTTTTTTGCCCCAGGTGCATTTTGTTCCAGACGCTGGAACTGTGGCCCAGATCGTCTACACCGATGACCAGGTCCGTCCGCCCCAGCAGGTGGTGTACACGGCAGATGGTGCCTCCTACGCCTCCGTGGATGGTCCTCAGCACACACTGGTCTACATCCATCCCGTGGAAGCTGCGCAGGCACGTTGGGACCATGGTTGATGGCTTGTTTGTTAATCTGTTAATTCATCCCTTAGGTTTACGCTCTGCCAGTCACTGTGCTGCTGGCAGGTGATGCCGGAAATATGCAGATAAGATGTGTGCTCTCAAGGAGCTTATAACCATCTCGGCAGAGGAAGATGTGGTTTACTTATTTAAAAAACTGTAAGGAGTTAGAGCACTAACCTGGAATGAGGTCTTTCCCCCACTGACTATTGATATCTATCGATTATTATTATAAATAAGATTATCAGCCTGTTACTTTTCCTAAGTATCAAGAACCAGGCCAAACATGGCATTTATTTCTGTGTAACTTAATCAAGATGAATCTCAGTGGAAACATGCATGTTATTTCAGTTAAACGTGTAAGTGAGGGATCCCACTAGCTTGTTAACTGCTATTTACTAATAACTTGTTGACTTTTAGGACTGTATAGAAGTGAGGGTAAAAGCTGTACAATTATAACTGCTTTCATTTTTTTTGCCAGTGACTCTCAGTGTTGGTTTCCAAATGCATAACAGGAATATCCCCTAATATATAAATGTTACTTTGTATTTTTAGCACTTTATAATGTACATAGCACTTTAAAATATATTAGAAATCAGTTCCATTGTTTTTTGTTAAAAAAAATTTTTTTTTAACATGGACCATTTTTAAAGTCTTCATTGAATTTGTTACAATATTGCTTCTGTTCTTATGCTTTTGGTTTTTTGGCTGAGAGGCATGTGGGATCTTAGCTCCCCAACCAGAGTTGAACCTGTACCCCTGGATTAGAAGGTAAAGTCTTAACCATTGGCCCTCCAGGGAAGTCCCCAGTTCCATAGTTTTTGTAGTAGGATCCTGGTAATAAAAATTTGCCCTCATGCAATGTTTAATCAGGAGACCCAAAGTACTCCCAAGAAGAAATGAGACCCACCTAATAAATGCCTTTCAAATCTATATAAAGGTAAAATTGCCTGATAGTCAGATGTTACTTTTGGAATAGCCCTTCTCAGTTTTAGTCCCCCAGCTGTACTGAAATAAGAAGACGTAGATTATGTAAAGAATGTCCTGTGCTCAACTTTTAAATCATTACTATGTTACTAAATGTCTGAGTTATGATAGTTTTTAAACGTCAAATATAAGAAATCTGAAGCTCGCTAAAATTCTCTTTTACAGTTCTCTGGAGTCAGCACTTAACCATGGTTCCTATGACCATAAATTTGCTAAAGCCTTAGGCAAATTAGAGTCATTTAAAAGTTTTAGAGGAAAGAATACTTTTTTGGATTGGAGATTTCTTGTGGTGTCCTGGCTAAAATAATTTTGAAGGTTTTCCTTCTTTAGTTATCATGACTATCAGCCAAATAATGTTTATAATAAGAACTTTGAAAATTATGATCTTACTGGCTTTATCCAAAAAAGAGTCTGTGGAACATTAAATGCAATTTATTTATTTATTTTCTATATCTGCTGAGTGTGCATTTATATTGGGAAGAGTTGTAATCCTTGGGTATACAGTATTCTTCTCTTTGTCAGTGTATCTCCAACCATTTTCATTTAATTGCAAGTCTACCCCTGAGACAGAGTGGTACGTGAGAATGCATGCCCCCTTGTTCATGGAATGCCTTTTTAATTAACCGTGACATTCAATCTCAGGAGAGGCTTTGCTTTAGAGTAAAATCACGAAGTGTGCAGTATGTTGGCCAATGAAGAGGGTTAGCTTTTACAATCTCTTTGAAGACATATAAATGAAAGGCTTTAGCAAAATATAGGATTACTGTCTTTATCTTCTTTATTAATGAAAGATTATTACTAGCTATTTGAGAGTAACTCTCTCAGGAATTGGTGCTTAGCAGTAGGATAATTTTTCCTGCATAGACAAGCTGTCTGAAGATCTATTGATAAGCTTTTTTTGTTGTTGTTGTTTGTTTAGACGCTGTTTACAGACCCAGGCCAAGTAGCTTATGTCCAACAGGATGCTACAGCTCAGCAGGTAATGAGTTGCTTTTCTGCCTTCTTGTTGTTTCTGGATAATATTATGAAGTTACCCTTTCCTGGAATACCCCCAACCTCTGCACTGTGCATTCTCTGAAAGTCTGTGTCTCATGTGTTTAGAATATTCTCGATGTCTGTTAATAAAGACAAAGCAGAATGCGACATTAACACATTCCAACCAGTATGTATTGAAATACTTTGGTAATACAAAAATGATTTGTCAGGGAAATTTAAGCATTAAATTAAAATAAGGATATTAATTGGGTATTGGTTCAAGTTCCAAAGAGTAATCCTGAGTTTCAAAAGTGTCTGTGGAAATTTGGAAACATTTTAGTACTTGTTCTTTTTTTTTTTTATGATTATTGATACATTTGATTTGTAATGTTGTGTTAGTTTCTGGTGTATAGCAAAGTGATTCAGTTATATCTACATTTATATTATATATATATTCTTTTTTAATGGTCTTTTCTTTATGGTTTATTACAGGATTCTGAATATAGTTCCGTATGCTATATAGTAGGACCTTGTCGTCTATCCATTTTTTATTTACACCTACCCCTTTTTCCCCTTTGGTAACTATAAGTCTGTTTTCTAAGTCTATGAATCTGCTTCTGTTTTGTAAATAAATTAATTTGTATCACATTTTAGATTCCACATATAAGTGATATCATATGATATTTGTCTTTTTCTGACTTAGTATGATGATCTATCTATTTTAAAATATTGGGGTAAAATTCCTGCTTAAATTGCCTATACCTTTAGTGGCAACTTTCTTCCTTTTAGTTTCTGAGAATTGAGATTCTTCTTGGTTTTCTTTAAAAACATTTCTTTTCTTTTACCTCTATTTCTAATATATCCTACTTGACTTTGAGGGACTTCTTCCTTATTTTTCTTCTGGTTGTGAAAGTGATAAAGAAGGTGCAAAAGCTTGATAATTGTCAGTCCTACCCTAAAAAGAATGTGACTCCAAATAGTTTTATTTTCACGATGGCTAGTATGACTGCTATTCAGCTGTACCACTGAGTGTCATGAGTGATTATTAAGTAAGCTTTCTCATCAGTGAGCACTTTTGCTTTTCAGATGTCTTAGTAGGTGATTTGGATACTTCCATTTTATTTTATTATTACATTTTTAAATCAGCGGGACACTGTTATTCTGTTTTGTCTTTGACTATGCTGTGTAGCACGTGAAATCTTAGTTCCTCTATGAGGGACTGGGCCTGTGGCACCTGCAGTCAAAGTGCAGAGTTTCAGTCACTGGACTGCCAGGGAAGTCCTTGGATAATTAATTACATTTTAAAATTTGAAAAGTGAACAGTAGTTGGGTTAATATTATTTATGGAATCTAGAGAAAACTAGGAGTCTTTGTCGTATCACTTACGGTTGAATTTATTCCTGATTATTGCTGCTGCTAAGTCGCTTCAGTCGTGTCCAACTCTGTGCGACCCCATAGATGGTAGCCCACCAGGCTTCCCCATCCCTGGGATTCTCCAGGCAAGAACACTGGAGTGGGTTACCATTTCCTTCTCCAATGCATGAAAGTGAGAAGTGAAAGTGAAGTCGCTCAGTCGTGTCTGACTCTTAGCGACCCCATGGACTACAGCCCACCAGGTTCCTCCATCCATGGGATTTTCCAGGCAAGAGTACTGGAGTGGGGTGCCATTGCCTTCTCCGATTCCTGATTGCTAGTGACCTACAATTTTGTGAGAGCTGTCAACTTGCATGAGAGTTTGTCTCAGCACATTGGGGCTGCTAGAACAAAACATCATACGTAGCATGTGTGCCTTTGTTCAGTCGCTCAGTCATGTCCAACTCTTTCGATCCCGTGGACTGAAGCCCATCAGGCTCCTCTGTCCATAGGATTTCCCAGTCATGAATACTGGAGTGGGTTGCCGTTCCCTTCCGGATCTCCTGTGTCTCTTGCATTGGCGGGCAGATTCTTTACTGCTGAGCTACCTGGGAAGCTCCTACCATGTACTGGGTGGATTATAAACAACAGAAATTTATTTCTCACAGTTCTGGAGTTTGCGAAGTCTAAGACCAAGGTGCCAATAGATTTGTTGTCTGGTGAGAACCCTCTTCTTATTCACAGATGGCTGACTTCTTGCTGTGCCCTCCATGGCAGACAGGGCGAGGCTGCCCTCTGGGGTCTTGTAGAAGGGCACTCTTCCCATTCATAGGGGCTCCATCCTCATGACCCAGTCACCTTTCAGAGGCCCCACCTCCTAACTTCCTCACGCTGGGGATTAGATTTGGACATATGTATAAATTTGGGGAGACATAAATATTTTGTGGCAGAGTTGCTATTTTATTTTAATAATTTTATACTAATTAAGTATATTCTTGATAAAGACAAATCATGTTCATTTCTGTGAATATTTATTGACTCTACCAAACAAGCAATGGCTAGATTTAATTCAATTTTACATCTGAAGAGGAAAAACAAAATGAAATGCCTTTGTATTTCTAGATAATTAATTCATTTACCAATTTTTAGAGTAATGATTTTTTTTTCATAAAAAGTTGAAGTAATGCAAAAAAGAAAGTACATAAAAACCCAAACAATGTTTCTGCCCAGAAACATCCTCATTAACTTACAGTTGGTAACTATTATTCTAGACTTCTTTGGACATAAAACAGACAAAGAAAAACAGGGGAAAACTGTGCCCAAATGCTATTATTAATCTAAATACTTTAAACTTAATTTACTCATGTTTTCCTAACCTGTCTTGATCTCTGGTCCCCTCAGGCTTCACCTCCTGCTGTGATGACCTGACTCAGCACACTGACCCTTCCCCTGCTTCTCTCCCCCACTGTTTGGGATTAGTTGTGTTATTATTTATAACTAATACATTTCTGTTCTATTCAGTAACCACAGCTATTTAGAATTTTTCTCTATTATCTCCTGGCATTTACTTTTGTAGAAATCTTGAGTCTAATTTTGATTATTTTCCTCATTCCTTCTCTATCTTAATGCCTGTTTGAGTCTTTCTTTATTCTTGAAGTTTTTCTTTGAAGTCTAGTGACTTCACCAGCACATGAATCAGAATTCCCTAGGACAGGGTGTGTCCTTTTGATAGATAGGTTAAGACTCTATTTTGGGAACATTTTCATCTATTAGATTTTTGAAGATCTTTTTAGTTTCATTTGATGTGTTCATTTTCCCAGGAATATCAATGTGAGTATATTGGTTTTACCTTCTGAACCTAACATTTCTCTGATCATTTTTATATCTATTCTTTTCCATTTTATTTATGTAATTTTTTTTTGTGTCCCTCATATTTCCTTATCGTGTTTTTAAGCTTTCTAATTAAATTATAACATATACATAGAAAAGTACCAAAAATTATAAGCAATAATGCAATGATATGAAGTAAGCATACTTTGTAACTAACACCCAGATTAAATAATAGAACATTGAAAAAGTGAAAGTGAAGTCACTCAGTTTTGTCCAACTCTTTGTGATCCCATGGACTGTAGCCTACCACACTCCTCCGTCCATGGGATTTTCCAGGCAAGAGTACTGGAGTGGGTTGCCATTTCCTTCTCCAGAGGATCTTCCCGACCCAGGGATCTCCTAAAGGCTTCCCAGCTGGTTCAGGGTAAAGAATCTGCCTGCCAGTGCAGGAGATGCAAGAGATGAAGGTTCAATACCTGGGTCAGGAAGATCTCCTGGAGGAGGAAATGGCAACTCACTCCAGTATTCTTGCCTGGAAATTTCCGTGAACAGAGGAATCTGGTAGGCTACAATCTGTGGGGTCAAAAAGAGTTGATACACACCCATAGACACTCACCCCATCTCCTAAAATCCATCCTTATGCTTCCTGCTAATCACTGCTCCTTCCCTTCTCTTCAAAGGTTACACACCTTAGCCTGGTTTTCCATGGGTTGAGCTTTATATAAATGGAATACCTTAGTATGGTTTCCTTTCTGTTTTGCTCTCCTGTGTGACATTGTGCCTGGGGGAGTCATGTAGTTCATGTCGTTTGGTGTGGCTGTGGTTATTTCTCCTTCTGTTTTTTTTTTTCTTTTTTTCTTTTTTTTTCTCCTTCTGTTTTTATAGCTGTATCGTGTTCGGTTTTATGAGTGTACCACAATTGATCCAGGAGTGTGATCCCACCTCTACTAAGTTCTTCAAGAGTTTCTTGTCTCTTTGCTTTCCCATGCTTCCCTGGTGGCTCAGCTGGTAAAGAATCTGCCCACAATGGGGGAGAACTGGGATCGATCCCTGGGCTGGGAAGATCCCCTGGAGAAGGGAAAGACTACCCGCTCCAGTATTCTGACCTGGAGAATTCCACGGGCTGTATAGTCCACGGGGTCACAAAGAGGTGGACACGACTGAGCGACTTTCACTTTCACAACAACTTTCACTTGCTTTTCCATACACATTGTAGAATCAGCCTGGAAGTTTCCACCAAAGTCCTATGGGAAACTTACTGGCATTTCATTGTACCTATGGGTCAGTTGTGAAAAATTGACATTTTATTTAATATTAAGTCTTCTAATCTATGAATATGTTCTATCCCTGAGTTTTATTTATCTATTTATTTTTAACATTTTTATAGAAATATAGTTGATTGGCAGTGTTGTGTGTCAGGTGTACAGCATGGTGATTCAGTTGCACATACATGTATAAATATGTGTATTCTTTTTTTCTTACATTCTCTTCCATTATATCTTATTATAAGCTATTGAATATAGGTCCCTGTGCTACACAGTAGGTCCTTGTTGGTTATCTATTTTATATATAGCAGTATCCCTGAGTTTTAAATGAAAGTTCAAAAATTGTCTTATGGGTAGAGGTCTTTCAATAGATTTACTGTTAGATATTTGGTATCTTTTGATGGTTTTTTAAATTTTGGTATAATTTTTAAAATGTTCATTTTCTAAGTTACAGTTTGATTTTCTTGGTAAATAATTATGTTGTCTATGAATACTGACATTTTTACTTCTTTGCAGTCCTTATATCTTTTTTCCCTTTGGTTTTATTGAGATATAATTGACATACAGCAATGTATTATAAGCTTAAGATGTACAGCATAATGATTTGACTTACATGCATCATGAAACGGTTGCCACAGTAAGTTTACTGAACATCCATCATCTCCAAATTAAAAAAAAAAAGAGATAAAAAAACCTTTTTTTGGTGATGAGAACTCTTAGGATTTACTCTCTTAACTGCTTTTGTGTATAACACACAGCAGTGTTAATTTTATTTATCATGCTATTCATTACACTCCTAGTACTTACTTATTTTATAGGTGGAAGTTTGTATGTTTTGACCACCTTCATCCATTCCCCCTTCCCCGCACCCACCACCTCTGGTAACCACAAGTATGATCTCTTTTTCTATGAGTCTGTTTTTTTTTTTTTTTAAATTAGAATATAATTACTTGACAAAGTTATATTAGTTTCTGCTATACAACAACACGAATCAGCTCTATGTATAAATATATCCCCTCCCTCTTGAGCCTCCCTCCATCCCCCAATCCCACCCCTCTAGGTCATCACAGAGCACCACGCTGAGCTCCCTGTGCTCAGCTTGGGAACCTAGTAGGTTCCCACTGGCCGTCTGTTTTACACAAAGGGATGTATTTACGTCAATGCTACTCTCCCAGGTCTTCCTACCCTCTCCTTACCTGCTGTGTCCACAAGTCCAGTCTCTACGTCTGCATCTCTATTCCTGCCCTGCAAATATGTTCATCAGTAGCATTTTTCTAGACTCCACATATATGTGTTAGTACATGATATTTGTTTTTCTGTTTCTGACTTTCTTCACTCTGTATGGGAGGCTCTAGGTTCATCCACATCACTAATTCATCCACATCACAACTAATTCAATTTCATTCCTTTTTATGGTTGAGTAAGGCAATGGCACCCCACTCCAGTACTCTTGCCTGGAAGTTCCCACAGACGGAGGAGCCTGGTGGGCTGAAGTCCATGGGGTCGTAAGAGTCAGACACGACTGAGCGACTTCACTTTCAGTTTTCACTTTCATGCATTGGAGAAGGAAATGGCAACCCACTCCAGTGTTCTTGCCTGGAGAATCCCAGGGACGGGGGAGCCTGATGGGCTGCCGTCTCTGGGGTCACACAGAGTCGGACATGACTGAAGTGACTTAGCAGCAGCAGCAGCAGCAATATTCCATTGTATACACATACCACAGCTGCTTTACCCATTCATCTGTTGATGGACGTCTAGGTTGCTTCCATGTCCTGGCTATTGTAAATAGTGCTGCAATAAAAAAAAATACATATGTCTTCTTGAGTTGTGGTTTTCTCAGAGTATATGCCCAGGACTGGGATTGCTGGGTCATATGGTAGCGGTGTGTTTAGTTCCTGTTACACAACATAGTGATTTTTTTCTATATGTTTCATATATTCCATGATGTCTAGTTATAACATGTCACCATATAAAGATACTATGTACTGACTGTATTCCCCACACTGCACGTTTCAGACCCATGACTCATTTATTTTGCAGCTAGGAGTCTGTATCCCTTATTTTGCCACACCTATTTCTTTCCATCCCCCACCCTCTGCTACTCTAGTAACCATCTGTTTGTTCTCCGTCTGTAACTGTTTCTATTTTGTTATGTTTGCTCTTTTACGTCTTTCCTTTTTATTTCTTCTTCTGTTCCCCTTTGCTCTGCTGGCTAGGTTATGTTGCTCTGCTGGCTAGGTTACGCCTTTCGTTTTTATTTCTTCTTCTGTTCCCCTTTGCTCTGCTGGCTAGGATCTCCAATCCATTAGTGAATGGAGTTGGTGCTGGTAGATGTGTAGGTTCCTCATTTTCCTTCCTGATTGTCGAGGGAAAACTTTCACTACTTCACTATGAAGAATGATGTTTAGTGTCAGGATTTTTTTTTTTTCCCCTTGGGCTGTACCACATGGCACGTGGGATCTTAGTTCCCCAACCAGAGACTGAACCTTCACCCCCTTCAGTGGAAGCATGGAGTCTTAACGGCTGGACCACCAGGGAAGTCCTCTCGTGCAGGCAGGATTTTTATAAAAAGAACACATTGATGAAGAAAGCTCCCTTTATGGTTTTTAATGAATGTTTATTATTGATTGATGTTGATTGTTATTCATGGATGTTGATTTTTACCAAATGCTTTTTTTAAACCTGTTGAGATTTTTCTCTTCATTGTTAATAGGGTAGATTATATTAATTGATATTTAAAAGTTAAATCACAGACTTCCCTAGTGGATCAGTCAGTAAAGAATCCACCTAAGTATCTGCCTGCAATGTAGGAGACCCCAGTTCGATCCCTGGGTCAGAAAGATTCCCTGGAGAAGGAAATGGCAACCCATTCCAGTATTCTTGCCTGGAGAATCCCAAGGATAGTGAAGCCTGGCTGGCTACAGTCCACTGGGGTCTCAAGACTCAGGCACAACTTAGTGACTAAACCACCACCAAAAGTTAAGCCAGCCTTTCGTTCTATAATAAACTCCTTTTCTTGTATGGCTGGATTTGGTTTGCTGATATTTTGTTTGGGGTTTTATGTTTTTATTCACTAGTTCATTGTATTTTTAACCACTTTATTTGATTTTTTTTTCTTTTAAAGTAGCTTTCATCTTGATGATATTTTTTTCTTTTAATAACATCCTGGAAAGCTGTATCATCATTTTTGTTGGCTTTACAGTGTTCTATTATGGGGATTTACTATCATTCATATTCTTGAACTATTGTTTGTATCAGTTTAGTCACTCAGTTGTGTCTTTCTCTTGGTGACCCCATGGACTGCAGCATGCCAGGCTTCCCTGTGCTTCACCAACTCCTGGAGCTTGCTCAAGCTCATGTCCATTGACTTGGTGATGCCATCCAACCATCTCATCCTCTGTCATCCCCTTCTTCTCCTGCCTTCAGTGTTTTCCAGGATCAGTCTTTTCCAATGAATCAGTTCTTTGCATCAGGTATCCACAGTATTGGAGCTTCAGCTTCAGCATCAGTCCTTCCAATGAATATTCAGGACTGATTTCCTTTAGGATGTACTGGTTTGATCTCCTTGCAGTCCAAGTGATTCTCAAGAGTCTTCTCCAACACCGCAGTTCAAAAGCATTAATTCTTTGGCACTCAGCTTTCTTTACAGTCCAAGTCTCACATCCATACATGACTACTGGAAAAACCATAGCCTTGACTAGATGGACCTTTGTCGGCAAAGTAATGTCTCTGCTTTTTAATAAGCTGTCTAGGTTGGTCATAGCTTTTCTTCCAAGGAGCAAGCATCTTTTAATTTCATGGCTGCAGTTACCATCTGCAGTGATTTTGGAGCCCAAGAAAATAAAGTCTGTCACTGTTTCCATTGTTTCCCCATCTATTTGCTGTGAAGCGATGGGACCAGATGCCGTGATCTTCGTTTTTTGAATGTTGAGTTTTAAGCCAGCTTTTTCACTCACCTCTTTCACTTTCATCAAGAGGCTCTTTAGTTTCTCTTCACTTTCTATAGGGTGGTGTCATCTGCATATCTGAGGTTATTGATATTTCTCCCGGAAGTCTTGATTCCAGCTTGTGCTTCATCCAGCCTGGCATTTCACATGACGTACTCTGCACATAAGTTAAACAGCAGGGTGACAGTAGACAGCCTTTCCAGATTTGGAACCAGTCTGTCGTTCCATGTCCAGTTCTAACTTTTGCTTCTTGACCTGCATACAAGTTTCTCAGGAGGCAGGTCAGGTGGTCTGGTATTCCCACCTCTTGAAGAATTTTCCAGTTTGTTGTGATCTACACAGTCAAAGGCTTTGGTATAATCAATAAAGCAGAAGTAGATGCTTTTCTGGGACTCTTGTTTTTTTTTTCTGTGATCCAACGAGTGTTGCCAATTGAATCTGTGGTTCCTCTGCCTTTTCTAAACCCAGCATCAAACCGAACATCTGGAAGTTCATGGTTCACATACTGTTGAAGCCTGGCTTGGAGAATTTAGAGCATTCACTAGTGTGTGAGATGAGTACAATTGTGCAGTAGTTTGAACGTTCTTTGGCATTGCCCTTCTTTGGCATTGGAATGAAAACTGACCTTGTCCAGTCCTGTGGCCACTGCTGAGTTTTCCAAATTTGCTGGCATACTGAGTGTAGCACTTTCACAGCATCATCATTTTAGGATTTGAGATAGCTCAACTGGAATTCCATCACCTCCACTGACTTTGTTCATAGTGATGCTTCCTAAGGCCCACTTGACTTTGCATTCCAGGATATCTGGCTCTAGGTGAGTGATCACAGGATCATGGTTCTCTGGGTCATGAAGATCTTTTTTGTATAGTTCTTCTGTGCTTTCTTGCCACCTCTTCTTAATATCTTCTCCTTCTGTTAGGTCCATACCATTTCAGTCCTTTATTGTGCCCGTCTTGGCATGAAATGTTCCCTTGGTATCTCTAATTTTCTTGAAGAGATCTCTAGTCTTTCCCATTCTATTGTTTTCCTCTATTTCTTTGTGCTGATCACTGAGGAAGGCTTTCTTATCTCTCTTTGCTGTTCTTTGGAACTCTGCATTCAAATGGGTATATCTTTCCTTTTCTTCTTTCCTTTTCACTTCTCTTCTTTTCACAGCTATTTGTAAGGTCTCCTCAGACAACCATTTTGTCTTTTTGCATTTCATTTTCTTGGGGATGGTCTTGATCACTGCCTCCTACACAGGTAGAGGAACCTCTGTCCATAGTTCTTCAGGCACTCTGACTATCAGTTCTAATCCCTTGAATCTATTTGTCACTTCCACTGTATAATTGAAAGGGATTTGATTTAGGTCATATCTAAGTAGTCTAGTGGTTTTCCCTACTTTCTTCGATTTAAGTCTGTATTTTACAATAAGGAGTTATTGCAAATCTGAGCCACAGTCAGTTCCTGGTCTTGTTTTTGCTAACTGTATAGAGCTTCTCCATCTTCTGCTGTAAAGACTATAATCAATCTGATTTCGGTATTGACCATCTGGTGATGTCCATGTGTAGAGTCTTCTCTTGTGTTTTTGGAAGAGGGTGTTTGCTGTGACCAGTGTACTCTCTTGGAGAACTCTGTTAGCCTTTGCCCTGCTTCATTCCGTACTCCAAGGCCAAATTTACCTGTTACTCCAGTTATCTCTTGACTTCCTACTTTTGCATTCCAGTCCCCTATGGAATGCAAGATGAAAAGGACATCTTTTTTGGGTGTTAATTCTAGAAGGTCTTGTACATCATCATAGAATGGTTCAACTTCAGCTTCTTCAGCATTATTGGTTGGGGCTTAGGCTTGGATTACTGTGATATTGAATGGTTTGCCTTGGACACAGAGATCATTCTGTCATTTTTGAGATTGTATCCAAGTACTGCATTTTGGACTCTTTTGTTGCCTATGAGAGCTACTCCTTTTCTGCTAAAGGATTCTTGCCCACAGTAGTAGATATAATGGTCATCTGAATTAAATTTGCCCATTCCAGTCCATCTTAGTTCACTGATTCCTAAAATGTCGATTGTTTGTATATGTAGGTTCTTTCTCTCTGTTTTCCTTTCTTTCTTTTCTGCTAGTGTGCTGAATGCTCTCATAGATGTCATATCAAATTATTTCCTTAGAGTAAATTCTCCAAAGAGAAATGATAGAGACTAAAGATATTCACATTTTAAATTATTTAAGAACCAAGATTTTTGTAAAAGTGAAGAAAGATACAAATATGAAAATCTCACAAGTTAAATAAAAAGTTTGAATCCTAAATTTGAATTAGAATATCAGTATAAACTGAGGATATTTTTTCTCTTAAAAAATAGGTTTTCTAATTCTGTCCACTGAAAAGATTTGGATGTAGTCATCAGTCCAGCAGCAATGATTCTATGTGGTGTCTAAATATAGCTTCCCAATAAGAGGAATCAGGGCTACTTAGAAAAATGCCAGATTCTTGCTCTGGGGCTGGAGATGTACCTGAAACATCTACCTGAAACATCCTGTCTTATCAGAATGAAAGGAAGCAAATTCTGATAAAAATTTCTCTTCAGGGTCCTGGGAAAAGAACTCAAGATGTAACTGAAGAGGCCAAAATGGGTGTATAATTTGACCCATTAAAAAGGAAAAATATCTCCAATAGATTGAAACACATTACATATGTTTAAAACCCACAAGTTCATACTGATAGGAAAAGAAGTACTCTTTGGTCACTTTTTCAGGATGCTAGGAGACCACAGTGTTATTGGGAAAAGTGGTAAGTGATGGGCACAAATCCAGCCTTTCCCCTGGAATATCCTCGCTTGATGAGGGAAATTTCATTAAGGAAGCATCCAGCTAATAAGTGAAAGGGGATGATTGGCTTAGAGCATCACCATTTCTCATCTCCTGTCATCAGGAAAAAGCTGAGGAGGCACTTTGTAGTGAATGGACCAGCTCACCCCCCTGAACACTGTTGACATCACTACAAAGAGAGAGCATTCTTTATAGGGTTCCTGGTCTTGTGTGCCTCCTCTTGTGTTTTACCACATAGGAGGTATTCCTCGTCCTCCCCCCAAAGGAAAGCTGAATCTGATCGAGTCTCTAGGCTTCACTGCCAGTGACTAGGAGGCACAGTCAACAAGGCGGAACAAGTTATAAGGCCACAAGGATGCAGTCAGCACAGTCTACACTGTGAGGAGCAGACAAATTGCAGAGAAAAAGAGAGAAAGAAAACTTACTGATTAAAGGAGACTTCAGAGACGTATCAGTCAGGTGCAGTAGGCAGACCTTGTTTGGGTTCTGACATGAACGATCCTATTGTAAAAAAGAAAAAAATATGAGACAGTTGGGGGAACTCCTAACAATAACCAGATATTTGATGATATTAAGGAGTGATTTTTTTTTTAGGTATGATAATAAAATATAAAAGTCCTTTTTAAAAAAAGAGTTATCTACTGAACTACTTAGAGATGAAAGTGTATAGTGTTTGAAGTTTGCTTCAAAACAATCCAGTGAGGGGGAAATTGGGTGGGTGAACTGTTGAAGAGAGGTGAGCCATAAGTTGATAATTTTTGAAGCTGAGTGACTGGTGGATAACATCTATTACACTGTTCTCTCTGTTTGAGATATGTTTGAAATTTATAAGTATCAATGGGAAAGTTATTTTGATAGGGCTTTCAAATTGCGTCTCCGATACTGAAAAAGTTTACGTTCCCACCAACAATATATGAGCTCTCCCATTTCCATACTGGCTATTTGCATTCTTTTAAAATTGTGCCAATCTGATAAGCAAAGTGGCATTTTGTTGTTTTAATATTAAGGTGTCGTTTTAATTAGAGGTTTTGTTGCCATTTGCACCTCAAAGGGCCCTTCATCTCCTCCCATCTCCTGAAACAGCCTGCCTGTTTCATGCTTTGCACAAAAGAAAAGTTGTGCTCAGACAGCTCTGTGAGCCCAGCATTACAGACGCTGTCGCCACTGCCTTGCCTCTCTTTACTGCAGTTTCCTTTCAACCGGCACGATTTTTATTTCCGGCTGTAACACCTCAGTGATCATCAGTTTATTCTGTGACCTGGATAAATTCTGCATAGAAAGCTGGAGTGCAGATTTAACATAGATGATAGGAGCTTTTTTTTTTTTTCTTTTATCCTTAGCAAAAAGGTTCCTGTTACCAGTTGTCTTTAGCGGTAGCGACATCCACGTGAAGCCTTGTTCACAGATGCATTCCCCCATCCGTAAGGAAGCATGGAGCTCCTAGACTAGAAGCGCAGTCTGTGCTTTGTTTCTGAGCAAGGGCGTGTGTGACTCCCCACACACTGTGAGGAAAACATGCTGCCCTCATGATTGGCCTCAGCAGGAACCCAGAGCATTCTGTTGTGTTTGCTGCCGTCCAGCGTCGTTTCATAGTTCCCTCTCAGATAAATTGTGTCCTGCAGCGCGTGATGTCATTTCAGAAATAATTACCGAGAGTGATGCTAAGTGGGAAGGAGAAAGTATACCATGACTTTAACAAATTCCTTTTCCTCTCCCACATTTTATGGTGCGTGACAACATGCAGGGGCGTACACTATCTTTGTTACTATTCTTTCCCTCCAAGTGGAGTTGACACCCACGGCTCCCCGCCCTGCTGCCTGGCTGTTGCCTCAGGAGCAGGTGTGTTAGCTTGTTGCTTGGCCCACAAGGTGTGTGTGCTGTTTACCTCCTCCTCGAACAGACCCCACGCTGCAGAGGCCATTGTGAGGCAGTGGGAAAGCCAGGCCAAATGAGGGTGTGCATTTCATCTCTGCCTCTCAGGAGCTGGTGGTAAAATGATTTGGCCTCAAAGGAGCTTAGATGTATGCCTGGCACCCAGTGAATGGCAGCTGAATTTGAATTATTAATTAAACAAATCTGTAACACATGCCTTCTGTGTGTTAAGGTCCAGGCTGTCTGATATACACAGTTCTTACCTACAAATTGATGATCAGCCATGCTTTTCACCAGTAACTCTCATGATTCTGGTGTATGTTCTATCTGTGTGTAGAGTATCCGTTCTCTTTCAATGGTCCCCCACCTTTTTGGCACCAGGGACCTGTTTCCTAGAAGACAGTTTTTCTACAGACCCAGAAGGGGGATGGTTTCAGAATGATTCAAGCACATCCCATTTACTGTGCGCTTGATTTCTCTTACTATTGCATCAGATCCACCTCAGATCATCAGGCATTAGATCCTGGAGGCTGGGAATCCCTGCTCCAGATACTGCTGAAGCCTTCCAGCCTTTTTCTTGCCACAGCCTTTGAGGAGAGTTGCAGCCTGGGGATGAGGAGGTTGTCGCTCTGTTTTAATGTCAGCTTTTCAGCAGTGGCGAGAAGCCAGCAGTAACTTGCCTGACCACAGTCTTTCTAGCAGCATCAGTTGGTAAAAAATAACATCGCAGCTTCACAGGAGTAACTCTCAATTGCTGATTTTATTCTTTCAGGTCAGCTCTGCAAAGAGATGAAGAATTTATGAGGAGTGGAGGTGGATGTATGCTTTGGTTTGCTCAGTGTGTGATAACATTCATCCCTAACGCTGGCATAGAATTTAAGTGGCTCAAACCTAAGCGTGATACCAGAGCTGCGCTCTGAGATAGCAAGTGGGAGCTGAGCAAGTGAGGACCCAGAGGGGTGGCAGACGGAGTTTCATGGCCAGAAGTCCCTGCTCTTTTTTCCTTGTTGAGACCTCACCCCAGTGGGCATTTTCTTGTTTTTATTGAAGCTGAAGCAGGAGCATGTCCCAGAATCGTGTCCTCCTGTCGACAATTGTACAAGGCCCTGAGCTGCAGGTGGAATATCACAAATGAGTCTGGGCTCCTGGGCTGAGTGAGTGCACAGTTCAAACATGCAGGTGCTGTTTGAGGCAGCTGATCTTATCTGCCTTCTTCAGCCTGAGGGTTTCTCATGTTGGGCAGTGACCTTTAATTGCCAGAGCAGGTCAGATTCTGTAAACGCCCACAATACTGTTTCTTCATGGAGTTCAAGAAGTTCTTAGACGTAGATGCACAACTGAAAACGTACTTTTCTGTGACGATCGGCAGAGTCCCTTTCGATGCCTAGAGGGACTGACATCCTTTCCAAAGGGCCAACCTCCTCTCCGCAACCTGACCTCCCCTGCCCACCTGCCATGTGCCCAGCAGCCTGTTAGGGCTGTAGAGGAAACATGTGCTATTGCTTCGGTCCTTAAAGGACTTATGATAATAATAATCTATGATTAATAGTAAACACTTACTAAATACTGGACACTACTACTGGCCTCATGCACACATCATTTCATTTAATCCTAATGTCCTTTTTACAGATAAAGAAACACAGGTTCAGAGAAGTTTGTTCACTTGCCGAGTAGTGGAGCCAGGAGTTTAATCCAAATCTGTCTGACTCCAAAGCCTGTGGTCTCCGTCCCTGTGGTGCAGTTGGAGTGGCAAGCTGGACTCACGTGAAAATGCACGCAAATGGGCAATGGAAACCAAGCTGGGGGGGCAGCCAAGGTGTGAGATGTGAGAACCAAGGTTCTGAAGGATCTTGCCTGGCTGGAAGAACGGAAGAGGCGGTACAATGAAATTTTGTAGGGATAAATTGCCATTTAAGTAAAAATCCACTGTTTAAGTCCTAAGCAGAAGATAGGGGTTCCTTATACTCTGTGAGGGGACAGCTAGGCACAGGGGTCTTGGGGACCTACAGAGTCCTGATGGAGCAGCACTAGGAAGTGGCCGTCTTCAGTGAGCGCAGGTGCAGGCTGGTGGGGATCCACTGAGGGCTGAATGGACAGAGCAAGATCCTGAGGGATCTGGATGATTTGCCTCATGAGAAATGAGTCCATGACCTAGGGGTTTTCGTCTTGAAGTCCTGGAGGAGCTGTCTTCATGTGGCAGAGGGGTGGACTGACTTGGTCTAACTCGAGAGGAAATTTGGGGGGCTCTTGATCCCCTGGTAACATTCCTGAGCTATTTCGGAACCATCTGGGCTGCCTGGTGGGCTGGATGGTATTGTCAGGTGGACTTCTGTGACTGCAGATGTACAGGAGAGAGGGCAGAGATGGTTCCTGGAGAGGTGGAAGAGGACAGGGTTTAGGAGATTGCCTAAAGGGAAGAGCGAGCATTCTAGGGGAGGAAAGATCCAGGCAAGGGAAGTAGCTTGAGTATGACTGATGGTGCTAATGGGGCAGGAGAAATACCCTTGCATAAGAGGGCCTGGATGGTGTATAACCCCAGGTGAGGACTCTCAAGGCAACATTATTTTCTTCCAGCATATTTAGTAAAGTGGCAAAACTAATCTATGACATAAACCATGTCTTATTTGCAAAAGATAATTTCAGCATGATGAACCAAGTAGGCATCTCTTTTCTTAAGGTCAAAGTCAAACCTTGACCTCTCTGGAGTGTGTGAAAGTGCGCCTATACCCACTGAATTTTGCCACCTGCATCTTGCACCGCATGTAAAGTTCTAGAGCCACATGGTTGCAGGCTGGTCAGGCCTTTACCTGCAGTAGGGTGTGGCTACCTGCAGGAGAGCCCTACCCAGAACCAAGATGTTGCAGCTGATGGTACCACACATGCTCCAAGAGGGCGTGGAAGGGTTTGTTACATTCGTATTTGAAGTCTCCGGGGACACAGGGCAGGCCTCTCAAGCAAGTTTGGAAAGGCTGAGAGAGTGAGGAGGTGGGACTTAAAGTGAAGGGTGGAGTCAACATGAGGGTCCTCAGCTCTCTGGCAGGGGCTTGTGAGGTTTGAAACTCTTGCTGACATGAAAGGAGCCCAGATGTGAGACAGAAACAGCAAAAATGAAAACAGATTCCTCATTACTGTCCATAGATAGGCCTTTCTGCACGGCCTCAGAGGGAGCTGGTGAGAAGAGTGTGTGCGTGTATGTTAGTTGCTCAGTTGTGTCCGACCCTTTGTGACCCCATGGACTGTAGCCCCCCAGGCTCCTCTGTCTGTGGGGTTTCCCAGGCAAGAATACTGGAGTGCCTTCCATTAAAAGCTCGTGTTCTGTGTGTCCGGGTTCCCTCCAACCCCATGTGGGCTGTGCTGACATTGTGATTAAACCTTGTCCAGGCCTCGCTGCCGGTGCACAACCAGGTGTTACCCTCAATTGAGAGTGTGGATGGCTCGGACCCTCTGGCGACTCTGCAGAACCCCATGGCCAGACTGGAGGCCAAGGAGGAGGAGGACGAGGATGAGGACGAGGATTCTGAGGATGAGGAGGAGGAAGACGGGGAGGACACTGACCTGGACGACTGGGAACCTGACCCGCCTCGGCCCTTCGACCCCCACGACTTGTGTAAGCGGAGCTGCTTCTCGGGCGCAGGGTGGGCTCCTCTGCTAGGGCTCCCAGTGCAAACTCTGCTGTCTCTCCGAAGGCGCCCTTTCCCGTCATCCTCGGGCAGCCGGGGAGGGAGGGCCCTTTCCCGCCATCCTCGGCGGCCGGGGAGGGAGGGCCCTTTCCTGTCGTCCTCGGGCGGCCGGGGAGGGAGGTGCTGGCTGCTACTAGAGCTCCGATCACATCCACGAGTGGCTGCCAGAGGAAGCTGGGCAGCCTGCTGGTGTCACAGGGGCTGGGGCTGGGTCAGGACCCAGCCTCAGCCTCTGATCTCAGAGCTCCAGCTGCCAGCCCATGATGGTGTCCAGTCCCGGCAGATCCGGCCATTCCTTCTTTCACATGTTTGCTTCACCTCTCTTCGTACCAACCTTAAAAAATGCCTGCTGTAAAAGGATGCCTCTCACACCCCGGGCACTAGTGCTCTGCTCAACTCGAGCAATGCTCTCCATGGGCTTGTGAAGTCGGCAGCTTTCTAGAGGTCCTGCTCAGTTGTTGCAGGAATCAAGATTCAAATGCAGGTGGTCCGGTTGCTGGTGCCCACAGTCAGCCGACACTACTGCCTGTCTATCCTGCCTACTTGGAGGGGCCTGCTTCCTTCCACCAAGCCGCCGCTGCTGCCTACCAATGTCCCACATAGATGGCAAAGTCCTTATCTCCTCTTTCGAGTTACAAGGCCATGCAGAGCTTTGTGGTCTCACCATATCTCTCCCGGGACCCTCTGCATGGTAGTGGTGAGGCTGTTTGCCTGGGGTCTGTGTTCATCTCCATACCCCAAAGAGAATTTCCTCGTTTTGCTTTTCTTTGAATTCTTAAGTTTTCAAGGCAACTCCTTAGTCAAATACACATGAAGTCACTTTAATCTTCTAAATAGGAACACAAGGTAGCTCTCCATTATTGGAGAGTTGTAGAAATCGAAAATACATGTTTCCTAAGCCAGGCCACCCCACAGCCAGTTGGGTGAGATGCGATTGGTTGACTAGATATTTTGAGAGTCAGGAGTCTGCTCTCTGTGGGGCACAGTGTTTTTCCTCTGTTCTGCTGCTGTTCACATTGCAGCCTGGCGGTTAGCTCCAGATGGGGGATTCTGGGAAAAAGTGGGTGGATGTGGACGCTGACTGCAAACCCATCATTCCCAGAATGAGCTGAACGTACATATCAGGGCTGGCCTCGTTGTGTCATCGGGTGAATGAAGGGTGGGATGCTAAATTTATTCACTTCAGCATTATCTTCACGCAATATGCACGGGAATCTCAAATTCAACAGCACTGTTTCTACAGTTCCCTTTGAGGAAACTGACTATATTGTCAGGTTGTTTAAAAAAAAACAGGTTGATTGACCTATAATTTACATACTATGAAGTTTACCTCATTTGTTTCATCTGATTTTGCAACATTTAAGCAACTAATAAGCACTTCTTTCCTCTTTCCAAACATGGTTTATTTGATTTGTAAACTTTTTAAAACTTTTTTTTAAATTGAAATGTAGTTGCTCGATGATGCTGTGTTCGTTTTTGCTGTACTCAACCACGTTGACTTGTAAATTTAGTGCCACTCTTCGAATGGACATCCAGTAGAGAAATAAGTCACAGCCTGCTTATTATTTTTGGCAGGCCACAAGCTAATTCTGCCTGATTCTCCCAGTCTCTGGAGAGTCATGTGTTACAGTGGAATGGGTTGTGCAGTTGTAGGAGCTAATTGAATTTGGCCTTTAAAACTTAGATGTGGGGGTTCTCCAGGTTAGGACCTTTCCTGTGAGCCGGTCACCTAGAGGCTCTCCTTCTCGTGCAGGGTGCGAGGAGTGTAACAACGCACACTCTTCCGTGTGCCCGAAGCACGGCCCGCTGCACCCGATCCCCAACCGGCCGGTGCTGACGCGGGCGCGGGCCAGCCTCCCGCTGGTGCTCTACATTGACAGATTCCTGGGCGGCGTGTTCTCCAAGAGGCGCATCCCCAAGCGCACCCAGTTTGGCCCCGTGGAGGGGCCACTGGTCAGGGAATCGGAGCTGAAGGACTGTTACATCCACCTCAAGGTAATGTACACTTTGTCCCAGTCCCCTCCTGTCCTGATGACTTGTGAGGGGCATGCATTTTCCCACCGAGCCTCTCAATTCAGTCTCATAGCAGCTGTTCACTGTGTTTTTCTTTCTATGCTTGATTGATTTAAATGTAGACATTTTCTCTCTTACCAATAAGAGAGAAACCGTGGACGGTACAGTTTCAGACCGTGGTGTGTTCAATTGCTTAGTCCTGTCTGACTCTTTGCAACCCCGTGGACTATAGCCCACCAGGCTCCTCTGTCCATGAGATTTTCCAGGCAAGAATACTGGAGTAGGTTGCCATTTTCTTCTCCAGGGGATCTTCCCTACCCAGGGTTGAACCCGCGTCTCCTGCACTGGCAGCGGAGTCTTCCCGCTGAGCCACCAGGGAAGCCCTCAGACCCTGAAGCCTTATGTGAATAATTCTGAACTCTTGTCATTCTCAGGGGCTGGACTAGTCTTCGAGGGCTTCTAGGACCAAACACCACAGACCAGGGGGCTTAAACAATGTGTTTGTTTTGTCTCACTGCAGGAGGCTGGAAGTCCAAGGCCAAGGTGCAGGCAGGCTTGGCTTGGGTCAAGGCCCTTGGCTTGCAGGTGGCTGTCTTGGCACTAAGCGGTCCCTGTGTGCTTGGGCCTTTGGTGCTTCTCTGTGTGCCCTGATCTCCCTGTCCTGTGAGGACAGGACCTGCTCTGATGACTTCATCACCTCTTCCAAAGCTTTGCTTCCAAATGCAGTCTGAGCTACCGGGAGCTGGAACTTCAGTGTATGAATTATGGGGGAAACCAATTCAGCCTATAATAGAGGCTTGACAACTTTTTTTTTGAATATTAACTTTGACTAGAATACAAAGAGAATTACGTCAACTCATGTCATCTGTTGGGCTTCCCTAGTGGCTCAGTGGTAAAGAATCCTCCTGCCAGTGCAGAAGACATAGGTTCCACCTCTGGGTTGGGCAGATCCTCTGGAGAAGGAAATGACAACCCACTCCAGTGTTCTTGCCTAGGGCATCCCATGGACAGAGGTGGGCTACAGTTCATGGGGTGGCAAAGAGTCATACAACTTAGTGACTAAACAACACCAATATCATCTGTGAAGTGCTGATAATGTTTTTAGGAAAACCTCTTTTTCAGTCTTTGAAACAGGTCTATCCTGTTGAATCTTCTGCTAAAGAACAGTTCACAGAATGTTCAAGTATGTGTATACTGATGTCTGTTCCTCACTTTTGATGCTTTTGCTTTGATCGAAAGCTTCCTGTCTGCTTTTTGAGAGCCACTCTGGAGAACCGGGAAAGAACAATGGGAGGAGAGAATATATGGGGTGTGTTTTTGAGAAATCAGCAGCTGTCGTGGGGAGATGTTCTTGGTGAGAGCTCAAGATGTCCAAGAAAGAATATCACTTTGTAGAGAGAAGGATCTGCCACCAGCCTCCACGTTATAAATGAATGCAGTTGAAACCCCAAAGGAAGCCACTTACAATGAACTGGAGTGTATTTTGCTTGCACTTTCTGGCTTATCAATAGCATTTTTGATGTGTTAGTTAATGATGAAATGGCAACCAAAGCTGTACAGTGTGCTGACTTTTAGATTTTACTAGGTAATCCTGTGAGTGGGTCTTTAGAAAGTGTCTTTTCCCTTTTTCATTTGGTAAGACACAATTCCAGTAGCTTTCCAGATACAAAGGGGAGAACCAGTGTATCTGGTTAATTTAAAGAACAGTATTTTGCGTGTTATTACACAACTATCTATGTTAGAGGTTTTGTGTGTATGTGTCTTTTCACTTTCACTCTGGTTGCAGGTTTCTCTCGATAAAGGGGACAGAAAGGACAGGGATTTGCACGAAGACCTGTGGTTTGAGTTGTCGGACGAGACCCTCTGTAACTGGATGATGTTCGTACGTCCGGCCCAGAACCACCTGGAGCAGAACCTGGTGGCGTATCAGTATGGCCACCATGTGTACTACACAACAATCAAGAATGTGGAGCCCAAGCAGGAGCTCAAGGTGCAGCACTGGGGCTATACTACACGCTTCTACATTTTATTTATTTGTTTGGCTACACGGGGTCTTCTTTGCTGTGAGAGGACTTTTTCTAGTTGCAGAACATGGGCTCTAGGGTTTACAGGCTTTGGTGTGGTGTTTGGGCCTAGTTGCCCCGAGACATGTGAAATCTTCCCAGACCAGGGGTCAAACCCATGTCTGCTGCCTTGGCAGGCAGATTCTTAACCACTGGACCACCAGGAAAGTCCCTGTACAATTGTTATAATCCTGCAAATAGAATAAGAAGTATATGACTTTGGGATCTACCAAAGGCCTTTATAAAGGCATTAGGCCCAGGGGGTGAGGAATTAGGAAGTAGTTATTTTGGGGGTACAGACAGGTCTGTTGATTGAAGATGGAGCTACTTCACTTCATTTTGGGCTTCCCTGGTGCCTTAGTGGTAAAGAATCTGCCTGACAATGCAAGAGATCTGGGTTTGATCCCTGGGTTGGGAAGATCACCTAGAGAAGGACATGACAACCCATTCTAGTATTCTTGCCTAGGAAATTCCATGGACAGAGCCTGGTAGGCTACAGTCCATGGGTGGCAAAGAGTTGGACACGACTGAGTGCGCGCGCTCGCACACACACACACACACACACACACACACACACCCCCTCTTTAGTTTTCAAGTCTGAGCAACTGGGTGGAAGGTGGGGTGTTAGTTGAGATGAGAAAGGTAGGTGAGTGTCTAGAAGTCAGTTCTGGACCGGCTCCATCAGGCAGGTGGTAGAATGTAGGTAGAGGGAAGAAGCAGGAGGATCTGGGATACACGTGGTAACTTGAGAGTCATTAGCACAGAGTTGGCTGCAAACAGATGTGATTGCCTTGGGGAGAAGTGAGAAGGCCCTGGACGTGGACTAAGCTTCCAGAAGCAGCACTATTTAGGAGTGGTGGAGGGGTGGGTGAGCCAGACAGGAAGCAGAAGCAACCTCCCCGGGGTGGGATGGAGGCAGAGACTCAGGAGGGCAGGGTGGCTCTGGTTAACCCCAGCAGTGTGAGGGTGGAGCCACAGTGACCACAGCTGCGTGGAAACCTGTGTTTAAACAGATAAAAAATCAGAAGAGGCTCTGTTTCATTAGATCAAGAGACTACTAATGTTATCTCTTGTGAAGTTGTTGTAATAACAAAAACAGTTTTTTAAAAAGGATAAAGAAAACACTTAAAATGGATAACCAACAAGGACTTACTGTATAGCACATGGAAAAAAAAGAATCCCACGCAGTGTGCCTCGCCGTGTGAACTTCCTGACTGACAGTCTGTGCCAACGGGGTCACCTCACGGTGCGGCTTCTTTTGTTACTTTGCTGGTTTGCTGTGGGAAACCTGGGTTGTTTTCTGTAAGCAGGAGGAGGAACTGAAGCCTGTGAAGTGCATCCTGTTATGTCCTTCATCCCTGATGATGTGCTTGGTTCTTGCAGGTGTGGTATGCTGCTTCCTATGCCGAATTTGTGAACCGGAAAATCCATGACATTTCTGAGGAAGAGCGGAAAGGTACTTGGATTTTTTTTTTTTAATTTCATGTATTGATTGTAAATTGTATGTATTACTTACATCTTTGGTGGTGGTTTAGTCACTAAGTCATGTCCAACTCTTGCAACCCTCTGTTAGGCTCCTCTGTCCATGGGATTTCCCAGGCAAGAATATTGGAGTAGGTTGCCATTTCCTCCTAAGGGGATCTTCCCAACCCAGGAATTGAACCCGTATCTCCTGCATTACAGGTGGATTCTTAGAACTAAACATCCTTGTGTAATTCTAGGGTCAAATGACAATGACATATTTACATTTCTTTCATGGGCTGTAGAAAACAGTATTTAATATAATAAAAAGTCCAAATATTAAATTAGAACCTAGATCAGAGGATGATTTTTATCTTGATGTAATCGTCTCTGAGCATAGCAAGGCAGGGATTGTCTTTGTTGTGAAAGTAAATGTCGCTGAAGTACAGTCTACATCCAGAAAAGTACAAAGTCACAAATAACAGCCTGATGAATTTTCACAGCATGAGGATACCCGGGGACCCAGGTCAAGAGTGGGCCACAGCTCCAGGAGTCCCCAGCACCTTCTAATTCCTCTTCACTCCCAAGTATAACTATCTCCCAGCTTCAACACCACAGATACTGTCTGCTTGTTACTGAACTTTGTATACATGGAATTATGTGACATGTACACTTCCGGTATATGAGAACCTTTTGTTTGTGAGACTTTTCCATACTGTTGTGTATTATTCTGAGTTGTTCATTTTCTTTGCCACTTTGTTTTCTATCGGGTGAACTTGTTGTTGTTGTTCAGTCAAAGTCGTGTCCAGTTTTTGGTGACCCCATGGATGGCAGCACGCCAGGCTTCCCTGTCCTTCACTGTCTCCTGGAGTTTGCTCAAACTCATTTCCATTGAGTCGTTGATGCCATCCAACTGTCTCATCCTCTGTCGTCCCCTTCTCCTCCTACCTTTGATCTTTCCCAGCATCAGGGTCTTTTCCAATGAGTCAGCTCTTTGCATCAGGTGGCCACAGTATTGAATGTATTGCAATTCATTTATCTATTTTCAGCACAGAAGTTTGGGTTGAACTATGTAATTCTGACACTGACTAGTTGGAGTTAGGTCACATCACAGGTCAAGGGCAGAGTCCTCCTTTAGACTCTCTCTACTTTAGGCACCATCTTCAAGCCAGGGGGATCCCATGACCCCCAGAACTTCTGAGCAACTAGACTAGGAGCATTTAGGGAGTTTCCACTACCCTCTTGGTCCTAATAATTCCCTAGAATGGTGCACAGAGGTCAGAAAAGTGCTGGGCTTAGAATTGCCATTTTATCATAAAGCACACATGTCAGGACCGGCCAAATGAAGAGACGCTTAGGGCAAAGTTTGGGAGGGTCCCAAACGAGAAGCACCTGTGTCGCAGCCCTGGAGGCCCAATGTGTCATCACCAGCGTGGGAGGCTCACCTGAGCTCCTGTGTCCAGAGTTCTTGTCGAGGCATCATCACAGCGGTGTGATCAATTGGATCCTTGGCCCATGACTGGATCTCCTCTCTAGCCCCTGCTCCCCTCCCTGGCTATACCTCCTCATTCAAAGCCACAGCCCTGGTTTCAGGTGGTTGGTTTTCCAGGCTCAGCCATTCCCATCTGGGCCCTCTCATTAGCATAAACTCAGGTATGGTCACAGATCACCAGGAATGACAAAGATGTGCCATTTACTTGGGAAATTCCAAAAGTTGTGAGGCTATTTCCTAGGGGACCAAAGTCAGTCATAGTCTTTCTTGTTCGACAAAGTCATTTCTGGTGTCCAGTGTCTGGCCGATATGAAGGTACCACTGTGAACCTTCTTACATGTCCTTTACTGAACATATGTGCATATTTCTGTTGGGCGCACATTTAGGGGTGGAATTGCTGGGTCACAGGGTACAGCTTTAACCCGTGCTTGTGAACCTTTTGCTAAAGTGACGATATTGAGCATTCCCCTTCCTGTTATTTGTGTTTTACACTATACCCTCTGATTATGAAGCTTGGATCTGAATTACTGGGTTATCTGCATACGCATTCCCATTGTAGCATACCTTGTCTTCCCAGTGGGGTAAGGTTGTGTGTGTGCTGGGGGTGGGAGAGGGTGGCACACGGTAGTTGTTCTTTTGATGTCTTATGTGAATATATCAGAAAACCAGATCCCCAAAACTACTTTCTGTCAATCTTGAGCCTTTGCTTTTATAACAAAACAGCAGACACTGGGTATCTATGAGCACTGGGCTACGGTGAGGTGAGAATGGTGGGGCTGCCAGGCATTTGAGTTTTATTGGGGCCGATTGGTCACCAGCCTCCATGGTCTCTCTCCTATGGCTGCAGTTCTTCGAGAGCAAGAGAAGAATTGGCCCTGCTATGAATGCAACCGCCGATTTATAAGCTCTGAACAGCTGCAGCAGCATCTCAATTCTCACGATGAGAAACTGGATGTGTTCAGCAGGTATAATGAGGGGGAAGATTTCACAAACTTAGTGTTTAAAGTTCCAAAGTCATTTCTGTATCATCTATGAATGTATGAGGGTGTGTGTGTGTGTATGTCTGTATGCACATGGGTGGGTGTGTAGACATAACCAGTTAGGCTGCTGAAGGACATTTCTTATGCATCATTTCCTTTCTTCCCCCTGGTCCTCATCACAACCTGTGTCTTTTCTAGAATAATGCATACCTAGCAATAGGAGATCTTTCCACCTTAGTAAACATTTCCCTGAACAAGCATAATCAATGCCCAGCAATAGGAGATCTTTCCACCTTAGTAAACATCTCCCCTAACTAGAGATTCTGAAACAGGGATTCTTGAGATAGCATACACCTTTGAAATAACCTACACCTCTGATTTTCAAACTCTTCAAAGGTAAGATTCCTTCATCAAACTAACTCCTGTGTTTAATTCCTATATGAAAAAAAGAAAAAGGGGTAAATGAAGAATTCCACAGGGTGGGGTGGGCAGCAGCTGGATCACGTAGGCCTGATGGTAGTGATAGGAGATTTGAATTTCATTCTGTGTGTGATAAGAAGTCCTCAGAGGCTGCTGAGCAAGGGATATTATGATGTCAATTATATTTCTAAACATCACTATGCGTGCATGCTCAGTCCCTTCAGTGTGTCTGACTCTTTGTGACCCCGTGGACTGTAGCCCCCCAGGCTCCTCTGTCCATGGGATTTTCCAGACAAGAATACTGGAGTGGGTTGTCATTCCCTTCTCCAGGGGATCTTCCTAACCCGGGGGTCAAACCTGCGTCTCCTGCATTGGCGGGTGGATTCTTTACTACTAGCACCACCTGGGAAGCCCAAACATCACTGTGGATAAAAGTGAAAACAGCACTTAGGTTATACTGCAGTAAGAGGGAAGACAGGGAGTCTGGTTAGAAACTATTTCAACAGTTTGGATGAAAAATGAGAGTGGTTTGGATTAGGGTAGTTTCAGTGGGACAGACGTAGGCTTGCCAGCGTTTATAGAATTTGAGAAGAGAGAAGGTGGTGTGAAATGGCCTTTAGGAATGTGGGAGAGTAAATACTCCAAGGGAGTGCGGTGTGATGGCCCGCAGCAGCCAGAGCTTACTGGGGGCTCTCGCGAGTCAAGGCCACGTCCTCACCCAGTGTCTCTCTCTGTGCGGGTGTCTGTGGAGGGAGGGCACAGAGTGGGTCTCACCAAGCGCCTACAACGCAGTGAGAGTGGCAAAGCAGCAGGGTGAGGGGAGAGCGTGTGCGCGGGAGTGAGTCCAGTGATGGGCTTTGGAGGTGATGAGTGGAAGAAGGGAGGGAAAATGTGAAGGGAATACAGGACTGCTGACAGGCTGCAGGACTGGAGATGCTGGGGAGGGGGCAGGATCCGGGAGTTCAGGTGCCTGAGGGGCGGATGGGAAAGTTAGGACACGGTGTTGGCATGGACGAGGCGTGGCGTCAGGGTCCTGGGGTTCTGCAGCTACTGAGGACGACAAGGGCAAGGTGTGACCTTGGAAGCAAGTGGCTGAGGTGCGTGGAGGGCACGGCGAGCATTCTGTCCTGTACTTCCTCCAGGGCATCCCAAACACACCAACGTGGCTCTGTTATAACACCTTTTATACCCTCTTGTGAGTTTTGCTTTATACGCCTGCTGCCTCTGCTGGACTTCTGAGGGTAAGAACTGTTGGGTATAACTTCCCATCTTTTAGTGCTGAGCACCAGGCAGGGCACACTGCAGATAAAATGTTCATTAGCCAACTGCTAAAAGAAATTTGAGACAATTAGGCAAATCTGAACTTTGACTAGATTTAATAAACATTGAGCAACTATCAGTTGCGATAATAGTATTGTGGAGATATATATTTTATATATAGTTATATATCTTTATGTTTTAGAGATATGTATTTAAATATTTATGAATATGAATGAGATGAAATGATGTCCGGGATTTATTTCAAAATACTCTAATGGGTATGTGTGTGGGAGAAGTGGTAAGGATTCAGATAGAATAAAACTGGTCATAAGCTGATAAGTATTGAAATGAGGTAGTGAGTACACTGGGCTTGTATTTGCCATATTTGCTGAGGTTCAGAATTTCCCATAAAAAAGGATCTTTTAAAAGTCCTTGGAAAAAAAATCTATATTTTTAATTAAATTGTTAAGTACATGAGTGGAAGAATAAAGCGCAGTCTGATTGATTTTAAACACATCTTGCACGCATGTCTTCTAAAGGAGATTTTAGTGACATACTTTTCTGAATCCCTTTGATTAAGGAACTTTTGTATGTTAGAAGCCTTTCAAAGGGGATAAAATTCATTTGGCATTTATTGGATGTATTATTGAACCACTGAATTAGCAATTCTTTCTGGCTTCCCAGAAGATTATAGAAAAGCAAGAACATATGTTTAACTCTAGCCAGATTCCATGGAAGGAATATGAGGTGAGCAAGGGGAAAGACCTGAATCTTGTCTCTAGGACACACACCAGGCTCCGTGTGTTCTGTCCTGTCTGTGTTGCTCACATAACTGCGGAGATGCGTTCGAGCTTTCAGGATGTCCAGTGGCAAAATGGTGTCAGCACTTTGAATTTTTAAAGCTCCCTTTATTCTGAATAATTTAAGATGTCTCTTTGAGCTATATAGACAGGGAAAGATGAGAAATTGAGATAGTGTGTATTGGCAAAATGATCATCTACATTAGAAAAAAGAATCAGGAAGAGAAAGAAAGTGAGTGGAAATCAAGATTTGGAGTTACTCCGGATCACTTAGGGAAACATTTGTTGTGGAGTATTATGTAACTGTGACTATTTATCACCCGATCTCTTGTCCCCAGAGCAAGAGGCAGAGGAAGGGGCCGAGGCAAGAGGCGGTTTGGCCCTGGTCGAAGGCCAGGACGTCCTCCCAAATTTATCCGCCTGGAGATAACCAGTGAAAATGGGGAAAAGTGTGACGATGGGACACAGGTAAGCGGGGAGGGGAAAGCAGGAACTCTTCTTGGACACCTGCTCAGAGAACTTAGAACTGTCCCTGGACTCAAACACAATGCCTTCAGAGGCTGACAGTCCTGCCTGTTGGCACTGCGCTGCCTGTTAATTAAAGTCCAATCGGACAAAGACTCAAAAGAGCGTATTTTTAAACGTTACTTACAACAGAAGGCCAACTTTGCAGCCCTAAAGATTTGAAACTGTCCAGAGATATTATGGGGGCCTCTGTTTAATTAGTTCAGACAATTGAAATTATGATATTCCAGAAGAGTCCGGCCTTTTTTCCTCATAAAGTGATCAGGAATATGTCATGGTTTTTCCATCCTGTGAATGGTTACCTAATTCATGTCCTCAGGAGGAAAATAATCTTTTCTGAGCATTATGAGGCTAATCATTTAAAACATAAAGCAGCAGTTCTGAAGTCCTTGCATGGACGTCTGTCTAGGCAGGGAAATAACTCCTGGTTCTTGTGATTTCAGGACCTGTTGCATTTTTCCACCAAGGAGCAGTTCGATGAGGCTGAAGCTGCGACTCCTAACGGGCTGGACCAACCAGAGCAGCCCACCCTCCCGCTCCCTCAGCTGCCCCCGGAAGCCCCGTCTTCTCTGGAGCAGGAGCCGGACACACATGAGCTGCACCTGCAGCCCCAGCATGAGGAGAGTGTGCTGCCCGCCCAGAGCACCCTGACGGCTGATGACATGCGCCGTGCCAAGCGCATCCGGGTAGGCAGGATGCCCGACTCCCCCTTCCCCCACCCCCTCCGCCTACCGCATGGGTGCCGACTCTCCTGCAGGCGACCAGCTCTGTAGGCACCATACTGTTCACCATCCGCTGCTCAAACCCTTGTTTGTTTTGGAAGAAAGTGTGAACTGTTTCTCGGGGCCTCCATGTCCCATGGCAGGCTGGCATGGCTGGTCCTAGATTCCATCAGTTTAGCAGTGACATGGAAGCCTGGCTCTTGGCAACATCCAGACTAGGGTGGTTAGAGTAGGATAGCGCCCTGGATCCTAAAACTCACAGATTGGAAATGGAGAAATAAGTACATTGAGCTGTAGTCGTTATTTACATTGAAGCCAGGCTAATCTGTGCCTGATCAGAGCTCTCAAGTCAATTTGGGGTTTTGAATCTGGTTGTTGACAGTTTCCAATGGGAGACTGGCAGATGCCACGTCTTGTCAATGCGCAGGGACCTGAGTCCAAGCAGATCTGGCAGATGCGGCCCAGACTTGGGGAGAGCTCGGAGCTGAGCTCCAGGTGTGGGGGTAGTGCAGAGTCTTCTCTCCTGTGTAACCTGCTTTGTGACTTCAGACCGTGTGGCCGAGGGCCTCCATCAGTGGCTGCCTGGCCAGGGGTATTTTGTCCGTATTTAACAGATAGCATTGTGTGTGCATTCAGACCTGCGGGAGACACAGGTGGAAAGCCGTGTGGTTTTGCGGGCTCAGTGCCTGTGTGGACAATTGATATCCAGAAAACAATGACTTAAATCCATGTTTGTGGCAGCAAGCTGTTTAAAGACATTTCTTAGTCCTTTACCTGTGGATGAAAGAGACTTTTTGTGTATCTTCCCAGGCTTTGCAGTTTCTAGATGAACGCTCATTTCTGCTTACGTTTCTTTCAGTCTTATTTGCCTACAGGCTAGAAGGCACAGACAAAACTTGAACAATAGTCTTGTCTGAGCCTTTATGTAAAAATACCTTTAAACATTTGTTCTGTATGGCATCGCGGACGGGATTCTGAGCAGTCGGGCTGAATAGCCTGTATGAGGGTCCTGAAATGGAAACCTGTGAACCTTACAGCTCCATGAATATTATTTCAAAAGCAAACATGAGCATACAGAAATACAGACCAGAACAGCAAAGGGCTGTGAATACTTCCTACCCATTATGCTACACGAGTCCCAGTCTGCTCTCCTCTCTCTCTTGCACAACTGCTGTCTTTTCGCTTTGGCCATTCTGATTTCTCACTAGGTCCAGAGACTTGCTTCCTAGGTTTAATTTTCTGAAGGCAAGAATTAAAGCCCACACGTGTTGTGAGGCGTGGGTGTGCAAGCATAGTGCGGCTGTGGTTGTACATGTGTTCTGGAATGAATTGGGTCACTGGTTTTGGAACAAGTTTCCTTGTCTCAAAGCAAAACCCACAAGCATGTGACTTTTGGCAGTCTTCGGTGAGCTAGTTTTGTTTTTTTTACCTTCTCACACATTCTAAGAAGCAGGGCTATGTATTTTTTCATCTCTTCTATCCAGATTGGTAATGACCCACTGAAGGGAAGCCTTCCAACCCCATTGGTAATGTAACTATTTTTCTCTCCTCTAATGCTGCCTGCTCAGTTGGAGCTGCAGGTATGTCTGTTTCCTGTGTTTCACTCACATAACAGAATGCTGTTTAAGTGTCTGCCTGACCTACTGTTCTTTGCAACCCGTACTTACTAAATCCTAGTGGAAACTACAGTTTGGTTGCTATAGTCAATGCAAATTAGTTAATGAATAATGCTAATTTATTATTAATTTATTAAGAATCAGTGAGTAAACTGTGGGCTGCAGTGTGCTCATACGTGAAATGAAGAGTAGGACTAAGTAATCTTCAAGGTCCCTTCCAGCTCTGAGACAGCTGAGTGTTCTGAAATGCCTTCTGAAATGACACCGAGTTCTGACTGGATGTCCAGTACTTTCGAGGTGCACAGGAGAATTTTCATTGGAGTTCTGTCTGCTGGGATCTTCCAGTCTAATTAGGGACATAATGCTAGTGTAAGCTGGGTCGCAGTTCAGTATCACATTTAAAGGTGCCTGCATACATGCATGCTCAGTCATTCAGTCCTGTCCGACTCCTTGCAACCCCATGGACTGAAGCCTGCCAGGCTCCTCTGTCCATGGGATTTCCCAAGCAAGAATACTGAAGTTGGTTGCCATGCTTTCCTCCAGGGGATCTTCCTGACTCAGAGAAAGGTAGAGCCCATAATTACTAGAGAAGGTTGGAAGAGTGAAAGGTTTAAAGAAAGCTGGATTCAGGGAATAATTCATAGATGAAATGAGAGTTAAACTGGTCCTTGAAAGACAGACAGGAAGAAAGGAGACCATTTCAGAGGTGGGCAGCCATAACTTCAAAGGCAAGACCCAGGAATGTGCTTGATGTGGTTATGGGCACTGCACACGTTGGTCTGACCCGAGCACGGGTGCCAGCCGGAGGAGGGTGGAGAGTGAGATACTGGGCAGGACTAGCCCAACAGAGGTTTTGAAAACCAGGCACAAAATAGACCAGAGGAAAGTTGTTGTTCTTTTTTTTTAAAAGGCAAACAAACATGATTGATTTCCTTTTCATGTCAGGGTCAAAAGAATATGAACATTGGTCAATAATTTAGGTTCCTTTCGCTATTCATATCAGACTTTAGAAACATTATATGGGTTTTGTCTGCACAGAATCTGTTATCTCAGGACTCACTTCAATGTGAGTAGAATCCCTCGTCACAGATTTTAGCGTCTCTACCATCTTGGCAACTTATGTTCCATCCAGCACAGAGTTGTTGGCCAACGGTAACTCTGGGGTTCATCTTTGCTGCCTCTGCCCTTTCTCATTATAGCTTCTAGAAAATATGTACCAATCACAGCTCTGCAGTGCAGGAGATACGGTAGAGATGGCCTCCAAGTGGGGAGAGGGAACGGGCAGTTTCAGCACTTCCACTGCCTTGTAATGAAGGGGCCCCAGCAGGATTATTTGATCACACATACAGTCTGGTTCCTGTATGTAGACAGTGTCCAGGGCTCCATGGAAATCACAAAGATGGTCAAGATAAGGTTTGTCCACAGAGCTAAGAAAGTGGAGCTGCTGCTGGGTTTAGATCCAGTGTCTGAGGACACTCACACTAAACAGAGATGACAGGAGACGTATAAGCATAATGAACCAAAATAAAACTGCGATCCAGATTTGGCGCCCAAGGGGAAGTGGAACCCCTGAGGGACCAAGATCAGTTGCTATGCACTGTCTGCCCTTGGAAACATGGCTGAATCTGGGTAAAGGAAAGGATGATTAGATTTCCTGAGCACCCTGTACCTTGAACCTCTGAACCTCATGATAGCATTTGTTCATTTGGAATATTAAAAGTCTGGAAAGTAGCCAGAATAGTGAGATACTTATTTTATGTAAAATAAGTATCTTTCCAGATAGAGTAGAGAGATTAGGTGACTGCTAAGCTGTATAATGAAGTGAAAGAGAGCTGTCTGGCTGATTTCAAAAAGGTTTTTTGTTTACAACCTCTTCAGATGCTGCAGAAAATAACTGGAAATCATTCTTTTTGATTTTTCACATGAGATACATTTCATTAATTCACAGACTTTTATTGACACTTTCTATGAACTCAGCTTTTTAAAGAGATCTAGATTCAAAGGAGAATAAAATATGATGCAACCCCAGTGAGCTTGGGAAGATGACAGAATTGCTAAATATTTACTTAAGATAAATGAGTAGGTGAAATATCTCTCCCAGCCTTTTTAGAGAAGCCTTGAGAAAGATGTTTCCTGTTACATAGGAGCTATGTTCAAAATTCTTAACAGTAATAATAAATTAAAAAATTGACAATTATTTTGCTTTCCCCCTAAGAGATTATTTCACAGTAAATTTAGAAGTTGCTACTTATAAGTAATTTGAAATTTAAGAGTTTCAACATTGTTCATTATACTATTTTCCATTGCACAAATAATGCATTAAGATCTCCATTAATCCTTTAATTATTATTCTCTTATAGTTACCCAAGCATGAAAGTGAAAGTGTTAGTCACTCAGTTGTATCCACCTCTTTGAGACTCCATGGACTGTAGCCTGCCAGGCTCTTCTGTCCATGGGATTTCCCAGGCAAGAATACTGGAGTGGGTAGCCATTCTTTTCTCCAGGGAATCTTCCCAACCCAGGGACCAAACCCATGTCTCCTGCATTGCATGTGAATCCTGCAGTATGAGCCATAAGCGTACCCATTCACAGATATATTTTTTGAGAAATTATTTTCTTCCCTCATAGTTGTCTAGAGCTTTCCTCCCGGTGTTTTGAGGAATTTATGAATGAGTCTTCATTATAGTAGAACTGAAATACTGAATCTGTATTCTCTGTGTGAAAGATGAGTCTGTTGATTTGCTGTCAGTAGAGAGGAGAGTTGTTTTCCCAGTGGTGGTGATGAATTTGTACTAAGTATCCATATTCTCTCACTTGGATTCCTTATAACAAGTGCATGAATTCACAAGATGCCTAATCAGCATTAGATGTGCAATCTTTGAGAAAAAAGAAAAAGAGCAGAATTGACTGGTCTAGACAGGGAACAAAGCAATAAGTTTAACCCAGTTAGCGAGGAATTCTAACCAGTAGCACTAATTAGCTACACTGAAGAGCATTTCTAAAGTAGGACATAATTAAGGCACATATTCCATTTAGGATGGGTGCTTTTATGTCTTGTCTCAGCAGCAAACACCTCTATGTAAATCTGTATCTTTGTTCTCCTTCAGTTCCTTTTCATAAATTGATATGCAATTCATGTACTATAAAATTCACTCTTTTGTAGTGTTTTTAGAATACTCCCAAAGTGGTACAACCATCACCACTAGTCCTGGAACATTTTCATCATCCTCAAAAGAAATCCCATGTCCACTGCCTCCTTCCTCCAGCCCCTGCTACGCTTCAGTTCTTTTTATTATCTTTAGTTTTGCTAAATGTCTTAATCAAGCTTCAAACTCTTTGGCTCAAGGACTTTAACAAGTAACATTTGGCTGACTTGCTCCCGCCTCATCATGCGTGTGTCACTCACCCCAAGTCATTTCTTCCAAATCTTCAATGTTTATCCTACTTGACCCAGGGATTTTTTCTACCGTACAACTCTTGTTTTTTGAACGTGACCTAGATCCTTTCAGAAGAAAGCATACACACATAGGCGTAAAACAAAACACAAAGTCTGTCTTTTCAAGATGAACTTCTTTGGAGATGGCTTCATTTTTAAGGTCCCTACCAGAAAAAAATCTTCTTTCAACAGTGTATCCTAGTTTAATTTCTATGGAAAGTCTGTGATTGCTGAGATCGTCCTCTTCCTATGAATGTGTGAGCTGCTTGCACATTTGGCCTACTCACTAAGTAATCCCGTTTGTGTGTGTCTTTCAGAATGCAGCTCTGCAGCATCTGTTCATTCGGAAGTCTTTCCGGCCTTTTAAATGCTTGCAGTGCGGGAAGGCCTTCCGCGAGAAGGACAAACTGGACCAACACTTGCGCTTCCATGGGCGGGAGGGGAACTGCCCGTTGACCTGTGACCTCTGTAACAAGGGCTTCATCAGCAGTGCATCCTTGGAGAGCCACATGAAGCTCCACTCGGACCAGAAGACTTACTCTTGCATTTTTTGCCCAGAATCCTTTGACCGCCTTGATTTGTTGAAAGATCACGTGGCCATTCATATCAATGATGGCTACTTCAGCTGCCCAACTTGTAAGAAACGGTTCCCAGATTTTATCCAGGTGAGTACCAACTGCCGAGATGCCCGAGTACTGCCGTTTTTTAGGAAAGAAAAACAGCGGTTTTTGGAAAATTGAGATGGCCCATTATCTGTATCTTTCATCCCCTTCTTGACAGCAACTTCACAGTTGGAGAATGATGTCTCTTCAAACTGCTTTTGATAAGCAGAAGATGATTGTGACCATTAATTGTCGAAATAAGACATTGGCATTTAAACATTTAAGTTATATTACAGGAAATAAACAGTCAGATCTGATTATTATTTTTTAAAAAGTCTTTCTTCATCCCTGCCAATACTCACTGCTTATAAAATACGTAGCACCTGTAGAAGACAGACTCCCATTTCCTGCCTGGAAACATTTTCCCCCCATCACTGTGGCTTCCTATCTTAGGCTACTAAGGTGGTGCATTTTGGAAGGAAATGAAAGAGAAGTTGGTATATAACATTCTGATTTTGCGGGGGGGACTTTATTGTACAGCATGTGGGATCTTAGCTCCCAATCCTGGATCAAACCTGTGCCCCCTGCTTTTGAAGTGTGGACTCCTAACCATTGGACCACAAGGGAAGTCCCAGTATACTTTGCTTTTAAACACTGACCTCCTCCCCTGTGTTATATTCTGGAGCCAAATGGGGTGAGGATAAATTCCAGAATATTCATGATTTCATCTGGACTTCAAGCAATAATTGTGTTATATGCTAGTGAATGAATAAGTAAGTCTAAGTAGCTAATGAGTTTCCCTGGTGGCTCAGATAGTAAAGAATCCACCTGCAATGCGGGAGACCTGTGTTCAATAATAAAAACATCCCCCCTCTCTGTTTTTTAAATTACCAAAAGAATACTGAGAAATAATCATAGTTCTGCTAGTATTAAGAGTCTTGGTAATTTTCTCACTTTACACAAACAATTAGGTAAGTTTCTTCTTAAAATTTTTTTTTTAATTTTAATTTTTTAGCCATGAAAAGTTGCATTAGGGTAGAATTTAATGGCGAAAGAGACTCCAAAAATAATAAAGGACAAGTTTTACAGGAATAGTTTGATAGCTCAATACCTAGGTCCCATACATAACTCTTCACTGGGTATTTATGACTGAGAGACTTCAGAGGCCATATTCTTTTATTTAAGTTATCTGAAAGTACAGGGAATAAGTCTCAAGGAAGGGGAAAGGATGCTGGTGTTGTATTGTCCTCATAAATGGGTAATGTGTTTTGTATCATTGAATTAATGTCTTCAATGTTAAAGAATCCACCTGCCAATGCAGGAGATGCAAGAGTCTCCCCTGGAGGAGGGAATGGCAACCCATTCCAGTATTCCTGCCAGGGAAAATCCATGGACAGAGGAGCCTGGCGGGTTCCAAAGAGTCGGACATGACCGAGAGACTTAACACACGTGCATACATGTCTTTAATTCTTCAGAACCTGATTTTTATAGACGGGTGTAAAAGGACCTATTACTGCAAGGGGCTAAATTGTTTGTATCCATATTGGAAGCAGCAAAAAGTGAGAAAGAATTATTTTCTATCTTCTTATATTTAATTTTTGCCAAGATTCATTTAAATCCAAAGGAACTCTTACTTTTAATCTTTTTTCTTTTTTTTTTTAAAAAGGGAGAGAGACAAACGTGGCCCATGTGATCAGGGCTTGGACTAAGCAAGCATTTTCTTCCTCCTCTCAAGTCCTGGGAGGTCGAGGCCGGTAAGGCTTTCTGGCCACCATGAAAAGGATGCTGTTACTGAGGCCAGTTATCAGTAACACCTGATTGGCTCCCAGGCCAGGCTGACGAGAATCCAAGGCAATGCATTTGGCGCCCTCTAGCGTTGGCGAGCTGCCTCCTGTCATTTTCCCTGACTTTCTGTGTCTTCTCTGCCAGGTGAAGAAGCACGTGCGCAGCTTTCACTCGGAAAAGATCTACCAGTGTACTGAGTGCGACAAGGCCTTCTGCCGTCCCGACAAGCTGCGTCTGCATATGCTCCGGCACTCGGACCGCAAGGACTTCCTGTGCTCCACGTGTGGGAAGCAGTTTAAGGTGGGAACCAGCGGGCCGTCTGCGTGGTCTCGGGCCATTGAAGTTGTCACGCCTGCTCATTTTGAGGGTGTGTCACCTGTGCTCACAGCACGGACTTGAGAGTGTACTTTGTGTCTCAAGTTTGATTTGAGCGTGATAGTTGCTCAGTCATGTCCGGCTCTTTGTGACCCCATGGACTGTGGCCCAGCAGGCCCCTCTATCCATGGGATTTTCCAGGCGAGAATACCAGAGTGGGTTGACGTTTCCTTCTCCAGGGATCTTTCCAGCCCAGGGATCTAACCCAGTTCTCCTACATTGCAGGCAGATTCTTTACCAAGTGAGCCACTAGGGAAGCCCTAAAGTTAAAGAGGAAACTCACTGTAATTTTCCCAAATAATTAATTCATATCTCCAAATAGGGTAATAATGCATCTCCTACAAGAATCCAAGTGTATAATGAATAGAACTAAACTGCTATCAAGGAATTCCTAAAAGGACAATATATTTACCCATCAAATCAAGAGATTTTTTTCTTGCGCATTTGTGAAGTGTACGTCTGATAATTGAGCCCTAGGTCATCAGGACGTCATCCAGTGAAGTGGGAAGTGTATGGGATGTTGAGAGGGTTAGGCTCCTTTGGGGAATGTTAATGACTTCTGGGATTAAGATAAAAGATAGGAAATATAAGAATATGCCTGGAATTTAGAAGAAAGCAAAGGATAATCCCACAGGAGACTCAGAGATAAGACTTAAACAAGTAATTGTGAAAATGGTAAAACAAGCTTCCTTGGGAAGCCAGATGTTTCTGCAAAAATGTCACTGAGAGACACTCTGCAGAATATGAGTGTAGGTCATCTTGTCATAGAAACTGGAAAAGAATCAGAAATGGATTCAGGAGGGGAAAACTGACTTAGAAAAGGAGTCCTGGGTAGAATGTGGAGGTTGGTGGGGCTGCCTGGCCATGCACCTCTGAACTTAGCACGGTGGGCATGCAAGAAATGTTTGTTACATAAATGTGCTGAAAAGTGAAGGGGGTTACAGAAACATCCTCGAGCCAAAATGTGGAAAGAACTGGTCTGGTGGAAAGGTTCAAAGTCTTTATAAGGCCAATAACAGTGTAATTACATGTCTGAGAGCAGAGCCTCACTGGATAAGGGAGCTGGCATTTTTGGAGTTTGTTTTTTTATTCAGGATGGGCTCTGCCTTTCTGTCTGTGGGCTCATATCAACCCATATCCCTCAATCAGATCATCAGACTAAAAGCTGTGACCTTGACCTGTGATCGTGTACCCCATCCATAGCGGGTAGTATAACTGCTTACACACTTCTAAATCCGTATGATGAAAAACACTTAAATTCACTCGGGGTTTAGAGGAACGCCATGATGTGTGTGAAAACATGTGGGAATTGTTTAAAAAAAAAAGAAGTGGGAGTTGAGTACATACATGGCTTTGTAAATCCAGTATCACCTACCATTCACAATCAATTTATCTTGTAGTTCTTAATACCAAATTTATTCCATGTGCCCTTTGATTGCTTCTACATAAATGCCAAGTCCTTTTTCTCAGAAGTCAGTGTGTAGCTTTCAAACTGAATGGTTATTTTAAAGCCCAGCTCATTGCAATGCACTTACGCCCTGGTGAACGGAATGATTCCCAGCCAGTGTTGCCATGTCCTTGTTCCTTCTAGCAACTTGGTTGCAGCCCAGTGGGTCCTGTTACTGCTAACTTGTATTGATTTTCTCTTTTAATCTCTTCAATTAAATTTTTTCTGTCCCCACCCCCACCTGCTGCCTTCTCAAAAATTCTCTGCAAACAGCGGAAAGACAAACTCCGGGAGCACATGCAGAGGATGCACAATCCTGAGAGGGAGGCCAAGAAAGCCGACCGCAGCAGCCGCTCCAAGACGTTCAAGCCCCGCATCACGTCCACCGACTACGACAGCTTCACGTTCAAGTGCCGCCTCTGCATGATGGGGTTCCGGAGGCGGGGCATGCTGGTCAGTGTCCACTGCCCCACACCCAAACAGGATTCTGTGCTCAACCTGTCCCCAAGTTTCCTCACTGGCTGGGCATGATGGGGAGACAAACGGTTCCCAGCATGGGGCTCCTCTCCTTCCCAGGCTCCCTTGCCCCCCTTTGCCATGGTTCGTTGCTGGTGTTTCTTGGAAGAGGTCTTTGTGATCACTTTTCCTTGCTAGTTTTGCTTTGCTTTGCCATGCTGGGTCTTTGATGTGTGTTTTCTTTCCCTCTTCTCTTCTGTGTTCCTGAACCAGCCTTCCTGGTGGGGTCCTCGCCCCCTCCCTGTTCTCTTCTGTGTTCCTAAACTGGCCTCTCTCGTGGGGTCCTCTCCCCCAGCCGCCCACTCTGATTGTCCCAGATATGACACAACAGTAGACGGGACTTTCCATCTAGGCAGGGCATGGGGACCACCTTAGCAGAGACACCACGAGAGCTGGTTCTCAATTCATTTTGCCCTGATGACAGTTTTTGCAACATGTATTTCTGCCAGGACCTGCCAGTAAAGTCAGAGACCGTTATTTAATTTTTCTTAACTTTTCAAGTTTATGTTTGGGTATGGTTGATTAACAATGTTGTGATAGTTTCAGGTGGAGAGCACAGGGATTCAGCTATATACATATACATTGATCCATTCTCCCCCAAACTCCCCTCCCATGTAGGCTGCCACGTAACCTTGAGCCGAGTTCCCTGTGCTCTGCAACAGGTCCTTGTTGGTGACCCATTTTAAATATAGTGCTGTGTACACGTCCATCCCAAACTCTCTGACTACCCCTTCCCCCCATTCTTCCCCTCTGGCAACTGTAAATTCATTCTCTAAGTCAGTGAGTCTGTTTCTGTTTTGTAAATAAGTTCATTTGAATCATTTCTTTATAGATTCTACATATGAGAGATATCTCATGATATTTCTGATATTTCTCTTTCAGAGACCATTACTTATAATGCAGAACCTTCGTTTGCATTCTATTCAACATCCTCAGTAAGGTTAGGGCCCTAAGTAATGAGAGACAGGCTTCCGTCAGTAGAATTCACTAAAGAAATTCCTGCTAGTGTAATTTTCCTTTTCTTTTAGTCAAAGGCTGTTAATGGAATCCCCAGCAACCCAATTCACCTTCAGTAATTTGCTGAATTACTGTCAACTCCTGTTAATGCTTTGGTCTCAGAGGGACCGGGCCATGCTGGTTCCGGCCGAATGCCTTACGTTTTGGGACATTGCTTCAGAGAACTTGAACTTCCAGCAGTCGATATCAGAGGTGTTTGTTCAGTGCTTGTAATAGGATCTCTTTTTCTCATTTGCTTTTTTTCCTTTTAGGTAAATCACTTATCAAAGAGGCACCCAGACATGAAGATAGAAGAGGTGCCAGAGTTAACTCTGCCCATCATAAAGCCCAACCGTGACTACTTCTGTCAGTATTGTGATAAGGTAAAAGGCAACCGTCCACAGGAGGACGGACCTTTGTGGGAGCTCCTCTCAGGGCTGGCTTGTCTGCGTGTATAAATTCATACTGGGCTTCCCACAGGGCTCAACAGTAGAGTCCGCCTGCCATCGATCATGGGTTCGATCCCTGGGCTGGGAAGATTCCTGGAGAAGGAAATGGCAAGCCACTCCAGTATTCTTGCCAGGAGAATCCCGTGGACAGAGGAGCCTGGAGGGCTACAGTTTATGGGGTCGCACAGAATTGGACACAACTGAACGACTGAGGACACACGCACATAAATACACACTAGGATCTCACAGTTTCTCTTAACAGATGGTTCTCTGTCTCAACAGTTTTCCATTTAGACAGGAAAGGACTAGAAGTGCACCCTCATTTTAAGCCAAAATTTTTTTCTTAAAAATTAGTTGACTTTGTTTTTTTTGTTTCTTCTTCTTTCTGTGATTATTATTATTATTATTGCTATAGAAGAAGAGACTTATTGCCAAGAGCTTGGTTTATGAATTGGTTTTAAATTCATAAGCTCTAAAATGAGAGTGCTTATCATCCTACAGTAGATTTTGGGTTTCTAGAAGATTGAGTAGGATGGGAAGAAGTTTTGTGGTGTAATACTCTACTTGTACTCGTACATTCTTGATTTTTAGTAGTTAGGAAGAAGACAGGAATAGAATATCCATTTATTGTTTCATTGTAGCATTGTTCCCTTATCCAATGTCAGCTGTATAAGGTGTAAGCTATATATAAGTAGTGTCAACTTAAAAGCAAGAAACATTTTTAAAGCATAGATTCACCACTGTGGGTTCTAATTGCTACTAGACTTGCTGTTTTGGAAGATTCTTTGGCGTATGAGTCAACTACATACAACTCATGAGAGCTTTCTCAGAAAGTCGAAAGGGTGAGCTGGCCTTAGAAGCAGTTCTTTCTATGACTATATCAGTTCCGTTCAGTTCAGTCGCTCAGTCCTGTCCGACTGTTTGCGACCCCATGAATTGCAGCACGCCAGGCCTCCCTGTCCATCACCAACTCCCCGAGTTCACTCAGACTCATGTCCATCAAGTCAGTAATGCCATCCAGCCATCTCATCCTCTGTCGTCCCCTTCTCCTCCTACCCCCAATCCCTCCCAGCATCAGAGTCTTTTCCAATGAGTCAACTCTTTGCATGAGTTGGCCAAAGTACTGGAGTTTCAGCTTTAGCATCATTCCTTCCAAAGAAATCCCAGGGCTGATCTCCTTCAGAATGGACTGGTTGGATCTCCTTGCAATCCAAGGGACTCTCAAGAGTCTTCTCCAACACCACAGTTCAAAAGCATCAATTCTTCGGCGCTCAGCCTTCTTCACAGTCCAACTCTCACATCCATACATGACCACAGGAAAAACCATAGCCTTGACTAGACGGACCTTAGTTGGCACAGTAATGTCTCTGCTTTTGAATATGCTATCTAGGTTGGTCATAACTTTTCTTCCAAGGAGTAAGTGTCTTTTAATTTCATGGCTGCAGTCACCATCTGCAGTGATTTTGGAGCCCCCAAAAATAAAGTCTGACACTGTTTCCACTGTTTCCCCATCTATTTCCCATGAAGTGATGGGACCAGATGCCATGATCTTCGTTTTCTGAACGTTGAGCTTTAAGCCAACTTTTTCACTCTCCTCTTTCACTTTCATCAAGAGGCTCTTTAGTTCTTCTTCACTTTCTGCCGTAAGAGTGGTGTCATCTGCATATCTGAGGTTATTGATATTTCTCCCGGAAATCTTGATTCCAGCTTGTGTTTTTTCCAGTCCAGCGTTTCTCATGATGTACTCTGAATATAAGTTAAATAAGCTGGGTGACAATATACAGCCTTGATGCACTCCTTTTCCTATTTGGAACCAGTCTGTTGTTCCAGGTCCAGTTCTAACTGTTGCTTCCTGACCTGCTTACAGATTTCTCAAGAGGCAGGTAAGGTGGTCTGATATTCCCATCTCTCTCAGAATTTTCCACGGTTTATTGTGATCCACACAGTCAAAGGCTTTGGCATAGACAATGAAGCAGAAATAGATGTTTTTCTGGAACTCTCTTGCTTTTTCCATGATCCAGCGGATGTTGGCAATTTGATCTCTGGTTCCTCTGCCTATTCTAAAACCAGCTTGAACATCAGAAAGTTCACAGTTCACGTATTATTGAAGCCTGGCTTGGAGAATTTTGAGCATTACTTTACTAGCGTGTGAGATGAGTGCAATTGTGCGGTAGTTTGAGCATTCTTTGGCATTGCCTTTCTCTGGGATTAGAATGAAAACTGACGTTTTGCAGTCCTGTGGCCACTGCTGAGTTTTCCAAATTTGCTGGCATAATGAGTGCAGCACTTTCACAGCATCATCTTTCAGGATTTGAAATAGCTCCACTGGAATTCCATCACCTCCACTAGCTTCGTTCGTAGTGATGCTTTCTAAGGCCCACTTGACTTCACATTCCAGTATGTCTGGCTGTAGGTGAGTGATCACACCATCGTGATTATCCAGGTCATGAAGATCTTTTTTGTATAGTTCTTCCGTGTATTCTTGCCACCTCTTCTTAATATCTTCTGCTTCTGTTAGGTCCATACCATTTCTGTCCTTTATCGAGCCCGTCTTTGCATGAAATGTTCCCTTGGTATCTCTAATTTTCTTGAAGAGATCTCTAGTCTTTCCCATTCTGATATCCACCTCTTAAACTTCAGATAAAGGTATAGATATATTTACTATTTCTATCTTAGATGCATAACTTCAAGGAAGATGCCTCACATATCTATTATGTTCTTGCCCTGCGTGCTGTGCTCAGTTGCTCAATCATGTCCAACTCTTTACAACCCCATGGACTGTAGCCCACCCGGCTCCTCTGTCCATGGGATTCTCCAGGCAAGAATACTGGAGTGGGTTGCCATTTCTTCCTCCAGGGGATCTTCCTGACCCAGGGATCGATCCCACGTCTCCTGCATTGACAGGTGGATTCTTTTACTCCTGAGCCACCTGGGAAGCCCCATATTATGTTCTTATATTATTCTAATGTATGTTATATCCTCATTTTCCTTCAATATGTCTGTTAATATATTTTATTTTGGGCTATATGAATGCTCTTTCTCATTTCCTTGCAGTGAAATTGTTAGTTTACTTTAAGCAAGACAGCAGGACTGTATACTGCTTTCACGGCAAAACTTTTGAATTTTCAGGTTTACAAAAGTGCCAGCAAGCGAAAAGCCCATATTCTGAAGAACCATCCTGGGGCCGAGCTTCCACCAAGCATTCGGAAACTTCGCCCCGCGGGCCCCGGAGAGCCAGACCCTATGCTCAGCACCCACACCCAGCTCACAGGCACCATAGCCACTCCGCCCGTCTGCTGCCCTCACTGCTCCAAGCAGTATAGCAGCAAGGTACGTGGCAGGCTCGGAGTGCCCGGGAACCAAGGTCCCGCCTTAGGGAAACATGACTTAAGACAGCTTCTCATCTGGGTGCTGTGATGAGGGCTAGAGGAGCTGTTTTCTGTGATCAGGGACCACAGTACAGAACGGGAAGAGAATATGGAAGGACTGTCTCCAGAATTAGCACCATCTGAGAGCCCAAGCACTCAAATGGTTTCTTTTTCCCTTGGTCTGAGGAGGGTCTCGGATTTGAATATTATGTGCTCGTAGGTTACGAGCTCAGGCTTGCAGCAGCACTATATAAGAACGTAAATGATGGTTCCTGAAAAGCGAGTCACTTTTGCTTGCGGGCTTATCACCGATTGCTGCAAGTATGGGTGGGATGAGGTCATGCTGTGAGGTATCCTAACCTTACCTGATAGCATGGTGGGGGCGGGGCGCTGGGGGAGGAGGTGGGGGGAGTCACACACCTCTTTTTTCCCTTTCATACATGCCATTGTCCCACTTCAGGAAAGGCAGATCGAGGCAGTGTTGCTCTGACTTTTTTTTTTTAAAGAAAAAGCATAGCATGAAAGTCTTTAGGAACCACTGGAGACTTTGCATTTGGGAAAGCTTGAAAATAACCAATTCTAGTAATTATTCTTGGTTTTTGCCATTTTTCAGACCAAGATGGTACAACACATTCGAAAGAAGCACCCAGAATACGCCCAGCTCCCCAACACCATACACACACCTCTGACCACAGCTGTGATCAGTGCAACGCCAGCTGTCCTAACCACTGACAGTGCCACTGGAGAGACCGTGGTGGTAAGTGTGAGCGGAAAATATCTCTCCTATTCTTCCTGCCTGTCACAGCTCCAGTGCCGAAGCCTCGTGACTCTTGGCATTTAATTGGCTGGAGATGTAGCCCATCACCCTTCAGTGTCCTATGCGAGGCACGATGTTTATGCTTGGGTCTCCCAGTCGGTGCTTCCCAAAGCTGAAAGGAACAGCAGGAAATCCTCAACGCTGCCTGTTCATCCTGACTCTCAGAACCTCTGGGGTAACTCCCCTGCCTGACACAGATAGACCGAGATAGAGAGGTCATCTTCCAGCACCTTCTTCTTTTTCTTTTTTTTTTATATTTATTTATCTATTTGACTACACCAGATCCTAGTTGTGCCACACAGGATCTTTTTCTAAATTTATTTATTTGTAATTGAAGGATAATTGCTTTACGTTGTTGTGTTGGTTTCTGCCAAACACACACAGGATCTTTTAGCTGCAACATGTAGACTCTTAGGTGCAGCATGAGGAATCTGTTGTTCCCTGACCAGGGATCAAACCTAGGCCCCCTGCATTGGGAGTTCTGAGCCCTAGCCACCTGACCACCAAGGAAGTCCCCCAACATCTTCTTAACTTTGGAATTTTTTTCTATCTGTGCTTAGGACTTATCTGTAGTCCCCTGATCCACCAGTAAGACAAACTGAAGAAAAATTTTTTTTTTTTGGTTGAGCTGTGTGATATGTGGAATCTTAGCTCTCCAACCAGGGATTGACCCCATGCCCCCTGCATGGGGAACCCAGAGTCTTAACGCTGGACCAGGGAAATCCCAAGACAAACCAAATTTTGTAGGATTTCAGAGCACTGAAATAGCTACACCCAGCAGTGTTATCAGCAATGTGCTTCTCGTCATTTTTCTAGACGACAGACCTGCTAACCCAGGCAATGACAGAGCTGTCCCAGACCTTAACGACGGACTACCGAACACCACAAGGGGACTACCAGAGAATCCAGTACATTCCTGTGTCACAGTCTACGTCCGGCCTGCAGCAGCCTCAGCACATACAGCTTCAAGTGGTGCAGGTGGCTCCGGTACTGTCCTGTGCTTCTTTCTCTTCACTTGCATGAATACCTATTGCCGTCAGTCAGTAGAGCAGTGGGGGTCCCCTAAAGCACCCTATGCTCAGAGCTGGAGCTGGGCCCTACATCACTGTGCCTGTCAGCTTGGAGTCAAAGGCATCTGTACAGCCCCTGTTGTTGATGGCTCTAGACTCAGTGGTGTAAGGGATTTCTGTCAATAGTGTCTAGAGATTTTCTCTAGACACTAGTGAAAATGTGCAGCTAGCTAGCACACTAGCTACAGTGTGTACCATTATCCTGCCCTACTGCAGGACAGCGTAAGCCTCTTCTGAACCCTTACCTTGGGCATCCAGGTTGACTACTTGTTGAGGAGCCTGTTTGATCAGCCCCTACCTGAGCATTGAATGATGTCTGTCAGTGGGAGCTTATAAGAAATAATTGTGAATTTTGAGTATCAGTACCTTATTAGTAGTAAGGTATAATTGTTCCTTCTGCAAGGTAATTAGTAGCTCATTCTTACTGATTCAGGAGCTAAAAGGAAAAAATCTTCCCCAAACTATTGTTTCACTTAATTATGCTGAGAAATTGTACTCAAGGCACACATGAACAAACATTTTGCTTTGAAATAAACTGGACTCTGAAGATTTAAAACTAGTATGAAAGCAGGAAATCGGAAGTTGTCATTGACTGTTCTTTTTTTATAGGAGGGTTTTTTTTAAAAAATATATAGCAGTGTTATTAATTTTAGGTTTTGGAAGAATCTTTGAATATCTGAAGTTGTCTGTAAATTGTGATACATATGTACATTATTTTGGAAAACGTGTCTCTACTTTGGCCACATGTTCACAGATGTCTGTGCTACAAATAAGGTTAGGAACCACTGTTCTAGTGATCAAGAGTGACAAGCCAAAAGCAACTTCTCTACTTTGATCTCTTTTAGCTGATAAAGGGTAGGCCATTACATTTAACTGAAATTTAAGGGGAAAGAATTTTTGATTCTCATAGCTTCTCATTCAGCTATATTCCCTCATTTCCCTTCCAGTATTAAATCACATTACTGTTTCACGGTTGGTAAGCATCATTTTAAAATTAATTTATTTTAATCGGGATATAGTTACTTTACAATATTGTGGTGTTTTTTGCCACACATTGACACGAATCAGCTATGGATGTGCACGTGTCTCCCCATCCTGAACTCCCCTCCTGCCTCTCTCCCCACCCCATCCCTCTGGGTGCTCCCAGAGCCCCAGCTTTGAGAGCCCTCCTTCACGCAACATCGAACTTGCACTGGTCATCTACTTTACATACGGTAATATACATGGTTCAATTCTATTCTCTCAAATCACCCCACCCTGACCTTCTCCCACATAGTCCAAAAGTCTGTTCTTTACATCTGTGTCTGTTTTACTGCCTTGCATATAGGATCGTTATTCGCATCTTTCTAAATTCCGTATATATGTCTTAATATACTGTATTGGTGTTTCTCTTTGTGACTTGCTTCACTCTATATAACAGACTCCAGTTTCACCTACCTCATTAGAACTGACTCAAAAGTGTACCTTTTCATAGCTGAGTAGTTTTCCATTGTGCACATGTACCACAACTTCTGTATCCGTCTGTCTGCTGATGGATATCTAGGCTAGCAAACATGACTTCTAAGGCTGTCTTTACCTCTGAAGTTTGCCAGCTTGGCTTTAGTGTGAGCTCTTGGGACTGAGCTCTGGCTCTGAAGTCCCATCTCTTCCGGGGGACAGGATTTCAGCTGCACTTTCTCTCTGGAAGGCTTTCTCTGAACTGTACTCAGCACAGGTCTGGGTTTCTCCTCCCACAGGCCACTTCCCCACACCAGTCCCAGCAGTCCACGGTGGATGTCGCCCAGCTCCACGACCCTCAGACCTACACACAGCACGCCATCCAGGTGCAGCACATCCAGGTCACCGAGCCCCCTGCCCCTGCTATGTCCACATCCCAGGTACGCTGGCCCCTGCTCCAGGGACTAGTCCCAGGATAACATGGGCTCAGGGACTCTGGAGATGTACTAAGAGCGGAGAGACATTATCTCAGACCTAGTCTCCTCGACTATGGGAGTGATATCTTTATTTGGGGGGCCTTTAAAGAGTCATCTTTGCCTCCAGTGGCTCATTGGTAAAGAATCCGCTTGCCAGTGCAGGAGATCCAGGTTCCATTCCTGGGTTGGCAGGATCCCCTGAGTGACTGAGCATGCCTGCATTAGGGACACACCATTGAGTGCTCAGCCTCCCCTGTCTGGATGGAGCCTGACCTCTGATCTCCTTGAGACCTCCTGTCCTCAGTGGCTGGATGATGGCTGGCAAAAGAGGGGTCGTTTCTATAATTCTGGAGCAGTGACATTACTGTGTTTGTGTGATAGAGACCTTCGTTGAGAAAGCAGAACACTGGAGTGGGTTGCCATTTCCTTCTCCAAAAGCAGAGCTACATTCGCTTGCAAAATATTTATTAAATTCTTACTCTTTGCAGGAAACTTTTCTAGATCTTGCCCTCAAGGAGCTTAGAGTCTGGTAGGGATATAACAGACGTGCACAAGCAAACAGGCACGAAGGGAAGGTACCTGACATAAAGGATGCGCATACACTCTCTCCTGACAGGCACAGGGGCCAGGACAGGAGCACACAGGAAGGCTGCCTGTCACCGCCCTGAGCGGCTAAAGCTTTCACTCAAACCCACCAGCCGTTGAATAAATATGTTCTATCTTCCTGCCTGACAGAGGTACTTTCATAATGGTCACATTGGAAAATATACACAAAGTAACCATGGATATTAAATAAGGCAGATAGTGCTAATTAAAAATTAAATGTATCCACAATGCAGTGGGATAATATTTACAGACTTGTGCAAAATTAGCTGTTATACTAAAATAGTGTGCACTGGAAAACAGTAAAGATGAAATTAAAAAAAAAAAAAAAAAAATTAAATGTTTTTCTGCCAAACGCATGGCTGACACTGGCAGTGGCCAGGTTAGAGGCGGGAGGAAGTAGGGAAAAGGATTGCTGTTGTTGTCATTTAGTTGCTAAGTCGTGTCTGACTCTTTGCAACCCCATGGACGGTAGCCCATCAGGCTCCTCGGTCCATGGGATTCTCCAGTAGTGGGTTGACATGCCCTCCTCCAGGGGATCTACCCAGCCCAGGGGTCAAACCCATGTCTCCTGCCTTGGCAGGTACATTCTTTACCACTGAGCTACCAGGGAAGCCCTTTTTTATGGTCTCCAACTGCTTCCTCTTTTGTATCCCACTTTTCCTGGCTCCAACTGCTATGGAGATCTGGAGGATAAACATGCACTTTCTCTGCCCTCCTATTTTCTGGGGGGAGGGGGCCTCTGCTGCTTGCTGTCTGATTGCCCCTCCCCTCCTTTTAGTGTAAGGTATCTGGTGACTTGTCCCAGCCCAAGACAGGCAGCCTCTTGCCACAAGGGGCCATGAGTTTCTCAGGTGCACTAACATCACGCTTCTGCGTTTCTCAAAGGAACCAGAGGCTGGAGGGCCAGGACAGGCTCCTCAGAGTCCCTTGTCGGGATGAGGCGACTGTTCTATCTTCCTGTGGGAAGCAGAGGCTGCCTGCTGCCCCCTTCTCCTCACCCAAGCTCCTTCTTGCACTCAGGGGGCCTCTGTACTGTGTGGACACCTCAGCCCACGTGTCTCAGCTCCATCCACACCCCTGCAGTTGGCAATCCAGGCCATCCCATTGGTCTCAGGCGCCTGAATACAGTTAGAGGAGCCCTGTGTGGGAGATAGGATCCCTACGGGAGGCCATGCTCAGAGGAGAGACATTTGTGGGTCCCGGAAGCGGGTACAGGGCCATTTCCAAGGTCCAGGAGGCCTCACGTGAGAAGGGCCAGCCAGCATCCCTACAGGGTGCCTCTTGCCCACGTCTGATGACGACGTGGACATGGCATTAGGTTAGGGGAACTCAGTGGAGGGGAAGTTGGTACTTGGCAGGGCATCAAGGAAAATCATGTAGAAGTGGTTAGGTCTTGGAGGAGGGTATGATTTTGATATGGTAACTGGGGGAGGTTGTATGATCTGAATATGCTCTCATTGTGAGAAAGATACGGAGGGAATGAGTGAGACAGACACAGACGTGAGAAATTGTGGTGTGCCTATAAATTGTGATGTGGTGTCTTAGTGACAGGAAATCGTGCTTGGAAACAAGGCCAGGAGGGTGGTTTGGAACTGAAGTGTAGACGGCTTGACTGGCAGACAGTGGTAGTGGGGGGTGGGGGGTTTATCCTGTAGACAGAATGGGTCCCTGTGTTTATCTCCACTAACTGGGGGGTATCTAGTGCACGGAAGTGGAGATTCCAACTTCTGGGGTCAACTTCAGTTTGTGTTCCAGGTTAGCTTTGTGACACAGGAAAGTCATTGAGCGTCTTAGGTTTTTTTTTTAAGACCTATGCATTGAAGATAATTATACTTCCATTCATCTACTTTTCTAACAATTAAGTCTTTGGATGCCCTTGTAGATAATCATCCTTTGGAAGGTAATTAGGATTTCATAGTTATGATTGCTTTTCATTAATTCTGTTCTTATTTAAAATAGGTCTAATTTTAGGGACTTCCCTGGCGGTCAAGTGGTTAAGACTCCACGCTTCCACTGCAGGAGGCATGAGTTCAATCCCAGGTCAGGGAACTAAGATTCCGCATGCAATATGGTGCAGTCAAGAATAAAATTTACTATTTTAACAGTTCTGCATTCAGTGTTACAATTCCCATGAGCATGATTTATTTTCTTCAGCAATGAGTTGACAGTTCACACATCCCACTGTCTTTCTCTCCAGGTGGCTGGGCAGCCGCTGAGTCCCTCCCCACAGCAGTCTCAGCAGGGGCTCAGCCCCTCGCACGTCGCAGGTAGCTCCTCACAGGGCCAGGCCCTCCAGCAGCCTCCCCAGGGCTCCACGGTCCAGCACACGTACCTCCCCAACACCTGGAATTCCTTCCGTGGCTACTGTAAGTAAGGCTGGGGCTCCAGGGTGCAGGTGGGGAACCTGCAGCTACAGGGTGGAATTTCATCGGCTTTATCATCGATTTTCTGGATTAAAGGTTCATTAGCCATTTTCTGCACTCTGTGGAGCTTGTACTTCAATGAGTTTCACAATTCAGGCAGCGTCTGATGTCAGGGCCACCCCAAAATGACATTTTTCTGAGAAGTCAGGAATATTGCTGCAGCAAGTGTAGGCAGGTTTTAAGTAGTACAGTAGCTGCATTTAGGATTTGAGGTCATGATTCATCTCTTCTAGCCATGTTTATTGAAGGTGTATATATCAATCATTGTGCGAGGCTCTGTATGTACAAAAGATGAATACTGACTTTCAAAGTAATACCACACAATAATCATGCTAACCAAGTTTCATTAAGCTCTTACTGTATGCCAGGAAGGATTCTAAACTGAATCTATATCACATCTAATATCCACAGCAGCCTCCTAGATAAGGTATCAGTTTTGGATACCTTATAGATAAGGCAGTTTGGACACAGAGTAACTCATCCAAGGAACACAGCTACTAAACAGAGGACTAGAACCCAGGCAGCTTGGGTGCAAGTTTACACTCTAAACCAGCACACTGTGCTGCTCCTCCTCACCAGATAGTCTTGGGCTCAAAGAAACTGTTGCTGCTACTGCTAAGTCACTTCAGTCATGTCTGACTCTGTGCAACCCCATAGACGGCAGCCCACCAGGCTCCTCCGTCCCTGGGATTCCCCAGGCAAGAACACTGGAGTGGGTTGCCATTTCCTTCTCCAGCGCATGAAAGTGAAAAGTGAAAGGGAAGTTGCTCAGTAGCATCTGACTCTTTGCGACCCCATGGACTGCAGCCCACCAGGCTCCTCAGTCCATGGGATTCTCCAGACAAGAGTACTGGAGTGGGGTGCCATCGCCTTCTCCCACTGCTATGTCATTGTTATTCAGTCACTCAGTCGTGTCCGACTCTTTGCAACCCCATGGACTGCAGCATATCAGGCCTCCCTGTCCATCACCAACTCCCGGAATTTGCTCAAACTCATGTCCATTGAGTCGGTGATGCCATTCAACCATCTCATCCTCTGTCGTCCCCTTCTCTTCCTACCCTCAATCCTTCCCAGCATCAGGGTCTTTTCCAGTGAGTCGGCTCTTCGCATCAGGTGGAGACAGATATATGAGTAGCTGATTTCAAAACCCTGAGGTTAGTGTTACCAGAAGCAGTTGGACTGGCTGCCAAAGGTCAGAACAAGTAGAAATCTTGGTGGGGACAGAGCTTTGGGTGTCAGCTGAAAAGCATGAGGCCGTTACCACTGAGGAATGGAAGGAACAGGAATAGTAACAGTCAAGAGCTCCATAGCAGGAGCTAGGAGAGCAGGGGCTGTGTTGGTCTCTGTCATACTACTGACTTTGTTTTGGGGTCCGTCTTGCTGTGATTGATCTTAGGCTGTGTTACGTAGATTTAGTGTGGAGACAGGCTCAAATGCTACTGTCTAGTTATCTTTACAATCTGTCCTAGTGTGTGTCAGGGAAGGACTCCTCCTCATGATGAATCCCAGTAATCTTGGTAAATAGACTGACATTTACACTCAGTTTCATTCCGGTGAGAAGAATGTGGAATGATGTCGACAGTCATGGTAGTCATAGTAAGAACTAGCATTCTAGCCTGGTGAAAAGATCTGAAATTTCTTATTTGGAAAAAAAAAAGTTTAAAATATACAAAAATAGGAAATTCCCTGGCAGTCCAGTGGTTTGGACTTGGCGCTTTCACTGTGAAGGGTGTGGGCTCGATCCCTGGTTGAGGAACTAAGATCACACAAGGTGCGCAATGAGGGGGGAAAAACCCTCCAAAACCATATATATAAACACAGAAACACACACAGAGAACAGTAATGAACTCCCCTGTACCAGTTATGTAGCTTCAGCACTTACCAGCTCATGGGCATTCTTGTTTGATATGTACCCACTGCCATTCTCTCCCAGTCCTCCAACTATATAATATCACCCGTATCATTTCATCCATAAATGTCATCATCTATCTCTAAAATCAAGGCAGTGAAAACAAAAAAACACAACTCCAGTGTCATTATCACGCCTAAAAATAAATTACATTAATTGCTTAATACTGTCAAATATCTGGGGTTCATATTTCTGTGACTGTCTCATGAGTGTTTTAACAGTTGGTTTTTCAAATTGGGTTCCAAATAAGGGCCATACATTGCCATCGATCATGTCTGTTCAGTTTCATTTAGTATATGTGTTCTTTTTCTTTCTCCTAAGTTGCAGTTAACATGTTGAAGAAACTGGGTCACGGGTCACTTGTGTTCCCTTCTGGATTTTGCTGTTGACATCCCTGTATTGTCATTTAAGATGCTTCCCTCTGTCTCTTTTATTTCCTATAGATGGGCAGTTATATCTAGAGGCTTGATCAGATCAGGTTCTGTTTTTTTTTCCCCCCAAACACGCCATAGCTGTTGATATATACCTCCATCAGGAGGCACGTGACACTTGTCTGTTTCCTTTACCCCGCCATTTCATTAGGCACTGCAGAGATGTGCTGTTCTGATGTTATCCCACTCTTCTTCTTTTTAAATAAACATTTATGTACTTGGCTGCGTCAGGTCTTAGCTGGAGCACACGGGATCTTTTAATTGCGTCACATGGGACCTTGTTCCCTGACCAGGGATTGAACCCGGGCCCCCTGAATTGGAAGAGCAGAGTCTTACCCACTGGACCACTAGGGAAGTCCATTGATTCTATCATCCTTTATACACTTACTGCTAGGAAACTTCCATAATGAAAACAATTTTATATTAACTGTCAGGTTATTGTGAGGTATAATTTGCACAGAAACGGCAGGATAGATGCTTTAGATACTTGGCTCATCTCCTTAATTTACCGGTTTTCAAAATAATGGATTGTCTCCTTGTATTATCTAATCACATCAACATAAGACTGGGAGCAAGCAAACCCATGGAAAATGACTCAGGAGGGAAAGTGGTCACCGGTGAGATATTTGTTTTTACCATTTGTATTGAAATCTGAGACCACCGAACTGTGGTTCTTTCCTGTTTTTCAGCATCAGAGATTCAAATGATGACACTTCCCCCAGGTCAGTTTGTGATTACAGACAGTGGTGTGGCAACTCCGGTCACCACTGGCCAAGTGAAGGCGGTCACTCCGGTAAGCTGTGCTGCTTGGAGGGTTTTTCTGTTTCCCATGCTGCACTACCCCCGCCCTCCTCCCAAACTCTTCTTCCAGACTCTTCCTATCTGAGTTAGAAGTATGTCTTCTGTTTTCCCATAATATCTGTGGTACTGTATTATAGCACAGCTTATTTTAATTATTGGTTCACCATCTTTTCCTAGTAGGCAATGAATTCCTCAAAAGCTGGGTCTGTTATCCTTAATGTCTTGCACAGGAGGCTGGGCTATAGCAAATACTCGAGAAAGATCTATTCAATTAATAACTACAGTGAACCTTCTGGATCCATATATGTATTTCTTGTGTTGTTGTTTAGTCACTAAGTCATGTGTGACTCTTTTGTGACCCCGTGGATTGTAGCCTGCTTGGCTCCTCTGTCCATGGGATTCTCCAGGCAAGCATACTGGAGTGGTTGCCATTTCCTTCTCCAGGGGATCCTCCTGATCCAGGGATGGAACCTGCATCTCCTGCATTGGCAGGCAGATTCTTTTACCACTGAGGCACTAGGGAAGCCCATACATATAGATATATGTAGATAAATGATCATCTTTTCATGTGTTTCTTAGAAAGTATATGAGTCTTCATGATTGTTGATCCTCAAGTAGGGAGATAATAATATAATGAATGTGTTATGAAATTCTTCCCTGACCAGGAATCCATATCCTCTGTTATGAGAACAGAGTCCTACTGGCTGGACTGCCAGGGAATTCCCTGCCATAAATTATTTTGTTGTATTGCACCTGCTACCTTTGTTTTTATCCTCACTGGGTTCTTCTGGCCTGCCTCTGGAAGACAGAGTGTGTAAATTTAAATTAAGAAAGATATTCTTAACTAGCCTGGGATATTGAGATGTGCCCAGGGGAAGACTGATTACTGCCCAAGAGGCCTCAGTGTGTAACAGGGTAGTTTAGTGGCCTCAGAAACCTGGCTTTTTTGTTTTCCCAAATCACACCAAGAGCTCACCCATTTCTCAGCATACGAATTCATATTAACTAGACTGAGGAGAGTTGTAGAACTCTGGAGTAACACTTTTATCATGGAAACAGTAACTAATGTAAAATGGAATGGTCTCCTTGGCATGATGAGTGAAATTTTTGTGAGTCCCACAAGGACTTACTGACGCTTTTTAGGGCCTGCCACAGTATACATGGGGCTTCCCTGGTGGCTCAGTGGTAAAGAATCCACCTGCCAGTGCAGAAGACTCGAGTTCAATCCCTGGGTCAGGAAGATCCCTTGGAGAAGGAAATGGCAACACACTCCAGTATCCTTGCCTGGGAAATCCCATGGACAGAGGAGCCTGGTGGGCTACAGTCCATGGGGTCGCAAAAGAGTCAGACACGACTGAGCGACTAAACAACAACAACAACAACAGTATACACACAAACAAGTTTAATGTACAGTTTTGGTCACAGATTATCTACAGCCCACCTATGAACCACTTAGGTGTCCATGGACCCTTCGTTGAGAACCAGCCCCCTCCAGCTAGAGAAAGACCCGTTCAGGAAACTAAATGCTGATCAGAGAGTTGCTTTGATGAGCATGGACTCAGAACATATGTTCCAGATAAATCTAATTCATATTTGGCTGTGGCTTTCTCTCCGGACAGTCCTTGGAAAGGCTGCTATCAGTTTTCCTCTGTGCCTTTTTTCTCTTTCAGTCTATATAGTTGACCGATCTTCCTTCTGACAGACACATGTTTTCTTTAAAAATGTTAAGGTAGCTGACATGGAGATGTTTTTCATCATCAGAGGGAAAAATGAGGAAAAATTAAGACAGTGTATGTCTTCATAAAGTCAAATTTATTCAGTGCAAAGGACTTTTTTCTAAGACTGTGTGCTTCCTGTTCTGCTGTAAAATGTCTCTCATTTGACAGCAGCATTTAAAAAATGATTTCACTTGGCAAATAAAATTTGGGGACATTTATTCTTACTTTAATTTTGCTGGGCCTTTCAAATTCTGAACTCTGGGAACCATTGATCTTGACGTGGGGTGGGGGTCATTCTGCCTCTTTAAGGATAATTTAACTATCTCTTCTTTGATCCATTTTGTATTCACCTTTAGACATTAATTGATACGGTCACCTTATTTTATGAATTTCTAAGTTCTTAGGGACAATATATAGCACATTTCCTTTGCCAGGTAGGTTACCATCATGGTGCAAATTTCTGTACCTGATGTTTCTCACTCTCATTTGGTAGGACAACTAAGGTCCTCCTTTAAGTCATCTTTGTAGTCTACTTTTGTGGCTGAATCATCCCCCGAAAGGATTTAGGTAAACCATCTCCCCCCATAGATGCCTATTTGGGTTCCCCTTATAACATTTCTTTGCATATTTCTTCTCTCTTCCGCCCCCCACCATGGCTCTCACTCCGACATCTGGTCTCAGATTTCTAAAGATCCTTTTCTTCCTGCTCTAGGGTCATTATGTGTTATCAGAAAGTCAATCAGAATTGGAGGAAAAGCAAGCGTCTGCTCTCTCTGGAGGAGTCCAGGTCCAGCCAGCTGCACACAGTGACTTGGACCCTCAGACCACCAGCCAACAGCCCACCCAGTACATCATCACAACCACCACCAACGGGAATGGGGACAGCGAAGTGCACATCACTAAACCCTAACTCCTACCCTCAAGCCAGAATCAAGCAGTCACATCATGTCTTTTCTTATTCATAAGTCTGGAAGCTTCTGGCACTTACAACTCCTTTTTAAGATTTATCATTCACTCAAGAGTTTGGAAATCACAGTTTTGATCCTCACCAGGGCTTATTTTATCAAGGTCATCTTTACCAAGTGGACTCTTCAAACCCTAGGAGTTCCCGCCATAGGATGGAGGTCATTCAGATTTCAAGATGGAAAAACTTTGCCTTGCTCTTGAACTGGTTTTTTAACACATGGATAAGCCTTACTTTTCCTTTGTGGAAATATTAAGTGATGTATTGTATTGTACCAAAGGTGGAGAAAGGATGTGCCAAGTCCACGGCCACTGGGCTGCTTAATCCCAAGCCACAGCACCAAAGGCAAAGGGGCATTTTGTAGGCGCATATTAGGTCAGAACTGCTTCCTCTTGTGAGTTTGCATTTTCAGTAATTTAACAAAGGGAGCCCACTGAATATGAAAATTACAATGATGAAACCTTATGATTGTCTGAAGGAAAAACTGTCATCTAAATTTTTCTTACTACTGATTTTTTAAAAACTTGCCATTTTGGGGAAAAGCGCTTTTGGGCTCTTGGTAGTGCTTTGCACAGACCCTGGTCCTTAGCAGATTAGGTCAGAACCTTGTGTTCTGACAGATCTTACTTTATTACTCCGCAACTGTGGACTCCCTGTACAAGGAAAGGTTGCTTGATGTCAGCAGAATTTAAACTCCCACCTTAAAGCTTGGCCTCCCATTCTCTGGTTGAACTTGTATGAAGGAGATACTGGAGATGACAGAATCAAGGAAAATGGCTAAAGCAACTATACAGAGAGTGAGAAGCACTGAGACCTCATCCTGCCTTTCAGGATCCGTTTACCACTCATTGATAAACAGGCGAGCCCTTGCTCTTCCCAGGCGTACCTGCAACCCTCCCTCACAGCGTGCAGTGTATTTTAGTCCTTCCAATACTGTCTTAAAATGAACATTCTTTCAGGTTGGATGGAAAGGTGGTCCTCCTTATTTCCTAACACTTTAAATATATTGCAGTTCATCTGGGCCTTTTGGTAAGATAACTAACTTCACACCTTCGGGAAAAATTTTTAAAGGTGGGACCATTTATAATCTCTGTTAGGGCAATTATAAGGGATCTAGAAGAAACCCAGTCTTCATATTACATTGTTAGTTGGGAGAGGGAGAAAATTCTGCCTCAGTGATAGTTTTTCTTATCATTGTTCCTGTTTGGGAGTCTTAGTAGCTATGAATTCAGTGGGGGAAGGTATTTCCCTTCTTTTTACTGTACATTCCGGTTGTGCACAGAAAACATTGCAGAAACCAGTATGTATTTTAACAACTTTTTGTGACATACATTTTTGGAATAATTATGGAAATGGTAGAATTTATCATTCCAGAACAGGAAGACTGACCTTTAGTTTCAAATGAAGTTAACTAATTTATTTTATTTACATTTCTGGGTAAAAACTGGCTCTACAAATTAAGAAGTATAGTAGCTTCTTTATGGTAAAGATACCTTTCTGAAAAGTAAACAATTCTATTGAAGTAACTTTACTAATATGTAGATTTTGCACTTTATTACTGAGACCTCATTCATGTAGTTAGCCCTGAAAATTTAGGCACTAAGAGAACCTGAGAGTTCTTAGGTAGTCGTGTGGAAAATGAAAATGGACTCTGTTTCTTTGGTAACAAAGAGGTAATGCTGATGTTTTCAACAGGAAATACAGACTGTGTGTCACAATGTAGAGATCCTGAGCCCCACAGTCCTCCACTGTGATGATTACAAATGCCCTAGTGTCCAGCCTCAAAAGATTTGCGAGGTAAAGAGTATCAGGCTTTCCCAAAGGTCCAGTTTAGTTTTTTGGCCCTGTTGGTTTCCTTTTTTATTTGAACCAGCAATGTACCTCCCTCCCCTCAGGAATAACTTATTGACTAAGGTGGAAAACGATCATTGAATGGAATGTTCATTTTATGCCAGCTATTTCAAGTTTTAAAATACACAGAAGAGAAAAAATATTGTGGAAGGACTTCTGTTTCTTTCCCATCGAAGTTCTTTTCCTCTTTTTTTTTTTTTGTCCTTATGTGGAGAAAGTAAGGACTCTAGAACTATTGATAATTTGTATATTATCAACCAGAGATGCAGGTGTGGCAGTTGAGCCAAACAACTTTGCTTTAAGATCAGGTATTCACATTTATTTTAAGGTAATGGATTTTGAAAAGGACTTGGATTTGAAGAGATGGCAGATGGTAAGCCATGTAAGACTCAATTTGAAAAAAAAATTTTGTTGCCACTGTTTATACTGTGCTCTCTCCTAGGACACTCTGGCACTGTAGACTTCAGTGCAGTGTGGAAATTTTGGAGTAGGTTACATACAGATTTTACATTTTTACTGTTTGGTTTGTGCCCACATAAACAGATATTTCATCATGTAAACTTTCTGTTATTCTGGAAAAATCTATTGTTTTGGTCTTCTTGAATTGTTTTCTGATTTGGAATTATCCTTTCAAAAAACTCTTAAGACATGTAGGGCTAAAAAGCACTTCATGAGATGCTGAAGCTGACCCACAGGTTGGAAATGTTGACCCTACCCTGTTATTTAAATGTGAACATTTATGTACATTCAGTGAGTTATAGTGTTAATAGTCTTGTGCTACTCAGCAGGTGTAAAAATTAATAAATATTTTTTTAAATAAACATCCTTCTTGTTTGTATGTGTACAAAATACAACAGCTTC